>NC_067198.1:2051300-3251300 GCF_000699445.3 Schistosoma haematobium
TGATGATGATGATGATGATGATGATGATGATGATGATGATGATGATGATGATGATGATGATGATGATGATGATGATGATGATGATGATGATGATGATGATGATGATGATGATGATGATGATGATGATGATGATGATGATGATGATGATGATGATGATGATGATGATGATGATGATGATGATGATGATGATGATGATGATGATGATGATGATGATGATGATGATGATGATGATGATGATGATGATGATGATGATGATGATGATGATGATGATGATGATGATGATGATGATGATGATGATGATGATGATGATGATGATGATGATGATGATGATGATGATGATGATGATGATGATGATGATGATGATGATGATGATGATGATGATGATGATGATGATGATGATGATGATGATGATGATGATGATGATGATGATGATGATGATGATGATGATGATGATGATGATGATGATGATGATGATGATGATGATGATGATGATGATGATGATGATGATGATGATGATGATGATGATGATGATGATGATGATGATGATGATGATGATGATGATGATGATGATGATGATGATGATGATGATGATGATGATGATGATGATGATGATGATGATGATGATGATGATGATGATGATGATGATGATGATGATGATGATGATGATGATGATGATGATGATGATGATGATGATGATGATGATGATGATGATGATGATGATGATGATGATGATGATGATGATGATGATGATGATGATGATGATGATGATGATGATGATGATGATGATGATGATGATGATGATGATGATGATGATGATGATGATGATGATGATGATGATGATGATGATGATGATGATGATGATGATGATGATGATGATGATGATGATGATGATGATGATGATGATGATGATGATGATGATGATGATGATGATGATGATGATGATGATGATGATGATGATGATGATGATGATGATGATGATGATGATGATGATGATGATGATGATGATGATGATGATGATGATGATGATGATGATGATGATGATGATGATGATGATGATGATGATGATGATGATGATGATGATGATGATGATGATGATGATGATGATGATGATGATGATGATGATGATGATGATGATGATGATGATGATGATGATGATGATGATGATGATTTTTAAATGCTATCGAATTATAAACTTTTATGTAATGTAAATTTTAATTCATATTTATTCAATAATGTTTAAATTGTTACGTCATATAGATGTTAGGAATATAATCGTGTTCAGAATTACCTTCCTGTTGCATTGCGTTCTCGATAATGGCTATTCTTTTCGTTTGAGGCACCACTTAAACGTTAAATTATTGATAATGAAACATAAATCAATTTTAACTTACATTCAAGTACCTCTATTCTTTGAAGTTCAACCTGTCTTAACAGCTTGTAATGTATCACTACAAAAATAAAATTTATGAAATATAATTCTCGATTGATATTATGAATGGATTAATTTTAGACCACTATTGAAAACCTGAAAGCACTGGATATGTGTTTCCTCCTAGTATATAACTCATGAGCAGTGTACATCCACAAATCATCACGCATGAAACCGAAGATCTTGTGTTCGAATCTCGTGTGCCGGATGGTGAATGCGCACTGCTCACGAGTCCCATACTAGAATAAAACGGCCGTCCAGTTCTTCCAGGTTTTCAATGGCGATCTAACATTGGTTCATTTACGATATTAATCTAAGCTCAACAAGAGTACGTGAAGAGAGAGTGATTGATAGGAAAATGTAAGAACAATAAATTCTGAGACGATTGATTGACATTTCGAAAATGAAGTAATTACTCTATGATTCTCAGATTTTACTAAGATGGAGTTTTATTCTTTGAGATGGATAGTTTGGTTTTGGAACTTTCATTGTTCTATTGAACAACAACATCAACACAAACTTTATCTAGTAGTGAAGTATCCTATCAAAATCATCCATATGAGCTACAAATCTTCTTTACCAATATTGACTACTATGATAATTGTCAGAAGGGGTTTGTGGAGATTTTAGAAAATTTAACAGATTGAAATCATGAGTCAGTTGAAGCTAGACCACCATGGAAAACCTGGAAGCACTGGACGGCCGTTTCCATAGTCGTCTAGCTTCAACTGACTCATGATTTCAATCTGTGAAATTTCTAAAATTTCCACAAATCCCTTCTGATAATAATCATCTGCTCACTAGTGACTGACTTCAAGAGATACTCCTGGAGTTCTAGTGAGAAGCCGTTACCAGTGGAGTTCAACCAGGTCTGTTGTGAGATATCAGCTCACTGATGACAATGGTATACGGTGGCGCAACTTCGTGGATTACCATGATAATTATCATGACATACTTGACTTAATGTCAAGTTAAGTGGTAACCATTTAGTGGATCAATCAATATTAGAAAATATGTTTAACAAATATCATTTGTGTTTTATTTAACTTACATGTTTCATTGGACAATGTCATATAGGCGTTATGATATGCCTGACGTTGAATTTCTATTTGTTTATCCCCTGTGAATTAAGATAATCATCATTAGTATTATCAGTAGATTGTCATAATGTAAAAAGTACAAGATTGACTTTACCATGTCAGAAGTGGTCTAAGTATAGAATATTTGAGCAAAGATAAAGCTTACATATGGAAAATGAAAATGCTTCAATATGAACTTAATAGACTTTAATATTTGACTATAAGTTGATATCAATACTTGAAATCATGAATCAATTCAAACTAGACCATCATGGAAAACCTGGAAGCAATGGGACTTCTCAGTAGTGCGCATCTATTGAAATTACAAAACCCCTTCTCATAATAATCATCTACTCATTAGTGACTGACTTCAAGAGGTATTTCCTGGAGTTCTAGTGAGAAGCAGTGACTAGTGGAGTTCAACCGAGTCTGTTGTGAGATATCAGCTCATTGAAGACAATGGTGGATGTGTCGTTCAATTTTGTGAATCACTTGAAGTTACACATTAACACCGTTGATTGCCGGCAACTTCAGTGGTCTAGAGGTTAAGCGTTCACTCACGAGATCGATAGGTCCTGTGTCCGAATCTCTCGGGAGGGCGGGGTCGTGGACGCGCACCGCTGAGGAGTCCCACACTAGGACGAAACAGCCGTCTAGTGCTTCCAGATTTTCCATGATGGTCTAGGTTCAATTGACTCATGATTTCAACCATTGAAATTTTTAAAATCTCTACAAAACCCTTCTGATATAAGTTGATGGTTTAAAAATAACGATTGTATAAAACCGAAATTCCTGAGTTTGAGTTCTACTCTGAGCATTGTGAATATGTATTGTTAAGAAGTCCCCTACTAGAATAAAACTTTCATTCAGTGATTCCAGGTTTTCTAAAATAGTCTAACAACATTGATCGATACATGATCTCAATGAATATTGAAATAGTTCATTGAATATTCATTCATCTATATTAGTTGTTCGAATCTTCCCATTGATGTTTAGGTCTAGAATTGATCAGTTACTTGTTGACATATGTAAACCCTATACTGACTATCTTGATATTACCAATAAATCACAAGTATTTTAGACATAAATAGATGATGTCTAATAATGGATATAGGTAAATACAGTTGATGAGTTGCAAATAAGATGAAAGGCATCTCCTGGATTCTAGTGATAAATTCACTAGCATCTATAAGTTTTGTATTGTGATGAAATAATGAATTACTCTATTTGGTATTTGGTTACCATGCATTTTTTTTCAATAACATATAAACTACGCAATTTATTTATCATTTAAGTATCAACCACGGAACAACTCTCGTAGTGAAACTCGAAGTTTCTGAGTTCAATCCCCGGATGAAGTTGTCGACGATATACGTTCCAGAAAAAATTTCCTACTAAAACAAGATTATTGTACTTCGTAGTATTCAATCATCGTTGTACTAAGTCAGCTACGTATTATTAGTTTACATGCCATGTAAAAAATAATAATAAACTCACTTTGTTTTAATTCTTCAGAGTTTGATTTGAGGAAGGCGTAATTTTCTGTTATAATAAAAGGTTATTTTTAAGCAAATATTGATGAAGTCTACAGGTATGTTGTTTCAATGTGTTTTAACTAAATATTCTTGAGTATTTTTAATAGTTGAGATCATGAGTCAATTGAAGTTAGACCACCATAGAAAACCTGGAAACACTTGATGATTGTTTCGTCCTAGTATGGGACTCCTCAGAAGTGCACAACTACGATCCTGCTTCGCATGATTCGAAGGATTTATAGTTCTTAAGCGCGAGTGCTTAACCATTAGACCATTGAACTTGTCGGCAATCAACGGTGTTAATGCATTCGCCCCCCAAATGCCCTGGTACGACCGAGAGTGTGGATAGTCCGCTCTCCCTCTCAAAATGCTGCCACATGGACACGCGTATATAGCTTCTGCCACACAAGTCCTACTCACTGCCTTCTCACACCACGAGTGTTGTTTACGAAAATGAGAGGACGAAAAGCGAATGTCTGGCGCTTTAACCGGATTCCAAATCAATAGTGCACATGGACTCCAGTATCCTGAGGGAACAAATGACGTATGAACCAATCGTTGGTCACCGGCTACCATGGGACTGCATCTCCTTACGTTGCTCCATTGTCCTGTGGACTAGACCTTCAGGTCGAAGGCTCCGGTTGTGGCTCCCTAAGAAAACTACCTGCTTCTGTTTGGGCACCTGGGTAGTATCACAGCCCCCACACATATCAAATGACATTTGTGTGGGACCTATGTATTTGGTGTCTCCTTGTGCCAATATCTACCTGTTAAAAGAAATAAATAAACATATTGCATTCAAATAACTAACCATAACATTTTGTATATGCGATAGTATTTCTGACTAAATTCATTCGCATCATTTTGATATTAGCTTGAAAATAATTTTGAAGAAAAACAACATAGAAATTAGTATAGGGGTTGTGGAGATTATTAAGTTTTTGATTGAGATCATGAACCGACTGATGTTAGACCACCTTTGGAAACCTGGAAGCACTGGACGGCCGGAGTTCTAGTGAGAAGCCGTGATCAGTGGAGCTAACCCATGTCGGGTAGAGACAGGTATCTACCTCAGTAAAATGGAAGTTGGTCGCGCAGTTTCGTGGATTGGTTGATGATAGACACTATCACCATTGGATGCCGGCTCAGTGGTCCAGTAGGTTAAGCGCTCGCGTGCGAGACCGAAGGCCC
The DNA here is from genome assembly GCF_000699445.3 of Schistosoma haematobium. Taxonomy (NCBI): domain Eukaryota; kingdom Metazoa; phylum Platyhelminthes; class Trematoda; order Strigeidida; family Schistosomatidae; genus Schistosoma; species Schistosoma haematobium. The sequence goes on from NC_067198.1 coordinate 2,056,535, forward strand.
TGGGTTCGAATCCCACTAGAGGGACCGTGGATTCGCACTGCCGAGGAGTCCCACAATAGGGCGAAACGGCCGTCCAGTACTTCCAGGTTTCCAAAGGTGGTCTAATATCAATTGGTTCATGATCTCAACATAGAAATGCTAATGAGCAAAGATGGATAACGACTAGCAGTGGAATCTAGTTTGAAGCGCGTTTCATCCTATTTTGGACTCGTCAGTTGAATGTACCTGCATTACAGAGTTGATGTTCGCTCCGGGATGTAATGACATTCGAATCGAACGGTAGTAAGTTCGAGTCTCAGAGGATGAAATTATAATACTGGTGAGGCTATAATTTATGGACGAGTCAACCAGAAGCGTTTGAGCGATCACAAGGTCACAGCGCCTATTCCAATACCTAATGCTCATGTACGACTGATTTACAGCGGATTTTAAAAATGGGATAATTGAGCTCCTAAAACAAATGGGATTACCAAGAAGTTTCTTTATGTATGATTACAGCAACCAAATGACTTCTGGACTTTGTGCATACTATCGTGAGGATGTTGTATTTTGATGTCATATATGTTGGACGAAAGAATTCTGCTACAACGGAGACTGTTTTCACCTGGTCACGGTTGAGACTAAGACCGATTATGATAATTCTTGCAAACTAGATAATAATGGTACCAACAACACTGGCTGCAACCTTTTCAGATGTTACCAAAGCTTTGGCAGTTCAATAGCATGAATATTGTCGAGATATATATGCAATAAAAATGACAAGCTAGCATGAGCCGTTTGGAGGAGTTGAGATGAAACGGTTGTTAGAAAACCGAAATTTAATAGAGAACGAAGTGTTAAAGAACACTGAGTTACTAGCATTTCTATAAATATACTTAAGAGGTTCTTGGTATATACAATAAACTATCTCAGAAAGAACACTTCCAGCATGTTAGAAACCGACAATTCACAACTATAATACGTTCAGCTGGACACCACAGTATACAGGGATGACTGGAGGGTATATCGACGTTGACACAGACTTGGTTAATTGCATCATGACATCGTCCACAAGCGGCATTTTATAGACCTCACCACCGGAGTACACACAAATAATATAGAAGCATTGTGGTCGAAACTAAAACAATTTTTACGACCTTTTCATGGCTCTAGAGACCAACTATTATGGAGCTATCCGGATGAGTTCCTTTACCGTATGCATTACGATTTTTAACCTTCAAAAGTTCTTAACCCATATTAAAGAAATGTATTCACTTCAACTTTTTGGTTTTGTATAATATATTCTTACTCTATATTGACTGTTTTTGATTGGCTCAATTTCCTCAAGGTCATTTAAGATTCGTTCAAAGATCGTCTATAGATTTTAGTCTCGCCGTAAATATCAGTTGTTATTCAATAAGCCAAGGGATATATATATTTTAATAGATGAGATCATGAATCGACTGGAGCTAGACCACTATGGAAAAGCTGAAAGCACTAGACGGTCGTTTCGTCCTAGTATGGGAATCCTCAGCAGTTCGCATCCACAGTCCTGCCTCGCGAGCTTCGAATACAGGACCTATCCATCTCGAGCACGACCGCTTAACCTCTAGACCACTGAACTTGCCGGCATTCAACGGTGTTAATATCTAACTTCAACTAATCCACGAGATTGAGCGACACTTCCACCATTGTCTTCAGTGATTTACTATCTTACAACAGACTCGGTTGAACTCCACTGGTTACTGCTTCTCACTAGAACTCAAAGAAACACCTCTTGGAGACCGTCACCAGTGAGCATATGTTGAATAATACCAGTAGAGGTTTTGTGGATATTATAGTAATATCCACAAGACCCCTTCGGGTATATATATATATAAACTAATTGAAATGTGATTCAGAACATACATTTTGTTTGCATATATTGATTTTCCAAGCCTCTCAATGTTTGTTCTCTGTTAATGAGTGTTCTATCTTCAGAAAAAAAGGATGAAATAAAGTTTTCTTTTATCATGAACAACATATAGTACAAGAAAGAGATTTTTATGGATATTCTAGTAATTTCAATAGTTGAATTCATGCGTCAATTAAAGCTAGATCACTATGGAGAACCTGGAAGCATTGGATGACTGTTTTGTCCTAGTGTGAGACTTTTCAGCAGTGCGCATCCGATGATAATTCCCCGTGAGATTCGAACCCAGAATCAATCGGTTCTTTCTCATATTATATTATAAATTCTACAGATTAATGAAGAGACTATCTTTTTTTGAAAAATCGAAAATTCTTTTTAGATCGAGAGAATTCGGAGCAGAGAGGCTAATGCGTGTATGCAAGAGAATGTAGAAGCGAATTTATAATTAAATCGAATCAACGCTCAGTTAGGCAATCCAAAGGCTATTAATAGGGTTCAAATACCATATTATACATGGGGAAGAGAAGGATTCATTGAGCAATATTTAAGCTATCAACATTTAAGCTAGAGAGATATGTGCTGTGGGTTGTCACATGTAATTAAGCGTACACGTTCATGTAGACATGATCATAGATGTGATCATAATAATACAAAGTAATGGACCAGTTTTTATTGTTCGAATCATCATTGAAGTTAATCATATGAAAGTTTTTATAACCGAACTCGGTGGGACTATAATTAATGGATGACCTTTCAGTGACGTCAGACTGGCCTTTAGAGTGCCCACGTAATAACTAGGACCGAACGAGGGTTACAGTTGAGGGTTTTCATCACGAACTGATATTATCTATAATGCCAAATGGACGAGTGAATTTCGCGCCAAAATGCAAGACTTATTATCTTATACCTGATTAGTTCGTCTATCGGTTATAGTCTCACCCGAATGTTTATTTATTTATTTATTTGAACACATATTGGCACAAGAGGGCACCAGATACATATGTGCCACACAAGTCTCATCAGATCTGTGTGAGAGCTGTGATACTGCCCGGGTGCCCAAGTCGAAGAAGATGGTTTTCTTAGGGAGCCACACCCAGGGACTTCGACCTGGAGGTCTGATCCACAAGGCAATGGAGCATCGTAAGGAGATTCAGTCCCATGGTAGCCGGTGACCGACGATTGGTTTATACGCCATTTGTTCCCTCAGGATACTGGAGTCCATGTGCACCATTGGTTTGGAATCAGGATTTTCCAACTCCCTTGTGTGGACTCTCTGTGTCCACCAACCCGGTTAAAGCGCCGGACATTTTCTTTTCGTCCTCTCAATTTCGTAAACAAGAGTAATGCTGTGAGAACTCAGTGAGTCGGACTTCCCTGGCAATTTAATTACAAACGGAAAATGTTGTATGAATAAGTTGATATATAGAACATATACAACTGTTTGATAAAGGAACACTTACTTGCATCATTTATTGGATTGAATTGATTAATTGAATCAACCATCTTCAAATATTTAACTGCACACCGAAAAAAAAGTACAATGGACAATGGGAGTTATATCCAAATTTTTACATCAGAAGGTACTCACGAATAAAATGGTAGAGCATATATTGTTATCAAAAGGGGTTCTTTGTGGAGATTTTTACTCATTTTATAGTTGAATTCATAAGTCGATTGAAGTTAGATCACCATAGAGAACCTAGAAGCACTAGACAGTCGTTTCATCCTAGTATGGGTCTCCTCGGCAGTGTACATCCATGATCCTGCCTCGCGAAATTCGAACTCAGGACTTATCAGTCTTGCACGCGAACTTTTAGCCTACTGAATAGAATAGTAGAAATGTTTTGTAGGGATGACATTGAACTACCAAGTTGAATCAACAAAATACACATTTCTGTATAGTTTTATAGAAGACTCTAATTTATTCTTGAATAGTAACAGAAGGGGTTTTATGGAGATTGTAGTAATTTCAATAGTTGAGATCATGAGTCAATTGAAGCTAGGTCCTGGGTTCGAATCCAACCAGGCGGGATTGTGGAGGCGAACTGCTGAGGAGCCCCACAATAAGACAAAATGGCTGTCCAGTGTTTCCAGGTTTTCCATGATGATCTAGCTTTAATTGATATCCTTGAATACATAGTCTTATTATACATCATAGATTCGATGAAATTCAACGAGTCAACTAGAAAAAATATCTAATAAATCTTACAAGTTACACGATCGTAATTTAGTCTTTCTTTCCATTTCTTTGTTATAAGTACTGCCAACCTGTCATAGTCTACAGAAACAAAAAGAAAAGGATATAATTGTGTAATCAATAACAAAAGGTAGATTATGATTCATGGATACATCTTACGTAATAATGTAGGTGTAGTTCAAATCTTGTAAAATGAAAACTTTTTGTCAGTGAAATAAACAAAATACAACTGTCATTCATCATTCAGTGCAATTTGATTATTTTCTGTAAAAAAAAACATTCGTCAGAGTACATAGTCTACTACTTACTTATTTACGTCGGATGACACTCGTGGAGGAAAATAGGCCATTCTTTAGCATTTTACATCCAATTCTGTTCTAGACAATCCTTTTCAGTTGCTATTCATCCTATTCACGTCTGCTTCTAATTCTCGATGCAGTGTGTTCTTTGGTCTTCCACTTTTCCGTTTCCCTTCAGGATTTCAAGTTAGCACTTGCTTCATGATGCAGTTCGATAATTTCCGTAATATATGTCCTATCCACTTCCAACGTCTTTCCTAATCTCCTCCTCAAATGGAAGCTGGGTTGTTCTCTCTCACAGTAGACTGTGGCTGATGGTATCCAGCCAACGGATGTTGAGTATCTTGTGTAGACAACTATTTATAAATACTTGTACCTTCTTGATGATGGTTGTAGCAGTTCCCCAAGTTTCAGCTCCGCACAGTAAAATTAACTGTCTTGACATTCGTATTGAAGATTGTGACTTTGATATTGATTGATAGACAGTTGTTTTGAGTTCCAAATATTGTTCACTTGTAGGGAAGCGGCCCATGTTTTTGCCAATCCTCACATTTACATCTGCATCGGATCATCCTTGTTCATCGATGATGCTTCCCAGGTATGTGAAAGATTCCACATCTTCCAGAGCTTCTCCATCAAGTGTAATTGGGTCGGTGTTTGGCGTTTTATATTTGAGGATCTCGACTTTATTTTTGTGTATTTTGAGGACTACTGATTCAGAGGCTGTTACTGCTGTTACACTAGTTGTTTGTGCGTGTGTATGGGATAGATGAACTAGATGATCTGAAAATTCCAAATCTTCTAACTGATTCTGAGCTGTTCATTGTATTTCATGTTTTCCCTGAGATGTCGAGGTCTTTATAATCCAGTTGACCACTAGAAAAAAGAGGAAGGGGGAGAGTTGACAGGCTTTTTTGACTATGGTCTTTACTTGTAATGCATCTGTCATCTGTCCTCCATGCATGACTTTGCACTTTAGTCTGTCGTATGGATTCCATATAATATTGACGATCTTTTCATGTACATCATAATGTCGAAGACATTTCTCTGAAGTCTTCATATCCACACGTATAGTTCACAGGTTGAATAAAATAGAATATTTTACACAAATGTATGCTTAGCTTCATGAACGTAGTTTCAATTGGTGCATTTGGCATTTTAGCTGATATCAGTTCATAATGAAAACCCTTAAATCTAATTGCTAACCTTAATCATCAACTGTGAATCATAATCCTTATTCTGCAAACTGCTTCATAACCCTCATTTGGTCTTATTAAGTAGGTCGACATTCTCAAAGGTCGCTTATAAATTAGTCTCACTGTTTAGTAACAATTACTTATTCATTATAATGATGAGATTGTGTTCATGTATTGTACAATGACGATTTTGCATTAAACAGTAATGAAAAGAAACTATTACTTGAATGATTATTGTCTGAACATTACGATATTCTTGTATACCGTTAAATATTAAGCCGAATATTGTTTGAATAACATTTTCTCTGTGTAATTTAAGTCTACAACTATTATCTCATCTACCAATCGAATCACACTTGACGGAGAAGATTTGGAAGATGTAAAAACCTTTACATATTTGGGCAGTATCATTGATGAACATGGTGGATCTGATGCAGACGTGAAAGCGCGGATCGGTAAAGCAAGAGCAGCATATTTACAACTGAAGAACATCTGGAACTCAAAACAACCTTCAACGAACACCAAAGTCAGAATTTTCAATACAAATGTCAAGACAGTTCTACTGTATGGGGCAGAAACCTGGAGAACTACGAAAGTCATCATGCAGAACATACAAGTGTTTATTAACAATTGTCTAATTCGGGTCCGTTGGCCAGACACTACACTATCAGTAACAACCTACCGCGTGAGAGAACAAACCAGATTCCAGCGGAGGGAGAAGTGCCAGAAGTGGATAAGACACACATTGAGGGTGGCACACAACTGCGTCACAAGGCAATCCATCACTTGGGAGAAGAAGTGGAAGACCAAAGAACACATTACACCGAGAAATGGAGACACACATGAGAAGAATGAACAACAATTAGATAGAAATAGAAAGGAAGGCCTAAGACAGGGTGAGTGGGTTGGAAAATGTTGGTTGGCGACCTATACTCCATTGGGAGTAAATAAGTAACTATTATCTCATCTGAACATTTCATAGTCAATCAAATCCGAATATTACTACCGGCGGAAATCCAACGAACAACATTTCGTTGTAACCATGGAACAATTGGATTATTGTCTCATGAACCAACAGAAGTCGAACGATGACGATTAGTCTATTTCACCACTTAATCATAAACTTTAACAACCATAGTAACTTGAAAACAAAGATTTATGGTAGTAAATGGCCACTTAGTTAATAACATTTGTTTAGAACTTACCAGATGGTCCAGAGTATTGAACTTTTTTTAGTTCAGCTGCTCGTATATATTTTTCTAAAACAAAAAAAGAGACAAATCTATTGGCTATGCAGTCGTAATAATGAAAAGTTATGTAATCATGACTGCTCTATTCTCAACATGAATAGTAAGCGTCTATTAATGCTTTCGAAAATATCATCTGTAATAGATATTTCAATAGTTTATTCAATGTGATTTAATCACCGTTTAATCACATATACACAAATGTCAGACGTTTGGACAATATGCATCAAGACAACGTGTATGTTCGTAAAACATTCAAAATGTTTAGTTATATTGTAGCTATAGCTGATGTGAAAACTTCCTAATGAGTTTTTGATTGACATCATGAACCGATTGAAGCTAGACCACCATTAAAAATCTAGAAGTACTAGACAGCCGTTTCGTCCTATTGTGGGACTCCTCGGAAGTGAGCATACATGATCCCGCTCCGAAGGATTCGAACACAGGACCTTCGGTTTTGCACACGAATGCCTAACTTCTGGATCATTGAGCCGGCCGGCATCCAGAGGTGTTAATGTTTAACATTAACCAATCCACGAGATTGCGCGACTATCTTCTAGTGTAATGAAGTAGACACCTGTCTCTGCTGGATACGGTTTAACTCCACTGGTCACAGCCGTAAACTGAAATCTTTACAATGAATGAAGGTTTGAAATTCTGTGCTAAGATAATCAAATTGATAAAATTTAGATTAGATTTCTTTCAAGTTCAAACCGTTATCTCAATCATTCGAATCTGTAACATACTTAACAGATGTATTTGAACATTAGGTTAAATACTCAGTCAATGATGAATAAGCACCATAATCTTGCCTATCATCTATATGATATTTCACAAACACCAGTTAAACATCTTCAAAAACGAATGTTAAATATTTATGTACAAATGCAGAAAACTTTGTACAAATACAGAGAAAATGTTTAGTGGTTATTTGTAGTTTCTCCTTCTAATTCTCATGTTCAATAAATCTAATTCCAATAAGTCCTGCGTTCGAATCCCGCGGGGTAGGATCATGGATACGCACTGCTATGGAGTCCTACACTAGACCCAAACGGTCGTTCAGTGCTTCCAGATTTTCCATGGTGGTCTAGCTTCAACTGACTTATGAACTCAACTATTGAAATTACTATGATATGCACAAAAACGCCTTTTGATATCGATCTACATATGCTCACTAGTAACTGGCTTCAAGAGGTACTTCCTGGAGTTCTAGTGAGAAGCAGTAACCAGTGGAGTTCAACCGAGTCTGTTGTAAGATAGTAAATCACTGAAGACAATGGTGGAAGTGTCGCTCAATCTCGTGGATTAGTTGAAGTTAGATATTAACACCGTTGAATGCCGGCAAGTTCAGTGGTCTAGAGGTTAAGCGGTCGTGCCTGAGACGGATAGGTCCTGTATTCGAATCTCACGAGGCGGGGTCATGGATACGCACTACTATGGAGTCCTACACTAAAACGAAACGGCCGTTCAATGCATCCAGGTTTTCTATGATGGTCTAGCTTCAACTGATTCATGAACTCAACTATTGAAATTACCATAATATTCACAAACACCCCTTTCTTAGTAAAATCAGCATATATATATATATATATATATATATATATATATATATATATATATATATATAGATAGATAGATAGATAGATAGATAGATAGATAGATAGATTGTACATTATTATGAATGTAACATACCAGAATAAGATTTCAATAGTTCAGTATTATTTGGATCGATAGCTACAATAAATGATAAAGTAAACATATTGATCGTATGAGAAATGTTTGATTGGTATTCTGTCAAAATATTATCTAATTAGTACACCTTTGCTATCATACATTCCTATGATCCTTATTGTAAAGATGGTCCACGAGTGAACTTGAAGAAGCACAAAAACAGTTGAAGATATTCCATCCAATCATCTTTTGGAAGAATATTCTAAAATCTCTATATGTAGTTTCCCTATTAGATAAATGCTGAAAATCTTTGACTATAATGATGATACTTGAGAGGTTTTTTTATCATATTTGACATTGTTTGAAATGGCACTCCTATTCACTTATCTTCTATCTTCTCATTTGCAACTCGGGAGGCTCTAGAGTTTGAGTGCTCGAAACGTATGTGATATATCAAGAACCTAAGCTCTAGATATAACACTTATTTATAAAAATACATAATCAGATGAATTAGTTATATCACTGAAACGATCTACATCCAAATATTCTATCTTTGACAAAATCTAGATCTCACTGGTTGAAATCATGAGTCGATTGAAGCTAGACCACTATGGAAAACCTGGAAGCACTAGACGGCCGTTTCGTCCTAGTATGAGACTTCTCGGCAGTGAGCATCTACGATCCCGCACTCCGCGAGATTCTAACCCAGGACCTATCAGTCTCGCGTCAGGCGCTTAACCAACTAAACCACTGAACCGGTATCCAACGGTGTATAATGTCTAACTTCAACCAATCCACGAAGTTGCGCCACCGTACACCATTGTCTTCAGTGAGTTGATATCTCACAACAGATCTAGTTGAGCTCCACTGGTAACGGTTTCTCACTAGAACTCCAGGAGTATTTCTCAGTCAGTCACTACTGAGCAGGTGATTATTATCAGAATGGGTTTTGTGGAGATTTATAAATGTCACTGGTTGAAATCATGAGTCAATTGAAGCTAGACCACTATGGAAAACCTGGAAGCACTAGATCTGTTAGTAAGAAGATATGTATTGTGTTTAAATGGTCTTAGAGATTTTCAAACTTAAAACTAATGAAAAAACAACCAGCAGTTCATCGTGATTTACTATGTACGCTGATGATGGTTTACTAAACTATTGTATTTATACGCGTTATATAATATCCAATACATATATATAATTATGTAGAGTAACTTACATTTAACAAGTTCCAAAATCCATTCCGCTTCTAGTAGGTTTTCTAGCCTGTAAGATTCTATAAATTCAACAAAACAAATAGTAAGAAACCAGCCTTCTCAAAGACTATTGTACATCAGATAAACATTTGATATAACTACGATGAAAAAAAATCATCAGTATAGGATTGTGATTATTAGGTTCTTGATTGAGATCATGAACCGATTGATGTTAAACCATCATTAGAAAACCTGGAAGCACTGGATGATCGTTTCGTCCTATTGTGAAACTCCTCAGCAGTGAACATCCATGCTCCTGCTCCGAAGGATTCGAACTCAGGGCCTTCAATCTCGCATGCAAACACCTAAGCTCAAGATCACTGAGCTGGTACACAAAGGTGTTAATGTTTAACCTCAACCAATCCATGAGATTACGTGACCATCTTCCATTGTACTGAAGTGGATACCTGTCTCTACCGGACACTAATTAGCTCCGCTGGTTACAGCAAGTACAGGTACATTTCTTTTGTTCTTTCTTCAGTGTTTGCACATTTAATTTATACGATTTCACATTATTTCACGTTTGCTTCAATTGTTATCTTATAAATGCATCATATTTTGTTCTTCTTAGTTATTCACAAGACAAAATGGTGAAACTATAATTTATGGACGACCTTTGAATGACGCTAAATTGACCTTGACAGTGTTCACCTAATAACCAGTACCAAATGAAGATTATAAAACCTGTTTGAGGTATTAGAATTATGATTTACAGTTGATGTTTAATGGTTAGGAATTAGATTTAAGGTTTTCATCATGAATTGATATCAGTTATAATGTCAAAACTTTATTGAACCAAATGAATGTATGAATTTCGCGCCAAAATCTGAGATCTATTATCTTCAATCTGATTGGTTCGTCCGTAAATTATAGTATCGTTCCATGAGTAACTTTATAATTTTATTAACATTTTCAATTACCCTTATAATAAGGGTATATCTTGAAATTGATAATTGAACTTACCATTTTCTAAATTCTTTACACCATTTGTAAAATTATTTACTATAATCATTTCTAATTCAATACCTATGAAAAACAAACGAACAAATTATTTGTATATCATTCATAGAAATGTAAATGCTATAGGTAAACCACTATATTAGTATAAACAACTCATTCATATGGATTATTATTAAGTTTTTGATTGAGATCATGAATCGATTGATGTTAGACCATCATTGGAAAACCTAGAAATACTGGACAGTCATTTCGTCCTATTGTGAGACTCTTCAGCAATACGCATCCATGATCCTGTTCACAGGATTCAAACACAAGATCTTTAGTCTTGCGTGTGAATGCTTAACTTTTGAACCATTGAGCCAGTATTCAATGGTGTTAATGTTTAACCTCAACAACCAATACATGAATCATGGATTATGTTAAAAGTAAATGGTTACTCACTTTTAGTCTGTTCAAGTTGTTTATGTGCTTCAGCATAACCGTGTAAAGCTACGTAAAGGTTGCCTTGAAAAAAAAGAAAAGAAAAGGAGAGATAAAAACATTAGCAAAAGAATTTTAGTTCACAATTGAAATTAACCTTTATGTTTGTTACACCCCGACCAGAATAGTGGATGGTTACTGTTGGGATTCATTTCTGTACTAATATGATACATATATTCTTATTCTATAACTATTAAGTAACTAGATTATGTATATCTATATTCCTTTCAGTATAAGCTTTATTTTGATCCATAGACTATTATTATACGATTTGCCATTCTCGAGTTATGCCCAGTCTATCAATTACAGTCTTCCACATTCATAGCCACTTTTGGCTAAATCTTGTACAAATGTTATTTCCTATTTTATTATGTGATGTCTTTTTGGTTGGTATATAAACCCAGTATGTTTGAAATACATGATTCATATTACTGAGGCTGAGATTTATGTTCTGGACTCAACAGATAGGGTTAGGCAGGAAGAAGGACCGATAAAGACTCTAGACTACTCGTACGGGTTTATGAGTCATTGGTCCGGTCAATAAATCACTGTTCTCTGATTGGTGGTATCATTACATCATATACTGATAAGGGCACAAGACTACAAGATTCGTGAAGACTGTGTAATTTATAATCTGTCTTATCACATATAACACATCTAGGAATGTTTCTTTACAGTATCGAACAGCTAAACACTGTCTTCCATTCATTTCATCAACATTCAATAAATTTGTGTATTTTTATAGAGAAACTACATACTATTTCGAATGAATGGTTATTTACACTGAAATAGTATAGAACAAGTAATCATCACAAGGGTTCAAATCTCGCGGAGGGGGGCCGCATGATGGATGCACACTGCTGAGGAGTCCCATACTAGGACGAAACAGCCGTCCAATGCTTCCACGTTTTCCATGGTGGTCTAGCTTTAATTGACTTATGATTTCAACCAGTGAAATTTCGAAAATCTCCACAAAACCCATTCTGACAAGGACATATGTTTGAGTATGTCTTTCCAAAATAGTTCAGATGGAATATCTAAAGATGATGGATATGTAATTGATTAAACTATCATAAAAATTTCTTTAAAAACATTATATCTTACTTTTCATTTCATCAAGAGCAATATATCCCACCACTGGATAAATGAGCCCTGTAATAGTAAACACAGTTTATGTTTTTTACTGTATAATTGTTTTATAAAACAATTGTAACAGTGATAGAAACGAATAAGTCTTTTAATAGAACATTAGATTCAGTTTCTTAAGCTCTTCTAGTAACCCCCCCCCTCCAGGTTAAATCTAAACAGTAACTTGGATACAAAAGAAAAGATGAGAAATATGTTAGAAACGTTTTATATACAAGAAATCTAGGGTATTTTAGATGACTTTGGGCTTCAGGAAAATTCTGAAATGTTACTAAACATAGTAACTTCCTCCTGTAGCTCTTCTAGAGTTACTGCCAATCCTCGTAAAGGAGGAGGGTTAGGTATGAAGTTAGTGATCCCATCTCGTAGAAAATTACCCCGCCCAAAAAAGAAACGCTAACCAGAAAAAATAATTTAAACGCTACTAAACATAATATCAGTATAAGTATTCATTCAATTAGAAACATGACATATAACTTTTGACTTTCTAGATGTTTCTAGCAAAAGTTCTATTGAATGTTGATTGGATAAAGGGGATTTCTCAGTGTTTTCAGAATCTTTTCTAGATCCTCCCCCTCCCCAACAGAAACAAAAATAAAGTAACCAACTTGTTAGTCGGTCAATAAATGTTTGTTGTATAGAATCACAAGTTGATTCTCTTATAAACACCTATATCATTTGAAATTATTGGTGGCTCTAACTTGTACAATGTTATGTAATATAAACTAAAGATTCAAACATGTACACTTTGTATGTAAATTGATTAATTAACCAAAAATAATATTCACTTGGTGTTGTTTACTTATATCTTTCTATTGTTATTTAGGTGGCTATCAGGATTCAGTAGCCAAGTGGATAACATGATGGCATTTGAACTGAACGATACTGAGTTCGAGTCCCAGATATCAACTCTTAGATACAGGTACATCCATCTGATGAGTCCCACACAGGACGAAACACACGTCGAACTGGTTCCGATTACTAGCCATTATCTATCTTTGTTTATAAATCAAAGAGAAGTTTTATCATTCAATGAGTTTAACAATGTATTAAACTGTTACTGTTTACTTACCAAGATAATATATACATATAACTGTAATGCACATCAAAGAGAGTTTCATTGCTTTTTTCAAACTATATGCTTAATCAATATTTTCCAAGTAATTTATATACATATTACAGGAGTGTCGTTGATAAGAAATGCTGAATTGAAACCTCTTAATATGAATGGTAACTAAATACTCATTGTATAGTTATAGATCAATTCAATGTGTAATACTTCACTTTAGATAATTAACCTAAAGTTTTGTTAAGTATACTTAGATTATCTTAATGTCAAGTAAAAGAGACACTTGTTGTTTTGTTTACAAGATGGTTTATTCAAAGTTTTCTAATATTAGTATACAATTAAGATAGTTGTTGATGACAATGATGATGATAGTGATAGTGATAATAGAATCCAATACACTTAAATGAATGGCTACTTCTTTTATACACCGTATGAATGTTGAATGTTCAAAACAATATTGATTCAATAGTGGTGTAGTGAACAAGCACACTGGTGGGGACCTGACGAGGCACTAACATCCGACATCCACCCGGCACCTGGGACGTCCAACACCCGTGCTCCACCGGCCTACCGAGCCATCTACATCCGATGTCCGCCCAGCAGCCGCACGTCCCACCGTTTCTCTCCGTCGACAGTACCCGGTACGGCCAATGCCGCCCCTCCAGAACACTCCACTCGACACCACCTCTCCTCATCGGACTGCTCCACTGACACCTCAGCCCCAGGCCTGCAACGGCGTCCGCAATACAACAGTCTTCTCTCCTGATTGGCAGTCACACCAAAATGTAGTGAACAAGAACACAAGTGGAGACAATCGAATGTATTTGACACAAAATCAAAGGACTTGTAAATAAAATCTAAAAATCAAATAGTAAATACGTAATTTGCAAAATGTCCATCAGTTGTCTCATAATGACTCAGACTTCATTGTTCTTGCATTTTCATACAAATTCCATCCTGTTTCCATTTTCCACTGTTCGATCCTCTTGTCTCTCTGCTGCCAGAACTTCTGTTCACGAGTAACTTCATATACTACTTATGTTGGTATAAGTAGCACACACCACAGTAGTTCTATGTAAAACAGATGTAACTGATGTAACATTTACTTATGAAAAAGATTATGAAAAGAGAATTTTTGAAATTTATATATTAGGTAACTGGACCTTCTGAAAGAAATGTCTACGTTAATAATAAATAAATCGATTGATGTTCATTTGGTATTGTTTGCTTGTATCTATCACAATTCAGTAGCTAAGTGGTATTTGAAGTGAACGGTACTTTGTTTGAATCCCAGACGACGAGAGTGTTATATCTAAACACAAGTCTATGACAAAACTAAATAAATGGGGGGAAGCGAAAAACCCTGACGAACACCAATTTTTAAAATCTGGTCCAGATAATAGTTCGCTATAAGCTTTGATTCAACCAGTAGAGAGCCCACACAAGGCAAATATACTCCTTTGTTACGTTCTTCAATAATAAATAACACTACAGGACCTCATAGTTAACAAGATCGAAACACTACCTTAAGGTTAAGTAATACAACTATTGTTGAACATTGGAAAGAATTCTGATGGTCAAGAACCTGTAAAAGTCTGAATATTTGATCTATACATTCACTCACATATCTGATACCAACCTGGTTTTCTCATATTAACATTTCACGATCTCTAGTGAGGCAGTGAAGTATTATTGAAGTCCATATTTTAGAAACTTAATCATCTTAACTGACTTCTTTATGATTGTCACAAGAGGACTTCAGTCTTTTTTATAGATTAGGATATCATTCACTGTCTTTGAGTCTTCTAGTTGATAGTTATAATCTGGTCAAATGAAACAAAAATGGACGCATTTAACAGTAAACAGTAAAAACAAAAGTTACTTGCTTAATTAATTAAGCCTGTTAATCCTCGTGGAGGAGCATAGGCCGCCAACCAGCATTCTCCATCCAATTCTGTCATGGACAATCCTTTTCAGTTGCTATTCATCCTATTCATGTCTGCTTCTAATTCTCGATGCAGTGTGTTTTTCGGCCTTCCACTTTTCCGTTTCCCTTCAGGATTTCAAGTTAGCACTTCCCCGTGATGCCGCTTGGTGACTGTCTCAATGTGTGTTCTCTCCATCACCAACGTCTTTCCTAATCTCCTCCTCAAATGGAAGCTGATTTGTCCTCTCCCACAGTAGACTGTGGCTCATGGTATTTAGCCAATGGATGTTGAGTATCTTGTGTAGACAACTATTTATAAATACTTGTACCTTCTTGATGATGGTTGTAGCAGTTCCCCAAGTTTCAGCTCCGCACAGTAAAATTAACTGTCTTGACATTCGTATTGAAGATTGTGACTTTGATATTGATTGATAGACAGTTGTTTTGAATTCCAAATATTGTTCACTTGTAGGGAAACGGCCCATGTTTTGTCAATCCTCTCATTTACATCTGCATCAAATCCTCCTTGTTCATCGATGATGCTTCCCAGGTATGTGAAAGATTCCACATCTTCCAGAGCTTCTCCATCAAGTGTAATTGGGTCGGTGTTTGGCGTTTTATATTTGAGGATCTCGACTTTATTTTTGTGTATTTTGAGGACTACTGATTCAGAGGCTGTTACTGCTGTTACACTAGTTGTTTGTGCGTGTGTATTGGATAGATGAACTAGATGGTCTGCAAATTCCAAATCTTCTAATTGATTCTGAGCTGTCCATTGCACTCCGTGTTTTCCCACAGATGTTGAGGTCTTCATAACCCAGTTAACCAGCAGAAGAAAGAGTAATGGGAGAGTAGACAAGCTTGTTTGACTTTGATCCTTACTTGTAATGCATCTTTTATCTGTCGTCCATGCATGACTTTGCACTGTAGTCCGTCGTAGGAGTTCCGGATAATGCTAAAAATCTTCTCAGAAACTCCAGTGTCGGAAGAGTTTCCGTAATGTTCTCCTGTCCACACTTTCAAATGCCTTTTCATAGTCAGTAAAGTTGATGTATAGTAACGAGTCCCATTCAACTGATTGTTGGATCATGGTCTTTAGTATCTCAATTTGGTCTGTGCACGACCGATCCTTACGGAATCCAGCTTGTTGGTCTCGAATTTGGGCGTCTACTGCATCTTTCATCCGGTTCAGCAACACTCTGCTGAAGGCTTTCCCTGGTATTGACAGTGGTGTAATGCCTCTGTAGTTATCACATCTGCTCAGATTTCCTTTCTTTGTTATCTTGATGAGATATCCTTCTTTCCAGTCCATCGGCACTTGTTCCTCCTCTCAAATTTTTTTGAATAGAAGTTAAAGCATATTTGTAGTTACTTTAATGTCTGAATTCAGTGCTTCAGCTAGTATACTGTCAGGTCCTGCAGTTTTCTCGCTCTTGATTTGTCTGATGGCCATTGTGATTTCTTCAGTCGTTAGTGGATTGACATCTATAGGAAGATCTGTGTGTGCTCCTTCGATTTCCGATGGATTCAGTGGAGTTTCTTCATTCAACGGTTCCTCAAAGCATTCTACTAATCTGTCCCTTTGTTCTTGAATCTCTATGATTTTCTTTCTTTATTTGTCCTTGACTAGTCTCTTTGGTTTACTAAATTTCCCAACTGGTTTCTTCGTTGTATTATGTAGTTGTTTCATATTTCCTTCTCTTGCAGCTTTTTCCACCGTAGTTGCTAGTTCTTCTACGTATTTCTGATTGTCAGCTTTAATTCTCTTCTTCGTTTGCTTGTTTGCTTCTGTATACTCAACTTGTGCCTTGACTTTTTCCGCTCGTGTTAGCTGTTGTTAATTGCTGTCTTCTTGTCCTTCCTTTCTTAAATCTTTTCCAGGGTTTCCATAAAGTTCCATTCCTTATGATGATGCTTCTCCTGGCCCAGAACCTCCTAACACGTTGAAGTTAATGCTTCTCTGACCCTTCTCCAGTTTTCCTCGATGATAGATTCTTCTTTCAGCTGATATTGTACAGCTTGGAACCTGTTGTTGAGATTTATCTTGAATTATCTTGAACTTACTTAACAATGGCTAATTTAAACCTAAATTTGACCAGTTTATATTAGTTTGACTAGAAATCTTATGCAACTTAACACCATTTTTATATTTTAGTGAACCCAAATCATTCTCAAACAGTTCTCATATTGTGGTGTGTGCTACTGATGTTGACAGATATAAGTAGTATATATCGTCAGTCGAAAGTAAAACTCCTGGTAGCGGAAGGTTAAGGGATTTCACTGCTCCTGAAAGATGTGATGAAACGTAATCGGTGATTTCAAACATACCCTTAATAATTACGGTACACTCGAACAGTATTAGTTTGAATCACTTTTTTCTGGTTAGCGTTTTTTTAGCGAGTTACTTTTCTACGTGATGGGGTCGCTAACCTCATACCCAACCCTTCTCCTTTATCCAGGCTTAGGACCGGCAGTAGCCCCAGAGGGGCTTCAAGCGGTTGCATAATGTTAATCGGCGACCTATGCTCCATCATACGATTTAATTATCTATCTTGAAATAACAAGTTCAATTCAGTATATTGAGGAAAATATCTAGTTAACACATATACAGATCTGTGTTTACAGATTGGGTTGTATTATATGTTGTATAGAATTCTTATGAAATCTCAACTTGTAGCAAAGGATACTTAAGCTACATAAAATATCTTCCATTGATCCTGTATAAAAATTATACCGGCAATAGTAATATGACAGGGTTTCTCCAACTCGTCAACTGGATGTACCTGAATCCTAGAGTTGATGTTCACTCTGAGATGCAAGTAGATCCAGCTGATGTACTCGCGCTCATGAGTCTTTCTTCTTGAATTCACTTTGCTCTTGTAGCATTGTTATCTGAAATATCCAGTAATAAACTATACTGGGCTCTTAGTATTGTCTTCTAATTTCTTACATGGATGGAATTTATTCAATAAAGGTTATCAGAGTACGTTGGATCATTATTAAATGACTTTTGTTATGATGTTTGTACTTAATCTTACATCCTGATTCAAGATAGTAAGTCAGTCAATCAGTGCCTACCTCAAATTCAATGTTAGACTTTGCTAATTTGTCAAATGCTGAATCTCTCTAGCCTAAGTTTGTTCTCTATCATATAGTGGTGATTGTTACGATGTGATGAGTTGGTGTAGACAATGATTTGACTTACATGTAAGATCTTATAGATTAGGCAGATACATCATTACAAATTCACGATTTTACAATCAGGTCTATTATTGAAACAGTACTAGTGTCATAGTGGATCATAATTCTACAGACTATCCAGCTCATTCTATATGTGTTGGAGACAATAGATCTCCAAACTCATATTTTTAAATTTTATCGCATCGATCAACTTATTGATTAAATGTTTAAATATTTGTATTGGGATCAATTGATGAACTGATCGATTAAATGTTTGAATAGCAGTCAATAGATGAACTATCGATTCAATGGGCAAATAGGTCAATTTATGAACTCATTGATTAGTGTTTAAAAATTTTCTATGACAATATCGATTATATATATATGTTTTAAATTGTGCTTGCTTGCTGCTCGCTCGATTTTGGCTGTTGCAGAATATATTTTCCATACCAAGCCTGGACTTCTTCTTCTAGATAGCGGGGCTGGGATGCGTCAATAGTTAGATCACTGGTCTTTGGTCACTGAGTATTGTTCTCGTTCGAAGTTTAAGTGAACTAGTGAATTTTCAAACATAACAATATGAACGAAGTGATGGTAAGTGAAATGGCGACGAGTTAACATTGAGCAGTAATTCCGTGTTGAAATTCCCTGGAATAGTATGATAGTTACAATTAAGGAATGATATCAGTTATATTTATTGTATTTTCACATAACAGGCATAACTTTTTATATTTATTCGACAATAAGTAAGTACAATGTTTATGTAATAATGGAATACAGACAAAATGTCAGTCACATCGATCATCCTCATTGACTGCAGTAGAATCTTCATTTGCCAAAAAAAGTGTGTTCGTATTCTGAATAAAACAAAAAAAATATATCAGTATTATAAACATTTCAATAGTTGAGATCATATGTCAATTGAATACCGTTTAGAACATCATGGAAAACTTGAAAACACTAGACGGTGGTCTACTCACTTGGTTTCGCTTGCAGAATTATCTTTCGACTCTCCACTAAATGGAATATGAAAGTAGACATGATGTAGATCACGATATACAACTTGAATAATCTAATGAATCGTAGTTTAGTTAAATCAGTATACTGAACCATTTTCTATGGTATTTGTTATGTTATCAAATTCTATTTTACCAATGTTTGTATGGAATATTTATGTTCTCAGTGATTATGCCCAATGACGAATCACAAAAAAGATAGTGAATTGAGGACACATATAAAGTGTACACATGTACCCAATGTACATGAAACTAAACAATGTTCTCACTTTCAATTAAACTTTCATTCACCTTGGAAACTAATGATATACTGGTGGAAATATAATCATTTATAATAGTACATGTACTTTAATAAGCAATACACATTCATATTGTTAGACTTTAAGGACATGAGAAAGATCATGTTTATTTGGTTTCATGCAACTAAGTTGTGAATAGAACATGTGAAATATGATAAATACATTTGTATATTGAATAAGATCTCTCTTTCTCATCAAGTGTTTATCGTGAATTAGCATACACAAAGGGAAAACCAAGATCCTCAAATTCAAAACGGAGAACAGTAATCCAATCACTCTTGATGGCGAAACTCTGGAAGATGTAGAATCCTTCATATACCTGGGAAGCATCATCGATGAACAAGGAGGTTCACATGCAAACGTAAAGGCGAAGATTGGTAAAGCAAGGGTCGCATTCCTACAACTGAAGAACATATAGAACTCAAGACAACTTTCAATCAATATCAAAGTGAGAATCTTCAATACGAACGCCAAGGCAGTTCTACTGTATGTACGGAGCTGAAACTTGGAGAACTACAACAATTACCATCAAGAATGTATAAGTATTTATAAATGGTTGTCTTCGCAAGATACTCAACATCCATTGGGTGGATACCATCAGCAACAGTCTTCTGTGGGAGAGAACAAACAAACTTCCAGCTGAAGAAGAAATTAGGAAAAGATGATGGGAATGGATAGAACATACATTAAGCAAATCATCAATCTGCATCACGAGGCAAGCCCTAATTTGGAATACTGAAGGGAAACGAAAAAGAGGAAGACCAAAGAATATAGTACATCGGGAAATAGAAGCAGATATGAAAAGGGTGAATAACAACTGGAAAGAGCTGGAAAGGATCGCTCAGAACAGAGTTGGATGAAGAGTGCTAGTGAGCGGCCTATGCTCCTTCACGAGGAGTAACAGGCGTAAGTAAGTAAGTAAGTAAGTAAGTAAGTAAGTAAGTAAGTAAGTAAGTAAGTAAGTAAGTAAGTAAGTAAGTTTATCGTGAATTGTTTATGAACACACTGGTATGATTTCAATATTTCTCATTAAGATCTGTCCTAATTTGAAATGCACTTCTAGCTGAAGTTGTCTTATATTGTTTGATTTTGCAGCTGATTATATTACCATGGACAGAGTGAATGCTGATAATTACAGACCTATTATTATCACTCTATTTATTTCACTGATCATGGACAGGAAATTGAAAAGTATACAAGGTGATTGATAGACTAATTCAATTACTTTACTCCTTATTGTCACTATAGACGTTGTTACAAACCGGTCTTTTAGCAATAGTTCACATTTGAATGTATAAAAATGCCTCTCAAACATCGCGCTAGTGATACAGTAGGTTGGAAGGACCTACGTATTGAGCAGATTCATACATTTGTCTGAAGATGCCACTGGTATTCGGAGTTTGACAACGCTTTAATCAGTAACATCTTCTAATGTGAATCGTACCCACCAAGTGAAATCAAAAGACAGAAGCAAGGAGGTTCTAAGATATATTTGAGAGACTATCAATATATCGAGAATCGTCTGATCTAATCTGGCTAGCGATTGCATGGGTTGTTGAATACGGCGTTCCCACTCGTGATCTGGTGCGGATGCATGACCGGACGCCTTCAGCTAGGTGAGTCCAGTGAAGTTAATGTGGTCAGCATCCAATGTCGAAAACTTACGGATCTATTTATTTTGGGAATTTATTTACCGCTACATGTCTATTAAATCTCAAAATTCGCCTAGTAATAACTTATCAGCGTCGCATTCATTTTATGAATGACTTACGACTAAATGCTGTTCTAATTACTGAAAAACCCGAGGAGATAAACCTCAGTTTCTAGCATAGTTGTTCCCTAGAATATACTTTAAGAGGCATGTGCCATATATGATGAAATAATCTTGTGAATAATTCACCTTGATTTAAGTTGGGTTGCATTTACTGGCTGTTAGAAGATGGTAGTTTATTTTCGAACAAACATATTACGTTCTAGAGAAAATTAATCCTGGGAAACGCCTGATGAAACAAGTTTTGTACTCTTGATTAAGACTATTATTAATATTTACTGCGGCTTTTGTGATCAAGGCATGGTGGTAAATGTTTTGCGGCTCGAGTAGTCAGTCCTTCTGAATTTTTATTGCCCCTATCCCCAAACTTACTTTTTTGAACAACAGGTTTGTACTTTATTTGAAATGCTAGTTGAAACCCTATTCGGAATCAACATATTACTCAGTGATAGTAATTCTATTTGTTTATTCACTCTCACATCTGAACTATTGAGGATGTGGTCCAAATTGAACGACATTTGTTTTTCTTAAATGAACTACTTATAAGTAGCCAACATGATATATATAAATTTATCAACATGTGGGTTTTCTAGTCTAAATCACCATTTTGTTTAGTCCACCATTGTTTAAGTAAACTTCATTACTTTTATTGGAGATAGTAATATTCATAAATTGTTCCACGAATTAGAAGGTGAAATATTTAAAAATGTGATTGGAGAGATTGAAAAAACACTGTACTCATCTTGTATTGTTAAGAAACATTGAAGGAAAACAAAATGATTCTCAACAAACATATAAAGTTCTATTTTCTTGCTAGTGACTCATTCAGTCCAATGGTGATGAAAATCAAGAATAGGATCTTGAATAATGTACAACAAAACTGTGCTTGTGGAGTTATATATAGTGAGTGTAATGTGGTTTTCGAAGAAGATATGACTAAGCTAATATATACTATGGAATCAATGAGAAACGAGACGAGTTATGGTTGAAATATCATATTAAGGTTGGAATTGTCATTATCAATTAGCACCAACTATAATGTGGAAATCCTAATTATTGTCAGAATAAATCATTCACTTTTTAATTCCGTTTCATAACTGACTGAAACAGTTGACACCTTATGATCGTACAATAGTATGCTTTAGATATTTCGAAGATATATACAAGTGGTTAAGTGCTCGGGCGCGAAACCAGTAGGTCCTGGGTTCGAATCTCGCAGGGGGCGAGGTCGTGGATGCGCACTGCTGAGGAGTCCCACAGTAGGACGAAACGGCCGTCCAGTGCTTCCAGGTTTTCCATGGTGGTCTAGCTTCAACTGACTCATGATCTTAACCATTGATATATACAAGCATTTGAATTTCAGGATGACAGATAACAAACATTGTTTAATCATATCCTTTAGTCATGAAAAGTCCTTTAAAACAGAATAGTAACAGTAAAACATCAATTAAAAATAGGAAATAGCATTAACTTTGGAAAAACAACAACACTTCAGTGTTATCACATAGAGCCGACTCAATTAGTTTCATGTTGAAACGGAGACTTAAATTAACCATCAACTGGACATTTTATGCAACCTAACTTGTCATCAATGAAAAGACAAGGTCTATGCTTTGCCAAAAATCCAAACAGCACATAAGCGATTGTGTCTATCAATTTACATGTATGTGCGGAAACACGTACATAAGGAGGAGCAATCGTGATTTGCAATTATGGATGGGTGAACACATGCCAAAATGGTTGCAGAAACAAATGAATTCCAGTGATCAATTAAAATCACAGGATAGACAGACATCTTCCTCTATCGCGAAACATTTGGTTGAGACAAATCAGAATTAGTAGTTTTGTATAAAAGTGTTCAAGGACGTATACTAATGTTTATGCCCCCAAGTGCCCTGGTATGGCTGAGAGTGGAAAGAGTCCGCTCTCTCTCTCTCGAAATGCTCTCACATAGCCACGCGTGTATAGCCTCTGACAGGGAAGTCCTACTCACTGCCTTCTCATGGCGGATGTTTTGTTTATGAAATCGAGAGGACGAAAAGCGAATGTCTGGTGCTTTAACTGGGTTGGTGGTCACGGAGAGTCCACCCAGGAGAGTTGGAAAGCCCTGATTCCAAACCAATGCTACAAATGGGCTGGCTCCTGTATCCTGGGGAAACAAATTGCGTATGAAACAATCGTTGGTCACCGGTTACCATGTGACTGCATCCCCTTACGATGCTCCACTGCCTTGTGGATCAGACCTTTAGGTCAAAGACTCGGGGTGTGGCCTCCTAAGAAAACCACCTGTTTCGGTTTGGGAACCCGGGCAGTATCATAGCCCTGACACAAATCAAATGAGATTTGTGTGGCGCATATGTATTTGGTACCTTCTTGTCCAATATCTACGCGTCCAAATAAATAATAAATACTAAGGTTTATATTGCACCAAAAACCCAAACAGCATGTAAACGACTATGTCACATTCTATCGTATCTATCAATTTACATATATATGAGGAAACACGTACATGGGGAGGAGCAATCATGATCTGCAATTAAGGCTGACGAGACACATATCCAAATGGCTACATAAACAAATGAATCCCAATCGTCAAATATGATCACAGGATAGACAAATATCTTCCTCCATTGTGAAACGTTTGGTTGAGACAAGTCAGTCTTCGTAGTATTGTACAAAAGCCTTCAAGGATGTATACTTAGTTTTATTGAAGCCTTAGCTATACGGAAACTGAAACCCCCTTTATACGTTCCAAAATACAATTTGTTCTTACCCTTAACTTACCCTTGTAATACTTATTTATTATCCAGAGTGATGATCATGTTGTTTTCGTGTACTTTAATTTTCTTTGTTACGGCTTACCATAAGTTGACCTTTTTGATTGAAATCATGAGTCAATTGAAGCTAGACTACCATGGAAAACTTGGAAGCACTGGACAGCTGTTTCGTCCTAGTATGAGACTCCTCAGCAGTGAGCATCCACGATCTCGCTCCCCACGAGATGCGAACCCAGAACCTATCAGTCTCGCGCCAGGCGCTTAACCAACTAGACATCAACACCATTGGATGCCGTCTCAGTGATCTACCTTCAATTGACTCATGATTTCAATCAAAAACTTAACAATCTCCACAACCCTTAAACTGATAATTGACCTTTTATATAAATGTTCTTAACACGTCTATTATGTATGATCAGATTGTTTGAAACGTATTACGCAATATATTACATAATTCTAATAACCTTCATCTTCTCTTATCACGTTATCGACAACTATACTATCATAAATAGTATTCATAAAATCAATCGATTAAAGGAAATTAATCTATCGATTGTCTTCCTTTTTATCACTATCACTATTACTTATTATTGATTGAAGAGAAAGAAATGAATTGATCAATGATTCATGCGAACATCTAAACATAAATCTAATAGTGAATCCAATCCAATAAACTAAACGAATGTAACAAGCTTAAAATTATAGTTAGTGCAACTAAAGAAAAATGTACCCCAAGTATTTGTAAGTTGTTCACTCTCCCTCTCTGCCTCCCCCCTCTCTCTATCCCTGTTCATCATTCTCATTAATTGTTTCTATGATTTCAATCAATATATGGATGATTATACTGTCTGTATATGATGAGTAGGTTATATGTTGGAAGTTGGAACTCAACGTAAATAACATTAAGTTCGAGTACCGGGTAATTGGAATCTAAATAAATGAATGAGTAATTGAATAGAATTAAATAAAAATAAATAGAGTTTGTTTTGTCAGTAGTATTTAGATCAATGAATAGATGATAACAAGAAGAAATATATTTGAAGAGAGATATATTGGATTAATCTGTTTATTGTTATGCAGATAGAATAAAACATAACTTCCTGTAAATCACATAGCTTTCTTTAAGATAACCCTAATGATTATACTCCACTTGCATACAACCATTGCCAGGGAAGTCTTACTCACTGCCTACCTTTTCGTGGCGGGGGTCTAGTTTGTAAAAATTGACAGGACAAAAAGCGAATGTCTAGTGTTTTAACCGGATTGGTAGATATAGAGAATCCATCTAGAGGAGTTAAAAAAAACCTGATTCCAAACAAATGGTGCACATGGGCTCCAGGATTATAAAGAAACAAATGGTGTATGGACCTATTATTGTTCACCCGCTACCATGGACTGTATCTCCCAAAGTTGTTCCACTATCTTGTGGATTACACCTTCAGGTCAAAGGCTCGGGGTGTGGGCCCCCCTGTTCAATGTAAGAACTGATTAGATAATATGATAGGAAAGATTATTCTGAACCCAGTCTAGAATCTTCTGGGTTTAACGTATGGAAGCAATGTAAGAAGGTGTTCAATTGAAAATGAAACGAACAATCAAAAAGCTTGTGAATTATGGCTATATCGAGGCAATCCAAACAGGATGCACATATGCAATCCTAAATAACAATGGGAAGATACAAGTAAAAACAACCCCAAATGAATTTAAACAATCAATTCTTTCTTATTTTCTATTAGTTATTCAGATTACTTCATTTTCTTAATGAAAACTATCTGAAAATAATACAGAATAAGAAAAGTTATTTGAAATTGTTGTTAATAAGTTCAAGTGATTATTAATAACGTTGATGAGTATTGAATTATTGACTAAAACCATAAATTGATTAATATTAGACCAATATTAGAAACCTGGCCAATTCATCCTAGTATTGAACTCTTCAACAGGGCTCATCCACGATTACAAAAGCGGGTTCCAAACCCAGAATCTTTAGTCTCACGAAAGAAATCTTAACTACTAAACCACTAAACCAGTTAGACTCTAACAGCGTTAATATTTGACTTTAACCGATCCAATACTTCTAGGTTTTCTGTAGTAGCAGTAGCAGTAGTAGTAGTAGTCGTTGTAGTAGTAGTAGTAGTAGTAGTAGTAGTAGTAGTGGTAGTAGTAGTAGTGGTAGTAGTAGTAGTGGTAGTAGTGGTAGTAGTAGTAGTGGTAGTAGTAGTAGTCGTAGTAGTGGTAGTAGTAGTAGTCGTAGTAGTAGTAGTAGTAGTAGTAGTAGTAGTAGTAGTAGTAGTAGTAGTAGTATTCTGATATTGATCCATTTATATGATCTCAATCAATAATTTAACAATCTCCACAACATTCTACTGATCAAACTATTTATTGTATAATATACATAAACATTGGTGTAGACATACAGTTATACATATAATCAAACATTCAATTACATAGATATACAAACAGGGAGAGAGAGAGAGAGAGCAGAAGTATGTTGTAGGAAACAAAGAAAAAAATTTTCTTTTCGTTTCTTTATTTTTATTTTTATTCTTTCTTTCAAAATAAACATCAAATAAATGAGAAACAAATAGAATGTAAGTCAAATATTATTCTTTTTCTTCACTTTGGTACCTCGCCCCCCCCGAAAAAAAGAAAGAAAACGAAAAATGGATTGAAACATTGAAACAAAAGTTTAAATAGATTATAGGAAACAGGAAATGGCAAAGTACTATTATTATTATTATTATTATTATTATTATTATTATTAAATATTATCATCATCCCCCTAATCGTATACACTGATAAACAAAACAAACAAACAAAAGAATTCGGAACGAAACAACAACAACAACAACAAAGAATCTATTCGAAACAATAGTTGCTTGGGGTGGTGTCCGATGGGGATAGACAATTCTGAATCCAACTAATCATTATTATTATGATGATTATGATTATGAAAAATATTTGAATAGAAATAGATTTTAATATTGAACAATAGATAAGTTCTTAGAAATGAGAAAGAGAGACAAGAAATACCACGTACACATACACACATACACACACACGCGCAGATATACAATCACTGGGAGGCAAGAACAATAAAGAGAATGGATAATACTTATGAAACGAATGATAATAATAATAACCATTATTATTATTATTATTATTATTATTATTATTATTGTAACGATAATAAACGAATGGGTTTAGTTATCTGCCTATCTATCTACCTCCAGAAAGGTTTTCTATTAAATTATCTATTTGTAAGTGTGATGTATTTATTCTTTATTATAGATTATAGTTAGCTTTGTTCAGCTGTTCAGTATATAAGGGTATAGGGTATAGGGTATAGGGTATATATATATGTTAATCTATGTAGATTAAAGCCTATCTATAATCCAATCACCATTTATATCATAAGATGATGATGATGATGATGATGATGATAATGATGTTAACCAGGACTGAATTTTTCTTTTTCAAGGTCATTTTTATCCACTATAGAACAACGAAATCAGTCATATAATAATAATAATACAGACTGTAAACAAAGAAAACATTACCAAAAGAAAAATTGGAAAGAAAAGAAAAGAAGAGAAAAGAAAGAAACCGAAGATAGAATGTATGTATAAACAATGAATAGAAAAAGTGTACGCATGTATGTATGTGTGCTTGTGTACGTGTGTGTGTGTGTGCATAACGGTAAGAGAAAAATAGAAAGAACGAAAGAAAGAAAGAAAGAATATAATGAATAACAAACAATAGAAAATTGAAAATGATCTTATTTTTGTCTACTATACCATACATACAAATATTGTATATACACGCAATTACAAGAAATTGAACAATAGATATATCTATATATATACAAGAACAACAAAACAAAAGAACAATTGAATTAAAAGCACATCATCACAACTACTAAGGTGGATTAAAGACGATAAGATTATGATGATGATGATGATGATGATGATGAAGAAGTTGGAAAAACAAACGAAGAGTAACGTCTGAATGATGGTGGTTGGATGGGTGAGTGTTTGGTTGTTTCAATGAATGAGTGAATATATTGATACTTTTGGAGGCGGAGTATGTACATAACAACAACAATAATAATAATAATAATGATAAAAGAACACGAACAAGTACAATATTGACTATAAGAAATTAAGAACGAAAAAAAAATCGAACAAATAAATACAAGAGAAAGGGGAATATAGGAAATCCTTCATTTTTTTTTCTATCTATTTATTCTTCTTAGTCTTTATTTATGATGTGTGTTCTCATAAGGAATGTCATGTGGGTGGGTATATGTTTATTCAATAGTATATATATTGGGTTTGAGACAAAATATCAATTTGCCTACAACTCATTTCGGCCTCCGATTTTGACAATACTATTATTATTGTTATGAGTATATATATACGTATATAACAATGCTATTTGGAAAGCTAAAAGAAAAGACAAAGAATTACACTGAAAGCATACAACTTCCTCTCTCCTTTCTGTATCATTACCTCGTTTACTAACTGTATATATATATATATATGTGTATATGTATATGTATGTATGTATGTGTGTGTGTGTGTGTTCGTGTAAGTATGCATCAATGATTTTATGCTTCTTTTCTCTCAATTAATTCAATTATTATTATTGTTATTATTGGTGTACACTCATTTGAAATGAATTGACAAAACAATTTATTCATTATTATGAATAATTCCATTGATATATATATATATACTGTCTTACTCTAACTTGGCAATCAGTATCTCATTTACAAAAGTCTATCTATCTATCTATATATATATATATATCTACAATACAAATTATTCATTGATATTATTCTAATAGAAATAAGCAGTAATTACACTGTTATTGATGATTATAATTCAACTAATACTACTGATTTCAACTTAAACAGTATACACCCATAAATGACTAATAGACATCATTGAATCATATTGGAAATATATAAATATCCATGATGAATATCCATCAATTGAAATAATATTGTAATCATTTATTATTATTAGAATAAGCTCTACTCAATTATGATTCATATTTAAATAAGATGTAATTCGTTGAATATATATCTATATCTATATGGATCATTTCCATTATGGAACTATGATGGATATAATGTCTTGGGATATAAATTGATTTTTGGTAAGTGAATATAAAAGACCATTTTATAAATTTTTTAAATTTTGTATTGTTTGTTTGAATAATTTCATTGATGTTTAAGACTGTAATTGATCATTCTCTTATTAGGATATGTACATCCTGTATAGATTGCCTCGATATTGCTTTAAGTCACAAGTAATAATTAGTAGTGGAATACAGGATGTGCGTTTTGTTCTATTTAGGACTCGTCAGTTGGATGTACCTGTATCCAAAGACTCGAACACAATACCGTTCGCTTCAAACGCCATTGACTGATCCAATTAGCTACTGAATCCTTAAAGCCACTGGCTTGTGTAATGGGGTAAAGTTTAAATTCATGTTGTATTGTTTATTTGAATGTTCCATCATATACATCCAGCTGACGAGTCCCAAATAGGATGAAATGTTGCACGTCTCAGATTCCACTGGTAGCTACCATGCATTTTTGTTTGTAAAAAAACCCAACTGTTTCAATAACAACTCAAATCATTATAACTCACTGATGAATAAATGTCTAATTATATTCGAAATACTTCACTAACTCATGAAGTAACAGAATCACTAGATTCTGATTGAAGTCTCTAGAAATAATCCATTCCTATTAAGACTGAAATATCATGACTTTGATCCCCAATAAATTTGTGACTCCACATTTTCTCATAGACTGAAACAATTATCAAGTGCTCCATTTTATTGTAATAATTTTCCAGTGGATGCTAATTTTCAATAGTAACCTCTGTCAAACTAAATAATGTTGATAACATAAAGAAAGATGTCAAAAGTTATGTAGGAATGAAATGTGTCATGATTTCATTCAATAATGAAAACTATTATTATGGTTATTGAGATGAGACTATAGTCCCTTGACGAACTTCGAGAGAGATGCTAAAGTGACCTTGAGAAGGACCACTTAATTACCATTAATAAATGGGAGTTATAAACCTGTTTGATGAATAAGGATTATGATTTACAGTTGATGGTAAGAGTGTGAAATTATATTTAAGGTCTCCATCACAAACTGATTTAAGCCAAAATGTTAAAATGGTGTTTAGCTAAATGGATGGATGAATTTACGCGCCAAAATCCTAAACCTGTTGGCGTAAATCTGATTGGTTCATTCATAGATTATTAACCTCACCATTATTGAAAGTGTACCAAGTTGATAGTTTTCAGATAAGATCACTTAAACTGAATAAAAATGATTTTGATCCTTTGAAGAAAAATTCTCTAATAAAATCAATATTACTGGTTTACAAACCTAACAATGTAAAGTTACATAAACTAATCATAATAAATGATGATGATGATGATGATGATTGTTATTGTTTACCCGAATCTTCCCATTATTTTTTTAGAATTGCAATTGATCAGTCTCTTATTGACATATGTGGTTACTGTATGTATTGCTTCGATATTGCTTTAAATCACAAGCATTGTAAGTAAAGATGGATAGTGACTAGCAAGGGAATGCAGGACACGCTTCACTTCATCCTACTTGAAACTCATCAGTTGAATGCACCTGCATCTCAAAGTTGATGATCACTCTGTTTGCTTCAAACCCGAACTCGTTATTCACCTAGCTACTAAATCCTGATAGCCACTATCTTGAGCAATGGCGTGAAGTTTAAATTCACTCTGAGATGCAGGTACATCCAGCTGACTAGTCGTAAATAGTAGGAAACGTGTGTTCTGGATTCCACTGCTAGCCACTATCCATCTTTGCCTGCATAGTTTTTAATTTCCATTGAAGACGTCTATCTAACTGTTAAATGTTCAATGTTAAAATATTTTGAAAACATTGAATATTGAATAGTGAAATTTTGTTTTAAAATGGTTCCTCTTGTTTCTTTCATCAGCAGGATGTGTAAAATGACCAAAAATCAATAAAGGCACTGTAGAGTATCAACAATTGAGTAACTCAACAATCCAGTGTATTGAGCCATTGAGTAATCAATGATAAACAGTAATAATAACTTCTCTTCCATTCTATTCATTTATACAAATGTAACAATATGATTGATTGATTGATTGATATGTGAATGAAAGAAATAAGATTTAGAAATTAGAACTACTTGTAAGTAGTCATTTACTAAATAACTTAAATGAATTGCTATATAGGTGATTTGAAGAACAACGCAATGTATAACCTTATTAATTTTCATCAGATGGGTTTTGTGGATATTATAGTAATTTCAATAGTTAAGATCATGGGTCAGTTGAAACTAGACCACCATGCAAAACCTGGAAGCACTGGACGTCCGTTTCGTCCTAGTATGAGACTCCTCAGTAACGCGCATCCACGATCCCACCCACGGGGTTCAAACCCAGGACCTTCGGTCACTTGCATGAACGATTAACCTCTAGATTATTGAGCCGACAGTAATCCGATGTCTAATTTCAACCGATCCATGAAGTTGCACCACCGTCCACCATTGTCTTCAATGAGTTACTATCTCACAACAGACACGGTTGAACTCCAATGGTCACGGTTTCTCACTAGAACTTCAGGAAATACCTCTTGGAGATAATCACTAGTGAGCGCTAGACGGCCGTTTTGTCCTGGTATGGAACTCCTCAGTAGTGTGCATCCACAAACCCGCCTCTCAGGATTCGAACCCAGGACCTATCAGTCTCGCGCCAGGCGCTTAACCAACTAATGAAATTGGATGATTTTCACATTGTAAGCTCTACTCAGATTTTACCAAGATATTTTGTAATAACCTATTAAAATGCATTTGGGTGTTCCTGCCTATGTTTTCGTTCTCTATACCATCTATGTATTTAATAAGTACAGTAGTTTAACTATTTAGACAAGATTCTTTTCTTAATTATTCAACTACTTAGTTAATCTTCTCAAAGTCATCCAACTTCTACGATCTAAGATAAAAAAACTCACTGAAATATATAAGTTATTTAATAGTTCCTATCGAATTATAAACTTAATACAAACTATCTAGATCTCATGGTTATTTATACACTTTATTAGTACAGGGTTGTGGAGATTATTAAGTTTTTGATCGAGATCATAAATCGATCAATGTTAGACCACTTTTGAAAGACCGGAAGTTTTGAACGGCTGTTTCGTCCTAATATAGGACTTCTCAACAGTGAGCATCCATAACCGTGAATGCCGGAGTCGAACCCAGGACATTCGGTCTCACGAGCAAGCGTTTAACCTCTAGACTATTGAGCCTGCCGGTATCCAACGATGTTAATGTCTTACTTCAACCGATTCAGTGCTTCCAGGTTTTCAATGATGATCTAACATTGATCGATTCATAATCTCAATCAATCTGATTGTTATTGCTGTAACGAAAGAAATTTATTATCAGTATAGGGTTGTGGAGAGTATTAAGTTTTTGTACTGAGGTACACCGCAAGATGGTCGCTCAATTTCGTGAATTAGTTGAAGCTAGACATTAAAACCGTTAGATCCCAGCCAGGTTAGTGATCTAGCGGCTAGGCGTTCGCACACGAGACTGAAAGACCTGGATTCGAGTCCCGTGTGCTGGACCGTGGATGCACACTTCTGAGGAGTTTCACAACAGGACGAAATAGCCGTCCAGTGCTTCCAGGTTTTCAATGGTGGTCTAACTTCAATCAGTTCATTTGGAATAATGTCAGTAGTTGTGTTGGTATTGTTCAATGTCACTAACTAGTAAATTATAATTCATCAGCAGACATGATGAATTCTTCAACTATAATTGTATTTAAACAAGTGGATTTTCTTCCATACAATTCTTTTAACAATTATTGGTCTGACCTTTCTGACCTCAAGTTTTATTAGGTCATGTTTGTATTGACTTATAGTCTTTGTTGCTAAAACTTATGCAAGATTATTGATTATATTTGGTTATATATTAGTTGAGTAAAGGTTTGATTGTTCTCTTTGTAAGTGAATTGTGGATTAACTGTTTAGTTGTACTTAATTTGATTATGCCCAAAAATTCTTGTTACTATTGAGTGTACGTATTGTAGGATTTCTATAGTTTCTCCTTCAAAGTTATGAATCTCCTTCTGTTAAGATCAAAGTTAATGTATCATTTTAATTCATAAGTGATTGATCACTAGGTGGTAATCAATATCATGTGTGTCAGGTCCTTCATTAGTGTATATCAAATACTATCGACCAAGTTGTAATATGGCAACTAGTCTAGGTGACTAGACATTTCGTGCAGTATGTTGAGGTAAAATAATGGTTAGAGGTAGTCAACAAGAAACCTTGTTGACAGGAAATCATATTGACTATCTCCAACCACAATCATATCAATTCCAATGCATATCTGACAGTCTTCCTTAAATTAACTTTTCCCATTGTGTTCAATATTTAATACAATCGTTAAGATTACGACTCTTCAGTTTTTGTTAACATTCTTCCACTTTAAATTCACTAGTGACTAGTAGATAGCACGAAATGTTTTCAAGTTTATTTTTTTTTACCTTTAGAGACCAGTTCCGACGGGTAAAATCTTCCGCGTCTCGCAGCTTTTTCTGATATTAACAATACTGTATTTGATCTAACAAGATTAATTGAAGATAGACTACCATGGAAAACCTGAAAGCACTGGACGGTCGCTACAT
Organism: Schistosoma haematobium; assembly: GCF_000699445.3. Lineage (NCBI taxonomy): Eukaryota > Metazoa > Platyhelminthes > Trematoda > Strigeidida > Schistosomatidae > Schistosoma > Schistosoma haematobium. Next base: position 2,090,658 of record NC_067198.1, read on the forward strand.
TTTATTGTGGGACTCCTCAACAGTGCTCATCCATAATCCCACCTCGCGAGATTCGAACCCAAGACTTATCGGTTTCGCGCTGGTATCCAACGGCATTAACGTCTATCATGGTGGTCTAGCTTCATTTGACTCATGAATTCAATTATTAAATTACTACAATCTACACAAAACCCCTCCGACTATAATTATCATATGCTCACTAGTGATTATCTCCAAGAGTTATTTCTTGGAGTTCTAGTGAGAAGCCGTGACCAGTGGAGTTCATCTGGGTCTGTTGTGAGATAATAACTCACTTAAGACTAATAAAGGTCATTGTCAATTTCTAATTTCATTTTAATTCGTCAATGATAAATTCATTTTTTCTCAAATATTAATTTATAATCATTATGATCATTATGATTAAACTAATAATTTGCTTTTCGTCATTAAAGTGAAGGGTATATTCGCATATTAGTTGGGAGAGCATTAGACTGAATATCTAAATGTCCCCGGTTCGTTCCCGAGTTCCGGCAGACGACTGGCTCTAAGTTTTGCCCCCAAATGTCCTGGCAAGGCCGAGACTGGGGAGAGTGCGCTCTCCCTCTCGAAATGCTCTCACATGGCCACGTGTATATAGCCTCTGACAGGGAAGTCCTACTCACTGACATCTCGCCGTGGGGGTGTTGTTTACGAAATTGAAAGGACGAAGAGCGAATATCCGGTGCTTTGACCGGGTTGGTGGACACAGAGAGTCCACCTAGGGGAGTTAGGAAACCCTGATTCCAAACCAATGCTGCAAATGGGCTCTATTATTCTGAGGGAACAAATGGTGTATGAACCAATCGTTGGTCACAGGCTACCATGTGACTGCATCCCCTTACGATGCTCCACTGCCTTATGGATCAGACCTTCATGTCGAAGGCTCGGGGTGTGGCCCCCTAAGAAAACCAACTGGTTCGGTTTGGGTACCTGGGCAGTATCACATCTCTCACACATATCAAATGAGATCTATGTGGCCTATGTGTATTTGGCACCTCCTTGTATCAATATATATGTGTTAAAATAAATAAATAATAAGTAAACTTATAGATAGAATTGTTTATTTATTTCATTACAGTGAAGGAAATATGTATGTGCATGCATGCATGAAGAAATGATTCACATTCACTTTATATTGTTTGCTTGTAATGTCTCATTCTCATTTAGCAATGCAATTGATCAGTCTCTTGTTCGCATATGTGCATCCTGTGTGGACTGCCTCGATATTGCCTTAATTCACAAACATTATAAACAAAGATGGATGGTGAGTAACACTGCAATCCACATTGTGCATTCATCATACTCAGGACGTGTCAGCTGGATGTACCTGCACCTCAGAATTGATCTTCATTCCAAGACTAGAACCCAATACCATTCGTTTCAAACACCATCGCGTTATCTAATTAGTTCCTGAATCCTGACAGCCACCTGCTTGTATTCATTAGTTTAATCCTGGCTAGGCCGCTACAGAAAACCAGAAAACACTTAATAGTCATTTAGTCATAGTGTGGGACTGCTTCAGAAGTGCACATCTACGACCTCACCGCGGTTGACTGGACCCGGTAACTTTGATCTCGTTTATGAATATTTAACCTTTAAACCCCTAAACTGGAATCCGATATGCATAACAGTTGTATTTTTCCACTAATGTTTTTTCAGAGTTGAAGTTGATGTTTGGGCTTTTCCAAGGATTCCGGTATTTTTTTTCGATAAACTCTAAAAATGAAATCCAAAATTTAATTTTTACCTAATTGTCGAACACATTCCGTGTATGTATTGGCATAACAGTAACGTTTCGAATGTAACTTACCATGGTAACCACTGAGTGACATTTACTGCTAATTTTCTCATATATATATATATAATTTGATTAGTTCATAGAAAGGTGCAAAGTAGTCTTAATCTCACATTTTAAGAGAAGAAAACGAGTGTATACAACTATGTCACACAGAGTCTCCAACTATTGATTGCGATAGTCACACCAATCCTAATCAAGTAGTCTGCATCTACCAACATGGCTTAGACTAGAAGTTAGTGACTTTATGAACTGATGCCACGTTTTTTTTGGTTTAGCCCCCCCTAAATTGCTTCCATTCGTCTTCAACATTAGTCAACATTGCGTATCACAGTAATCGATGTTCAGTAGCTGGATGTATCTGCATCCCACAGTTGTTGTTCACTCTTAGAACTCAAACCAAGTACCATTCACTTCAAACATTATCTCATTATCTACTTAACTACTAAATCCTGATAGCAACTTGCTATGATATTTGATTGAATCTTCTCATGAACAAAACGAGTATCTTGTGAATTTCACTATTAAACTAATTCACAGTTTATTTTATTGTAAAATAAATAATCTCATGATATAAACAAGAGTTTTTCTTTTCTATTTATTTAAACAAAATCATTGTTGAATAAATAAATAAATAACTAGAAAATTTACGTATTTTCTATTTATACTACTGAAATTTCCTTCATAAAATAAATAACACCTCTATCATAAACACACATAGTCTGTATTATTAAACATTAAATGTTTTGTTGTTATTCATTGAGTGAAGTGGTAGAAAGAGAGAGAGAGATGGAGAGAGGGGGGAGGGGGAGGAGGGGGAGGTAGATGAAGAAGAAGAAGAGGAGGAAAGTATAGTGAATATGTTGAAGATGGATAAAATAGGTGAATAACACTTATAAAAAATTTCACTACCCATAATGACCATTACCACCACAACAACAACAACAACAACAACGACAGGATTATGAATACAGAAAATTAGGTTTATTTTGTTTTCAAAAAGAAATTTTATTATCTAAATAATGATACTTTTAGGTGGAAAAAAAAGATAATAATAATAACAATAATAATAATGAAGGTAATAACGCATCTCTCCCCACCCGTTTTTTCGCGGCACAATAAAGTTTTAACGGCATAAAGAAAAACTGTTGGTCAAAAGAATAAAAATAAGAATGTTTCCTAGTTTACTTTGTGTTGTTACTAGAATTAGATTGATTATAATCATTATGCTAATCACCTTTAATTCTAATAATAATGAAATCAATGTGAATGAAGGTGGGTGGGGATGGGGAGGGGTTGCGACACGTCTAATAAATATAAAATAAACACTTATTGCAAATACCCCCCCTCACACACACATACACATACGCACATTCACACGCACCTAGATACTACTTATATCTTCATGTAAATAGTAATGATGATAATTGTAGTCATTGAAGAATGAAGAAATATCTATCTTCCAGTACTGTATATCTGTTGTTTGTTTGTTTACTTTGCATTATTCTTAATTACTAATCAATTTTCATTATTAATGTCTATTTAGTATACTGTCACAATTAACCACTTTTGAATACGTCTACATCTTCAGTTTGTAAAATAATATACCATGAATAACAAAAAAAAAGAAACCGTTCTCTACTATTCCCTCTTAAAGGATATAAGTGAAGGTATCAATGCACCGAAAAACCATAACGATACATATATATACTACTAATATAGTCACATTTCAGTAGTATCATTGTATGTAAGCTAAAAAAGAATTATCTTTCGTTTGATTGACAGAAATTCAATCATCTCATTAGACTTTCAACAAATAATCAAGATTTCCATCTCTATGTACATAAAAAAAACTGTATAGAAGTAGTTATAGGGATTAAGTAAATTGTTTTTTAATGTCTCTTCTCCAAAGACGATTATTAGTATAGATACATATAAACAATTTTGTTTCTATGACAAATCTGTTATTTAAACAGGTCTTAAATGATTTTTTTTAGTATAGTTTATGATATATGCAGTTGAAATGAAAGTCACTTTCTTCTCTGATATATAAGAACACAATGACACATAATAAATACTAATATCTTTCTAAACTAATGAGGTTTTGAATTGGCATAGGTAACTAAGTGAATGGATTAATAAAATAGTGTTTATCGTTTCATATATATATATCCATGTATGTACGTATGTATGTATGTATGTATGTATGTGGGTGTGTGTTAGTGTGTACAAATGCATGTATGAGTTAGTGTACGTGTTTGATATTGTTCGATGCATTACTGTACCAACAACGCAAACAGTAGGGAAAGAATCAAATCAACATAATAACTATTTCTTAATTAGATCTTGACAATATACTATTATTATTATTATTATTATTATTATTAGTAGTAGTAGTAGTAGTAGTAGTAGTAGCACTAATCATAGTAATAAATATAATTATGATATTTGTTTATGATGTTTCACATTATTATTTATAATACCTAATTGATGAAGATAAATAATAGTAATGTGTTTAAATGTAAATCTGTCGTTTTAATGAAGTCACTAATAAGGGAGTAAGGGGGGATAGCGGGTGGATAAAATCAGAGAAATTCTACTGAAGAACTAGTTAAATTCAATGGGTGCATTTGAGGAGGTTGTATTTGAGGGAGGAGGGGGGCAGGGTGGAACAGACTAGTAAAAGACGATGATGATGATGATGATGATGAAGAAAATAAAAGTAAAAAAAGAGATGTATATATTTTTTAAACCGAGAAAAAAAGTGTATTATTATTATTATCATAAGAAAAATCTATAGTTCCTATGCACTGTATTTCAATACAATGTCCTGAATATCTCTCACTCTCGCTTTCGCTCTCTCTTTCCACACACACACACACACACACAGACACATAAACAATAATGGAAGAAATGGAAAACAGCCTATAAACCATAAATGACATGGTCGTAATTATTTTTGTTCACAAATTATATTCTATTGCAACTGGATTATGTTTGTTTGTTTGTTTGTTTTTTTGCTTTTTCTCTGTATACATTTAAATTATTTGTCAACAATATAACATCAAGTGTACTAAATAATGAATATACCTAATTAAATATACATTTATGAACTGGTGGTGGTGGTGGGGTGATAGATCTAACCATTTATTTCTTTTGAAAGATATGAGGTTTTTTTTACTAGAATGTTGAATGAATACACATCATAAAAATAAAATATAAGTCAGTAGTTAAGGCTACTTTCGTTGTTGTTGTTGTTTATCAGTATAGGAGTTGTGGAGATGATTAAGTTTTTGATTGAGATCATGAACCGATTGATGTTAGACCACGGTTGGAAACCTAGAAGCATTGGGCGGCCATTTCGTCTTATTGTGGGACTTCTCAACAATGCGCATCTACGATTCCGCTCGCAGGATTGAAACCCAGGACCCGTCGGTCTCGTGAGCGAACTGATTGGATTTGTAAACTAGAAATAGAAATATTCACTAGTATTAATGTTAATAATAACAGTTTTTTCTTTACGAAAGTCAAAATCATTTGCTAGATATTCACTCACTAAGCTAAATGTACCTGGACAAGATATGCCAATCACTTAATTGGTTTTCCACTTTGTTATAATATTTCATATTCAGGACATTATAGTAATATGAGAAATTTCGAAACAAATAATCTTATTTACTTACTTACTTACTTACTTAATTAATTAATTAATTAATTAATTAATTAATTAATTACTTACTTACTTACTTACTTACTTACTTACTTACTTACTTACTGTTATCCCTCGTGGAGTAACATAGGCCGCCCACTAGCATTCTCCATCCAAATTTATCCTGGGCAATCCTTTCCAGTTGTTTCCATTCATTACTTATCCTTTTCTTGCTATATAAAAGAATCGCCAACCAGAAACAAATAATCACCCTCCAATAAATAACCTTTTTACGATATGCACAACCGTGTGGAGTTTTATTGTCTGAGCATGACCAAATCATCCAGTTTAAAGAGAACAAAACTCCATCAGGCTAATTATACAAATAAACTAGTTTCTAACTAACTTCCATACTGATCGAAATTGTTTCTATCAATTCTCAGCATAAGTACTAGTTTAAGTGAATCAGTTCTTTCGATGTGAGGTGTTTGAATTCAATTCATAGTGTAGTGGACGACAACACCAGTGGAGACAATCGAATGTATGTGAATAAAACAATACAGAATCATTTAGTAAAATCCGAGAACCATAAATTAATTACCTCATTTGCTAAATGACAGTCAATCGTCTGAGACTTTATTGTTCTTTAATTTCCACACTAATCATTCTTTGTTCTCGTTCTTTTCAATCTTCTTAACCTTCTACCGCCATACATTTCACTTTCGACTGATGATACATACTACTTATATCTGTTGACATCAGTAGCATATACCACAATATGAGTTGATTAGTAACAATTTAGGGCTACTAACGTAGTAATAAACTTAATTGAAGATAGTATTTTGATATTCTTTTAATTACATTTTTGTTTACAAAAGAACAGTTTGTATCATTTTGTAAATCTCTTCTATTTAATCAAGATATTATTAAGCTTACCTAATATCAGTCAGTCAGTCAGTCAACTACAACGTAGGACTAGGCACATACATGCATCAGTCCAAGTTGCCATACCTCACTAGCACAGCAAGATGAACACCGGATTCATAGAAGTAGTCAATTAAATGGTGGTAATGTATAAAAGAAAGATTCCATATAAGGATATAGTACAGGAAGAAAGAATTAGTTCGTAGAAAGAAATATATAAAGCGATTTTAATCTCTTAGTTTAAGGGAAGACAAAGAGTGTGTACACACGCTCAAGCTATTGTGATCGATTCTGAACCATGTCATGCATAGTCTTTAACCATTGGTTACGATAGTCGGATAGACTGCAACCAAGTAGTCTGCATCTATCAACATAGCTAAGACCAGAATTTAGTGACTTCAAGCATTGATGCCACGTTTTGGTTTGGCCAACCCTAACTTTCTTTCAACCGTCCCCAACACTTAATGTAAATAAGATATATATATATACCACGTTAAGTAGCAATTAGAAGTGTGAAGAGAAGTCAATAAATTTATGATATTTTTCAAGTCTAGAATTTATTGTGTTTTGTAAGTCAATGTGAACATGTTCCAGAAAGTCTTAGAACAAAGGAAAGAAAGACTCTGAACAGTGCAATCACCAAACATCTCCTTGATACAGGACATCAGGTAGATACCTTACAATCCTTTAAGGTGATTAATAAGCAGCCAAACTCCAGTCTTCTGAAGTTTGCTGAAACCATTGCTATCAGGCGTCAAAAACCTGACCTATGTATTCAAAAGGAGACGGTGTTTAATCTTTTCTTACCCTGGTGACAAATAGTCCTTCACTGCACTTTAAAATTTTTTTCTTTTTTCTGTTGCATTTATTACATCATTGATTCTATTTTTTCAATTATCTTTCAACTGAACTCTACTCACTATGTTCCTATCAATGTTTATTCATTATGTAATCAATTGTTTCTAACCCACTTTTGAACTGTTGTCACAATTAATGTTGTAGAATATTCTTTCATATTAGGTATATATTTACAATATTCAGTAAGCAATTTAAACCCATTATGTAATTATGATGATTTTTAAATATCACAGGTTGTAAGCAGCTGACGAGACCCAGACGAAATAAAAATGAATTCATGCTATACTGGTAGAATGTTTGTTCTTGCTTTTTTCAATATGATCAATTCTGTTGTTTGTTTTTTTTAGTTAGAAGTACTCTGAACTAATCATGTGACATAAGAAAACTATCTAAATAATATTTTCTTTTTCCATATTTTTCTTTCTGTTCCCCTGGCTGTTTATCATTCCTACCGGGATTTTTTTTGCAACTGAGTCTATGTGAGTGCGTGTGTGTGCGTATGTATGTATGCATGTATGTATGTGTGTGCTTGAATATATACCTACTCATAAGATTTCATTATGTATTTTGATCATGCAAGATGGTGATAATTCTTTATAATATACATGAAGGCTCATCAACAGTAGATATAATAATAATTGACTGCAATACAATCACTAAATTGTAAGTTGTATCATTCCCACCATCATTATATGCATTACTTTCAAAAAAGTCATCCACATCCAATGTAGTCTAAAACATAACTACATACATACATACACACACAGACAGAGAGAGAAAGCAATGTATACGATCAACAAAACTGAATGGGGTTAACGAGTAGTACAAAATATATAAAGGTTTAAAAGAAAATACAAGCGACAGAAAACTATAGGTGTATAATAACAATAATCATAACTCAAAAAGGAATAAGGAACAATATTAGTCAAAAGACACTTAGGAACAATTGGTTATTGTTGTTGTTGTTGGCGGCAGTGGCGGTGGTGGTGGTGATGGTGGTTGAAATAAGACATGATTATGAAAACAAGAGAATGAATGAAGAATATGTGTATATAGCTTGATGAGAAGTAAAACTATGATTCTATCAATGTATAAGTATATACATATGTATATAGGTATATGACCAGATGAAAAATAGTCACGAACATAAAATTTAGACAAAACAAATATACACATTGAATAATCGAATATTAAAATCAAGATAATAAACTATAATAGGTAATCTACCGACAATTTAGAACCTATAACGAGTGAAGTTCAATTGTATGTGTTGTAAGGCAGTTACTCATAGAAGACAATAATGACTTACTTACTTACTTACGCCTGTTACTCCTTGTGAAGGAGCATAGGCCAATCACCAGTATTCTCCATCCAACCCTGTCCTGGGCAATGCTTCCCAGCTCCTTCCAGTTGTTATTCATCCTTTTCATATCTGCTTATATTATCCAACGTAATGTGTTCTTAGGCCTTCCTCTTTTCCGCTTCCCTTCAGGATTCCAAGTTAGGGCTTGCCTCGTGATGTAGTTTGATGATTTGCGTAATGTATATCCTATTCATTTCCATCGTCTTTTCCTAACTTCTTCAGCTGAAAGTTGGTTTGTTCTCTCCCAGGGAAGGTTGTTGCAAGACAATAGTGAACGGTTACACAATATTGTGGATTGATTGAAGTTAGACGTTAACACCGTTGGATGCCTATAGGTTGAGTGTTCACATACACGAGACCGAAGGTCATGGATTCGAATCACTTTAGTACATGATCATAGATGTTCACTGCTGAAGAGTTCTAAACTAGAACGAAATAGCCATCCAGTACTTCCAAGTGTTTCATGGTGTTCTAGCTTAAATCAACTCACGAATTCAACCATTAAATAATATTTAGTTTAGGGGTTGTGGAGATTGTTAAGTTTTTGATTGAGATCATGAACCGATTGATGTTAGACCACCATTGAAACTTGCAAGCTCTGGACGGCCGTTTCGTCCTATCGTGGGACTCCTCAGTAGTGCTCATCCACGATTCGAACCCAGGACCTATCAGTCTCTCGCGCAAACGCTTAAACTACTGGACCACTGAGCCAGCACCCAATGGTGTTAATGTCTAACCTCAACCAATTCACGAAGTTGCGCAACCATCTTCCATTCTACTGAGGTAGACACCTGTTTCTACCCGACACAGATGAGCTCCACTGGTCACGGCTCCTCACTAGAATTTTCTCACGAAGCTAGTCATTAGTGAACACATGGTAATTATCAGTTTAGGGATAGATTTAGATATTCAAATAAAATCAATCTTTCTATTTCTATATTATGTATATAATTTCTAAAAGATAATAAATGTTATTGTTTCGTGTTTGAAATTCTTAAACCTCATACTTAATTTGTCAAATGAAAATAATATTCCCAAAAGATATGGATACAACAACATCAACTTTTGTATCCCCGAATTCTTCATCAACCAGTAGTTGCCCATTTACACGTACACATACACACAATTCTGACTCAAACAAGATATATATATAGATATATGCACAGATATAACAAAATCTATTTTAAATACAGTCATGTTACAATTGTATGTTTGTTGTAGTAAACTGTTGTTTCATTTAATAAACAATGATTATAATTTATTATTATTATTAGCAATAGTGATAATGAATGATAACCATTTCGTTCCCCCCTCTCACCCCCTCACCCCCCCGAGTAAGTACATTTATGAACGATGTGTTATATAATTTGTATCTAAGAGAATAGAACAAACTATAATATTTATAAAGTGTGCTAGTGTTAGTTCATTTTATAATCTTGGATTATGTAATGATGATAAGATTAAATTAAATATTTAGAAAATGTATTATGTATTTACAATCGAATATGGATAGTGACAAACAGTGGAATCCAAATGATGTGTTTCGTTCTAGCATAGGACTCCTCAGCGGTGCACATTCACGATCCCGCTTCCGGTGAGATTCGAACCCAGGACCTATCAGTGGAGGCGCACTGCTGAGGAGTCTCACAATAGGACGAAACGGCCGTCCAGTACTCCCAGGATTTCCATCATGGTCTAGCTTCAATTGAGAATGTCTACATTTCGAAAAAATAATGTTGTTTCATCAAAGTTGTAATCATATTAGACGAATACTTATCTGTTTACCTTCATTCATGTTCATCTGTATACTAACCACGAGACATAAAACACTATTCATATTCAAACATAATTCATTGTTTAGACAGCAGTAATATTACACTTACATATTCATACATGGAATAGATACATCCGACTGAGTGAACCTGTGATTGTTTGTATTTGTACACTTGTGTGTGTGGGGGAGAGAGAAAGAGAATGAGTGAAAGAGGGAAACAGACCACCCATAATTGATATTCCCTATAATACATGTATCTCTTTGTTTATACATTACGAAACAGTATACTGTTTTCTCTTTTTTTTTCTCTTTTTGTTTCACTAATAGATTAATCTATTTACCTAATTCTATCTTTGACATATTCACTATTGTTCATCTAACCGATTCTAAATAAGAGAAAGGATTGGTCAATGTGATGACAATTAAATATAATTCTGGGTATTTGTTTCTTTGTATTTAAGCTTTTTTTTTTATAGTGTATGTTATTGTGTGTGGTCTTTAATACAAGTAAGTAATTATTTCTAACCTAAAGATATTTTACATTGTGCTTTGTGTTTCCCATAAGGTAACATTGATAGATAAGCGTAAACAAATAGATTACAGAAATGTTTATGCACATACAAACAAACGAAACAACGAAGGTAGATAGCGACAGATTGTATCTCCTTTCTTCTTCTTCTTCTTCTTCTTTGTTGTTGTTGTTTCTATTATTGTTATTATCAGAAGTAGTTGTGTAGTCATATTCCTACTATTATCATTCTTATTATGACTAAACTATACCTTCATCCCTAAACAATCAGTCAGTCAGTCAGTCAATCAATCCATTGAATGATTAAATATAAAAATACAACAAAGCTAAATTGTATGTATGTGTGGTTCTCTTTTAGTTGAAATGTGTTCATGATAAGAAACAATATTATGAATGTTTTTAATGATGATTATCATTGTAAATTGGTCTTTAGTTTGAATGAATTGAATTATCGACAATTTTCTTCTTCTTCTTCTTTTTATGTGGATAATTAAGATGAGAGTTATCTAAGTAAATATATTTTAAGATTAGATGGTGGTTGGAGGTAGTCAACAGGAAACCCTGGACCCAAGTTTCGCGCTACTTGGCACTCGTCAGTAAGGTGTACTTGTAATCTTGAGGGAACTGGTGCTCCCTGGCTGATTCGGTCTCGTGTCACCCAGCTTCACAGTCAGAGACGTTACCACTGAGCTATCCGAGCCGCGACCGACCTCCTGTAGGACTGAGATGTAATCACAATTGATTGATCACTGGGTGGCGATCAATGTCATGTGTCATAGTAGCCACATTGCAACATGATCGATAGCATTCGATCTGCACTAATAAGGACTAGACACGCATGACACTGATCGCCATCCAGTGATCAATCAATTATGAAATATATTTTAGTAATTTTAATAGTTGAGATCATGAGTTCATTGGAGGTAGACCATCATGGAAAATATGGATGTACTGGATGACCGTTTCGTCCTATTGTAGGACTTCCTAGCAATGTGTATCCATGATCTCAACTCACGAGATTCGAACCTATCGGTCTCAAATGCAAACGCTTAATCTCTAAACCACTTAGCTACCCCGCATCCAACGGTGTTAATGTCTGACTTTAACTAATCCACGAAATTGAGCGACACCCCCACCATTGTTTTTAGTGAGTTACTATCTCACAGCAGACTCGGTTTAACTCCACTGTTCACGGCTACTCACTAGAACTCCAGTAAATACCTCTTAATGCCAGTCACTAGTGAGCATATGTTGATTAAAATCACAAGAGATTTTGTGGATATTATATTATTTTTAATTGTTGAGATCCTGAGTTAATCGAAGCTAGACCATCATGTAAAACATGAGAGTAGTGGATGGCCGTTTTTTTCCTACTATGGGACGTAGTGCGTATACATGATCCCACCTCATAAGATTCAAATCCAAGACATATGATTATCTAAGTTTTCGATAATGATCTAGTTCCAATGGACTAATGATCTCAACTATTAAAATGACTATAATATTAAAAAAGAAAACAAACAAAGAAATTCTGGTGAAAAGTTTGATTTTCATTGATTTTTTTGTTCTATTGTTATTTGATTTGAACAATAACTGATACACACATATTCATTACACTGATGATAACAATAATAGTAGATTGGTTGAAGTTAGACATTAACACCGTTGGATGCCTGCTCAGTAGTCTAGTCGGTTGAGCGCCCGGCGCGAGACTGATATGTCCTTGGTTTGAATCCCGTGGGGTGCGGGATCGTGGATGCACACCACTGAGGAGTCCCATACTAGGACGAAACAGCCATCCAGTGTTTCCAGGTTTTCCATAGTGGTCTAATTTGAATTGACTCATGATTTAAACAAGTGAAATAATAGTAATATTAAATATGGATTTGTATAATCTACATTGGTTCCCTTTGTATATGATTAGGAAACTATAATGTTATATATGATTAACATGATAACTACTACTATATACATATTGTATATATATCTAACTCTCTCTCTCTTACTCCAATCTAATCTTTTGTATGGTTTATGCATAAAGCATAAAGTGTGCAGGTCACGTGTCCATGTCTACTAATCAGAACAAATATATAATCTTTAAAGGGTTTGTTTGTTGTTTTAATGATATATCATTGTTTATTATGAATACGCTATGTGTACAGAATTATGTTCAACATTCATCCCCATCTATATCCAATTGAAGAAACTAAAACAAACAATAGCAACAAGTATCCATTATTGATTGAGGTCAATCTACACAAATGATAATAATAACAATGCGAACAATTATTATTATTATTATTATTATTATTATTAGTAGTAGTAGTAGTAGTAGTAGTAGTAGTAGTCGTTGTAGTAGTAGTAGTAGTAGTAATTGGGCCCTGATATCAAATTAAGGTTTTTTTTATATTTTAGTGCAAAGGTTAATCATATTTATGTAATTGAATCATTTATCCATTTCTTTCTTTTGTTTGTTTAAATATACCACTCTCTTTCCCTCATTTCATTGTTCTTATTTGCTATCAGTTATAGACAGGTTGTTATATGAATGTGTGCAGGGTAAATTTGCACACTGGAAATAAAAAGTATTGATGAAAGGGAGAAATGGAGAGAGAGAGGGGGGTAGTGTAAAAGATGGTTGTGTTTATCACACACTATGTATCTATGTACACATGAATTTTCCTTTATTTTCTTTTAATTTTTTTTTGTGATGTCTGTCTACTGGTATTAGAGAAATAGAAACTTTTGTGTTTGATTTATACTCGTGTGTATGTGCTGTTTTATCGTTGGTTAATTCGTTATAAAAAGTGCAATTTGTTATACTCTCTAATTTCTAGTGTTGTGGTTAATTTCTTCTTCTTCTTCTTCTTCTAATGAATGATATGGTTTTTGTTAACTTATACAGTAGTTTATTCTCTAAACATTGACCTTGTAGATAAATCAGTCAAAGGGATGAAGTAATAAGAATATGAAAGTATAGAATGAATGAATGAATGGTCTATGAATGTGTATAAACTAAATGAAACCAATCTAATTTCACAATTATTCATGATTATTATCAACATTAGATTTCACTGGTGCTTCTTGTTGTTGCTGCTGTCGTTGTTGTTGTTGTTGTTCTAGAGGAATCAAATAGGTGTGTCCTCTTTGAACTATATTCATTATCCATAAGGATAACACTAGTTATCACATTACACCAGCTAGTTTATAATGTCTATTCATATGTATTATTATCATTATAGTTGATACAATGACAAGCATAATGAATCATAACAATACGAATAAATAGAACAATTAACATTCAATTGTTTCAAACTGTTTAAGAAAAAAACAAGTAAGTTACATGTTTATTTATTCTATTTTATATGAATGAAATAATCAGTCTAAACGAGATCATTTTTTGTATTGAATGATCATTTTGTCTATGGATGGATCAAAATTAAATATGGATACTATTGGATTCCAGTTGATTCAGTGGTTTAGAGGTTAAGTGTTCACACGCACGCGCGCGAAGATCTTATGTTTGAATCCCATGTGCAGAGTAGTAGATGAGCATTGTTAAGAAGTATCATACTAGGATTGAATGGTCGTCCATGATGGTCTAGCGTCAATGGATTCATGATCTTAACTATTGAAATAAGTTTTTGTTTTCATTTTAAATCAGTAATTCATTAGTTGTTTTTCATTCCTTACACCTCTTGTAATTATGTTAAATAAAAAAAATGAATTTAGTGTATGATTCAGTCAACGAATTACTTTCATTAGTTATAACATTTCTAATCTTACAACATTAGTAAATTGTTTACTGAACGGCTGTTTTGTCTCAGTATAGGACTCTTCAATAGTGCGCACCTATGATCCTGGGTTCGCCCCCCCCATGTGAGGGATTATGGATGAGTACTGTTGAGAATTTTCACAGTAGGACGAAATGTTTATCCAATGTTTCCAGGTTCTCAATAGTGTCCTAACATTAATCTATCCATGATACTTGCGTTAGTTACCAACTAAACGTATACAATATAAATATGCTTAAATTCTCATTTCTAGTAACATCTGATAATTTCAACAGATTGATGTTTAGGATTGTAATTGATCAGTCTCTATTACTGGCATATATGTATCCTGTACAGATTGCCTTGATATAGGATGAAAACACACATCCTGGATTCTATTACTAGCCATTATCCATTTTTACTTATAACATTATCATTATTAAAGTACTAATTTTAAGGTGACTAAATAGTTAATCAGATCAATTAAGTACTTAGAATCATAGTTACCCTTACACAAATAATCCTTGTTCGTTACTCCGAAGGTTTTAATTCCCGTTCATCTTGAACATCAGTCGTTGCTTCAGTTTAATTATGATCGATTTGTAAGAATAGTTATTAATTGTATTCAAAACAGACTCAAATATATCAGTTTGTTACTATGCAATTAATATAAGTATTCTTTCTTATTCAAACCTTACTCATCTGATCATCTTTAACATCATTACATAATATCATTCCTTTTAGATAGTAACAAATAGTTAGATTACTTTAATAATTGAATTCATGAGTCATTTGGAGCTAGACCATCATGAGGAACCTGAAAGCATTGGACGACTGTTTCATCATAATATAGGACTCCTCAGCAGTGTTCATCTACGATCCCGCCCAGCGGGATTTGAACCTTGGACCTATTAGTCTCGCACGTAAACGCTTAATCTCTAGATTACTATTATCAAATGTATATATGGTATGGATGATGTATGAATTTTATACTTATCTTGAACTAGACTTAAATGGAAATAATAACGAATAAAACTATCATTATGGAGTTGTGGAGATTATTAAGTTTTTGATTAAGATCATGAACCGATTGATGTTAGACCATCAATGAAAACCTTGAAACATTGGACGGTTGTAACCAGTGGAGCTAATCTGTGTTAGGTAGAGATAGGTATTTACCTCACACTGTGGATTGGTTGAAGTTAGAGATTAACACTATTGGATGCCGGCAGACTTAATGGTCTAGAGGTTAAGTGTTTATGTATGAGACCAAAGATTCTGAGTTTGAACCCCATATTTAAGATTATGGATAAACACTATTAAGGAGTCCCGTACTTGGATGAAACAGCCGTTCAATACTTTCGTATTTTCAATAGTAGTCTTACATTGACCTCAATCAAGAATAAAACTTTTAAATGAGATTAAGATAAACCTTTTTATGAATTCATTTTGATTCTTTGATATTTCTCTTATTATTCATTAATTGAATTGAACACATAGTTACATATATATTGAATAGATAATAAAAGAGAATTACAGATAGATACACTTAGGAGTTATTATGATTCCTTTGAACTCCTTTTAATAGTGACAACCATTGAGTAGAGAATCAATCAAACATATTACTTTGTATGTCTGCAATACAAGTATGTATGTGTGTATAGGTATTGAGACTAATGAATGAGGCTTATTTTGGTTCCACTTACTAGACTAGTCTCCAGGTTGTATCTTGTCATTTCTTCAGCAATTTCGATGACTCTCCCAGTCTGCCATATTATATAAGCATTCCATGTACTTCAATTAATGGTCGCTCTGGTTGTTAGAATGGGGTTGGGGCTTTTGAGTTCCGAGGGAACTCGGCTCTTTTTATCAGATGTCATAATTCTTCTGAATAAAAATCTAACATTCAGGGTAGAGTTTAAATGGTTTGAATTATTTTTTCTGGTTAATGCTGTTTTAGCTAGATAGTTTTCTACGGGATGGATTCGCTAACCCCATAACCAACCCTTCTCCTTTACTCAGGCTTCGAACCGGTATTAGTCCTAGAGGGGCTCCAGGCGGAGTTACTAGAATATTCTACCACTAATATCATTCATTTACTCCTTATTCGTTTATTATGTATACCATCCATATAATTCATTTTTCTTTTCACTTCATGGTTTATCATTTATGTTTTTTCATAACTAACATTGATTACCAACTATTAGTTACTTACGCCTGTTACTCCTCGTAGAGGAGCATAGGCCGCTCATCAGCATTCTCCATCCAACCCTGTCCTGGGAAATCGTTTCCAGCTCTTTCCAGTTTTTATTCATCCTTTTCATATCTGCTTCTATTTCCCAACGTAATGTGTTATTTGTCCTATGTATTACAAACTATGGGTGATTACTATTATTATTTAATAAGAAATCATAATTGTAAAACAAAACCGCCCTGAGTGTGACATAATCAATAGTTTTAATGTTTCGCCCAACAATCTGGTTCAAGCTTCTTCAAGAAGATTATTCTTAGATATAGTTTGTTCTCATTGATCATTGTATCATCATAACATAAAGCATAGATACATAGGTATATACAATATGATCAAATCATGTATAGTAGATATTGTTTAGTTTGTTTAAAGCTAGTTCATCTAAAGTAAATATTAAAAACAAAAAAACACCATCGTAGAATGGGGTGGGTGGGTGGGTGGTGATAGAAAGAAAACAAGAAAAGAGAAAAAAAGGGGGGTTTCTGAAAAAAAAGAAGATAAATCCGATCGAAATATTACAAAGAGAATAGGGGTAATTTAAACTTCTCAAATCACCCTACCAAACTTAGAAACAAACAAACAAACATTAGAATAAGGTTGATTATTGTTTACTTATTTATCCCTTTTATAAAACGGATGTTATACATTGACTGTATTATGTATTTAACCATGAGTTTAAAGTTATAGTAAAACACTATAGATTGAAATGAATGAGATCACTTATTTACCTTTCCTGTTCCCCCCCCATCCCAAAAGGATGAAAACCGGAATAAATAAGATAATCGAAAAAAAACTCAGTTGTCTTATCAATTTACTTTACCCAATACAACAAATATATGTGAAATAGTTGTTTAGTTGACTCTTTTATGGCGAATAATAATTCATCTATAAGGTCATTTATATCGCCGATCAGCATTCTTCAACACATTCACATTGTACTGGGCCTTCCTTTCTAGTTCTATCCAATTTTTATTCATTCTTCTCATGTCTGTTTTCATTTTTCAGTGAAATGTGTTCTTTGGTCTTTTTCTTTTACTTCAGCCTTGTGGATTCCAAGTGAAGGCTTGTCTTGTGACACCTAAAGCCCCTTTGGGGCTACTGCCGGTCCTAAGCGCGGACAAAAGAGGAAGGTTGGGCATAGAGTTAGCAACCCAATCCTTTAGAAAACTAACTCGCGAGAAAAACGCTAACGAGAAAAATAAGTATATACATATATACCATCGAAAACCTGGAAGTACTAGATAGCTGTTTTGTCATAGTATGAATCTCTTCAGTAGAGCTCGTTTATGATCTTCAGACAAAGGGAATCAAACCCAGAACCTTCGATTTGGCGCGCGAATGCTTACTCTTCACGATAATGCACGACCATTTTCCATTGCTTTGGGGGAGTAACTACCTCACACCCGACACGGCTTATATATACATATATTTCTGGTTAGCGTTTTTTTAGCGAGTTAGTGTTCTACGGGCTGAGGTCGCTAACCCCATGCCCAACCCTCCTCCTTTATCCGGGATTGGGACTAGCAGTAGCCCCCGGAGGGACTCCAGGCGGAGTTATATATATCATCAGGTCAAATGAATATTTGCTTTTTAGCGAAATAAACAATTTTCAAGTCCTTTAAATAGCTACTGTTTAAAATGTTTACCAAAGATGCACCAAAGAACTAATGAGCTTTAAGAATAACTCAACATATTCTAAGATTACACTTGTATTACTCATACTGTTATGAACGAGAAGATAGATGGGGACAATCAATGTATATCCATATAAAATTACATTCAATACTTTATCTGCAAATTCTCTATTTCATCGTTCCTACATTCCTATAACAATTACTCTCTGTACCCATTCTCGTCGATTTGATCTTTCTGTTAGGTGTTATATACTACTTATACTTGTTCATATAAGAAGTGCACATTACATTACTACTAGGTGATAACCTCTTATAATCAACAAACTTTTGGGCTTAGTTTCAATATGTAACTCATTGACTTGATTTAAACACGTATGGGAAAGCTGAGAAATTCTTTGATTCATTGGAAGGTTGTCTATGAATAGAAGTAATACAATTGATGAAACTGTATAACATTTTCAAAAGTTATCAAGGTTTTTCTCGAATTATTTAGTGAGATAAAAAAAAAACAAATATATATAGTTGTCTAGGGATTAGGTGTTTACGCGAGAGACCGAATGTCCTGGGTTCGAATCCCGCGAGCAAGATCATGGATGCACATTGTTAAGAAGTTCCATACTAGGACAAAACGATCGTCTAGTGCCTCCAGGTTTTCAATAATGACCTATCATTTTCCGATTCATCATCTTAATCAAGAATATATGTGTGTATGAATATATGAGTAATCTAAATGTGAGTACTTCTTTTTACCTCACACCTGTTACATATGAATAATTAATTATAAATAACAAAATGCCAATGAAATGATCCATCTTATTATAGTTTGTTTTTGTTGTTGAAAAGAAGCATCGGTGAGACTATAATTTATGGACGATCTTTGAACCGACGCTAGACTGACCTTGAGGGTGTTCACCTAATAACTAGTACCAAACGAGGATTATTAACCAATGTGAGGTATTAGAATTATGATTTACAATTAATGGTTAAGGCTAGGAATTAGATTTTGGGTTTTCGTGACGAACTGACATCAGCTATAATGCTGAAAAGCTATTTAGCCAAACGGATAAGTGAATTTCGCGCTAAGATCTGAAATCTGTTATCTTCAATCTGATTGGTTTGTCCATAAATTATAGTCTCCCCGAAGTCAAACTGAAGATCTGTAGTTTTTTATAAAAAAAGTACTGGTTATATTTTGAACCATTTGATCAGTTGTCAGCAGTTGTTTCTCTCCTCTCAATAAAATAGTTCACTGTCCGACATCATGAACTTTAACACTGTTGTAGTGAAGGTGAACACAAATGGGGACAATGGATTATATTTAGTACAAAATTAACGAGTCACATGATAAACCATACTTCAATACTTCATTTGTAATGTGTTCATTCATTGTCTTAGACTTCATTGTTCCTGCATTTTCATATCCATTACTTTCTGTTCCCGTTCTCTCCTCTTCGATCTTCCCAACCATCTGCTGTCAGTCATCCTATTACTGATTGGTATTATATACTACTTATGTCGACATAAGTAGTACACACACCACACTATCACCGTGATAAAACTTCGGAAAATATAATTTTTCAATTGAATGTTATTGTAAATTCTAAATCTAGTCTTTTCAGTTTGATGAATCATTTGTCAGTCAACACTGATATTCATATACAAATGGAAATTTCAATAGGTCCAGCATATGATTTAATTTTTGTTTATAATACTCAGCAGTCTACATTCATTAGTCGCTTTACAAATGTACCTGTTAAATCAAAAGATAGCAACAATAGATTGTCTTGGTTGAATTAGACCATATGTAACTAGGCTATAATAGTGGTAAAGCTCTTATATGATCTATCTCTCTAATCCAGTTATTGATTAGTTAACTGGTATTGTCAGTAAAATCAATGACCCTCTATTTACCAACTTACACATCAACCAATAAAGAACAACTTATAACAGAAAGGGTTTTGTGGATATTATGGTAGTTTCAAAGGTTGAAATCATGAGTCAGTTGAAGCTAGATCACCTTGGAAAACCTGGAAGCACTGGACGGGATTGTGGATGTGTATTGCTGATGAACTCACAATAGGACGAAGCAGTCACCAAGTGCTTCCAGGTTTTCCATGATGATCTAGCTTCAATTGATTCATGATCTCAACCATTGAAACAACTTATAAGTTAACTCTTTTGATCCTCAATTTTCTTCTAACATAATGGCTATTCAGAAGACTAAAATAGATAGTACATCAATTCTAATGTTGTATTTAATTTACTCATGATCTGATCACATATTAACATAATTAAGAAATTACAAATAACGGCATAACTATACCATAAAAGAAAAAGAACTCAATAATAGATCCGTAGTCAATGAACAATAATTTAGGGAAAGTACAATGTATAACAATAGGTTATAGAGACAGAGGAATACAAACAACAACTTCAGATAGAACATTTCTGAAAATCCAACCTTTTGCCAAATCGAAGGTTCTGGGTTTGATTCCCTTTGTCCGGAGATCATAAATTCGCTCTACTGAAGAGATTTATACTATGACAAAACAGCTGTCTAGTACTTCCAACCTTTCTAACACTCATCCTATCTCTTTATCAACTTTGGAAGTTATCCGGTATACTTATTCGATTAAATTGTAATGATCTATATATTATATATTGATGAATGGAACTTCTATATGTCATTTTCGTGCATACACAACTGAGTTATTCAGATTCTCATTACATAGAAGTATATATAAATAGATCATAATATACACTTGCATAATCATTTTTTGAATAATTTAGTTAACAGTATGCGTATGATGTGCGGCCTATGCTCAATTAGGAGTACACAGGCGTAAGTAAGTAAGTAAGTAAGTAAGTAAGTAAGTAATACGTATGATGTGTTCTACTGATGTCGACCGATATAAGTAGTATGTATCATCAATCAAAAGTGAAATACCTGACAACAGATGGCTGAAAAATCTAAGAGAACAGAACAAGAACAAAGAGTGATTGATAATGAAAATGAAAGAACAACATAGTCTAAGACAATTGATGATTATTTTGCAAATGAAGTAATTCATTTATGGTTCTCGGATTTGACTAAGTGATTCTGTATTGTTGTATTCATATACATTTGGTTATCTTCACCCTTGTTCTCGTTCAAAAATATACGGACTATTGAATATAAGAGAATAAAACTGACAATCTATTTAATTTTACTATTCACTTTATTGTATAAATAGAAATTAAAAGTAATTTATAAACAAAGATGGATAGGGGATAATAATGGAATCCAGTTTGACGCACGTTTCATCCTGTTTAAGACTCATCAGCTAGATGTACTTGTATCTCACAGTTGATATTCACTCCGGAACTCGAACCCAGTGCCATTTGCTTCAAACGCCATCACGTTATCCACTCAGCTACTGAATCCTAATAACCATTTGTTTGTGTAATGAGATGAAGTATAAATTCACTTGGTATCATTTTACTTGAATCTTCCCATTGATATTCAACACTGCAATTGATCAGTCTCTTATTGGCATATATGCATCTTTTACAGATTGCCTCGATATTGTCTTAAGTCGAAAGTATTATAAGCTTCAAGTAAACAATAACAAATGAATTTCAAAGTATTCTTGATCGAGATCATGAACCGATTAACGTTAGATCACTATTGAATATCTAGAAGTACTGATTGACCATTTCGTCCTATTGTGAGACCCCTCATCAGTGCGTATCAAAAATCTCGCTCACGAGATTCAAATCTAGGGCTTTCAGTCTCTCACGTGAACTCTAAAGAGTCCCACAATAAGACGAAACGACCATCCAATGCTTACATATTTCCAATGATCTCCATTAAAGAAAACAACAACAATAATAATAATAATAATCATAACTCTATACTGATAAAATTAATCTGTTTATGACTGAATTTCATATTACATTTTGATTAAGATCATGAACCAGCATTGAAAACCTGTAAGCACTGGATGGCTGTTTCGTCCTATTGTGGGACTTCTCAGCCGTGCGCATCCACAATCGCGCTCGCTGGATTCAAACCCAGGGCAATCAACACCAATCAATTCACGATCTCATCTTCCATTGTACTGAGGTAGATATCTGTATCTACCCGACACGGATTAGCTCCAATTTGAACATCAATCGATTCATGATCTCAATCAAAATTTAACAATCTCCACAACCCCTATACTGATCCTATTAGATTATCTTACCTTATTTTATCAAATAAATTATAGAGATTATTTCGAATCATTTCAAATTAAACAATTTCTTTTTCATTAGTAACCATAATATTTATTCTGAATGAAAAAAACAAACAAACAAACAAACAAACAAACATAGGATAAGTATTACGTAATTTCAGATTGTTACATTCAGATAAATTGTACTATAAACGGCCTGGTAACTAAATATATATATATTTAGTTACCAGGCCGTTTATATATATATAAGAGTACATTATTCATAAATGTAGGGAGATTAGTTATCCAATAATATACATATGATTGGTTGATTAGTATTGTTTAAATGAACAGTAGTATTATCATTGAAATTGATTTTATATTACCATTACCACTGAAATAAATCTCAAAATGGATAGACTATTAGAAGTACATTCGTTTAATCATTCGGTAATCTTTCCATCTATACATATACCTACACATATGCATGAATGCTTATGCAACAACAACAAAAAAAACAATCATAGAATTTATCCTGAAAATTGACCGACAACTTGATGTATATAAGCGGTATCATTTCTAATTGACAGCGGTAAAACTAATGATATTCATATATTATTATTAATATTGTTTTGATCGTCAATATACTACTTAAATTTCATAATTATCAGTAGTGGATATCACTATATATATATATATAGAGAGAGAGAGAGAGAGAATAAAAATAATATTTGATGCCTGTCATGAAATGAATTTACTTAGTGGTGGATTGTTTTTTCGTATTCGTCGTCGTTGTCGTCGTCGACGTCGTCATTGTTGTTGTTGTTGAACGCACAAAGGCATCGCATTTATTCTTTATCATTATGATTATTATAAATAGTTGGGAAAGTGATTTTTGTTTATGGTTTATTTTAATTATTATTTATACAGTGTGTACAACGGTGAAAACGTTTATGAATTGATTTCTTCATATTTTCTGACAATAATATTACTGATATTTTACATAAGTAGTTTATTGTCTATAAAGTAAATTATTTCGGAATTTTTGTTTAGAAACTTTGTATTACTCTAATATCAATCAATTGTAGTCCTAAATAAAAATGAGAAGATTCAAGTAAAACGATACCAAGTGGACTTAAAACTTCAATCCATTGCACAAGCAAGTGGTTGTCATGATTCAGTAGCTAAATGGACAACACTATGATGTTTGAAGTGAATGATATTGGGTCCGAGTACAAGAGTGAGCATCAATTCTGAGATGTAGGTACATCGAGTTGACGAAGCTTAAATAGGAAGAAATGCATGTCCTGGATTCCACTGCCAGCCACTATCCATCTTTGCTTACACTAATATATTCATAAATATTTAAGTATTTTCTATCTGCGATATGATACGATCTCTGAATATAATTCAGATAAATAAATTATATCTTTTATGTTGGTGGAAATTGAGGATTTTCTTTTAGTTTTAATATAAATTTCGACTGAAAGTTCTGGATTGGTTGAGGTTAGACATTAACACTATTGGATTCCGGCCGGCTCAATGGTTTAGAGTTTAAGTGCATGAGACTGACAGGTCCTGAGTCGGAATCGCTCGGCGCGGGATCGTAGATGCACACTGTTGAGGAGTCCCATCCTAGGACGAAACAGTCAACTCTGTCCTCCGCCTTCTTTTCTACTTTTATCCAATTGTTCCTCATTCTTCTTAATATCCGTCTTCATTTCTCTGTGTAATATTTTCTTTGCTCTTCCTCATCTCCTTTGACCTTCAGGATTCCATGTGGGAGCTTGTCTATTGACGCAGTTGTATGCTTTCCTCATTGTATATCCTATCCAATTACAGTTCTTCTTCCTGATTTCTTCCTCCGCACAGCAATCTGGTTTGTTCTCTCACACAGTACGTTGTTGATGATAGTGTAGTGTCTGGCAAACAAATCTGAATTATTTTGTGTAGAAATCTGTTAATAAATACTTGTACCTTCTGCATGATGGCTTTTGTAGTTCTTCAAGTTTCCGCCTCATGCAGTAGAACTGTCTTGACATTTGCATTGAAAATTGTGACTTTGATGTTGGTTCACAGTTGTTTTGATTTGCAGATGTTCTTCAGTTTTAGATATGCTGCTCTTGCTATGCCGATCCACGCCTTCATATCTGTATCAGATCCACCGTGTTCATCAATGATGCTGCTCAGATATGTAAACGTTTTTACATCTTCCAAATCCTCTCCATCAAGTGTGATTCAATTGTTGCATGCTGTATTCAACGATTACATCAGTGAATATGCAACTTGAGTGTATTTATTAAATTATAAATCTAACGTGTCATTAATGAATTAAACTGTTTAATGTAGTAAACTGAATACATTTTGAGAAGCGTAAAACAAGTCTAGCTTGAAGAAGAATACCAATCGTTGACATTTATTAAATACCTATTTAATAAGACAGGAAATAGAAACTTGCCAATTGTGATTAGATGATAAGGGAAACTAGATGAAGGGGGACTGCAGTTGTTATGAGTTACTTTAGACATATCTGATAAAATGATGGAAATGTTTCATTGACACTTAACTATAATCAAGATTATCGAATAAGAAAGAGATTTTTCGTATTCACAATTGATTGTTCACTGGATGGTGATCAATGTCATGTGTGTCAAGTCATTCTTAGTGCAGATGGAATCCTGTCGACCAGGTTGCAATGTGGCTACAATTTTAGGTGACTCGACATTGCGTGCACTATGTTGAAATAAGATGGTGGTTGGAGGTAGTCAACAGGAAACCCTGTACCCGGGTTTCGTGCTATTTGTCACTCATCAGCAATGTGTACTATAATCTTGAGAGGACTGGTGCTCCCTGACGGATTCGATCCCGTATCACCCAACTTCACAGTCAGAGACGTTACCATTGGGTTATCCAGGCCGTCACCGACCTCCTGTAGGACTGAGATGTATTCACACTTCTACACTCATTTACCTGTTGAAACTGGTCTCCAAATGTTTAGAAAATAAACTTTAAAAGATTGTATGCAAACTTCAGACTCTAATGGAAAATAGTGTTTTAGGAGACGAACAAAAACATTTTGTTCTATCTAATAGTCACCAGTGAATGCAAAATGGCGGAATGTTAACAAAACCTAGGAGTCGTAATCTTAGCGATTGTATTAAATATTGAACACAATGGAAAAAGTTAGTTTAAGGAAGAATGTCAGATATGAATTGGAATTGATAAGATTATGGTTGGAAATAGTCAACATGATTTCCTGTCAACAAGGTTCCTTGCTGACAAGTGCTAAATAGCATGAAACCCGGGTCCAGGATTTCTTGTCAACTACCTTCAACCACTATCTTTATAAAAGGATGATTTGATCATTCTTTGTTAATCAATACTTTGCTTTCATTCTTACTTACTCCTGGAGCCCCTCTTGGTACTACTGGCGGTCACAAACCTGGATAGAAGAGGAGGATTGATTATGGGGTTAGCGACTCTATCTCGTAGAAAACTAACTAGCTAAAACAGTATTAACCAGGGGAAAATATAGTTCAAACCATCTAAACTCTACCCTGAAAGTTAGAAGGTCTTGATTTAGAAGAATTATGGCACCTCATAATGAAAGCCTAGTTCGTTCGGAAGCTCCTTCTAACAACCATAGCAACCATTCATTTAAGTACATGAAATCCTCGTTGTTAATCAATATTATTATTAATTAATGTACCTGATTATAAATTCACTTGGTATTGTTTGGCTTGTATCTTCCCATTGAGTTTTAAGACCTCAATTTATCAGTCTCTTATTGGCATATGTGCATACTGTGCTTTGCCTCGATATTGCCTTAATTCACAAGCTTTATAGTGGCTAGCATTGGAATCTAGTTTGAAGCGCATCATTTCGTCCTATTTGGAACTCGTCAGTTAGATGTACCTACATCTTAGAGTTGATATCCACTCTGGGACTCGAACCCAGTACCGTTTGCTTCAAACATCATCTCGTTATCCACTTAGCTATTGAGTCTTGATAGCCACTTGCTTTTGCTAACGAGTCCCAAATAGAACGAAACGCTCGTCCTGGATTCCACTGCTAGTCACTAACCATCATTGCTTAGAAGTACCTGATTATAGTTATGAATTCAAGAAATATTCACACATTTCCATAGATATATACTTACATATATATATATATCTATATGAACATGCGAACAAAGCTTAGGTATATTAACGGAATTTGTTTTAGTACAGAAAAGATAGTATTCTAAGTACAAATGATGAATATACTGTGTACATTTTAGTAAAAAAAAAAAGAAAAGAACTAAGGTATGTATGGAATAGATTTGTATAAACTATGAATTGACAAGAACTTGTCTTTTGTTATAATAATAATAAGAAGGTTTCTCTTCAGTTCGTTTTTTTGGAGAGACATTGGTTATTCTATAAATAAATCTCCTACAATCCTTTCTTTCTTTCTTTCTCTTTCTCCCTCTCCCTCTCTCTCTTACTCTATCTCCCTATCTCTCTCTCTCTCACACACACACTCACCCTCTCTCTCTCTCTTTATGTATGTGTTTTGTTTGCACAGTATTGTTACTCGTAGTATTAAAATTTGGCATTTATATTAAAATGAAAAGAGATGAATTGTTTTCAGTAAGAAGGAATTCGTTTTCGGTATTCTGTTCTATCTATCTACCTACCTACCTACCTATCTATCTATCTATCTATCTATCTATCTATCTATCTATCTATCTATCTATCTATCTATCTATCTATCTATCTATCTATCTATCTATCTATCTATCTATCTATCTATCTATCTATCTATCTATCTATCTATCTATCTATCTATCTATCTATCTATCTATCTATCTATCTATCTATCTATCTATCTATCTATTCATCTATCCAGTTAACCATCTATCTCTATACATTCACGATCCTACAACAAAAGGATTCGAACCCAAGATATATCAGTCTCGCATGCAAACACTTAATCTCCAGATCACTGGTGTTAATGTCTAATTTTAGCCAGTTCGCAATATAGCACCACTATCCACCCTTATCTTCAGTGAGTGGGATCGTGGATTCATACTGCTAAGGAGTCTCATGCTAAAACGAAAGAAAGTCTATTACTTCCAGGTTTTCCATGATAGTCTAACTTTAATCGACTCATGAATTCAACTATTAAATCACTACAATCATCACAACCCCCCCTGTTTTTTAAAAAAAATTCTACTACTATTATTTTCATCAAGTAGTTTTCAATAATTTATTCCTATTATCTATACGAATTACCATTATTGTTAATTTCTATGCATTAACTAAATTCTTTTTCAACGGTTAAGATCATGGGTCAGTTGAAGCTAGACCGCCATGGGAAACCTGGAAGAACTGGACGGCCGTTTCGTCCTATTGTGGGACTCCTCAGTAGTAGTCTGGTGGTCTAGTGGTTAAGTGCTCGCGCGCGAAACCAGTAGGTCCTGGGTTCGAATCTCGTAGGCGGCGAGGTCGTAGATGCGCACTGCTGAGGAGTCTCACAGTAGGATGAAACGACTGTCCAGTGCTTCCAGGTTTTCCATGGTGGTCTAGCTTCAACTGACTCATGATCTTAACCATTGAAATTACTATAATATCCATAAAACCCATCTGATATTAAATTCTTTTTACTAATTGTTCAGCTATCCAATACATGTGCAATAGACTATACACAATATCAGCTCCTATCAGTCTGTCATTCATTAAATTTAAAACAGTGATTAACGATTATATAATTTATAAAGTAATTCATCATGAAAGCTGATCCATCATACATAGATCTTCTTTCACCATGTCCTATTTATCCTAATCCAATGTTAGCATTTAGTTCAAATATACAAAATTCAGGAAATTTATTTTCATCAGATATTTATAAAGATTTAAAACCAATTAGTTGTAATGGAGTTACCATAACAACAACAGCAACACAACCACCCCCACCCCCACTACCTCCACTACCATCCCTAACAACAACAACAACAAATTGTACATCAGTACTTGGTGAAATAACAACATCATCGACATATACATCATGTTTTCCTACTGGCTACTATTCGTCTTCTAATTCCTCCTTAATCTCATCAGTAGAGATATCGGCAACACCGGTAACATTCAATAATGATACATCATCAATAATTATGATAAAAATTTTTTATTTATTAGAAACTATATGTCGATCGAAACATTTAATATACGAAGAAAAATTAAAAATTCTTATGAATATAGCTGAATATGTAATAAAATTTTATGAATATTTAACAAATTCAAGTATCAATGATCCAGTTTCAGTAAGTTTCATTGTTGTATTGTTTGTTTGAATCTTTGCATTAATGTTCAAGATTATGATTGGTCAGTCTTTTATTGATATATGTGCATCCTGTATAGATTGCCTCGATATTGCTAGTGGGTGGCCTATGCTCCTCCACGAGGATAGTGGTTAACAACAATCGAATCCATGACACGCGACACTTCTTTCTACCTGGGGCTCATCAGCTGGATGTATCTACATCTCAGAGTTGATGTTCATTTCGAGACTTAAACCCAATACCGTTCAATTCAAATATAGGTACATCCGGCTGATGAGCTCCAGATAGAAAGAAGTGTCGCGCGCCCTGGATTTGATTGTTGTTAACCACTATCCTCGTGAAGGAGCATAGGCCGCCTACGAACAATATCGAGGCAATCCCGTTATCCACTGATCTACTGAGTTCTGATAGCCACTTGCTTGTGCAATAGGATGAAGTTTAAACTCATTTGGTATTCTTTACTTGAATCTTTCCATTGTAGTTTAGGAGTGAAATTGACCAGTCTCTTGTTGGCGTATATGTATCCTGTGTGGATTGTCTCGACATTGTCTTAGCTCACAAGCATCCTAAGCAAAGATGAATAGTTGCTAGCAGTAGAATTCAGATTGACAGACGAAACTTCTTCCTATTTGTGACTTGTCAGTTGGATGTGCCTGTATCCCAGAGTTGATGTTCACTTCGGGACTCGAACCCAATACCGTTAGCTTCATTATATGTTATAATTCTCCTAACAGCTCGTATTATTGAATCATTTCTATAAGCAAAAAATATTCATATGTTTTTAACAACAACAAAAAAGAAACAGTTCTACTGTGAATGAATTTTCTCAACGCCGATTGGAACGGTTGATAATGTTATCAACGGGCACACGACTTTCGTGACCTTAAATATGACTCCAATCATAATGTATGATGATTTGTCATCAAAATATACATCCCAGTTATCCTTGTATATAATCATCGAATTAAATCACATTAGAAAATGACAGAATTAAACAAGTCAAATAATAGAATGAAGTTTGAATACGTATGTTTCATATACTCATTCATGTGAATAGACAATCAGGAAAATGAAGCGAAACGTAAAGGGTGAATCGAAACAGATCGGAGAAGGCATGTAAGCCAACTCCATTTAACCAAGAGTGAATTGATATTTATAGTCAAGCAAAAACAAGTTACAGACACATGATGAATAGGATAAGTAATTAACATATGCGATCATATAACGAAATAGTCAAGATTAATAAGTGAATAAGTGACGGGGTAAAAACATGGCTTCAGAAGAATGAATAGATTGGTCTATATAGAGGCTAGAATAACCTCATATAACTTCATATGTGAATTTCCATCATTTATCCTTCATATTCTATATGATTCTTCCAATTCACGATTCCTTTCTATTTCCTTTTCTATTCTCTTTAACTCGATCTTCTTAACCTTCTGCTGCAAGGTTTTCCACTTCTGCTTGGTGTTGCACACTACTTATGTCTGTCGATATAAGTAGCGTACACCGCACTCATCCCCTTTTTAAACGGTAGCTCTTACGATTGTTCTGCTCGATGTGCCACCTTCTTTTCTGCAGTCTGTGCCACTCTCCATGTCGAAATGTCGAATTCGCTGACCTCCATAGCAATGACGACCTACCGGGTCATCTAAATACGATGTCCTTCGAGCAGATGTACGTTTCTCCCTCCTCTCTCCATCGACAACAATCGCTACAACCAACACCAATCCACCAGAACATTCTACTTGATGTCACTTCCTCCACAACAAATAGCGCCTCCTCTTGACCACAATGCTAGTTAGTTAGTAACAATAATAACTCGGAGTACACCATAGCCTTATCGGTACTCCACTGTAATTATTCGATGTTTTTTGTAAAACTAATAGTAAGTCTTCTACACCTCATAGACGGGCTAAAGTAGTTGCGTTTTCAATATCATTTTGAATCACCTGATATTTACACATATCAGAATCACTGATTTAATCCAATGATTTCATTGATCTGTATATCATTATGTTTTACCTAATCAACTTACATACACTTACTAAATTTACAATTTTCTTTGTAGCAGGATCATGAAACTCCACTGAATCTGACACAACCAAAACTATTGAATAAAGAGACAAATATCAATGTATCTCCTTTGTTTACATCATCTCAAACATCATCCTCATCATCATCATCATCATCTTCTTCGTCCATCCTTTATCATTTCAATCAACAGAATTCCCCTGATCAATCAGTGAAACCTGATAAACAATCAATTTCATTATCAACACCAAATAATAATACTTCAACTAATTTAGTAATTCCAATACCACAGCCTATACCTTGGTTACAAAAATCAGATCAATTATCAAATGGATCAAATAGCACTTCAAATAATAATAATAATAGTAGTAGTAATGTGACATTTCCTGAAACGAATTTAACTTCATCATTGAATTGGTTATCAACATTATCAGATGGTAAAGAATTACCAAATTGGTTATTAGAACAGATTACACCAACTAATGAAAAGGTAGGTATATAGGGAAAGTTAATCACTATACTCTATAAGTATATCATTTTTCCATTAATATCTATATCAATACTATTTGTCAGAAGGGGGTTTTGTGGAGATCTTCATAATTTAATAGTTGAATTCATGAATTAATTAAATCGAGATCATCATGAAAAACTTGCAAGCACTGGATAGTCGTTTCGTCCTAGTATGGGACTTCTCAGCGGTGGGCGTTTACGACCTCATTCATGGGACTTGAACCCAGGACCTGTTGGTCTTGAACGAAAACGCTTAACCCCTAAACCATTGAGAAGACATTCGATGGTGTTCATGTCTAATTTCAACCAATTTACTTATTGATCATACCATCTAGATACCTTGCTGAATTATACTGTCAATAGATATCTTTCACTGATTATCCTTACACTCCATGATTCCGCTCATGGGATTTGAAACCGTCCGTTCAGTACTTTCCAGGTTTTCAATGATGATCTAGCTTAACTTGTCTCATTAATTCAACTATTAAAAATTATCAGTGTGATTCTATTGAGAAGCCATGACCAGTGGAGTTAATCCGTGTCAAGTAGGGATAGGTATCTACCTCAGTACAATGGAAGATGGTCGCGCAATTTCACGGATTGGTTGAGGTCGGATATTAACACCTTTGAATGTGGGCGAGCTCAGTGGTCTAGAGGATAAGCATTCACACCCGAAACCGAAGGCCCTTGTTTGGAATCCCGCGAGCGAGATCGTGGATGCGCACTGCTGACGAGTCCCACAATGGTACGAAACGTCTGTCCAGTGCTTCCAGGTTTTCAATGATAGTCTAACATCAATCGGTTCATGATGTCAATCAAAAATATTAAAAAATTATTACAATCTCCACAAACACCACCCACCCACCCACCTTCATCTCAATTTATTTTTAATTTACTCTAGTTACTTCAATTGTACTTAATTACTTACGCCTGTTACTCCTCGTGAAGAAGCATAGGCCACTCACCAGCATTATTCATACAACCCTGTCCTGGGCAATCCTTTCCAGCTCCTTCCAGTTGTTATTCATCCTTTTCATATCTGCTTATACTATTAGACGCAATGTGTTCTTTGGCCTTCCACTTTTTCGCTTCCCTTCAGGATTCCAAGTTAAGGCTTGCCTCATGATGCAGTTTGACGATTTGCGTAATGTATGTCCTATCCATTCCCACCGTCTTTTCCTAATTTCCTCTTCAGTTAGAATCTGGTTTGTTCTCTCCCACAGAAGGCTATTGCTGATGGTATCCGGCCAATGGATGTTGGGTATCTTGCGTAGACAACTATTCATAAGTACTTGTACATTCTTCATGACGGTTGTAGTAGTTCTCCAAGTTTCAGCTCCATACAGTAGAACTGTCTTGACGTTCGTATTGAAGATTCTGACTTTAATATTGGTTGAAAGTTGTTTTGAGTTCCATATGTTCTTCAATTGTAGGAATGCTGTCCTTGCTTTGCCAATCCTTACCTTTACGTCTGCATCTGAACCTCCTTGTTCATCGATGATGCTTCCCAGGTATGTGAAGGATTCTACATCTTCCAGAGTTTCGCCATCAAGAGTGATTGGATTGCTGTTTTCCGCTTTGAATTTGAGGACCTTAGTTTTCCCCTCGTGTATGCTGAGGCCTACTGATGCAGAGACTGCTGCTACACTGGCTGTCTTTGTCTGCATCTGTTCGTGTGTATGCGATAGGAGGGCTAGGTCATCTGCGAAGTCCAAATCGTCTAATTGATTCTGAGCTGTCCATTGTATTCCGTGTTTTCCTTCAGATGTCGAGGTCTTCATAATCCAGTCGACCACCAGAAGAAAGAGGAATGGATCGAGTAGACAGCCTTGTCTGATTCTGGTCCTTACTTGAAATGCATCTGTTATCTGTCCTACATGCATGACTTTGCACTGTAGTCCGTCGTATGAGTTCCGGATAATATTGACAATCTTCCCAGGAACTCCGTAGTGTCGAAGAAGTTTCCATAACGTCCTCCTATCTACACTGTCAAATGCCTTTCCATAATCAATGAAGTTGATGCATAGTGATGAGTTCCACTCAACTGATTGTTCGACGATGATCCGTAGTGTTGCAATTTGGTCTGTACACGACCGATCCTTACGGAATCCAGCTTGATGATCTCGAAGCTGGGCGTCTACTTCATCTTTCATCCTGTTCAGCAACACTCTGTCGAAGACCTTCCCTGGTATTGACAGTAGTGTAATGCCTCTGTAGTTTTCACATTTGCTCAGATCTCCTTTCTTTGGAATCTTGACGAGGTGCCCTTCTTTCCAGTTCATCGGCACTTGTTCCTCCTCCCAAATCTTTTTGAATAAAAGGTAAAGCATGCTTGTGGCTATTTCGACGTCTGATTTCAGTGCTTCAGCAGGTATGTTGTCGGGTCCCGCTGCTTTCCCGGTCTTGATTTGTCTGACGGCCATTCTAATTTCTTCCGTAGTTGGTGGATTGACATCTATAGGAAGATCTATGTGTGCTGCTTCGATGTTCGGTGGATTCTTTGGAGCCGGCCTATTCAGGAGCTCTTCGAAGTATTCTACCCATCTGTTACGCTGTTGTTGAATTTCAGTGATTGGCTTGCCTTCTTTGTCTTTGACCGGCCTCTCCGGTTTACTGTATTTCCCTGATAGTTTCTTCGTTGTATCGTAAAGCTGTTTCATATTTCCTTCTCTAGCAGCTTTTTCTGCCGCCGTTGCTAGTTCTTCCACGTATTTCTTCTTATCGGCTCTAATGCTCCTCTTCATTTGCTTGTTTGTTTCTGTGTATTCAGCTTGTGCTTGGACTTTTTCTGCTCGTGTTCGGGTGTTATTAATTGCTGTCTTCTTGTTCTTCCTTTCTTTGATCTTGTTCAGAGTTTCTATAGAGATCCATTCCTTATGATGGTGTTTCTTTAGGCCCAGAACCTCTTGACACGTTGAAGTTAATGCTTCTTTGATACTTTTCCAGTTGTCATCCACAGTAGTTTCTTCTTCCTTCAGTAGATCCTATAAGGCTTGGAACCTGTTGTTGAGAGCTATCTTGAATTCATTGAGTCTGTCAGTATCTCGAAGGAATGCTGTATTGAACCTTTGTATTGCTGTTTGTCCACTTGTCCAGTTCCTTTTTAGCTTCAGTTTTAAATTGGCCACAACTAGGTGATGATCAGAATCTATGTCAGCTCCTCTCCTGGTTCTCACATCTTCCATTGTCTTTCGGAACATTTTACTGATGCAAATATGATCTATTTGGTTCTCTGCAGTGTGGTCCGGTGAGATCCTTGTAGCTTTGTGTATACGTTTGTGTAGAAATATTGTGCTGCCTATGATCAATTTGTTGAATGCACATAGATTTGCAAATCTTTCCCCATTTTCGTTTCTCTCTCCCAGTCCACGTCGCCCCATGATATCTTCATATCCGGTGTTGTCTATTCCGACTTTGGCATTTAGATCTCCCATTAGAATGGTGAGGTCCTTTCTTGGGCATTTCTCAATGATTGACTGCAGCCGCTCGTAGAATTGATCTTTAATTTCGTCGTTGCTATCATTGGTGGGTGCATAACATTGGGTAATACTCATTAAGATCCCCTCCTTCTTTGTTTTGAATGATGCTTTGATGATTCTGGATCCGTGAGATTCCCATCCTACAAGTGCATTTCGTGCTACTTTGGACAGCATTAGAGCGACTCTCTGAGTGTGTGGAGCATTGTCCTCTTCGTGACCGGAGTATAGCAGCATCTCTCCCGTAGCTAGCCTTTTCTGTCCAGCTTGGGTCCAGTGGGTTTCGCTGATTCCCAGTACTGCTAAGTTGTATCTCCTCATTTCCATTGCTATTTGACTGGTCTTCCCGGTTTCCCACATTGTTCGAACGTTCCATGTACCTATAAAAATTGTTGCTCTGGTTGTTAGAAGGGGCATTGGATTCGTGGCTTCTGAAGGAACTCGGCTTTCATCATGAAGCGTGATAATTCTTCTAAATGAAGATCTTCTGACTCCCAGGGCAGAGTTAAAATGGTTTGGATTATTTTTTCTGGTAAGCGTTTTTTTAGCGAGTCAGTTTTCTACGGGATGGGGACGCTAACCCCATGCCCAACCCTCCTCCTTTACCCAGGCTTGGGACCGGCAGTAACTCTAGAAGAGCTACAGGTGGAGTTTTACTTTAATTGTATTAAATATAATTATTATCTTTCACTATTATCTCCTTTAATTTATACTATAGATGAATATCAATTCAATTTCACAATCAAATAATGTAATTACTGAAACAATGTTAAATTATTTAAAATTTTATTATTCAAGACTTTCAACAAATGACAATCCATATGATCACCATGATCATCATCATGATCTTTATCATGATCATGATCATCAGCATTTATCCCAACAACAAATTCAA
Source organism: Schistosoma haematobium (assembly GCF_000699445.3). Lineage (NCBI taxonomy): Eukaryota > Metazoa > Platyhelminthes > Trematoda > Strigeidida > Schistosomatidae > Schistosoma > Schistosoma haematobium. The sequence goes on from NC_067198.1 coordinate 2,126,659, forward strand.
TCACAAATGGAACATATCATTCAAATGAAAAAATTACTAAAATTATCTAATCATGAATATACTACTGATAATCAACTACTAATAAATAATAATAATAATAATAATATTGATTTTATTGATAAAACATCTACTATACAAAAATCAATTAATCAATTACATGAAATAATTGATCAAACTAAACTTAAATTTAATAAAGAATCAATAATGCCGGCAACAGTAACCATGCAAACATCATTATCAGAAAATAATTTAACTAATCATATTTCATTCAACGGATCAATAGTTAATCAGAATGATAATCATAATAATAACAACAATCATTCAATGTCATTTTTAAATGCTTCTCTTCCATCTTCAATGTATTTGTCGCCATCATCATCATCATCATCATCCTCATCAGCAGCAGCAACAGCGTCAGCATCAGCATCAGCGGCGGTAGCAGCAGCAGCAGCGGCAGCAACCGTATTGGGACTTTCATCGTCTTTGGAATATCCTTATTCAAATCAAGTTAATACAATCAATCATTCTTTTGATAATAATAACAATAATAATAGTATTCTATCATTCAATCAAAAATTAAAGTCTATTTCCGAAATCAATAATGATACTAATAATCAATTCGGTTTTTCATTACAATCGATTTATCATACTAATGATACTAATGGTTATAATATTGATTTATTTAGTAATAATAATAATCATAGTAATACTATTAATAGTATTAATAATAACCCAGCAACTACCATTGTCATGGATACCAAGTTGTCAATTACACAAACACCAATTACTAATCTATCATCATTGATTACTACTACTAATAATAATAATAATTCAATATTAAATGAGAACAATTCTAATTTATCATTATCTAATGGAATAACATATAATCAATCAATATTTTATAATCCTACCATCAATACTACTAATAATGATAATGATAGTAGTAGTAGTAGTAGTGCTACTACTACAAGTACTACTATTACTACTACTAGTAGTAGTGGTAGAAATCCAAAATATAATGATCCATATACATATACATTAACACAGAATTCAAATGATTTAACTAAACAACATATTACATCATCCTTATCAAAACTTACACCTTCCAATTTAATCAATAAATTAGATCCTATAAATGTAAATTTACATTTAATCAATACTATGATCCCATCAAATGATCCTAATCATCATCATCATCATCAGCATCATCATGATCATGATCATGGAATCAATCAAAATACGACTACTAATGATGAAGATGATATCATTAGTCATAGTAATAATAGTAGTATAAGTGAAAATGATCTCATTTCTAATAAATCATCTCTATCTATTAATTATGATAATAATAATAATAATATAGAAATGATTAAATATGAAAGAAATAATCAATATCCAATTAATCAATATCATCATTATATGAATCAATCAATAAAAAGAAAGAAAAAGTTAAATTATTCTAATCAAAATGATGAAATGATAGAAGAGAATGAATCCAATTATGAAATTTATCAAAAAACTCAATCGATTCAATCATATCAAGTAGGTAAAATATTGATACAAACATTGGTACAAAGGAGACAAAGGAGCAGGACTATGGATGCGCACTGCTGACGAGTCCCACACAATGGGACGAAATGGCTGTTCAGTGCTTCCAGATTTTCATTAGTGGTCTAACATCAATCGATTCGTGATTTCAATCAAAAACTTAACAATCCCCACAACCACTATACTGATAATTACCGTGTGCTCATTAGTGACTAGCTTCGTCAGAAAATTCTCGGAGTTCTAGTGAGAAGTTGTGACCAGTGGAGTTAATCCGTGTCGGGTAGAAACAAGTGTCTACCTCAGTAAAATGGAAGATGGTCGCGCAATTTCGTGGATTGGTTGAGGTTAGACATTAACACCATTGGATTCCGGCTCAGTGGTTCAGTAGGCTAAGCGTTCGCGCGCGAGACCGAAGGCCCTGGGTTCCAACCCCGTGGGCGGGATCGTAGATGAGCACTGCTGAGGAGTCCCACGATAGGACGAAACGGCCGTCCAGTGCTTCCAGGTTTCCAAGGTTGGTCTAACATTAATCGGTTCATGATCTCAATCAAAAAAATTAAATTTATACTTGATCTGGGATACTGCCCAAGTGTTTAAACTAAAGTAGATAGTTTACTAAAAGGAGTATCCTATGAGACTTGACTTGGAGATCGAATCGATAAAGGTCATGGAGATATGTCAGGAAATTCAGTTTAACAATAGTCAATGATTACAATAGATTGACATGTTATTCGATCCTTTCAAGATTTTGAAGTCTATATGTATCATTGGTTAAAAATCAAGGTTTTTCAATTCACCCCTCCCCCCCCTAAGTGAATTCTCTGTATACACTAACTTGGTGAAAGCTCAGAACTTTCAGTTTTTATCTTATTTTTTTTGTTTGTAAATAACACCTTAGCTGTGGAAATGTAATGAGTGGGATTTCCCTGACAGTTACTATATATACGTGAGAATATGAGAGAATTTTGAAAAGGAGCAGACTCTTCACAATCTCACTCACTCAAAACAGTGAAAAGTACTGTCTTATCTTCCTTAATATACAATTTAGGTAACATTAGGTAAACCTGAAAATATTTTTTTCATGAATTCTTTGAACATTTTGACAATTTGATACTGAATAGTCTTCCAAATTGAACACTATATTCGTTTCCCAAGCTATTCTGTAACCCCCAAGATAGAACGATACAGAGACTCGAACAACGCGGAAGAAGACGCAAAGTATGCGAAAAGTACTTTACCCTAAGGTTCATTTTAACACAGAAAATATAGGGTTTTTATAATATTTTTAAATGTTCTTGGGTTGCTCGAAGATTCTGGAGTGCTACTAAACATAGTAGCAGTATAGCAATCAGCCAATCAGAACTTCTACATGTGACGTTTCACTTCCTTGATATTTCTGGCTAAAACTTCAAGTGAACACTGATTGCTTGTCTTTGGCAAGAAATTTTTTGGACTACTCCAACAGATACCCAAAAGTCACTCACGGTCTGAAAATAAAAGGTTGGATCAATCAATATTTGTTTACTGAAGTTAGTCAATATCTTTTGGGATATATGCATCTTGAGATGATTGACCTAGGAAGTTTTCGCAATATTTAGCATGGATCCGAGACTTTAAACTCAGCAGGTCTTGTTTTCAAAAACACCAATCGCTTTATTCACTGAGTTGTTTGGACTCAGTAGTCAATACATTTAGACATTTACATCCTGTGTGGATTGTCTTGATATTACCTTAAGTCATGGATAATCGCTAGTAGTGGAATCCAGTTGGATGTGCTTGAATCACAGAATTGATGTTCACTCTAGATCTAGAAGCTCATTAAACTATTTATAGAACCTATTACATTTCATGATTAATTACCCTTATTTCTTTCACTAACGAAGAATAGTAGTATACTTTACTGGATTATCACTAATTGAAAATAAGTCAAAATGTAAATGGTGAAAATAACATCTAATTAATCAATGATCAAAGTATGAATCCAAAATCTGTCTGCCATAATGATCACAATTGAGAACTTTGAATATAGAGTAACTTCATTGTTCAGCATATTGCGACTCTCATAGTTGCTTAATTGTTGTCAGTTTATGTTGAGTATCACCATTAGGGGTCAATCAGTATCTATAACTATGTTGGATATAATTGACATACTTTGAGATGATAGAGAAGATTTGTAGTACAGGTGGATGATTTTGATAAAGTTTTGTTCTCTAAGCTGAATGGTTTGGTCGTGGAGCTTTCACCGTTCTCCTGAACGACGTCATCAGCTGAGGATGAAAGCTCCATGATCGAACAATCCAGCTTGGAGAAAAAACTCCATCAAACTAATTAACATCTATTCCGAAGGTAAAGACCGGTGACACGCAAGGTTGCTTACTCTCACCCTTACTCTTTCTCCTGCTGGTCGACTGGATCATGAAGACGTCAACATCTGATGGGAACCATGGGAAACAGTGGACATATAGGATGCAGCTGGACAATCTAGACCTCTCAGATGATCTGTCTCTCCTATCGCACACTCAACAACAAATGCAGAAGACGACTATTGTAGCAGCAGCCTCAGCAGCAGTAGGTCTCAACATACACAAAGGGAAAAGCAAGATTCTCCGATACAACACAGCATGCAACAATCGAATCACACTTGACAAAGAAGATTTGGAAGATGTAAAGACCTCTACATAACTGGGCAGCATCATTGATGAACACGCTGGGTCTGATACTGATGTGAAGGCGCGGATCGGCACAGCAAGAGCAGTATATCTACAACTGAAGAACATCTGCAACTCAAAACAACTGTAAACTAACATCAAAGTCACAATTTTCAATACTAATATCAAGACAGTTCTACTGTATGTGGCAGAAACTTGGAGAATCACAAAAACCATCATGCAGAAGATACAAGTATTTATTAACAGATTTCTACACAAAATAATTCGGATTTGTTTGCCAGACACTACACTATCAGCAACAACGTACTGTGTGAGAGAACAAACCAGATTGCTGTGCGGAGGAAGAAATCAGGAAGGAGCGTTGGAAGTGTATAGGACACAGATTGAGGAAAGCACCCAACTGCGTCAATAGACAAGCTCCCACATGGAATCCTGAAGGCCAAAGTAGGTGAAGAGGAAGACCAAAGAACACATTACGTCAAGAAATGGAAACATACATAAGAAAAATGAACAGCAATTGGATAGAACTAGAAAGGAATGCCTAGGACATATTGGGTCAGAGAATGCTGGTCGACGGCTTATTCTCCATTGGGTGTAACAATCGTAAATGAGTAAGTAAGTAAGTAAGTAAGTAAGTAAGTACTGAAGGACAAAGTTTATCTAACTTGATATTGGTATCTTCTTCATTCTATGTAATAATATTGAGTGTATTACTTTATTTCAGACACAAATTAAATCACAACGTACAATTAAATCAAATCCTAATCAACAGAATGATAAATCATCTTCTCATATTAAACGACCAATGAATGCTTTCATGATATGGGCAAGAGATGAAAGAAGAAAAATTTTAAAAGTAAGTATGCCTATTATCTAGAAATAATGGTAAGACTATAATCTATAAACAAACCAATCAGATTGAAGATAACAGATCTTGGATTTTGGCGCGAAATTCATCCATTCATTGATTTGGTTAAATATCATTTTGGCATTTTATCTGATGTCAGTTCGTAATGAAAACAATAAATCCTATTAAATGGTGGTTAGAGGTAGTCGACAAGGTTTCCTGTCAACAAGGTTTCCTGTTGACTACCACTAACCATCATCTTATCTCAATATACAGTGCACGTAGTGTCGAGTCACCTAGACTGGTGGCCACATTGTAACTTGGTCAATAGCATTCGATCTGCACTAAAGAAGGACTTGACACACATGACATTGATCACCACCCAGTGATCAATCAATTGTGATAGATCCTATTCTCCACCCTTACCATCAGTTGTAAATTCTGATCCTAATTTCTCGCACTAATCTATAACATTCATTTAGCCTTGATTAGTAGGCGGACATTTATATCGAATAGTAGAATAATTTAGCATGTATTCCAACAGTTAGATACCATCATCAATCTAATTTTAGAACACTTTGAAGCTGGTTTGTTGTGTTATAATAGGGTGAACCAGAAACTATCTGTTAGGTATAAATTAATTGACTTAGCTTAGGATATTAATGTACTGAAATCAATTCCTTTATGTAACCTAAATGATTGATGAGGTCATTTAAATAACTTCTAAGGTGCGTTTTAAATAATCAAGATAAAGTTATGAATTTACAAGTTCCATAGATCAAAATCAGATCCATACATGTAAGTAAAGTTTAATTGATAAATGACACTGTTTTCTTGCAGAGATCAGAATAATTGGATAACCAGGCGAGTCCTACTCAATGCCTTCTCGTACCAGACGTGTTGCTTACGAAATTGAGAGGACGAATAGCGAATGTTCGACGCTTTAATCAGGTTGGTGGATATGGAGGATCCACCTAGAAGAGTTGGAAAACCCTAATTCCAAACTAATGATGCACATGGTCTCCACGATCCTGAGGAAGAAAAAGGCGTATCAACCAATTGTTTGTTACCCGCTACCATGGAACTGAATCCCCTGACGTTGCTCCACTGCCTTGTGGATTAGATCTTTAGGTCAAACGCTCTGGGTGTGTTCCCTTAAGGAAATCACCTGCCTCTATTTGGGCACCCGAAAAGTATACCAGCCATATCTAGTTGGTGCCTCTTTGTACCAATGTTTATGTGCTTAAATAAATAAATTGGATAATCAATAATAATTTACAAGACATATCATAACTTTTGAAATATTAAGCACGATATTTAATAGTTAAATTCATGAGTCAATTAAAGCTAGACCACTATGGAAAACCTGGAAGCATTGAGCAGTTGTTTCGTCCTAATATACGATTCCTCAGCAGTTTGTATCCACGATCCCGTACCAAACGGATTCCAAACCCAAAATTTTCAGTCTCATATGCGAACACTTAACCTTTAGACCACTAAGTCGACCACAATCCAACAATTTTAATATCTCTCATTTCAACCAAATCATGATATCATTGTGAATTACATCAAATTTGTATTGTATATACCTCGATTCAACCCCACCCCTTTTTTTTCTTACATTGTTTAGTACATGTTTGATTGGAGCACAAATTAAAACTTGACATAAAGTTGTATTCATATTTCTTTTTGACATTACTGTTAAAATGAATGAATCAAAGAGATAATATCAGTAATAAGCAATTGTCAATCAAATTATACAATAAATATATGATCAAGTGTAAACATTCTAAGTATAAGCTTTTTGAGGTGAGGTGAGGTGGGGGGAGGAGAGAGGAGGGGAGGGGAGGGGAGGATCAAAATGTATTTGACATTTTGTTTCATAGTAATTCTATATACACATATGTCATTAATAAGTACATTAGTAGTAGTTATAGTAAGTTTTATTTTGGTTTATGATTTTCATGTATAAATGACACAATGTGTGACACAATGAATAGGTAACCGTTTTTTTTACATAAATGATGATATCAAACAAAAGATGGTTACATTTTGATGTGGGTTACTTATATCTACATAAGTAGTATATAACGGTGGTCAGGCATAGAATGTACTTCAGTAGAAGGTCGGTGACGGAAGAACGGGAACGGAACGCAATTAGTATTAAAACGTATGAACAATGAAATCTGAAATAATGGAATGATGTTTGCAACAGGAACAGTCAAGTTTGATATGATGGATTGATATTTTGCAAATTACTATGGTTCTCAGATTTTAGTGAGATTCTCTGTGATGATGAACTCAATTACATTTGAATGTCCCCACTGATGTTCTGTTCACTACAACATTACTATTGAATATGAAGTGACCATTAGAATAGTATGGTATATCGCCTGTATGTATACAAAAAATGAGACCGTAATCAAGAGAAGTTGCTTTCAGTTACCAAGATAATTTACAAAGTTATTATCTATTTATTTGAACATATAAATATTGGTACAAAGAGGCACTGATTACATCTGCAACACAAAGTCACTTGATTTGTGTGTGTGTGTGTAGGGGGCTGTGATACTGCCCGGATGCCCAAACCGAAGCATCTACTTTTCTTAGGGGGTCACACTTGGAGCCTTTGATCTATAGGTCTTATCCAGGAGGCAGTGGAGCAAAGTTAGGAGATGCAGTCCTATGGTAACCAGTGACCAACAATTGGTTCATACGCTATTTATTCCCTCAGGATCCTTGAGACCATGTGAACCATTTATTTGCAATCAGAGTCTTCCAACTTCCCTAGGTGGACCCTCTGTGTCCACTCGATCATAGGTGTCTTCGAAGCAGTGTTCGTATATCCTGGGATCACTGAGTATTGATAAGTCATATTAATTTGAAAACTTTATTTGGTTCCTAAGCTATTCTGGTAACCCGCAAGCTAGAACTACGCAGCGACCTGACTCGAGAGGAAAGGCGCAAAATAAGTGAAAAACACTTTACTCCAAAGGTTTATTTTTGTACAGAAAAACACGGGTATTTATAGATGTTAACAGTTGTTAAATCAACATCATATTTTGACCAATCCGCTAAAAGACATATTATGTTACTGACCAATAGTAGCACGCCAAGTTGGCATTCTAGAAAGCTCCACCATGTTCTGATTAGCTAGGGCTCTTCGGCTTCTTTAGGGCCTCTGGAGGCTCCGTTGCAGTTCTCGGAAAGCCGACTCAACAAGTATGTAATGCAGGTGTTAGGAAACGGGTACTCGGTAAGAATGGCAAATCACTTGATGAAGTAGCAAAACTTCAACAGTTCGGATGACTAAGACATGTGTTCCGTATGCCCAACCACCGACTGCTTCGACGAGCGATGTTTTATGCTGTAAGAGTAAGTTAGAAGAAAGCTGCCGAGGAGTCCCACAATAGAACGAAACAGCCGTCCAATTCTTCCAGGTTTCCAACGATGATCTAACATCAATCGATTCATGATCTCAATCAAAAACTAAAACTTTTAATTGTCTTTATTTTCTTCTTTCATTTCTATCTCTTCTTCTTAGGCTTATTTTTAACTAATTTCTCCTTTCTTTTTTGTGATATTCTATGAACAGTCGTTAGAACAGCTGATTAATTATGTATTCGATATAATCACAACAACAACAATGTGGGGGTGGGGGGTTTGTTTGTTTTCTTCTTCTTCTTCTTCTTCTTCTTCTTCCTCTTCTTTATATTCTTCTCATGTTATAACCAAATTGACTTGATAAACAATCATCATTAGAATAAACAAACACATTTCTATTTTGTATACCATTTACAACAACAGTACCATTTTCCTTTATTTTTTGTTTTGTTTTGTTTTCTTCCTCTTTTTTCTTTTCTTTGAAATTGACATGTACCATACGATGTGTAATAAATGTAAACTAAGGTTATCAGTTTCTGTTGTGTTTGATTACATGTTATTTATAAATAAAAACAAAATGTGTTTGTTTGTTTGTTTGTTTGTCTGTTTGTGTGTGTATGTGTTTATTTGTGCGTGTGTGTGTGTGTGTTTGTTTATTTTTTGTGCATTTTGTTTGTTTTGTTTTTCTCGTCAAATAAAAGAAAAGTATATATATATCCTTAATGGTTACATAGTTGTTTCATCTAGTTCTGTTGTTTACCAAAAAAAGAAGAGAGAAACAGCGAGAGAGAGAGAGAGGGGGGGGCGAAAAGAGAGAAAAAAAGAAGAAAAGAAAAACTCGACGGGATTATATTACACATAAAAAAAATAATAAAATAAACAGCATGAATCAGTTGTAATAAATAATCATAATAAAATAAATGAACAATAGGTCACCGATTATGTAGTTAACCTTCATGGAATTATGTATAAACTTATCCTTCTTCTTCTTCTTCATCATCATCATCATCATCATGATCACCATCCTCCTCATCAACACCATCTTCTTCTTCTTCTTCTTCTCCTTCTTTTTCTTGTGTCTATTAAGTTTGACCTTTACATAGATTATTTTTTCCTATTTTCGTATTTTGTTTTTGATTTTCTCTATTCAATTATGTACTAATGATAATAAACAGGCTACCAAGAGAGCAAGAGTGAAGAGGTAGGGGGGGAGGGAAAACTGATTATTATTTTGATTAATTGAGGTGAAAGTATTTAGTTAGTTTCATAGTTGTCTCCCTTCAAAAAACAAATAAACAAACAATGTCATGGAATAATTATAATGTAATGGACAGTTGTTTTATTTTTTTGTACTTTTGTACCCCCTTGGGTAAATACTCTTAAACTATTTTTTTAAAAAATGATAAATAAACCAAATTACTAATCTATATCACAGTTATGAATAATGTTTCAATTCAAGATGTCTTAGGTACTTACGCCTGTTACTCCTTGTGGAAAAGTATAGACCGCCTATTAGCACTCTCCATTGAATTCTATCTTGAGCAATCCTTTCCAGTTCTTTACAGTTGTTATTCATCTTTTTCATTTCGGCTTCCAATTGCCGATGTAGTGTGTTCTTTAATCTTCCTCTTTTTCGTTTCGGTTCAGGATTCCAAGATAGCACTTGCTTTGTGATGGAGTTTGGTCATTTCCGTAATGTATGTCTTATCCATTTCCAACGTCTTTTCTAATTTCCTCTTCAGATGTAAGCTGGTTTCCCTTGCCCACAGTAGGGGCTGTTGCTGATGGTTTCCAGCCTGCGGATATTGAGTATCTTGTATGGACAACTGTTTGTGAATACTTATACCTTCTTGTTGATGGTGGTGGTAGTTCTTCACGTTTCTGCTCCATATAGTAGAACTATCTTGATGCTTGTTTTGAGGATTCTTACTTTGATATTTGTTGACAGTTGTTTTGAATTCTATATGTTCTTCAATTGTAGGAATACGCCGTTACTTTGCCAATCCTCTCCTTTTAGTCAGCATCCGATCCTCTTTGTTCATCGATGATGCTTCTCAGGGACGTGAAGGACTCCACATCTGCTAGAGTTTCGCTATCAAGTGTGATTTGGTGGGCGTTCTCTGTTTTGTATTTGAAGATCTTGCTTTTTCCTTTGCGTATGTTGAGGCCTACTGATGCAGAGGCCGCAGCTACTCTAGTTGTCTTCATCTACATTTTTTCGCGTGTATGGGATAGGAGGGCCAGTTGATCTGCGAAGTTTGATTGATTCTGAGCTGTCCATTGTAGTCCGTGCTTTCCCTTCAGATGTCGAGGTCTTCATAATCCAGTCAACTACCAGAAAAAAGCGAAAGTGGGAGAGTAGACAGCCTTATCTGACACCTGTCTTTACTTGGAATGCATCTGTCAACTGACATATCACTAAATACTTCATCAAACAAGGTTTCAGTCTAGAAATCATTTTCATCTGAATAAAAAATTCCAAACACCGACTTAATTTAAAACTACTGTGACTGCTAGTTGACGTAACTGTTTGTGAAACTAATTCACTTCAACGGTTGTATCGTTCATCACCTTGACAGGTTACTAACGTACTTACTTATGCCTGTGACCCCGAATGAAGCATAAGCCGCTGATCAGTAATCTCCAAATCACTCTGTCCTGGGTTTTCCTTTCTAGTTCTTGACAGGTTACATTTTTCATTTAGTGACTGAAAAATTTTGTATTCATTCACTTCCATAGTTTTGTTTAATTGACAAGTGATAAGATTTTGTTTACTTCTAATCAAGTAACTGAGATATACTACTCACAGGTATTGTACTTTATCATTATAAAGATTCTTTCTCTTTATTTTAAACAGGCATGCCCTGATATGCATAATAGTAGTATATCTAAATTTCTCGGAGCCAAATGGAAATCTATGAGTGCCGAAGTGAAACAACCATATTATGAAGAACAAGCTCGATTAAGTCGTCAACATATGGAAGAACATCCAGCTTATCGTTATAGACCACGTCCAAAGCGTACATGTATTGTTGATGGTCGAAAATTACGTATATCTGAATATAAAGAATTAATGCGTTCAAGAGGTGATTCATCACGTAGACAATGGATTGGTTCAACAGATGAACAAGCTCAAAAAGTTGTAGAAGATATTTTAGGTAAGTGTATTTTTTTGAGTTAATACCATACACATGAGGACAACCGATTACATCTAGTACATGATTACAGAGTTGCTTGATAAACCATACTCCCAAACTTCACTTGTAAAATGTTCATTCATTGTCTTAGACTTCATTGTTTCTGCATTTCCATACCAATCATTCTTTGTTCCGATTCTTTTCTCCTCGATCTTCTCAACCTTCTACTACCGGGCATTCTACTACTGATTTGTGTTATATACTACTTATATCGATATAAGTAGCACACATCACACCATTACTAGAAATCGCAAAAACTTTCAAATTACTTCAGTGTTTAAACATAACTTTATGATTGTTGTTTACACATATAACAGTTTAAAGTTTTATTTAAAGTGTATTATATTATTAATTACACTGATAATTACCATATGCTCACGAGTGACTAGCTTCGTGAGGGAATTCTCGAAGTTCTAGTGAGAGGCTGTAATCAGTGGAGCGAATCCGTGTCAAGTAGAAACAGGTATCTATCTCAGTACAATGGAAAATGGTCGCGCAATTTCGTGAACTAGTTGAAGTTAGACATTAACACCATTGGATTACGGCCGACTCAGTGGTCTAGAGGTTAAGTGTTCGCACGTGAAACCGAAGGTTCTGGGTTGGATGTGCACTGGTGAGGAGTCACACAATAAGACGAAAGTGATGTCTAGTGCTTTCAGGAATTCAGTGATAGTCTAACATCAGTCGGTTCATGATTTCAATCAAAAAGTATTACGTTTGTTTTAACACATTTACATAACGTCTTTTATTCCCAATGAAATGTAATAATCAACATTTTATTCCATTTAGAAGTCATCGTTTGATTGTTTTTATTTCTCATTATAAATCTATGTTTGATAATATGATAACAAATAAAATCAAACGACCTACTAAGAGTTGAGAATAAACATCTATCATCCTCTATTGTCAAATACATAGTTGAAACCGGTCATAAAATGGGGCTTTTGTGATGTTGTGCACAAGAGTAAAATGGAGTATACTAAAGTTTATTGAAACCTTAGCCATACGAAAATGTGAACCTCCTTTGTGTATTCGTTGACTGATTGAAGCCAGACATTGAAACGGTTGGATGCCGGCTGGCTCATTGGTTTAGAGGTTAAGCATTCGTTCATAAGACCGAAAAGTTTGAGTTCGAATCCTGCGTGCAGGACCGTGGATGTACACCAGTAAGGAGTTCTATACTAAGACGAAACGGCTATCCAGCACTTTCAGGTTTCCAATTGTGATGTAGCTTAAATCAACCCATGAATTCAACTATTAAATATCGTTTCTTTGAATTATTTTGAATTATCTACAAACAATATTTAAAGAAATATTCTATTAACCACAACTATTCTCGTTAATAAATATAAAATGAATGATCCTCTTAAGCAAAGATAGATAGTGGCTAGCAGTGAAATTCAGTTTGACGCGCGTTTCGTCCTATTTGTGACTTGTCAGCTGGATGTACCTGCATCCCACAGTTGATAGTTACTCCTGAACTCCAACCCAGTACCGTTCGCTTCAAACGCCATCGTATTATCCACTTAACTACTGAGTCCTGATAACCACCTGCTTGTGTTGACAAGTCCGAAATAGGATAAAACGCGCCCCAAATTGAATTCCACTCCTAGCCATTATCCATCTTTGCTTTAAAAGCTTATGACTTAAGGCTATATCGAAACAATCCACACATATACCAACATGAGACTGATCAATTTCAATCTTAAATAACAATGGGAAGATATAAGTAAAAACAACACCAAGTGAATGATTCTCTTTGCTTGATTTTTATCTTTCTACCATTTCCCATTCCATTCTCTCTTTCTTTCTTTCTTTCTTTCTTTCTTTCTTTCTATCAAACTATCTCTCTCTCTCTCTTCTTTCAACTGTCTTTCTCTTAATCAGATAAACAAAAGCCTAATCATTACTGTAATTCATTAAAGTACACTACAGTTTCTTCAACATCTTCGTTTATTATTAATATGATAATGATTGTTATTGTTATTGCATTATTTGTTGTTTATGGTAATTGTGTGAAAAATAATGATCAAGAGTTTGTTTATTTATTTATTTATTTGTATGTTAGTATTATCTTCAGCGTTTCAGTATTTCGTTTATCTTAACTATAATGGGATTGTTTCTAAGAGGGTGGAGAAGATTTGTATATATACATGTCTTTGCCTAACAATAAGTGTATATATTGATAAGATGCACCATTGTAAAACCTTTGAAGTCTTTCATACTTAGTCATATTTAATTGAATCCATGATGTAATATAAGCAAACTTACCGTAACTTAAGGGATATGAAGGTGGGGGGAGGGAGGCAGGGAGGGAGGGAGGAGGTAAATGATTACTAAAGGTAAAACTAAGCTAACTATTTTTGTTTTCTAAATGTAAACGTCTATACAAATGGTATAGTTACAATGCTGTTTCACACTTTCTTTCTTTCTTTCTTTTTGAATATTTTTATTCTTAAATGTTGATCTCTAATCAATGAAATAATAAAGGAAATTATCTTATGTTGATAGGGGTAGCAACAATAGTATACCAGCTATAATAATCATAATAATAGTGATAATAGTAATGGTAATTATGTGTGTATATTATGTAACTAACATACAATTTTATTGAAATCATAAACCAACCTTTTTTCTATCATATCCATCTATGTAATCAACTGAAAAATGGTATACCATCTATTTGTTTATTTAAAAAGAATAAGATCAAATGTTCCGCTTCGTTTTTTTTTTGTGTGTTATTGTTGAAAATTCAGTACATCGGTAGTATTTTGAACAAAGGCCATGGGTGTGTATGTGTGTAACTGAGTGTGTGTGTGTGTGCATGAGTGTGTGTGTGCATGGGTGTGTGTGTGTGTAAATGTAAATGGATTAGTATTTGTATATGTAACTCTTATAGGATGAGTTGTTAGTGCATGAATATGTATCAATCTGGGACATGTATAGAGAAAAAACAAATAGGAATAGCAGGTTTTACAATGTAGTATACTTGACTATAATAATGTTAATTTGACCATTATATTGAAAAAAGATCATTATTGTATGTACCTCTTATCCTCCACCCACCCACCCCGATTATGTATATGTATTTTATTATTATTATTATTATATCTAATCGGTTCATTTAGTTCAATTGAATGTAAACATTAGCACTCAATGATATATTCATCTTTAGTTATATATACTTAGATACAATTACCATTATACATGTATACATACATGATATAGATAAATGAAGGATTATTTATATGCTCAAGTTTAATAGATTGTACAGAGTATTCTCTATCAAAACCCACTTTAAAGCATGACTCAGTTTGTCTTTCAAAGATTCTGAAGCATTTCAAATTATAGAGAAATAAGTAACCATCAGTATAGGTCCTGGGTTTGAATCCTGTGAACGGGATCATGGATGCATATTGCTGAGGAGTCCTACACAATAGGACATCACATCCATCTAGTGTTTCCAGGGTTTTCAATGGAGGTGTAATATCATCAATCGGTTCATGATCTCAATCAAATAAGCAATCCAATGATTTAAGCTTAAATTCTCTGTATTAAAGAGATATGTCAAATCTCCCATTATAACATAGTTTTAACATCCTTCCTATTTATTCTCATTAATCATCAGTTATTACTATTGTTCAATCATACATTAGAGAATAGAAGAGAAAATAAGTGCCAACATCTCAGAGTCTACTCCAAAGAAGCTCAGACTAAAATGACAGGAGTGCAATTGCATACCATGACCACTTGAAAGTGGTCATTTATTTCATGTTTTAAGGATCATAGAATTTTTTTGATCAAAATGTTAGACCACCATTGAATACCTGGAAGCACTGGAAGGCCATTTCGTCCTATTGTGGGACTCCTCACCAGTGTACACCTACGATCCCACTCGTGAGATTTGAACTCAGGACCTTCGGTTGTGGAGTTTGTTGAATGTCATTGAAATCATGAACTGGTCAAAGGTAGGCCAACAATGAAAACCTTGAACCACTGGACGGACGTTTTGTCTCATTATAAAACTCAGCTCAACAGTAATTAGCTTCGAGAGGAATTTTAGCGAGAAACCGTGATCAGTGGAGTTCAACTGTGTTGAGCGTAAAGTAGCTACCCACACACCCATCCACGACAATAAAAAGTGATTAATCAATATCTTGGATTGAGTAAAGCTAACCATTAACATTGTTGGATTCTAGATTCAATTCCTTTTTATGTAGTCTTCGATGAAGCCTACTGAGGACAAAACGGCCGTCCAATGCTTTCAGGTTTTTAATGGCGGCCTAACCTAGATCGGTTCATTTCTGAATAATTGTGTTTCTATCCACTTAGTTTTCATTCTAGAATATTCATCTATTCAACCTATAAATATGGACACGGTTTAACATATTAGTATCTCTTATAGTTATTTCACGCTTGTTACTTGTTTAGGTTGTAAGTAACTGATAAGAAACTGCGATATAAAACGAAGTTTTGCTATTCCACTACGTCCAATCTTCGTATTTCAGAACTTCTTAGTAAAATCTGAGAACCAATACTTCGTTTGAAAAATGCTAATCCATAATTCCTTCCCTTCCAAACTAGTCATTTTCTGTTGTCGTTCACTTTTCTTTGATCTTCTTAAGTTTCTGCCTCCAGGCATTTCATTTTCATTTGATGATACATGCTACTTATATCTATCGATATCAGTAGTACACACCACACTATCAATAATAATTATGAATTATGGAGTAGTTATCAGCTCAAATTCTTGTGTAGACTTTTTATAGGAATTTCCAGTCAGATAATCATGTTGTTTCTCTAGTCACAAACAAATAGATTGTCAATATCGAAAATTATGAGTTAAATAACTGGAGACAATCTGAAATGTGTACACTTATTGATCATTCCCACCAATACAGATCTATAATCATAAGTGATTCACACTTTTGTTTAGAGATTCTAACATGAATCATAAAACACACCATTAACTGATCTTTTCCTAGTCTTAAAGGGATTATAAATTATGAGTAAATAGTAAATGCCCTTTACCGGTAAGTACCAACTAAAAACAACAAATCATAAAATGGATTATTATTTGATTGGTTGAGATCATGAACCGATTGATGTTAGACCACCTTTGGAAACTTGGACGAACGTTTCATCCTGTTGTGGGACTCCTCAGCAGTGCGCATCCATGATCTCGCTCTCGGGATTCGAACCCGGGGTTTTCAGTCTCGCGCAATTTCGTGGATTGGTTGAGATTAGACATTAACACCATTGGAGTCCGGCCGGCCCAGTGGTCTAGAGGTCAAGCATTCGCACGCGAGACCGAAAGTCCTGGGTTCGAATTCTGAGGGAGTCCCACACAATAGGACGAAACATCCGCCCAGTACTTCCAGGTTTTCAATGAAGGTGTAATATCATCAATCGATTCATGATCTCAATCAAAAACTTAATCATCTTCATAACCCTATACTGACTTCTATTTGATTACCGCTTTATGTATAATAGCATCATGTTTCCTCCCTCTTGATGACTTGATTCCACTTAGATGAATTGTTTAATGAATAATGATAAATACATAGTACAAAACAAGAATTACTCTTGATAAAGATACAGTTCTGGTTTTTTTCTTTTCCATACATTCAATCACAGAATAGTCGTATGAATCTTGTTTAAACATTCTAACTATGAAATATGATAGATTGTATTATGCCATTCATCATCAATAGATTCCAGTACCAATGAAAGTAATAGATAGATAAGACAATATTTTAACGTAAACAATCTTCAACTAATATCGATTAGTAGTATAGTGTTAATGACAAAACTGATGTCACAAAGAACAGTATCATTCTCTTCTTTTTTGTCATATTTTATATTCTATTGTATACATAAAAGAATTCAGGTAGATGGTTATTAGTATATGGTTTGTGGAGATTATTAATTTCTTTTAATTGAGATCATGAACCGACTGATGTGAGACCACCTTTGGAAACCTGGAAGCACTGGACGACCGTTTCATCCTATTGTGGGACTCTTCAGCAGAATGCATCCACGATCCTGCTCGCGGGATTCGAACCCAGGGCCTTCGGCTTCGCGCGCGAACGCCTAACCTACTGAACCACTGAACCGGCATGCAATTATTATTATTATTAAAACATATAAACATTGGTACAATGAGGCGCCAAATAAATATGCACCATATAAATCGTTCGATTTGTATGAGGGCCGGGATACTGCCCGAGTGCCCAAACTGAATCAGGTTGTATTCTTAGGGGAGCAATCCCCAAACCTTTGACGTACAGGTATAATTCACAAGATAGTGTACCAACGTCAGGAGATTCAATCTCACTGTAGTCAGTCATCAACGATTGGTTCATATGCCATTTGTTGCTTTAGGATCCTGTATCACATGTGCATCATTGGTTTGGAATCAGGGTTTCCCAACTTCTCTAGATGAATCATCCATATCCACCAACTTGGTTAAATCGCCGAACATTCGCTTTTTGTCCTCTCAATTTTGTAAACGACACCCTCAACGCGAGAAGGTAGTGAATAGGACTTTCATGTCAGTGATTGTATGTAGGTGGCCAGGTGAGAGCATTTAGAGAGGGAGAGTGGACTCTTCCCACTGTCGGTCGTACCAAAACATTTGGAGGGGGAGGGGAGAATGAAATTTTAAACCAATCCAAATAGGTTGTTGAAACAATATTCTATAGATTATAAAGTAGACTAAGGTATTTCAGCATAGATATGATAAGGAGAGACTTTATTATGTTGGAAATTAAATTCTAAAAAAAATGTATCCAATATGAAATCAATATTTGGGTAATGTTTTATTGCCTGTCATTTCATATTGTTTACAGTACAAACATATATTGATTTATTTTTATAACTATGACCAGTTAACTACAAAATGAACACTTAAGTAATGTGAATGATTGATTATGTAATGATCATATGGATCTTCCTATTAATGTTTAAGACTACAATTGATCAGTCTCTTATTGGTATATATATATATATATAAATCTCGAAGTGAACATCAACTGTGAAATACAGATACATTCAGCTGACGAGTCTCAAATAGGACGAAATGTTACGCTCCCTGGATCCCACTACTAGCCACTAGCCACTTTTGCTTAGAATGCTTTACTTTGTACTCTTAATGTTCCGCAGTAGTAGTAGCAATAATAATAATAATAACGATATGAAGAACCTTACATTAAGTGAACACGAAAATTCATAAAACATATATTACCTATGTCTCTCTCTGTGTGTGTGTGTGTGCATGTATGCGTTTATCTCTGTGTGGTAATTTAGTTTAATGAGAAATAGGTGCATTTTGTGATATATTTTTGTTGTTGTTGTTTCTTCACCGATTAGAATGAGATTCTGTTTCTATCTGTCTTTATTGTTCTCCTTCTCTCTCTCTCTCTCTTTCTCTCACACAGACGCAGAGACACACACACACACTTTCTCGCTCCGTTTTTGTCTTTTGTTTCAAAATTTAACAAACCGATTAGAACTGACACTTAAACAACTTTTGTTTCTTCAATTTTTTTTCTTGCTGTTATTCTCTTTTTTCTCCTCCTCCTCCTCCTCCTCCTCCACCCCTTGTTCTTCTTCGTTCTCGTTTGCCTTCAGTCTGTATTATTCTCCTTTTTTGTTATATATATTTTCCAATGCTATTTCGACATTGAAATGATGTGAAGTAAAGGGTTTACTAAAAATACCATATAATACAAGTTAATTATTCTGTACATTACATGATAACCAAGTATATATGTATAAATAGTTTTTTTCTCTTACATATATATATATATATACTACTCATAATCCTAAGCTTATGTTTCTATGGTTAATGGGGTAATATGTAATGATGTATATAAGAGAAAAACAAAAAAAACAGAGTGAATACAAAGTTATAGATGATTTTGACATCGGCATCTAAAACAACAGTGGTGGCAAGTAATAAACGATTTAATGGTGATGATGATGATGATGATTACTATTATTATTATTATTATTATTATTATCATCTCTACATCAATTCCTTTCAACCTTTGTTCACAACAATCATCACAAGTAAAATTTAAACACGTACGCCCATCCACCCACCCACCCACATACACACACACACACGGACATATACACAGCAGGGTAACTTAGTCTTGTCATTTCACCACCTATTTACACAATATCATTCAGTTGTTCAATTCTTTCAGTCTATCTTTTTTCTTTCGTGTTTTTGCTTCTTTTTCTTCTTCTTTTTTTCCTTCTTGTTCTTACAACTTCACTTCTTTTGTTACTAAACATTGTCTTGTTTCTTCTCTTCATTGTTAGTTACTGTTGTATGTATATCAGCATAATAATTATGATTTTTGTTGTTGTTGTTGTTGTTGTTAACAGTAGTATAATGAAAATATATTTAAGTTTCTTTTCTTTTTTGTTTTTTGTTTTAACAAATTTACTTGTTGTTACATTTTCATTTACCTTTTCCTATCTTCTATAATCCATTTCAAACTATTAAAATATTATCGTTGATTAACACATTGAAAAGTTAAATAATAATAATAATAATAATAGTAAACCTTGTTCTTTCAGTTACCCTTTTCTTTTAGTTACTATGTCTATCACACTTGGTGCGTGCGTGTGTGTGCTTGTGTGTGCGTGTACATAGATGTGTGTACGCACACTTGTGTGTATGTTCTTCGTCTACTTTTTGGTTTTACTTTACTCTTCATAGTAATGATATGCTTTGTGTTGAGAGACTGAGAGTGTGTGTGGTGTGTGTGAGAGAGAGAGAGGGTGTGTGTGTGTATGTGTACATTGGTGAATAGTTTAAGTTTTTTACTAACAACAAACGCCAAACATGATGTTGTAAAATATTATAGATTACAACCTATCAATGTTAGAAAATATACAACAACAATGGAAAGAATTATTTTATGCAAATATTGATATCATTAATAACAATGGTGTTAATGCCACCAAGAGATTACAACATAAATTGTCAAAATAATAATAGTAATCATCATAATAATGATTGAAACAAAATAACAGATTATCATCATTACAACGGTGTAGTTTGTATTTCTCCCAGTTCTTGCAATGAATACATATTTGTACATGGATGTACGTATGTGTGTGTGTGTGTGAGTGTGTGTGAGGGTGTCTGTAAACATGTAATGTTCATATGTTATATGTACAATGATAGACTATTATCTGTTTCTAGGGTTACATTTCATTGAAGTTAAACTGAAGATGAAACATGAAAAGAGGAAACAAAAGACTTTAATTACTGTTACTATTCATAATAATCTATGGGCAATTTCATACGAACTGTACATGTAAATGAAACTATGAAAAAAAACAAAACAACTAACATATAAACCTTTGAAACATTGAGATGAAGAAAAAGAGCTATTGAATGAATGGAATCCCTAATAATCAGTAGTGTAAAGTTCTCTTTTTTTGTTCTTGTTGTTGTTGTTGTTGGTGGTGGTGGTGGGTGGTTAAAATGTCCTAGAAGATACCCTCTTCTTTATGTTTACAATCGATAAGCCCTTAGATATAACATGCTAATCGATGAGCACATAGATAGTAATAAGCAAATACATTCTGAGTACAAAATTGTAGATTGATTTAATAAAATATGAATACTATACGTTTCATACTTCATTTGGAATAATGTTCATCAATTGTCTGAGAATCGATTGTTCCTCCATTTCCACAGTAATCATTCTCTATTCCTATTCTCTTGTATTCGATCTTCTTAACCATCTGCTGATAGGCATTTCATTTCTGATTGGTGTTATATACTACTTATATCTGTCGATATGAGTAGCATATAACACAGTCGTATCTGTTAACCACTATCTGAACACATGAAATGGTATAAACACTAATGAGCTTTCCTTTCAGAAAATAATTTGATATACTAACTTAAGTACCACGAAAAAGAAAGTAAGAATGATTATTGTTATTTCATTAAAGACGTTTATAAAATGTTCATTATTTGACATAAACATGTACTGTCAGTGACTACGTTAAGCCCATATACCTTATCCCAGCTACTGGCTATATTAATTAATCTATTCTTCTTGAGTCACATTTTCACCTTGTTAATTATTTGATTGCCAATCTTGACTGTTTTTAAGTGAGCGTAAGTTGTTTGCCCTTCTTATCCCATTCATCACATATCTACAACTTATTACTTGCTTACTTACTTACACCTGTTACTCCCAGTGGAGAATAGGCCACCGACCAGCATTCCCCAACTCACTCATACTTTACTGAGCCTTCCCTCGTAGTTCTATCAACTTATTGTTCATTCTTCTCATATCTGTCTCCATTTCTCGGCGTAATTTGTTCTTCGAGATAGTAGAGAAGATTTGTAGCTCAGATGGTTGGTTTTGATGGAGTTTTATTCTCTGAGCTGGATGGTTTGATCGTGAAGCTTTTATCGATGAGAAAAACTTCATCAACGTAATGGTTTTCCTCTTCTCTTTTACTCTTGAGAATTCCAATTGAGAGCTTACCTTGTGACACAGCAAGGTGCTTTCCTCAATATGTGTCCTATCCACTTTAAACGCTTCTTCCTGATTTCTTCCTCCACTGGAATCTGGTTTGTTCTCTGTCACAGTAGGTTGTTACTGATAGTGTCTGGTCAACGGATTCGAGGATAAATGACATATATGTTTTTAATAACATCCATGTGATCTTAATGGAGTCAGATTAAGACCCCATAAAATAAACACACCATTTTTTTCATCATATGAATTTAAACTACTTATTTAACGATTATTTAGTAGTATTATATCAACTTCAACAAACTAAACCCAATAAAAACTGTTTCAACATTATTAAACATATTTATATATTCTTTTTCAATTATAGATAATACACTATCATCTATACCACAATTAAGTCCATCATTAAGTCCAATGAATGAATATGATAGAGAGTTATTATCTTCTAATAAAAATGATAATATCATTCAAACTATACCAATGATCTATTCAGAACAATCTATCATGACGAAAAATGAACAAATTAAAGAAGAAGAAGAAGAAGAGAAAGAAAAAGAAGAAAAAGAAAAAGAAAAACAACAACAAAAGATTAAAAAAGAAAATGATTCAATACAAACCAAACAAATATTCAATAATAAAACGGATTATGTGCTCATAACAGAAAATAAAGAAGAAAAAGAAAGCGAAAAAGAAAATAAAGAAAAAGAAAAACAAGAAGAAGAAGAAGAAATCGATATAGAAGAAGAATCAATCAAAACGTGTATAATTGAATTGGACACTGATAAAGATGATAATCATATGTGCCTTAATAATACATCAAATTCATGATCTCATCAATTGATTCATCAACACAGTCCCTGAAATCGTACAAAATATATTGAATAACCTTCTTTTTTCTTTCTTCTTCTTCTGAATACAAGATGATATTACTTATTATTATTAAAAATGAAAATTGATTTTTTTTCGTTTCTCTCTTGCAAACATAAACTTACGTTGAGATTCTCATTTATGAACGAACCAATCAGAGTGAAGAGAATAGGTCTTCAAATTTTCGGCGCGAAATTCATGGATTCATTTGGATAAAATAGAGTTTTGATATGATAGCTGATATACTATAGTTCATGGTCCAAAACACTAATTATTAACTGTAAATCATAATCTTTATTCTTTATAACAAGTTCATGATCTTCATTTAATTCTAGTGTGTTTAGGTGAGGTGAACATTCTCAAGGTCAGTCTAATGTCATTTAAAGAGCATTTATAAATTATAATCTCACTTAAATTTCTTCAAAATGATTATGTAATCAATTGATTAGAATGTGTCATTGTTTCTATAGTAACATTCTATTTCATTCTTTCTCTCTCTCTATATATATATGATGGATTGAATTGTTTTAAATCATAATTTCAAGATAAGTTGATCTGTTTTTCTTTTTTTTTATTGTAATAAAAAGCGTCCTTTCTTGTGTAAACTAGACAATCAAACTATCAATTGATTCACTAATTCAATTATGTTTTTCAATGTTGTACATAGTTTTGTATAGTTCAAGTTATATGCGTATAATGAATAGGAAAATATTGTTGTAAATTGACATACTATTACTGATTAATTATTGACTTATGAAATTTAACTACTTATTAAATTTATAGTAATATAAATATATAAACAAAAGTTTGTTTAATCATTGAATTGGTTAAGGTATTCTTATCATTATAATTGGTTTCTTTTCTTGCATTTACATTTTATACTTCTGTTTATGTATCTATATCTATATGCTTTTACATTTTTAACCCAATGAAACGTATATAAATGTATATATATACAAATATATATTGTGGTGTTTGAATGAACTCATGATTCCTTTGTACTTGTTGAATGCTTGATTTCGAATTATAAATACAGTACATTGGTTTGTGCTTATCTATCACTTCTTGATCCGATTACGTTATTTCTGGGATTCTTAGTTCATACTATAATTCAAGTACTCCTAATCATCATAATATATATATCCATCCATAATATTATATTTGTTTATATGACTGTTCTGTATGATTATGATTATGATTGACACTTTAAAAGAGTTGAACTCTTATGGAGCTTTAGTGAATGAGAGCACACAAGTGGGGATAATCGAATGTATTTGAATATAAAATTATAGAATTACTTAGTAAAATCTGAAAAGCATATAGTAAATACTTCATTTGCAAAATGTCTATTAATTGTCTCAGATTTTGTTGTTTCTTCATTTCCATACCAATTGCTTTCTGTTCTTGCTCTTTTTTTCTCGATCTTCTGCTGACAGACAGACTATTCCTGATTAAGGTGTAGTGTGGAGTCGAGTCGAGATTGACTATGAACACCACTACAGGAAGACTACGTGCCAGTTAACCGATAAAATCCCCAGTAAGCCAAATATCAGAAGGCAGTTGATGGCTGTAGTCGAAATGTATTTGTTGACGATCTCGTGGTATCGAAAGAACACCGAGATCGTGCCAAGGGAGTACAAGTATGACTACTGAGTGCGACCGAATCCGTACAAGGACACAATCTTGCGAAAAATACGATAACCAGAAGATACGATTTGAACCATTTAAAATCCGCTCTGAGAGTTGAAGGGTCTTCATTCAGAACAATTATGACGCCTTATGATGAAAGTTAAGATTATTCGAGAGTTACAAGGCTGATGTTCATTCTAGGAATCAGTGCAACAAATAATATAAGTAAGTTGAATGTCCGGATAATTTGAGAGACTGGGAGAACCGATCAAACAACTGTGGAAATAAGGAGATACAACTTGCGGTGTTCTTAATAAATAAAATTCATTGGGTCCAAGCTGAATAGGAAAAGGTAAATTCGAGAAAGACACCAACGTACTCTGTTGATGATGAAAAAGTTGCTACACACGCACAAAGAGTTCCATTGATGCCATCTAAAGGAGCACAAAAAGCACCTGTAGGATGGGAATGAGATGGATTCAGGACCATCAAAGAATTCTTTAAAACAAAGAAGAAGGGGATTACAATGAATATTATTCAAAGTTACCACTCACCGAAGATGATAATGATCAGTTTTATGAGGTGGTAAAGTCGGTCGTATAGAAGTGCACGGGGAAGGGCCTGACGATCCTGATGGAAGGTTTAATAGTCAAAGTCAAAGTGGACAACAACGGTTATAAAGATATTACTGGACGACATGTACCGCGTCCGATTATAGAAAAAAACACAGAAGATATGGCAGAATGAATTCGGTCAGCATTCCACGTATCACATTAAGTAAACTTCGACTAAAACGTCCTACCCGAGCACGACGTTGAAACCCATTTGATGAAAGGTTCCAAGCGGAAACTTTAATTTTATTTTAGATTAGGCCATAAATATAGACGTGAGTTCAATCAACATCATATCATAACATCAACATTACACTTTACGGGGAGATTCATGACAAATCACTAAAAAAAGAGCTCACATGTAAGGACGATAAAGGTAAATCCCACCTCGAACGACCTTTCATCCAACGTGACCACGACTCCCTCAGTGGATAGATTTAAGGGTGGATTCAACAACACGTGTTTTATGGACTGGAACTGTTGTGTTGGCGTGATTTGCACTCGCCAAAATTTCAGTTTCCAGATACAACAAAATATTATTTATCATTCAAAGAACCTATCTTGGGCCTAATGTTCGATAGGTTATTCTTTCTTTGAGTTTTATTTGAATTAATGTTGAACTAGGGTTTTTCCTCAGATTGCCATGAAGTGTTCGCAGCTTTTCACAATAAAACCCTATTTCTAGTACTTCTTGAGCATGAAAGACACCAGTTTTTGTCCATATTAATTACTTTTCTTCCCACTTGTGAACTTTCTATCCTATTTCTATATACAATTTTACTAGCAGGTTTTACTTAACCGTGATCACCAAAAACACATGTAAGCGGCCAAGCTCCCGACTTTCTATTAACTACAGTATGCAATGTGGGAAAGTCAAAGTATGCATAATGAAAAAAGCATATATCTCACCACAACTACTTGAAACAGATTCAGTAATTCAGATTGAAACTGGTCGGGTGGAAAATGTGATACAAATATTGACGAGATTTCGAGTAATATCATTAATTCTCCGGCAAGAATACGCAAAAGCTGTCAATCACTTTGAGAGAAACAGTCTCAAAATGGATAACTAACCGGAAATGCACCAGGAGGTAAAACGAGGACCACCTTTACACAAGTATTGGTGGACCAGGGGTTACCATCAATAAATGTATGCTGAAATCAGCACTGCCATAAAATCAAGAATCGCATATTCTCTCTGCGAAATGGTGTCTCTAAGCCTCTTTAAACGTAAATGTGGTCTCCAAAGTTTGCCATTGTAGGGGACTGAGCTCCTGTGAACGGAGCTAAAAGAACAAAAGATCGTTATCCGAAGTGTTCAACGGTTTATTTCTCTTAAAAACTTAGTTAATACACTGGAAGGGGAATCTGCTCTCAAGGTTGACAAACCGGCTAATAAAAGTTTAGGATATCTGAACTAAAACCCAACTTTCCGAATAAAATACACCTCAACACTGGCGTATCTAAAAACTTGAGCAACTGATTAAGGTTCATGACGATTCCATAGCAGTCATGAGTCTAAAATACTTCTCCGACTCCTCAATCATTCTGCAGTACAATAACGACAGGGAGCTTTAATATTTATGAGCTAAAATGCTTAAACTTCTCAAAACTGAAATATAAACGGTCATGCCAGCTACTCGAGAGAAGCGTATCAAGATTGTATAACGTCCACTAATGCTAGTGACACAGAGGATATTTTTCTGACCAGTCATTTATTGGAATCTGAGAGTAATCTGCGGATTTAGTCAGATAAACCATATTTAGAGCTCATTTCAGTCAAGAGTATCCTAAAGAAGTCTAGCAAAAGAAACATCATGGTGCTAGTTATGCCAGAATACACGGACTTAGAGTATGAAGTCTATGATATCCAAAGGTGGAGGTTTAATAAGGCAGCTTCTGAAGCTTAAAGGTATATTTTCTCAATAAGTAGTAAAACTGTCCAAGAAGAACAAGGGTACTAGAATCAGATTAATAAAGATAATCTTCACCCCTTCCAGAAAGGTCTGAAAATTCAGTTTTAATTCAATGTGATAATTACTCAGTATGGTATTTGTTTTCTTACCAAAGCACGACATCTTATTCTGTATAACATACGATATTATTGCCTTAAATTTACACGAACTATACTCAGCATATGATTTGTTACATCTAAGCATTTTTCATATATGTGATTTATTCTAATTATTAGTCAAACATGGGTGTATGAATCAATATACAAATGAGTGTATTTCCGATTAGACTCGTCGTGGTTGTTCGTACTTCTGGGTGCCTGTGGAATATATTTCCCTCTTCTGAACTTGGATTTATTTCTCTAGTTAGCGGAGGTGGGACGCGTCTGAGTAGCTAGCTTATCTGTTGTTGTGTCACAGGGTCTTCGTCGCGTTATCAGACTAGGTGAACTTGTAACAGCTCAGGTTGGTTGGTTAAGAGTTGACCCCAAACAACCAAGCTTATGCCGAAACAGTATTGTTCAAGTATTCATTCACTTCCTTATTTTTTATAAGCGTTATATTCCCTATTATCTTGAATGTTGAGAGCCTTTGTTTGTCTGAACAGATAATCCCACGCTCCACTGTGACTGCGCGAAGATCGAAATAAAGACATATTCACTACTTCTCTGGTTTCTTCTATCAATAGCACGAGGGTTACCTTAAGGCACGAAATTGGTGAGCCCTTTTGAACACAAATTTAACCTCATTTCTGTTATTAACATTTTTTTTTACTCAATCGTAAAAGTAGACCTGATTATCCGTAAACTAATTTGAGTATATAACTAGTTTATTCCGTATTATCTTAAGTTATTCGTGTCATAGTAACCACTTTTTATGCTAACTTTATTGCTATATTTGTCACATACCTCATGTCAGACTCAATAGAAACCCATAATCTGGAGGATTTGTCACCAGTGGAGATAGACACTGTTATGACTACGAAATCCCGACTTCCAGAATTTGATCGTAGTGATCCTGAGTTGTGGTTTGCTCAACTAGAGCATTATTTTACGAGACACAATATCAAATCTGAAGGGATTCGCTATAGAGACTTGTGTTCTATCCTTCCTCCTTCAGTCGCCAAAGAAGTCCGTGACTTGATTTTAAGTCCACCATCACCACAACCATACACCATCTTAAGACGAGAGATAATGAACCGTTTATCATTATCAGATAGTCAAAGAATCCAAAGACTTTTTCAAGGTGAAACACTAGGTGATCGGTCGCCGTCACAGTTTTTACGTCACCTCCAAGTCTTAGTGGGTGATAACACAGTGGGTGAAGCAGTCCTAAAACAAGGATGGATACAAGCTCTCCCATGCTACGTCCAACACTGTTTGGATGCACAAGATCCTGAAACCTCATTATCTCACTTAGCGCGTATAGCCGACAGAATAATGGAAAGAGGTCCTCCAACTGGATCAGGCACAATAAATCACACACAAAAAGTAGAATCAGCAAAAGACCCCGTAATAGAAGGACTCATTGCGAGTGTTAAGAGTCTCACTGAGGCTGTCACCAGAATGCAAATGGGTCATAGAAACAGGAGCAGGTCACCACAACGACCACGATCCAAGTCACAAAACAGGTCACAAATGTCCAGACAATCTGGGCAGTTTTGTTGGTACCACTGGAAGTTTGGTGTCAACTCAACCAAGTGCATGCAACCATGCGCCTGGCCTAAGCATAATTCTAAGGCAGCGGGAAACGAGTAACCCCTCCCCAGGTCGCGACGACTGAGGAGGGGCGCCTAAACAGTCGCTTGTTTTATGTTAGAGACAGAAACTCGGGCTTGAATTTCTTGGTGGATACTGGCGCTGCTCTTAGCATCATCCCTCGAAATAAAACTGAGATTAGTCGAGAAACATCATCAATTACACTTCAAGCTGCAAATAAAACTAAAATTGCGACATTTGGGCAGAAAACTTTAACCCTAGATTTGGGGTTCAGGAGGCAATTCCCTTGGGTTTTCACGGTAGCCGACTTAGATCTGGCAATACTGGGGATGGACTTTCTAGAGAGATACGAATTTCTAGTTGACACCAAGAAACGGCGATTAACACTAAAAGAAACTTCGTATTACACAAAAGGCAAAGAAAGTCACATCAGCTCTCTTAACTTGATTCAAACTCCCCCAGTAACAACAGCGAAATTCCAAGATATACTCGCGGAATTTCCAAACTTAACTAAACCAAACCCACAGCCTTCTAAAGACAAACTAAAAGTAAGTCACACTATCAAAACCGAAGGTGCACCGGTTTTTGCAAAACCCAGGAGACTAGCACCAGATAAGCTCAAAATCGCTAGGGCCGAGTTTGATTATATGCTACAACTGGGTATTATCCGTCCCTCTGATAGTCAATGGGCATCCCCTTTGCATATGGTCCCAAAGAAGAATGAAGGTGACTGGCGACCGTGCGGGGATTACAGAGCCCTAAACCGTCAAACCGTACCTGATAGGTACCCAATACCTCATATCCAAGATTTCACCAACGGTTTACAGGGTATGAACATATTCACTAAAATTGATTTAGTCAGGGCATATCACAATATCCCGGTGGCTGATGAAGATATTCCCAAGACAGCTATTACTACACCCTTTGGCTTATTCGAGTTTGTACGCATGCCATTCGGCCTGAGAAATGCGGCACAGACATTTCAAAGATTCATAGATAACCTACTTCGAGATATGCCATTTGCGCAGGGGTATATAGACGACTTGTTAATTGCCAGCCCCGATTTGCAATCACACGAACAGCATGTACAAGCAGTGTTGAAAAGACTGGATGAACATGGAATAAACATACATCAAAGTAAGTGTGTTTTCGGTGTTCAAACTTTAGAATTTCTCGGTCACACAATAAGCCCAGAAGGGATTAAACCTATAAAAAAAGAAGTGGATACTATCAAACAATACCCCGTACCTAGTTCTCTAACACAACTGAGAAGTTTTCTAGGCCTAATTAACTTTTATCGCAGATTCATACCAGGTTGTGCACAATTAATGCAACCTTTGACAGATTCACTTAAAGGAAAACCAAAAGAATTCAAACTGTCTTCTGACGCCATCGAAGCTATTAAACAGCTTAAAGATAAACTGGCTCAAGCAACTACGTTGATATATCCGAATTCTCTTTCCCCACTTGCTTTGATGGTGGATGCTTCAGATAAAGCAGTAGGCGGTACCCTTAACCAACTGGTTAAAAACGCCTGGAAACCAATTGCTTTCTTCTCGAAAAGACTCGCTCCAGCCGAAACAAGGTATTCTACCTTCGGGCGAGAACTTCTTGCAATCTACCTGACCATTAAACACTTCCGACACATGTTAGAAGGTAGGGAATTTATAGTCTTTACGGATCACAAACCTCTGACGAATGCTTTAAAAGCGAGAGCCGATAAATACTCACCTCGAGAAGTCCGACACCTTGACTATATATCACAGTTCACAAGCGATATCCGACATGTCAAAGGTCAGGACAATCAGGCGGCAGATGCTTTATCCAGACTAGAAATGAACGTGCTACAGCAGTCTACAGTAAACTTCGAGACGTTAAGACACGAACAAGAGCAGGACCTAGAATTGCAAAACCTACTTAAAACAAACAATTCAAGTCTTAATTTAAAACAATTCCCATCACCTATCGATGGTATTCTAATTTATTGTGACACGACCAAGGCAATGCCGCGACCTTTCGTTCCCAAAAATATGCGAAAGTTGATATATAATAACTTTCATTCTTTGTCTCATCCTGGCGCGAAAGCTTCAACAAAACTAATCAATGCCAGATATATATGGCCGAATTTACAGAAGGATGTACACAAATGGGTTAGAGAGTGTTCAGCATGTCAACAATCAAAGATTAATCGTCACACAAATTCACCCATAGGTGTTTTCTCGCAACCAGATGCACGTTTTGCCCATGTGCATATCGACTTGGTAGGTCCTTTACCACGTTCAAACGGTTTCAATTATCTTTTTACATGCATAGATCGATTTACCAGATTCCCTATAGCCATCCCGATAGCGGACATCACAGCGGAAACAGTAGCCAAAGTTTTCATGCAGAACTGGGTAACCATTTTTGGTACACCCATAACAATAACGACGGATAGAGGAGCGCAATTCGAATCCGAACTATTTAATAACTTGGCTAAACTTCTAGGCTCCAATAGGATACGCTGCACTGCATATCATCCTCAGGCTAATGGGATGGTAGAACGTTTTCACCGTCAGCTAAAAACCGCCCTTATATCTCACTCAAACCCCAATCAGTGGACAGAATTCCTACCATTAGTTATGTTGGGAATACGAACATCTGTCAAAACTGACGCACAGTGTTCAGCTGCGGAACTGGTTTTCGGAACAACTCTGAGACTACCAGGTGAATTTATTAACCCTAATACTAACAGTCAAAAACTTAATTTAGAAAATTATGTAGATCAACTACGGGACCACATGTCTAAAATTAAGCCGATTAATACTCGTGAACAATCGCGTGCCGTATATGTACCTAAAGACCTAAGCAATTGCACGCACGTCTGGATAAGATGTGACAAAATAAAAGCACCACTTAGCCCTCCATTTGAAGGTCCTTTCAAAGTCGTCTCAAGAAAATCTAAATATTTCGTGATAGAAAAACACGGAAACATCGACACAGTAAGTATTGATAGGCTAAAGCCGGCTTATCTAGATCATGAACCACCATACGTGTCGTTAGATCGTTTAACTGACAAATCCATTACGGAATCGAAATGCAAAAACGATAAATCTTTACAAATGACTAAAATGGTTCGCTGGGCACATCCGATTAGCCAATCAAGGATGTTGACAGTTTCAGCTGCAGGATAAAATCTAACCACGTAGCTAATCAGACCCTGCATCTACTTAAAAATAACTTTTCTCCTCATTCCGCCTCACCTACAACTCCCCAGACCTTTTGCCTTTGATATATAAGTGTTATGTTAAATTTTTTTTAAATACTGGACACAAGCTAGGTATTCCGAAACGATGGCTGCGGATTTTAATCAAATTCATACAACTAACACTGGCAAATACAACGAATTCAAAAAGCAACCCAGGCGAGTTTTATAATTTCTTTTTCTGGTTAATTAACTATGTTGGCTGTACTTCTTATATATCTATATACATTTTTCACGTAGACTGGCTATACATATATACCATATGAACTAATTCTAAAAGTTTTCGGTCGAAGATGTGTTCAGTAGCTTGATACGCTTAATACTACTATTATTAAGTGGTTTTCTAGACAAAACATTTTGGATTAAACCATGGTCAAATACTTATTAAAGTTCTCATCATTTTTTTCATGTTTAGGAAACTTACATAATGACTTAACCAGTTTTCCTACAGCATGCTTTTTAGTGTGATCATATAACCCATCATTATTGGCAATATTCAAATTTTTTTAAATTTCTGACATTTAAGAATCAATAACCGTGAAGATATAGTACAGTGCGTTATTGTAAGGTTACTATGTTAGCCGCATTGATTCCACATACCTAATTTTAAACACAACTTATAAGGGAACTGTTAAGTAATCACAACATTGAACTAATATGAATATCACAGCTATGCTAACGTTAAACCAATTATTATTAGTGGTCCATACAAAATCCTGGAACTTAACACTAGCGTTATAAAAAAACATGTTATTTCAATAACTTATATATATATATATATATATATACCTTTTTTTTCTCGTTGGTTTAATTATAACGTAAAATGGAAATCTACCACACTTGTAGTTTTTTTTCTATAGCATTATTATTAATAAAAACAAAGAACTTGTACTATTCCAATATGGCACTTTGACATATCAATCCGTCCTCCTGTTATCTTTCTCTCATATCTGAGCAACATATGGCCAACAAACATCGTATTGAAGGGGTTTTGGTGAGCGAAAACACTAGCCCCACACGCACTCGAACCTCTGCCCTCCTGGATGCTAGACCGTGTGCCTAGCCATTAGACCACATCAAACCACGGGCGAATGACTGCAATCTTTCCTTTTACCGATTAATCATATATAATACTAACGAGTAATAGGACTTACACATTTCTAAGGTGCAGACAAAGTCGTTACTTGGATGAATTGACGAAATATTGCTTCAATATATCATACATACTTAGATCAAACCAGAAAAGAGTATTTGACACAATTGTACTTAATCCTCATAATCTACACAATTTTTCTCCTCCTTAACCGTATATTCTTTTCCGTTTTGTGGAGTACAACTATGCACCCTTGGTTACGTACCTGGTTATAAAAGGCGGTCGTCATAGGCCCAAGGTCATACATTTGATCGGGTTTGACAATGAGTCCAACTTCTAGCAAGTTTACACTTTTACATATATGCATTATAAAAAATTTTTTTTGTGTTCATACCTTTTCGTACATAAGATGGCTACACTATGTCTATTTTCTTCCAGAATACCAATCCTTTCTGGAGACCAATCACTTACGTGGAACCGAACAATTATAAATTATATTTTTGTATTTCCATTTTGTATCTTATTATTTTTATGCAGGCAGTGGAGCAGTTCTTCAGGTGTGATTGGTTTTCACCATTACCTTTGAAGTAGATTCTTCTTTACTTTTTACTTGAGGGCGACTAAAGAGGCAGGTGAGTAAACACCTGATAGCCGGTCTGAGCATGGAAAAATCGTACCTCACCAACATGGTGTTGGGTAGCCCGCTCGCGGCACTTCCTCAGATATTCTTATTCCACATTCTCACACTCTTTCTCTTGAAAGCACGCAGTAAACCGTCAGCGATAGTTGTAGAATAGATCACATGCTACAAAATAAGATGACAAGCTAGTAAATTAGGAGACATCCATGGACTATCGTTGACAGCGTTAGTCGTCACTGATTGTAAGTCAAATAGTGAGCGAGTTGATAATTTTCCCTTGGGATGAGAAATAGAACTAAGGTGTTTTCGATAGATAGGTTAATCGAACCGACGTTCCTACGGAAGTCGATTCTAGGGGGAAGCTAATGTAACAGCTCAGGTTGGTTGGTTAAGAGTTGACCCCAAACAACCAAGCTTATGCCGAAACAGTATTGTTCAAGTATTCATTCACTTCCTTATTTTTTATAAGCGTTATATTCCCTATTATCTTGAATGTTGAGAGCCTTTGTTTGTCTGAACAGATAATCCCACGCTCCACTGTGACTGCGCGAAGATCGAAATAAAGACATATTCACTACTTCTCTGGTTTCTTCTATCAATAGCACGAGGGTTACCTTAAGGCACGAAAAACTCTTAATCTCTTTAAACACAGTAATGATATACTAGAACCCATATGAATCCCGGCGGGCTACACCATGTCGACTGTCAAGGGTAAAACTGCATGGAAAGGCCTTGGGTCAACCATTCCGAAAACCCTGTCTAGGCAGGTTCCTGATCCACTCATAAATGGTCACTGGGAAAACAGATCAAGGGAACGCACGCGTTTAAGATCAAAAGCATCAAATGTTTATATATTGGCTCTTCCAATTTAGGGAACAAAGTGTATGAATTTTATGAACTATGTAGTGTAAATAATACTCTTTTGATAATAATATCCTGAAAATGGTAACCTCAAATCACGAACAAAGCACTAATAGTAGTTGGAAGGTCTTCGTTTTACAATAGCAAAGGGAAAGTGGAATGGGACGTAGTGTTGTGCAGTACATACTTTACTGCATTGTGGCACATTTAAACAGTAAAACCATAACGTACGACCCACAATGACAAGGGCGTCACTTGTAACTCAGTAGGTGTCTCAGTGATGAACATAAGCACGCGACCAGTGTTTCAGAAACTTCAGCGACTAAACAAGGATACAGCTTTTGGCCCGGACGTAGTTCCCTCGCTCATGCTAAAAGATACGTCTTCAAACTTAGCAACACTCTTTAGAGCAATGCTTTCACATTCGCCGAGCTAGGGAGTGATTTCGGAACATTAGGAGCCAACAACCATTGAAATAACTGTAAAAGGAGCCAACACTAAGAACCTTCAAACTAACATCAGATAGTGTTCCTTACAATACCCTCATGGGTTATGGAATCTTTGTTACGTGATGACAGATGTTACTACCAATTATCTGCATGTTTCTCGTCACCCAGCAAGGTTTCAGGAAGTGTCATTCCTGCATTGCCGGTCTTATAGCTAAGGTAGACAGATGGGACACCATTTTCGACTGCCAGCGGAAGATGGATGTGTTATACATCAATTTCTCAGAAGTTTTTGATATGTTCTATCATAGATGTCTTATAGATAAGCTCAAGCTGATAGGAATCAAATAACCACTGATAAACTGACCTTAGTTAAACTTAGATAGTCAACGTTTTAAGGTTCGTATAAACTGCACATTGTTTCAGTCTACGGAATATCTCGCCGGAGTCCCCCAGGGTTCAGTGCTAGGACCTCTGCTCTTATTTGCCTAAACAAATAGTTTTTTCTTAGCAAGTATTCGCCGGGCTATTACTTCTGATCGATGAAGTCAAACCTCGGAAGGTAGTTTGCAACCGGGACATTGAGTTAGGACTTCAGGAGGACCTAACTGAACTTCAAGGCTAGGCGACTCGCAACTGACCTACTTTCAATGCTACATTGTAAAGTGGTTCATGTGAGGCATGTTATCAAGTACAAATACGGCTTTGGTAAGTCCTTTGCAGAAGCACCTCGGGCTAAAAAACATCATAGAGTTTTGACACCCTAAAATTCAAAGTCTTCTGCTAACTGTGATAAAAAGCCTCTAGAACCAACCTCACACTGACAACTATGAAGCTCATTTTCGTCCATTTTCACAATGAAACTTTCCATCTGATATTATTTTCCCCTTCGCTTAATAAGAACAAGGATACTCTGGCACATACCTAAAGGCGATGCCTGAAATTTTCTGCCAACCGAAGCAGTTCGAGCAACTCCATTGTAGTCCTTCAAGAAAGAACTTGACATATTCTTGAGGACTTTGGATATCATTTCACCATAGCTTTCTAATATTTCTCTTTACTTTACCAAGCAAATCTAGGTTCCAAACTAGAGGGCAGGTTGTCATCTGAAACTAGATGCAGAAGTCCACCAAGCCAGAGCTTGTTCTCTTCCTTCCACAACCATTTGAACCATCTGAACCACTTGAACCACGTACGTACCCATGGCTTGCCGTCCCTCGAATACCTGTAATAGGTGCATTTTTTGTACATTTCCATTACCACTACTATCATTCTTATTATTGCCGGCCTAGCTCTGCTCACCCCACCATTTGTAACCTACGACTGTCTGTTATTCTTAGATTTCTTTCTGTTCACGTTGCTTGCATAAACTGTCCATACATCACTTCAGACAGTCATTTTCCCTTTCCTACTCGATATTCTGGATTCATCATCTTTTACTGTGCAGTGTTTGCAACTAACTAATCTCCCGTCTGAAAATATGATAGCTGTAGATCCTAGTGATCCTACAGCCCCAGAACAAACACATTTATTTATACTCAAGGAATATGAACTTCCTAATAACAACAGAATTCACAGGAGCTAGTGAAATCGAATGTCGAGACTGCCCATATTCGAAGTTAATTAGGACCATGCACAGTACCATAACATTTATTTATTCCCCGAAACAATCGTCTTCTTCTGGCACATAAACTTTGATTTTATTAGTCTTCAGATTGTAATTAACCAACCTCTTGCCTGGTATTATGATAGCTTCTGGTAACCAGAAACTCAGTGCTTTGAGACAAACGCACTTGAATTATGAGATGGATGGGCCTACAAGTAACTGCTAAACCGACTAGAATGAGTCCAATCGAGTGGTTAGACTACTGTACCCATTGGACATTTTCAAACATCTAGCAATGTACAGACAAGAAACAAGCGCGTGACAAAGATATTGGATATTGGAAATGGGTCGTTTGTATGGTACGTTGCATCTTGCAAATTTAGTGCACTATCCTCCTTCACTGTATTTGAGGTTCATTAATTCTTTGGTCAATCCTAATTTAGGCTCAGTAATATCTTGCACTGGGTATTGTTTTCTCGACTTAGTGAAGTAGCAATGGTTTTTATCAATCGTGATTTGTAAAACTTCAGATCTTGTCTATAGTATATACTATAGATCCATTCCAGTTGGCCTAAATTATATGGACGACTTTGGTCAATTCATAAATATCTTTGCAAGCTCACAACCACTCGTACGGTTCAAAACCAGGTTAGGGATTACGATTAATAGTTAACTAATACCAGGGTCTGGTTGACACTGGTAATGGTTTCCAAAGCTAAAGTGACACTAAATAAGCTATTTGTTAGCGAAAAGTGTTGGTTTACCTAGTTATTCCCTTATATTCACATCTGTTGACGTTTAAGTTGCACAGGTTATGAATTCCCAGTTTATGGAAAGATCACTTACGACAATATCGAATCTGCTATCTTTCCTACTGATTTTCTAGCTATGCTCTGAGAACTTATAAACAAAATGAAGTTTGGATTTGCGACTCATCATTAACAGATACTTCATGCCATTTTAGTAAAGGTCACTATCCGTCTTTATTATTACACTAACCTATGCTATCCCAAACAACCAAAAGGGGAAATAAAGCGGACGAAGGCGTAAATAAAGGGAAAATGTCGCTTTTTCGCCTTCGCGTTGGTTATTTAGGGGAAATGTCGCTTTCCCCCTCTTACGTCGTGTATTTGGGAGAAATTTGTCGACAATTAGACGTTACGTACAGTGTTTGAATAAACCGCATTCAGAACTTAAGTTTTCATACACGTCGACAAATTAAGGCACCGCTTAATAAAAAAACAATACTATTGTCACAAAAATAAGGTACAAAATACTGAACCAGGCATAGCCAGCTGCCTATGATTTTCATGACTTTTCATCTTCGTTTCCCCTCGTATCATTCACCTTTAAGGATTTAAATTAAATCCATAAAATATTACTAAGACATATGGAGTTTTGACTGAATACGAGTATGAACGGATCCATTAAAAATAACCGATTTCTGAAACACCAGAAATAGATAGAAACAGCACCAATTTCAAAAATAGTGAACCCTTTTACTAGTAATATTTTCGGAATTTTCATTAATTCAGAAAAAGGTATACTTCTCAATTCACATTATTTTTTTACCATTATTCTCACAATTACCCTGGAGGAATTTTGCACAATATATATTATTTTCATGTGACTTATTATCATTAATATTGTGATTACCATTCTTGATACCACTTTAATTAACCCAACGCTATTCTACATTATGTTCACAGGGTTCGTTGCATTATATGCATTATAACCAACGCCTTTTAGCCGATCTTCTTATCCCTTTTTTAAATGACCTATAAGACTTACAAATGACATTCTAGACATGCTTAAGTCGTGATCGATGTAAAAGTTCACCATTTTAGCGTAGAACATCATTTCATGCAGTCACAACTGATACGTACATGTCTTATTTCAATCACCGTAATATAGCATTTATGGATCTATAACTGTACAGTTTGACGAAATTACTGAAAACAACTATTACCTCAAACATTCCTTGTTTTCAATACTCTGTGGGGACTTTTGAACCCATACAAATTGTTAAAGTATGTTTCATTTGTGAATGGATCATGTATCGTTAATTATTCAACAACTGTCAATTTTGATTGGTGTTCTGTGTTTTAATATCCCTCTGAACTATCAATTACGTTGTAACTTATCACTTGCAATTTTTATCATTTTATTTATAGAAGCATGCTTCAGAAACATTCCAATCCACCTCTTGGTTTAGAACGGATTCATCGATATTTTTGTTACGTTTGTGGAACTCTTCTTCCACACAAGTTGGAAGTTCATGATTTATTAGTATGCCGAAAATGTAAAACATCTACGTGTATGCATTGGTTCAGTAATATGGATGCAACTTTCAATACTGAAGCTAAATCTGGCAAAATAAACCAATTTAATGATGATGAGTATGAATCCACATCTTTATTCTTTCCATCAATGATTAGAGGGGCTAAAAAGATCTTAAGATCAGAAATTGCTTTAAAGGAGGCTTTGGAGTCACAATTTGAAAACGGTACATCACAACCAACATTTGATGGACCAACTATTAGAAAAGAATGTGCTTATTGCGGCAATGATAGAATGACTTATGTTACACTTCAAACTCGTTCAGCAGATGAAGGACAAACTGTAATATATACTTGTACCCAATGTTCTAAAAAAGAAATTGAAAATACTTGATTAAGTGTTTTGATTTTACCCATTAGTATTCATAATAGTTTAGTTTTGTCGGCTAAATCTTAAGGTTAGTACTTTTATCATGACCCACTAATACGTTTAAAATACAAAGTTGAACACAAACACCTCTTGCTAAATAATTTATTATCAAACTGTACAACTGTTTTTTTTGCGAATGAAAATTTGAGGCTGTATTCCTTGAGGAAATCTAAGCACTGAATAAACACAATGTCATAGAAAAATAATCGTATTACTGGGCTATTAATTGTACGTGATAACAAGACAAGGTTAGATAACTTCTTCAGGATGTGTAAACAGAAAAGGGGTATCAAAGTAAAATTTAATATTAGATTAGGTTATGGATGGATTAAGGTAGTTAAATGTGTCAGTGCTTAAATGAAATGATATTGGAAACAATTACAAGCGTAAATCGGGGAGTTGTAAAAACGTTTAAGCAGAAGGATTCATTTACAAACACAAAAAGTATGTGAGAAAACAATAATGATGGTGATAATAGATACGATAAGGATAGGATACACTTCTCTTGTAAACAATGGATAGCTAAAGCTGGTGTTTTACAGAGTTGACGATGAAATGTGCATAGATTCATATGGATTATGTAACTAACCTCAAAATTAACTTGTGCGTTAGTCGAATGAACACAGTCAATTAAATATCCAAGGATAGAACTCCTAGCTGCTTTCATCTCACTGTTGCAAAACTAGGCTGCAATAGGTTCTCGTATATATGTTGAAGGTGAGCTCTGTCTTTGGTCTATATGGTTTGCTTGATAAAAGTAGGTGGACCGGTAGATTCAAACAGAGGTGACCAGACAGGGGACCCTAACTCTCACAGATACGCAAAACCTTTTTGTTAATAAGATTTTATTGTAGTTTTACTGAGTAAATTGTCTTATCCCTGCCATCGAGTCGCTCGATTATTCATTAAAATATTAAGATAAGAAAAATGCAATTAATTACACCGATATATTCGTAGTATAGTTCAGTCGGTTGAAAGTTGGTACTTCTGGGGACATTGTATTCTCACTTGATGTTCTTTGTTCACCAGTGTATTTCTAACATAATTTATGTTAAATCTGTAACTAAGTTGAGTCACACGTCAATGATATTGGTTTGCTTACTATTTGGCTACATGGACTGTTATTACGTTGCATTTTGAACCTTCAGTTTATTTTTGGTCTAGAAATCTGCAAATAAAAGGTCGAGATAATCTTAGGTGCTTTTTTTTACAGATTGCTTCATGCCTAAATTTGAAAAACCCGACACAATGTAGTCATTAAGCGTCTCAACTTCTACGGAAAACATAAAACTATCATATCTATAAATTTCTATGAAGAAGTTGGCCTGATTAACGGTCAACATCCTTTCAATGCTTGTAAAGCACGATAGGGAATTAGCTCTACCTATCTCATTTCTCGACGTGCCAACTTATTCACGAATATCTTGTGTAAGTTGCTCAAACTTGCATTGTTATCCTTTACAATAAATTATAATATTAAAGTTTTATTTTTGTTATATCATCTTGTTCATCATAAAATGAAGTCTCAATTTCATGTAAATACGGCTGTGCCCCCAAATGGCCGAGAGTGGGAAGGGTCCGCTCACCCTCTCGAAATGCTCTCATGTGGCCACGCGTATATAGCCCCTGACAGGGAAGTCCTACTCACTGACATCTCGCCGTGGGGGGTGTTGTTTACGAAATTGAGAGGACGAAAAGTGAATGTCCGGCACTTTAACCGGGTTGGTGGATATGGAGGATCGACATAGAAGAGTTAGTTGGGAAACCCTGATTTCAAACCAATGGTGCACATGGGCTCAAGTATCCTGAGGGAACAAACGGTGTATGAACCAATCGTTGATCACCGGCTACCATGGGACTGCATCTCCTTACGATGCTCGGCTGCCTTGTGGGTCAGACCTTCAAGTCGAAAGCTCCAGGTGTGGCCCCCTAAGAAAACCACCTGGTTCGGTTTGGTCACCCGAGCAGTATTACAGCTCTCACACATATCAAATGAGATTTGTGTGGTGCATATGTATTTGGTACCTCCTTGTATCAATATCTTTGTGTTAAAATAAATAAATACGGTTGTACAGCTTGATAATAAGTTATTTGTTTCACTTCGTACTTATCTAATGTACTTATGAGTTTGATAATTCCTCGTAAAATACTCTTTATCACACTTATAATTCCTGTCATTGGGACGCAACCCTAAATAAATCCAAACACGTGTAACCCTTCAGTAAATTAGTATATAGAGCAGAGTTCGAGTGTTTGTATATTCTTAAGTATTCATACCCAATTTCAAACTAGTAAACTGTTAATCAAAGATATCACTCTGTGTCCGAGAAACGATGTCAGTCCTGTGACGTGTTATGACGAGTTGAGTATCGGAAAAGTTGTAACTTTTGGAACTATCCTTCGGATTATCATTATTTATATTTTTAATGTATAGTTAGCTAATAGATACTCGTATCATTATATTTATATATTATCACTGTAAGCTTCCAGTTGACCCATTAACTGTCTTTATATGTTTTACTATCCTTTAATTATTGGTAACTAATTGTGTACTGTTCTCTTCACTCCCTACCACATGCGGCCTAATTGTATTTGAAGTATGATTTATTATTTGGTGTTCTGTACAGTCTAATCTGTGTATATAAGTTAATAGGTGTTTGAGGTAGTTGTTGGCTGAGCTGGGTAATTGAAATATAGCTATAGTAGGACCCGGCTGCTAATTTCCCTTCGGACTCAATGCAGAGGACAGAAAAAAAGCTTTTGGATAACAAATCAATAAAAGTGTAGCTTGAAATGGCTCAAGGTTAACTGTGCAGGTCAAAACGTATAGTTGGTCAGCTCTGCGATTTTAGATTTTAATCAGAATAGTAGACTAGAGAGAGAAAAAAATATATTGTAATCAGGATTTTGACTGGTAACTTTAGCACATGATACCGATTAGTGTCTCAAGTCATGACGAAATTGTTGACGGGAATTTCGAGCAGAGAGAGCGAAAAGAAATAATAGCAATAGATTAAATTTCTGATATTGGGCACCAAGGAATCTTAGTTAATGAAGCAGTAAGAAGGAGAATAATCCTGCATTCAGTAGATAGCTCCAATGAATAAAGAGATTTGAAACGACTATTTTGAATTCGCTTCAGTTCTATGAGAATTTAAGAAAAGTTCAGCAGAAGAAAGTGATCTCTATTACCGCAGAGAGGATGCATATATTGTTACAGAAGTAAGAGATGTTCATTAAGCATCATTTGGAATTTACAGAAAAGCTAAATTCAGGGTTGATGAAACCTTCAATTTCTTTAATAATGGTGAAAATTGATAAAGAAATTTATCAATTTCGTACAAATGTCTCTATAATAAATAAATGCATGCGTTAATAGCTACACAAACCGTTGATGAGCAGTAGTTTAACTGATTTAATAGTTATATCTAATCCTTCCAGTGATTCAGTAGAGGCTGTTCCAGAAACGAATCCTAAAGTGAGTTCAAATCTCGTTATGTCTGAGGCAGAATGTACAACTACTGAGTTGTCAAGTGCAAAGCAGGAACATCATTTATAAGTTTTCGTTCAAAACAGATATATATATGATAGATTTCTGCTTCTACACCTTTGGGAGTTATTTATTTAAGTAAATACATAAAAATTGATACAAAAGAGCACAGAATATATACGCAACACACAAGTCACTCGATATAATTTACGGGTGCCCAGACCGTAGCAGGTGATTTTCTTAGGTAGCCACACCCGGAGCCTTCAACCTGAAGTTCTGATCCACAAGACAGTGGAGCAACGTTAGGGGATGCAGTCCAACGATAGTCAGTCACCAATAATAGGTTCATACACTATTTTTCCCTTCAGGATCCTGGAGCTCATATGCACCATTGGTTTGGAATCAGGGTTTCCTAACTAACTCCTCTATGTCAATCCTCCATATCCACCAAGCCGGTTAAAGTGCCAGATATTCACTTATTGTCCTTTCAATTTCGTAAACGAAACCCTCAACGGGTTAAGGTAATGAGTAGGACTTCCCTGACAGTGACTGTATACGAGTGGTCATGTGAAAGCATTTCAAGAGGGAGAGCTGACTCTCCCCACCCTCAACCGTACCAGGAGTATTCGGGTACTGATAGTTCCATACCTAAATGTAACTCATAAACTAAAAATTGATATAATAATTAAAATGTACCTCATAATTTATGAAAACCAAGTAAGAAAAACAAAATTCCTATAAAAATTGAATAGAATTAAACAAATGTTTTCCTTTCATAAATAAACAAACATGGATGAATATTGATATGAATTATATTCCAAAAATACCAGCTTGGATAAAACTGTATCCCATGGAAACAATCAATTTGAAGAATTTGTTTGAAAGATGACAATTCCCGATTGATTATTTCTATTGATAGTTCTGATATAAGATGTGTAAAATTTGAAGAGTTTAATACATTAAAATTAGTTTCTAAACCTTCTGTTTTATTGTAACTAAAGAAAAAAAAAGGAATAGATTCAATGAATAGAAAAGTGTTATATCCGAGCGAAGATTAAATCACGAGTAACTTCTGAGACAAAATGTTTTTGGTGGAAATCATGAGTGAATTGAAGCTAGACCATCATGAAAAACCTGAAAGCACTGAATGGCCGTTTCATCCTAGTATGGGACTCCTCGGCAGTGCACATCTACGATCCCACACCCCGCGAGATTCGAACTCAGGACCTATCAGTCTCGCGCCAGGCGCTTAACCAATTAGACCACTGTATATTTATATTCCTCCTATTATAAGCTTCATTTTGACCTATATATTATTATTGTACGATTTACTGTTCTTAAGCTATGTTCAGTTTATTACCTACTGCCTCCCATGTTCACAGCCACTTTCTGGCTTTATTGTGTACAAATATTATTTCCTATTTTATGGTGCGTTGCGATCTGTTTGACTGATATATAAACACAGTATGTCTGAAATAAATGATTCGATTCGCATATTGGAAGCTGGTATTTGGTGTTCTGGACTCAAGTGGACGGGCTAGACGGACATAGGACCAATAAGGACGTTAGGCTGCTCATACCGGTCGAACGTCATTGGTTTGGCACAGTGCTAAGATTGTATAAGTTATATTTTGATTGATGGGTAAATCATGTGATAAAAAGCCGGACATAAAGTCATAACAAAAAGGAGTTGTGATTTAGAATAATAAGATTAATATTAATAAAATCTATCTTATTCTATTGCATTCTAAACAGTACTCATCATTATAAAATGATAAACCAATAGAGTAAG
This sequence comes from Schistosoma haematobium, assembly GCF_000699445.3. NCBI lineage: Eukaryota > Metazoa > Platyhelminthes > Trematoda > Strigeidida > Schistosomatidae > Schistosoma > Schistosoma haematobium. The sequence goes on from NC_067198.1 coordinate 2,171,482, forward strand.
TTACTTATTTTGTTGAAAGTCATAGATAAACTGAATAAATCCCAAAATAAGAAACTATAGTTCTAAGGAAAGATGGATAATAGTCTAACAGTGAAATCTAGTTTGCCGCACAACATTTTGTCCTATTTGGGACTCATCAACTGGATGTACCTATATCTCAGAGTTCATATTCACTACAGGACTCGAATCCAGTATCGTTCACATTTCTAACACCTTCATGTTATTCACTTAGCTACTGAGTCTTGGATAACCATTTGGTTGTGCAATGGAGTGAAGTTTAGGACTCCAATTGATCAATCTCAAATAGAATGAAACGCGCGTCCTAGATTCCACTATCCATCTTTGCTTAGAATGCTTGTAAATTAAGGTAATACGCACAGTATGTACATATTGCCAACAAGAGACTGATCAATTGCAGTCCTAAATAACAATGGGAAGATTCAAGTAAACAATACCAAGTGAATTTGACCTAATGATAATTATAATATGATATGGCGAATTGTTCATATTTAACACAGGGCGTACAAAAATATCTTTCTTTCGTGATTATAAACTGATTTATTGATTCTGTAGAATGAAACAAATCGGTGTTTCAATCAAACCATAGTAAAAGAAATGATTAGATGTAGAAAAAAAGGTGTAGAGTAATTTCATCACTCAGGTTCTAAGCGGAGAAAAAAGTGATTGCGCCTGTTTCACCATGAATGATTCTAAGCCATATCATTTAGAGTCTCTAAGCATTTGGTTACGTTAATTATATGGACTTGAATCAAATAGTCTGTACCTGATAAGTCTTGTCGATTGAACGCTATATTCGTTCCTAAGCTATTCTGATAACCCGGACGCTAGAACTATACAGCGACCCGAACAAAAGAAAGAAGAGGCAAAGTATGGGAGAGACACTTTACTCCAAGGTTCCTTTTTGTACAGAAAACATGGGTATTTATAGATGTTAACGTTTGTTAAATCAACATCATATTTCGGCCAATCCGTTAACGACATATTATGCTATTGACCAATAGTAGCACGGCACTTTGACATTCTAGAATGCTCCATCATTTTCTGATTGGCTAGGACTCTTCAGCTCCTTTTGGGCCTCTAGAGGCTCCGTTGAAGTTCTCCGAAAGCCGACTCAACAGTACCTAGCTACATAACTCAGTCTAATTGTCGATGACTTCATGGGAAACTAGTGTCACACTCCTTAGATCTCAAGCTTTCTTCCAACCTTCCTCTACACTATACAACATCGACTGTCGAGGTATTCGGTAGTTTAGCATATGTAACATAAGTCATAACCACTTCAGCTGATAAAGATTTATCACCTCATCAACAATATTTACCTAGTACAGTATGCCTGAACCTCAGCAGTTTACATTTATAAAACTGATTATTGAATCCATCACTAAATACTGGGCCAAAAAAACCCAACAAATAAATAAACTGATCGATATATATATCCAGTTTCAACGTACATCCATTGATTGTTTTCTTCTAAAAAGCGTGTTACACCGGTTTGTGCAGCCAAATTACAAATATGAACATGAACATCTATAAAAGAAAATACAACACATAGAGGTGATTCCTCCTTTAAGGATACAGACAATAATAATTAGAGCTATGAAAGGAATTCATTGTAAATGTACATTTGAATGAAGATAAACTATACTCTTATTCGGAATTTCGACCTTAAGCCTGGGAATTAACCAAAATGAAAAGGGGGCATTATTGTTTTTACACTATCGTAATCTGTGATGAAGGATATGTTTCATTCTTTGTTATTTTTACTGACTCTTCCCACCCTCGGCCGTATTAGGGGCATTTTGGGTGGGTAGGGGGGCAGATTGATTTAATAATCACTCAATGATAAGATTCCATATAAATGTGACATATTCAAAACTTACCGATAGAATGATACTAATTAAAATTTCATGTTTATTAGCAGATTATATTTACGATTCTGAATAAACAATAAAAAAATCATGCAATCACTAATCTATCCTTTTGGTTCTATCATTCTAACAATGAACACAATATAGATCAGAATACTGAGTAAGAGGATATTCTATCTACATAATGCATGAAAAGACTTAATATCATGATCTTCTAATGCTCCCGAACGCCCTGGTACGGCCAAGGGTGGAGAGAGTCCACTTTCCCTCTCCAAATGCTCTCACATGACTACGCGTATACAGCCATTGACAGGGAAGTCCTACTCATTGCGAAGAAAAATGTTCTCTTCTTGACGAAATCATCTAATTATTCTACACATTCGTATTTATAGTTATATGAAAAATATATATGCCAATATATAATCATTGGGTCGGGATTATGTGGAAATCCTACGCATTGCCTTCTTGCGTTGAGGGTGTCGTATACGAAATTGAAAGGACGATAAGTGAATATCTGGCACTTTAACCGGCTTGGTGAATATGGAGGATTGACATAGAGGAGTTAGTTGGGAAACCCTGATTCCAAACCAATGATGCATATGAGCTCCAGGATCCTGAAGGGACAAATAGTGTATGAACCTATTATTGGTGACTGACTATCGTTGGACTGCATCCCCTAACGTTGCTCCACTGTCTTGTGGATCAGACCTATAGGTAAAAGATTCGGGGTGCCCCCCCCTAAGGAAACCACCTGCTTCGATCTGGGCACCCGAATAGTATCATAACCCACACACAAATCAAGTGACTTTATTATTATTATTACTATTATTATTAGCAGTTGTTAACATAGAAATATGCTTATATTCTAGTCAAGTCAGTCATGCGTTCTTAATCAAAGTTATGTTGATATCCTATAGACCACTAACAGGATAACTATTCACCTCAGTTAAATTTTAACATCTCATTGATGTCAAGAAGAAAACTAGGCTGGTGGAGAGCATTTGTAGATCAGGTGGATGATTTTGATAAGGTTTTGTTCTCTGACCTGGATAGTTTGGTTGTGGAGCTTTCATCTTTCTTCTGAACGATATCATTAGCACAAACTTCAGATAGAAGTAAAAAGTTCGAACCAATCAGGAAAATTATGCACAAACATAGGAACAAAAATCAAACCAATGGAAGATACAACCAAAACAAAGAAGTAAACAATGACAGGTTGAAGGTAAACAACAACTAATCAACATCGAAATGTACGAGATAAGCTTTGAATCACATATGGAGAAATTCGAACACTTCATTTCTACCTGAAGTTTGTATTGATCATGTCGTTCAGAAGAACAACGAGTAAGCTCCACGACCAAATCATCCAGCTCAGAGAACAAAATTCCATCAAAAAAGAAAACTAAGCGTTATTACAAATATTGTATAAGAAGTAACTTACCAGTTCGATGAATTAAATGATCCATATGATTAAGTTTAGTTAATGCTTCACCACCAGGATAGTTTTTTCTTGCAATCATTATCAATATAATGGAACATAGTATATTCACAAGAAGATGCATATAACAATAGGAAATGAATAAAATACGAAATTTTGTTATTCTATTTAATTTGTGATGATTTTTAATTAAATCCATATATGTTCCTTTCAACTTAAGCATTGGATTCTCTCTATAATAAAAGAAAACAAGAAGAAGAAGAGAAAAACTAGATTTAATATAAATTAGAAACAGAGGGGTTTTGTGGAGATTATAGTAATCTGATAATTGAATACATGAGTCAATTGAAGTTAGACCATCATGGAGAAACGTAGAAGCACTGGACGACCGTTTCGTCCTAGTATGGAACTCCTCAGAAGCGCGCATCTACGATCCCAATACGCGAGACTCGAACCCAGGACATATCAGTCTCATGAATTCAACTATAAAATGACTAAAATCCCCACACACACCCCCATCTGATAATAATCATTGTATGCTCACTAATGACTGGCTTTCTATTCAATACTCAATTTATTTGAATCTATTTAAATGTTGGCTTATAATTATTATTATATTATCATTATTTGAACACGTAGATATTGGTACAAGGAGGCACCAAATACATATGCACCACACGAATCTCATTTAATTTGTGCGAGGGTTATGATAGTGCTCAGGTGCCCAGACTGAAGCAAGTGGTTTTCTTAGGAGGCCACATCTGGAACCCTCGACCTAAAGATCTGATCCACAAGGCAGTGGGGCATCGTAAGGAGATGCAGTCCCATGGTAGCCGGTGATCAACGATTGGTTCATACACCGTTTGTTCCCTCAGGATACTTGAGCCCATGTGCACCACTGGTTTGGAATCAGGGTTTCCTAACTAACTCCTCTATGTCGATCCTCCATATCCACCAACCCGGTTAAAGTGCCGGACATTCACTTTCCGCCCTCTCAATTTCGTAAACAACACCCCCGCCACGAAAAGGCAGTGAGTAGGACTTCCCTGGCAGAGGCTATATACGCGTGGCCACATGAGAGCATTTCGAGAGGGTGAGTGGACTCTCCACACTCTCAGCCGTACCAGGGCATTGGGAGGCTTTATAATTACAGGAAAAATACTTAAGTAATATACAAAAATGATAAACAACTTACAAATAAGCCCAAATATCTGCTACCACTAAATTGAATATAGGCAATATATAAATAATGAAACGTAATTCTTTATGAGGTAAGAAAGAGTATAAACCAACGAATATAAGACCAACTAATAATAAGCCATTACATTGTAAATAGATTATGCTATGCTGGTAACCAAAATACTTTTGTAAAGGTATTGAGAGAATGATTATAATAATCCATGTAAATAATAATATATAAGTGGATAAAAGTGATTTCGGTAATGCAGATGTGAAATACCAATGAAATGGATATATCTAAAGAATACATGTTTAGAATATAGCATGTGATTTATAACAATCTACAAACACACACACAACTTATGTACGTTATCCAGTCAGAAACACCTGACATTGCTGAGGAGTGCCTTTGCGTGTGGTTAGTTCTTTACTTTGTCTACGTACAATTAAGGCTTATTTATTATTATTTATTTTAACACATAGATATTGGTATAAAGAGGCACTAAATACATATGCACCACACAAATCTCATTCGATATGTGTGAGGGATGTGATACTGCCCGGGTGCCCAAACCGAACCAGGTGGTTATCTTAGGGGGCCACTCTCCGAGCCTTCGACCTGAAGGTCTGATCCACAAGGCAGTGGAGCAAAGTACGGAGATGCAGTCCCATGGTAGCCGGTGACCAACAATTGGTTCATACACCATTTGTTCCCTCAGGATACTGGATCCCATGTGCACCATTGATTTGGCTTGGGATCCGGTTAAAGCGCCGAACATTCTCTTTTCGTCCTCTCATTTTCGTGAACAACACCCCCGCCACGAAAAGGCAGTGAGTAGGACTTCCCTGGCAGAGGCTATATACGCGTGGCCATGTGAGAGCATTTGGAGAGGGGGAGCGGACTCTCCCCACTCTCGGCCGTACCAGGGTATTCGGGAGCTAGAAAAGGGTCGAAGTGAATAAATACGCATTATGACTAGAAAAAGGTATGATTGTGATCTATTTAACCATTAAGTTTAACCTTGTAGTATCTTAATAACTCAACTTCGCAGTCGTGTTATTATCATTGTTACTGAGGATCTTTAGAAAACTAAACCTTACAAAATGGAGGAGTCAACTACGTGCTTCAACCCGATAAATCTCTTCAGGTAAGAGATCAATATCAGTCAAAGTGTTATTTTCAGTTTTCTTATGGATAACCAAATTAATTAAATTTGGGATAGTAGTACAGCATTAGGCTATCTAACTGTCGTAGATGATTCAGATTACTTAGCATGCAGGGTGGCAACAATAAGAACATACTGGAAGAGGTGCCAAAACTAAAATGTTGTACCAATCTATGACTGTTGATGTGAGTAGTATTGTTAGCTGGAGTCCGTGAGATAATTGAGATCAAAGGTTGAATGATTGATCAAGCAAGGCTTAAAATCGGCTATAGTGCTACAATTGTATCCATTTCCGATCTAACATTACTGTCATAGACTTTCGACTCCTAGATTCCAGTCGTTTTTTTTTCAAACATTTAATATCTAATTTTTACGATCATTGATACTATTATAACATCCATTTTGCTTCCCTTTGAATGCACTGATACAAAGTACAGCAACTTGGATTGTTGCATACTTGTACCAAGTGCTACATTCTTAATGACTGACTAAACCTATTCACACAACAATTTGATAGATTTTATCTTAATAATCACCTTATTGAAATAGGATATTACGTGGTTGTCAAATCAGAACTTTTAATCTTAAAAACGAAAATGGTCAATAGCTGAGAACAATCAGATACAAATAAACTATAGTAAACCTCGAAATAAGCGGAAGTTCACTATCGGTCCTCTCGAAAGTTAATTGACAATATGATCGGTCTGTACCTTACGTTATTCGAACAGACTATACTTACAGAGTACTTGTCATTCATTGTTAGTCTATTTTAAAGCCACTGTTGATGACAATTTTCAACAAAATCGAATTATGTGCGTAGTGATTTAGGGTTGGTCGACTGAAATATATAATTCTGCTTTGCATAGTCAACTCATTTAGACACAATTATTTCGACGATAAGCGATTCCAAATTAATATCAAAAACGAGATGATGGAGATTTACAGCTCATGTGGATGATTTTGATGGAGTTTTGTTCTCTGAGCTGGATGGTTCGATCGTGGAGCTTTCATCGTTCTTCTGAACGACGTCATCACCTGATGATGAAAACTCCACGACCGAACCATCCAGCTCAGAGAACAAAACTCCATCATAATATCAAAAACCAATTTTAACATATTTCGACGGATTTTTGAACACCCTACCTTTTAGTACTTAAAATGTTGAAAATTCAGTAGTTTAGCTAGTGACAATTAAGAGTTCAAATCAATCAATCCTGTAGTTATTGAATACACCGATGCTTATCGAGAGACAACGGTATTCAATGAACCACACAAAAAAAAATAAAGAAAATATATCAATTTTGATTTTAAAAATGGTCAACATTATAGATAAAAGCTAAAACTAGATCAACACAAAAGGATACTCCCCATTGTCCACTTTTATTTAAAATTGTATTGAAATAAAATACTTCAAATTCTGGCCAGATTAATCTACCCCATAACAGAGAATCAATTAAAACACTGGACCCTGTACGGAAAGTTTAAGAAGCATTGATTAATTATAATTCAAATACATACCGATACTGATGATAGTAGTTGCAATGATTGTTTTCAACAGTTTCAGTCGAAGTTTAACAGATCCAGTAAATAGACCATATAAAAGACATGGGCCAAATAGCAAAATTAATTCACTACGAAATACAAGAATTGCAATTCCAGCTGATGTAACAAATTTGGTTTCATTGCGAGTGATCAAATGACCCAACGAATACAAGACTACAATAGAAAGGAGAATTCATAAACATATGTACTTTTAGTTACTACTAATATTTTAACCAAATAACCCATTAGCAATGGAATGTGCGCTACATTAATTATGTGACAGTTATTTATCCTAACCGACTGCTGTAAGGAAAATGGACTGGGAATGTTTCAAGTTATTGCTCTAATGATTTAAGTCTAATGCTAAAACCAGTTAAATACAGCTCTATATGATGAACAAAGTAGAAATCTCAATGACTAACATACATTCTGCTAAACTACATTTAATAATAAGCGAACACAATATCCATGAAACCAAACAAATGCCATTGGAGGAAGGTGACAAAAGTACACCATGAAGCATCTGGAACTGGAAGGTGCTAACTATTAAATTGAAAATAAAAGTTTGACATGGTCTCAATGTTTTGGATATAACTTTATCAAATGAGCGGTGCTGAAGAGTCATAGAATAAATTGATACAGTAGTTTGATGCTCCTTTTCTTTCATTAATCCCATGGACATTATTTCATTTTGAAATAATCTAATTTTCTAATTAACCACATTAACTGTAAAAACTAGACCACAAGAATCATAAAGTTCCAGGTTATACCGAGAAGTTTGAACTGAAAATTGGTTTAAAAAACTCATATTCACCTTTTACCAAATCAGTAAAGAAAAAACTCTCGCAGCTTTTCTGATAATAACAAATTGGATTTCTAAACCATTGCACAAGCAAAAAAAGTAATCATAGGCACAGATGAGTGGCAATTAGCCCCGAGTTCGAGTCCCGAAGAGAACATTTAGTCTAGGATGCAGGTACATCCGGCTGACGAGTCCCAAATGAGACGGAACGCACGTCAAACTGAATTTCACTGCTAGCCACCATATATCTCTGCTTAAAACGATTGTGACTTAAGACAATATCGAGGCAATCCGCACAGGATGCACATATGTCAATAAGAGACTGATAAATTTCAGTCCTAAACATCAATAGAAATATTCAAATTAACCAATACAAATAAACTAAAACAATCATTTTTAGAAAAATGTTCAGCATCATGAAGATTAACTAATTCAATCCTTATTAAGCACAAGATAGAAATGTGATTAGTAATTTGTACGTAACCTCAGGGTGTTAAATTTTGCTGATTTAGACGGGGATAAACGGACCACAAACATGCTCGCATGGCTACGCAATGCAATAGAAATGAGTGTTTTCAATATTCAATAAGCAAAACTATGGTGTATATGCATCCCAAGTTAACTAGTGAATCTCCTGGTATATTATTCTCTGAAAATAATAAATGAGAGCGTTATTTCTGAAAGAATGTGTATGACAAATTTATATGAAAATGAGGAAAGTGGACAACGCTGAAAAATATCATTTGACTTTATTAGTTTTGACAAAAGTTCACCATAAACTCATTCAGCAGGTACTTGAGGTTGAGTAACGTTCTAAATGTGGAGGGTAATGATACTATTGGGTTGCCCGAACCAAAATAGGTAGAGGGGGATTCGAATGGTAGCCGGAAGTCAAATGCTTCAACTAAAAAGCTACCACCAAACGTTTTGATCCGAAAAGTAATGTTCGATTACAGAAACTCGACAACATTTTTGTACATCTTTGCGACGTCTATCAATGGCAGACATTACCATTAAACCTGCCAAGGAGGTCGAATCCTGCCTTAAGGTTAGGAAATATCATCATAGTTGGGCATCAGTATGTGTGTTTCCATCCCAGGATCTGGTGATAATTAATTAATTCATCAGTACATATTGTTCTGGAAGTGATTAGACTATTGATCATTTAAGATAGGGAAAATGATTTTGAAAGGTTGTTTAATCATTTAGTATTAAAATACCCTATCTTATCCATTAAATTTTTTTTAGAAGCAGTGAGTAGGCAAGACACTGAAAACATTTCAGAATAATTACCCAGCAACTGAATATAACTAGATTTTGAGAAGAGAGAAACAGAAACACACAAACATTGTAAGCTTCATACAGTCTGCTTTTTAAGACAGACAGGACTAAAATCTGGTCAGCTTTGAAATGAGTATACTACCCGCTACTTAGAACTTGATTATGAGTACTTGTCTAGAGAGAAGAGCCAACTTAAAATTGACATTTAGGATCGTTTCTATTAACATTACAGACGACTGATTTAGAAACCCGCCAGCGAAAGGATTTGAAATAAGCAAGAGGATTAACTTGTTCCGACTAGACCACGCTTATGGGAGGATTTTGATTAATTAAATAAGCTTTTGCTTGGCACACCTTTGTAGTTTCCTTATAAACACCAGGGAGACAGTTTTATGATTATGTATGCTATTTGTTTATTGGATTGAGATGATACACAGAACAAATTTTGATATTTTGGAATAATAAATAGGTTAAAACCTACTTGTACTTTTAAATGATAATAGCAATTCTTATTAAATTGAAAGACCTCAGATACGCTCTTAATAAAAAAGGAGAAAGTTTATGCGAGATAGCTAACTATGCTTCTTGAAAATATATACTAAGATTAGGTGAAATAGGTTCCCCTCAAGAATCTTCACACAACCCAGGTACCACAGTAGCCCGCTTCGGGTATCAAAGCGACAATGTATCTATAGAACCATCGTGATCATATTTAGATAGCAAAAAACAGTATCCCAAAGTTTAAAATAAAGAAACAATAGTTAGAAAAGTTCTTTCATTAACTACATATAGAACGCTAATGTGCAAGAATATCCAGGATACGCTTAAATGGGCAGTTAGACTGAATCGCTAGAAAGACAAAAGAATAAATTGGGGGATTTAACGACTTCGTCCGAGTACTTTCGGTGTGGAATTTGAACATTGGCACAAGAATGGACCCCAATAGTAGTCCTAGTCTCCTGTACTTCGGCTAGTATTCAAGTATGACTGGTAATATTCAACTTAGAAAATCAGGATGATACTCAAATACTTGTTTCAGCATCCGAAAAAGTGGTACATATAGGTACGACCGAGGGTACGAAGCGTTCTTCACTCGCGAAATGTTCTCATATGGTCACACATCTACATATATATATACCCATTGGCACGGAAGTCCTAATAACTACCTTGTTGATTACGAAATAAAAAGGATGAAAAGAGAATGTCTAGTGCTTAAGCCAGGTTGGTGAAGATAGAGCATACAACTAATAAAGTTGGAAAACTCTGATTCCAAACCATCGGTTCATATGCAATTCAAGATCCTGAGAAATCGAATGGAGTATGAACCTATTTTCGAATCCTCACTACCATGAAAATCCACCTCTGAACATTTCCCCACTACCTGGTGGATTAAACCTCTGGTTCAGAGATTCGACATCGGCCTCCTAAGAAAACCATTTGATTTGGTTTAAGCACTCCAGTTGGGCATGGGGTTAGCGTCCCCATCCCGTAGAAAACTAACTCGCTAAAAAAACGCTAACCAGAAAAAATTATTCAAACCTTTTAAACTCTGCCCTGGGAGTCAGAAGATCTTCATTTAGAAGAATTATGACGCCTCATGATGAAAGCCGAATTCCTTCGGAGGTTACGAGGCCGATGCCCCTTCTGACAACCAGAGCCACCATTTATTTAGGTACATGGAATGTTCGTACAATGTGGGACACCGGAAGAGCCTTCCAGATTGCTGCAGAAATGAGAAGATACAACCTAGAGGTACTTGGGATCAGTGAAACACATTGGACACAAGTTGGACAACAACGACTAACTACAGGAGAGCTCCTGTTATACTCCGGCCATGAAGAAGAAAATGCACCACATACACAAGGAGTTGCATTGATGCTGTCCAAACAAGCGCAAAATGCACTTATAGGATGGGAATCTCATGGACCAAGGATCATCAAAGCCTCGTTTAAAACAAAGAAAGAGGGCATTTCAATGAACATCATCCAATGCTATGCGCCTACCAACGACTACAATGAAGACGCTAAAGATCAATTCTACAATAGGCTGCAGTCAATAGTCGAGAAGTGCCCAACAAAGGACCTGACCATTCTGATGGGAGATTTCATCGCCAAGGTTGGAACGGACAACACTGGATATGAAGACATCATGGGACGACACGGACTGGGAGAAAGAAACGAAAATGGTGAGAGATTTGCAAACCTATGTGCCTTCAATAAGCTGGTCATAGGCGGCACCATATTCCCACATAAACGCATACACAAAACCACATGGACTTCACCGGATCACTCTACACAAAACCAAATCGACCATATTTGCATCAACAAAACGTTCAGGAGGACTATAGAGGACGTGAGAACCAAGAGAGGAGCTGATATAGCATCAGATCATCACTTACTGGTCGCCAAGATGAAATTGAAACTCAAGAAGCACTGGACAACGGGGCAGACAATATCACAAGAGTTCAATACGGCCTTTCTTCAGGATACTAACAAACTCAACAAATTCAAGATAGTTCTCAGCAACAAGTTCCAGGCCTCTCATGATCTACTCAATGGAGAAGGAACTACTGTGGAGAGCAACTGGAAGGGGATCAAAGAGGCAATCACTTCAACATGTCATGAGGTCCTGGGTCACAAGAAGCACCACCACAAGGAATGGATCACTGTTGGTACACTGGATAAGATTCAAGAAAGGAGGAACAAGAAGGCAGCGATCAATACCAGCCGAACAAGAGCAGAAAAAGCCAAGGCACAAGCTGAATGCACGGAAATAAACAAACAAGTGAAGAGGAGCATCAGAACCGACAAACGTAAATATGTGGAAGATTTAGCAACGACGGCGGAAAAGGCTGCAAGAGAAGGAAACATGAGACAACTCTCTGGAAATCGCCACAAACCAGAACGACCAGTGAAAAGCAAGGAAGGCAAGGTAATCACCAACATTGAAGAGCAACAAAACAGGTGGGTAGAACACTTCAAAGAACTGTTGAATCGACCAGCTCCACTGAACCCACCCAACATCGAAGCAGCACCCACGGACCTCCCAATCAATGTTGGCCCACCAACAATTGAAGAAACCAGCATGGCCATCAGACAAATCAAGAGTGGCAAAGCAGCAGGACCGGACAACATCCCAGCAGAGGCACTAAAAGCAGACGTAGCGGTAACTGCACGGATACTCCACATTCTCTTCAATAAGATTTGGGATGAGGAACAAGTACCAACAGACTGGAAAGAAGGACTACTGATCAAAATACCGAAGAAAGGCGATCTCAGCAAGTGTGATAACTACAGGGGCATCACTCTTCTCTCAATACCGGGAAAAGTCTTCAACAGGGTATTGTTAAACAGGATGAAGGACTGCGTAGACTCCCAACTTCGTGACCAACAGGCAGGATTCCGTAAGGATAGATCGTGTACAGACCAAATCGCAACTCTACGGATCATTGTGGAACAATCAATTGAATGGAATTCATCACTCTACATCAACTTCATTGACTACGAAAAGGCATTTGATAGCGTGGACAGAACAACACTATGGAAACTTCTTCGACACTACGGCGTGCCTCAGAAGATAGTCAATATCATACAGAACTCATATGATGGATTACACTGCAAAATCGTGCATGGAGGACAGTTGACAAAGTCGTTCAAAGTGAAGACCGGTGTTAGGCAAGGTTGCTTACTCTCACCCTTTCTCTTTCTCCTGGTGATCGACTGGATCATGAAAACGTCAACGTCCGAAGGAAAGCGCGGGATACAATGGACATCTAAGATGCAGTTGGATGATCTAGACTTCGCAGACGATCTGGCCCTTCTATCCCAAACGCAACGACAGATGCAGGAGAAGACGAACAGTGTGGCAGCAGTCTCAGCAGCAATAGGTCTCAATATACACAAAGGGAAAAGCAGGATTCTCCGATACAACACAGAATGCACCAATCCAATCAAAATTGACGGAGAAGATTTGGAAGATGTAAAAACCTTTACGTATTTGGGCAGCATCATTGATGAATGCGGTGGATCTGATGCAGATGTGAAGGCGCGGATCGGCAAAGCAAGAGCAGCATATTTACAACTGAGGAACATCTGGAACTCAAAGCAACTGTCAACCAACACCAAGGTCAGGATTCTCAATACAAATGTCAAGACAGTTCTACTGTATGGGGCAGAAACCTGGAGAACTACAAAAGCCATCATCCAGAAAATACAGGTGTTTATTAACAATTGTCTACGCAAAATACTTCAGATCCATTGGCCGGACACTATTAGCAACAACGTACTGTGGGAGAGAACAAACCAGATCCCAGTGGAGGAAGAAATCAGGAAGAAGCGCTGGAAGTGGATAGGACACACATTGAGGAAAGCACCCAACTGTGTCACAAGACAAGCTCTCACATGGAATCCTGAAGGTCAAAGGAAAAGAGGAAGACCAAAGAACACATTACGCCGGGAAATGGAGATAGACATGAGAAAAATGAACAAGAATTGGATGGAACTAGAAAAGAAGGCCCAGGATAGAGTGGGTTGGAGAATGCTGGTCAGCGGCCTATGCTCCATTGGGAGTAACAGGCGTAAGTAAGTAAGTAAGTAAGCACTCGAACAGTATTCTACCCCGCACATAGGTTCAACGATTTGTGTGGCACATACATATTTTAGTGCCCGATTGTACCAGTGTTTGTCTTCCAATAAACAAATAAATACAGCATTGTTACTTGGATAACACACACTGCTACATAAACCACAGTTCGGACACATTTTACACTAAACGATTCACATTACAAATCGGTCTCAATATTTGAATATGATTGGACAATTGTTTGGTAATGGGTTGTTTTCCTGACCTAATACATTTCCCGTAATTTTAATTTCAATTACTTATCTGACCAAAAGAATCCTTTATGATTGTATTTTTCTCTACTGAACAGCTCCTCTCACTATATATAAGTCTCGTTTACTTATTTTCAGCAATTTGTCGCTTTTGATTATACTCACCCTCCATCTTATAACTTCTTTAGTCTTATTTCCTTATTATGTGGTGCATATTTGTTTTGGTCATTTGTACCAATACTTATGTATTCAAATAAATGAAATAGCACAGAGAGGGATGACTTGTACGGCTAATCGATTGGGCTACAGCTAAAATCCATTAGCAGGAGTGATTTTGTAAGATGGCTAAACTACAGAGTTGGTTGCACACTGACTAATACCTGAGTAAACATGCGAAAAGACTTATTAGGCATGCGTATTGTATAAGAAATGCTTCCTGCTTTGATTACGGTGAATTGTTTTTAAGAAAAATGAACTTAAAAACGCGTTGAGCGAAAGAATATTTCTTTTCTATTAGTTCCTTGCTAAGGCTCTACATTAACATATGCTTTATACTTAAGAATGAAGACAATATAAAATAAATGGTCGTTGGTCGATCTGAAAATGTATCAGTATTTTCTCTAGAAGCAACAATTATATAAAAACTCAACAGATGCAAAATCAAACCTAAGGTTTACGTAGTTAGTAATCTTAACTTTAGATTTAATTTTCCATTAATTGTGTTTTTAAATGATTGGCGTTTCTAGAGAAAATACCGGCACATTCTTAAACTGACCGACGACCACTTATTTATTATTGATTTTATTCTTAATCATAAAACTTACACAGTGTAGTCTTGATGAGGAACTAACTGAAAAGAAATTATTCTCCACACTTGTCTTAGACATATGAATGAGAGACAAATTTAACAATGAAACGTACCAAGTATGAAAGCATATGTGTTCGGTAGCGTTCGTGAGGCATAAAACGCCAAGTGGAACTGACTGCAGCAGATTATAAGAAGACGTATGCATACATGTTTACCGAAGACTTTCTTCACGCAATGTGAGAAATTGATCAAACTCAGGGCCATTACTAATCCTAAGCACATTCTAACTAAGCAATAAGGTTAGCAATATGTACTACCAATGTACTGGGAAATGAACTTCTGCATTCCTAACAAGGTGTTTACGGAGACTAGCGGCGATACAATCCAGGCAACAGACAGGCAACCCAGGAACGACCTCGGTACAACACCTGGAAAATAGTTATGATCGTACTGTAGTTTCAACGTAAAACAATATCTTGTAAACACACCATAGTTATGTTAGTTCGCAAATAGAGCAAGTCGTGTAAGGCTTGCATCCCGAAGCTTTCTTCAACTTTTGTGTAAGGACAGATGAGAACCACAGTAATGACATATACAGCAAAGAGAATTCCGATCTTTTCCATCTTGAAAAGTGATATTCAATTGTTGATGAGTACGGTATTGTTAGGACAGCAGTGACTGAAAATTAAACCTGCAATAAAATATAGGAGAACAAAAGCATAAGCTGAAGTCTGACTCAATACGTGAATTCTACTCATGTTTAATAACTTCGGAGGTAAATCCCGCACACATTATGAGTACACTCGAATCGTAATTACCTGTCGACCATAACGACCTTGAAGATCAGAACACGCCCTTCATACACGGAACAACCGCCGTTTATCGGGAACTCAAGGTCACGGAGGCAAGGAGGGACATTTGAACTACCTACTGTGCCGAAGGTAAGCTGGCTAAAACATTTGCTTTGGAAATTGCTCATTATATGCATCAATATGTGTAAGTCGGGTTCCGATGCTTGTTGGTTGTTTGTAGAGCTGGATAATTTGTTAGCATTTCATTCATCTCTCACTGAATCATAAACGAATGGAACCCTTTATCTCAGCACATGATCAAAGCTCCATCTGTCTACAGTTTCAGCAGAAATCTAGATCAACTGACAGACCACCATCGCTAAGACCAATGCAAGCCACCTATCCTACTGTGCTCCCCAAACCGGATCTTTTCAATTTTCCGACCTCGAGGTCTGGTCTTGATCATGGTCTGCAAATCCCAAGCTCCCAATTTTTGGGGAAAATTTGACCCATTTTTTGGAAATTTTGGGGAAACCGCCATAGTAAGCTTTGGGGAAATGGCACAAAAATCCCAAATTGTTGGAGTTTTTCCCCAGAGTTGGGAGCTTGGGATTCTTCTCTTCCTGGAGAGATTTTGCCTAAATAGTCGACACCATGGGCAAAAGACCGATTTTTAGCCTTTATTTCCTCCAAAATCTAAGTTCTAAAATTCGCCTTAATTTTACCATTGTTGGTTTGCTGTGCAGTGATAAGGTCTGTTGACGCGGGTTAATCCTTGCAGCATTTATTCTATTGGAAATCTAGTTGTTTTTGAAAGTGTTCACTGGTGTACTGATGGCATGTATCCGGTTGGGGTGTTCTAGCAGTTGGCCACACACAAACAAACAATGAAATCTTCGTCTTTTTAAAGACGGAATCGCACTCTGAGTTTATTTGTCCTCGGTTTTTAAACCCTAATTAGGATTCAAATACCGAGAACTCTCAAGAAGCTTCAAAATCTGGGGAAACTTCATGATATTTCCCGAGCCAGGGGAAATTCTAGGGGTTTTAGTCCCATTCCCTCAAGATTTCTCAATCGTTCTCCCCAAAAACTAATGAAGTTTTCCTTAAAATTGGGAGAGCTTCATAAGACCTAACTGAAACACCTTATCCAATGTCTTTCCGAAATCCATAAATATCAT
Source organism: Schistosoma haematobium (assembly GCF_000699445.3). Taxonomy (NCBI): domain Eukaryota; kingdom Metazoa; phylum Platyhelminthes; class Trematoda; order Strigeidida; family Schistosomatidae; genus Schistosoma; species Schistosoma haematobium. The sequence goes on from NC_067198.1 coordinate 2,188,391, forward strand.
ATCGACAGTTGAACCACTATCTTGTGCTGCTGTCGAACCCTTTCTCAGACTTTGTAAGTTAATTAAGCATGAATTTTCTAAAGCACGAGTTTATCAGGTGTTAAAATGTGTGATACTACATGGTTTAATAACTTCGCCCGATTTTTCTTCAAATACATTAGCTACCCTACTAGTTATACTAACAGGTCAGTAGTTAAACACAATCTGTTGCTTTCCATACCTAAATACAGTGTTCTGAAGTCGTGTCCCGGAGGGATGATACCAATCATAAATATAACCTATCAGGGTCTGGGGACTTGTCAGTTTTAAGGCTACTAAGTAAAAACGACTATCTTAGTTACAAGCAACGGCCCTTTAGTTGCCTCAACATTGAGGATATAAGAAGTATTGATAACTATCTTCGGAGTAGTCCTCATTGAAGCAGTTTGATAAACTAACTGTGATCATATCTGGTTCAGTTAGTGTGTCTTCATTCTCGTGCAACTGTAATAAATGAATCCTGTCACTGCTTTGTCCTCCTGTCAATATGTGAGGAAGAATGTTTCGCACTAGTACGGCTACCTTGTCCCAACTGCCTTTCATAAGAAGTGAGAGTTCTAGAGATAGTCGTTTTACACATACTCCAGACCTTTCGGTACCCACACTTAAGTGATTCGTCACCTTCTTGTTAAAAATGAGTCACAAAAGTGTTTTCTACGCCACAGTAACTATTGGATTTCCTTATCAATCCATGGAGGTAGATGTAATAGCTTATATGGAGTTTAAGATGTGGTAAATGATTTTGCCGCATCTTATAGTATGGCTTTAAACTTACCTCTTCCTGTTCAGTCAAATTATCTATACTGATTAACCAATTTTTTGAGATAGCACAATCTCTGATCCTTTGGATGTTTGCCCACCAGATATTGGGACTGGGTAGAACAGATTCATATGTATACTGTTTTTTAAACCTAAAATACAATGCAATTCGATCACTGTTCTCCACTGAGGACAGTAGGTAAATTTTAGTTACACCATAATGGTGAGTGGGCCCCTAAATGCCATGGTACGGCCGAGGGTAAGGAGAGTCAGCTCACCCCCTCGAAATGCTCTCACACGACCACGCTTACAGAGCGATTGACAGGGAAGTCCCACTCACTACCTTCCCGTGAATGTGTTGTTTGCGAACTTGAGAGGACGAAAAGCGAATGTTCGGCACCTTAACTTGGTTGGTGGATATAGAAGATTGATCTAGGGGAGTTGGAAAACCCTGATTCCAAACCAACAATGCATATGGGCTCCAGGATTCTGAGGAAACAAATGGCGTATGAACCAATCGTTGATGACCGGCTTCTGTGAAACTGCATCTCCTGACGTTGCTCCACTACCTTGTAGATTAGATCTGTAGGTCAAAAATTCCGAGTGTGACCCCTTAAGCAAACTACCGGCTCTGATCTAGGCACTCGGGTAGTATCACAGTCCTCACACAAATTAATGATAACTGCTACTGGCCTCATTGTTATTGTGTGGCGCATATGTATTTGGTGCCTCCCTTTACCAATGTTTATGTGTTCAAATAAATAATGAGTGGAGACAATGTCCAGCACTAGTGGCTCATTTTTTTAAGTTTAAATATGCTGGTTTTGTGATACATTGTACTAATGCACATTGTTGACTAATTGATAGTAGGTTGCCGTCAAAACATCCACTTGAATTTGCTAGTTCTGATAAATTGATTTGCAACCTTGAAATTCCTGATGCTGAAACAGCAATTAAGCTAATTATAAATACATAAATGTGAACCAAAATCAAACTTCAGCTAGTGATTGTTGAGGTAACCGACGTATAAACAACCATTTTACAAATATCTCTAAAAGCGTTAACTGTGGGTTTGGATCTAAGCTTTTGGTAAGATAAGCGTAACAGAAAATAAATAATTTAAAACATGGGATAGTTTATTGCTTTTTGAACTGGTGCCATTTTGAGTAGAGCGTTTACGTTATAGTAAAAGGATAAAGGGCTCATTATTGTTCTCTGGAGGTTTCACTGTTCACAGTTTTGCATGATGTCAAAGTGGTGTCCACTCTCAGTGGTTAAGTCGTTCAACTTCCAGCCACTATGTTGTGGCTTCGAACTCCTCGCCTTTCATTTTGGTTTGGGCAACTGGGTAGTTTCTCTGACTCACACTTAAAGTGTGGCTCAAAGCCGTGTTCACGAATCTGTATATGGTCATTTGAAATTATCGATCAACGCCTTCACATGTTGTTTCCAGTCACTGGGAAAGTGGTTGGTCCAATCCATAACAGTCAACTCTGGAGTCTCGCTGGTCCACTCTAAGACGCATCTGAGATGCCTTATCGGAGACTGTACTAAAATCGTTCATAGTTGAATTCACCGGAATACCTTTTACACTAGCCTGTAGAGATGTTCAGTCTACTGATATTATCAATCCGTTTTCATCATTGACAGTATTATCGCATCGCTAATTCTTCCTTAACCCTATTATTTTCACTTTAATTATCCTCTCAAGAATTATGAATCAGCTTGAGCAAGATCTGCGGACTAAACCGATTTGCCTGATTGTCCTTGGTATGGCAGGTTCAGGCAAAACGACATTTGTGAAGAAGCTAACTGAGTATTTAACAGTTTCATCAAATTCGTCGTATACAATTAATTTAGACCCAGCAGTTTATCATATTCCGTACAATCCTAACATTGGTAAGCCTCAGTTTACTGGTAATGTTTAAAGATATTCGCGATACTGTCAAGTTTAAAGAGGTTATGAAACAATATGGTTATGGACCAAATGGAGCTATTATGACATCGTTGAATTTCTTCGCCTCACAATTTCATAAAGTTGTGGATATAATTAACAGCAACTCCGGAAAGGTTTCCTATGTAATAATCGATACACCTGGACAGATTGAAGTGTTCACATGGTCTGCTTCAGGAACTATTATTACAGAACTATTAGTAAGTTGAATTTTATATTTGTTAGTAAAGGTTTATATTTAGGGCAATTCTTTTCCTACTCTAATTATATACGTAATGGATACTCCACGAAGCCACAATCCTATCACATTCATGTCTAATATGCTCTATGCTTGCAGTGTGTTGTATAAAATGCGACTTCCGTTTATATTAGTTCTCAATAAAGTAAGTACTGTATAATTGCTGTTGGATTTTTTAAATCTTTATTTGACCTACCTTATGTATCTATTACTATGATTCTTTGTTTATCAAATATTACTTTGATTTTGTTTGTTAACTATAAGATGCTTCGCAAAACTTCTATCTTCGCTTCTAATCATTTAAACTGAATATTTTATTCAAGTGATGCATCTAGCTAGACAATAAGATAATGTTAGCGCCGTAAAGCTTAATGTTCTCCAATTCTATTGGGCACATATAACACAACTTTCTGTATAGAGTTCTCAATGCAACTCCATAAGGTATAAGTTGATGAATGTTAACGATGAATTCGATTATTATTTATGTTCCTTTGGCTGTTCTGTTAATTGGAGATATAGTTCAGTGGTTTTAACACTCAATTACTAATCATGATACTATCTGTTCAGACTGTCCTCCCTTATTTTAGTCCCGATCGTTGCTGCTACCTTGATGTGGTGGTCGGGCCTGCCTATCGTGCTGAACCATTCGGGTTATACTGGCTGGAACGATCATCCCTCAAGGCTCTATCATGCCAAGCAAGTCGGTTGAAGAGTGGTAAGACTAAAAGCAGCAAACCCAAGGTCCGAGGGCGAGGTCGTACTGCTGACTGTACAGATGTATGACGGCGGTAAGGTGTTTCCTTCAGACAAACAGCATAGCAGCAATGCTGTATTCTCAAAAAGGAGGGGTGGGGTTAGAAGTGGTCGATTTTAAAAATGCACACCCCACCTTATCCCACGGATTTCCGTCTCCGGCGGTTAGGTCTCAATATATACTAAGCTAACACAAAAACTACCTACAAAATGGTCGTGTGTGACCGGCCTCAAGCAGCTGTTCCTTGAGCATTACGGTTACGCTCTCAAATCACTAAGATGAACTCTAACCGAATTTCCTTTTCTGGTATTTATAGAAGAACCCTTTTACGATGTGGGTAATCAGGATGTGGTAACCACTCTCATACCTCCAACAACACTCAAGACCAATTCCCTCCTCCTTTAGTATAAATGTTTGAATGATGTCATCATCTCTCACTTAGGTAGGTTCATATCAAAGTCTAGTAAATAAGTTCCTAAAAAGCTGCAAACTTAGTTTATTGGGATATTACTCACTGCTAATGATCTAACACTGTAAACATGCATTGAGTAATTTAGGTGAACTACAAAAAATACGTAATAGTCATTTTTCTTTCTAACAGTACGAATACTGGTTATCTTGTATCGCTCAGAAAATTGCTTCCTCATCTTCAAATAAAATAACTCTGTCGTCTATGTCCTACACATATCGAATTTCCGTAGTATATCAGTTCCTGAAAAACGAAGTGTAAGAGAATTCTTTATAACACTTTCTAAATGCAGAAGTGAATCGTTGGAGATTTAGTCCGTTCACTTGGGAAAATGCTCCGTTCTCCTCATCGAAACTAACATGATGAAAAAATGCTTTCTTGTTTCGTAACAGAAGTGCACGATAAATAGAATGTACAAGTCTTCTGTCATTATTTATGTGCTCTTTAGCTGACAATGTTAAAAATTGCTCCTACTTAATATAACAATAAAGCAAATTTAAGTAAAACAGAACTAAGCATTTATAGATGTATTTGCCACTTAATTTTAGACATAAGAGTGTCGTGTGACTGGTTCAGATTGCATAAAAAATTGCATAGTTTATTGTCAGATGATAACCAGGGCATTGGTCTAATTCTTAGATTTAGCTAATGAGAATCATTTTATCACGGAATCCAATATAATTGTTAATCTCGTGAATGACAATACAACATTCAACTATTTGATCGTTATATTTTCGAAAGAGAATAATGTAGCCAGTAATTCACCCTTCTTGCTTGTGCAAATACTTCAGAACCTTATATACCTACTAGTTCTATGGAGAAATAACAACGGACTTAAATGTATCAATGCCGAGGATGGACTTGATAGTCTCAAATACATTAAGCATTTGGTAGAAAGTTAATTATATATATTTCAACAGTAACATCTTTTACTATAACGTTCAGCGATACAGATTTAAGTATCTAAGTGAATACGTATTTGATGTAGGAGGTTCCTATTTGTCTTGTTGATGGGTGTCCATACTTATGAAATGTGATTCTATCAAATACTGTTCACTCTCTACAAAATCAAGTGTAATTAAGTCACATTTCTGTCCACCCCTATTTCCGAATGTAAATGGGATTGTGTATTTTATGGGTTTACCAGTGGTTACCGTTGTAATTGCTATTTCCGTAAAATATTCGTACGAACTGAGGTATAAATAAGGGACTAAAATTTTTTTGCATTTCACCTTTTTCACTTTTTTTTGTAAGACTGACATTATAGACTGTGATTTCGCCATTCAATGGATGAGGGACTTTGAAACATTTCAAGATGCTCTAGCTGGTCATCAATCAACTGATGGACCATCTGAAATGGAAGGTGATAATCCTTGTCCTGGGACATCACCATACATGAATAGTCTGGTTCATTCTATGTCATTAGTGTTAGATGAATTCTATAGTACTTTGCGTTGTTGTGGTATCTCGTCGATAACTGGTGAAGGCATGAGAAAGTTTGTGGAAGAGATTGATGAAGCGAAAGAAGAATACTTTAAGGTTTGTGATAGTTTCTTACATGAATAATTTTGTGTTTATAGGTAATAATTAAATGTTTCAAAGTATTATCACGCTGTTACTTTGTAAAATGACTACTGATCAGTGTTGAGGACAGGCTTTGATCTATTATCATTACCCGAAGTCTCAAAATGGAAGAGAGCACCTTTAATTTTGCCTTTTTATCACAAATTAGTTATATGGGCAACGGGGAAGTGACAGCAATGCTTATAACAACGCCCAAACTCTCCTTGTTCGCGATCTAATCCCCTCTTCGTTTCGTAGTATTTTTCCTTTCCTTACTATCATCCCTTCTGCAACTTCATCTTTTTTCTGTGCGACACCAGTTCTGACGATCCAAACCCACGAAATCCTCTTCTTGGTCTCAAAACTACATATCCGAGCTTTCAGTGTGCGAGCCCCATGTCAAATCAAACAGGCTTCATAAGCTTGAAATCTGGAATCTCGCGCCACTGACAAATACGGTATCTCCCAAGCTTAGATATAGAATCTCAGTGTGGCCATTCATTTGACCCATCTTGGTAGGTAAACTCCAGGAGTTTTTAAGGATGTTGGTCCATTCTCAGCAGCTAAACTGTCTGGGATACTAGCTAGAGTTTGGGAGCCGGACACAATCTAACTGGATTGAACTCAACCACGGATTGTCCCAGTCCACGAGAGATAATAGAAATTATTTCATGGTAACCACAGATCAATCAGTTTTACTAATAGATCATCTACAGTATTACGCTTGATAACCATCCGACGCTTTTCTGAGTCTCTGTAATCACATGCTTCTGGAGACTAGTCTGTTTTTCGGCCTGAGCGTAAATGTATCAATCGAATTTTCAATCCTACTTCCCAACTCCAGACTATAATTATATCCGTTGATCTTAAGATTACATTCGACTTCGTCGAGTGTATGATTTCATCTGTGTTCATTATTAAAATTTGTAACTAAAAAAATACCTAGACTTTTTAATTGCTTTCTAACTAAACACTTGATCGAGTCAGCGCCTATAGCAAACTATCATCGGAATCGCCAACCTCAAACGGTGTTCGTCAGTATTATCCACTATTTACCTATTCACTTAATTTTGTCGTAAATTTCCTTCCAGAACTAAAACCTTATTCATATATTTTTTTCAGGAATTGATCTCTCTCCTCTAAACTCACTAATCCACCTGGAGTACAGAGCTAACATAGTATTTTTTAATGAAAACGTTACCATAATGCAAAATCTCTTGTATGCCTTGAATAGCGACGCAAGTATGATTTTAATGCTTTTCTCTCCATTTAAATGCAAAATTGTTGATTCAAGACTGGTCTGTGTCGTCACCAACATTTGATCCATAAGAGATAAATTAGTTAGGTGCATTGATCACTACACTTATTGCATCAACCTTTATTGCTCGCATCATGATTCACTAACTTTCAACGGATATAGAGGGAAATCATTTGCTTATGTGATGTTATTTAAAATATTGCAGCTTTTATTTGATCCGCTCAAGATCATCTACCGTTGGCTTCAAATTCTAGTTTTTCTGACAAAGATTATTGTTATTTGATGGATCATTGATGCTACATTGTTTCAATCTCTTCTATTCATATTGTTATTTTCACTCCATAGTGCTAATGTGATATGCCAAGTTGGGCCAATTCACATCTGTCCCAGGTTCTAAGTTGGTATTTGTTTCTGTTTGAATGAAGTGTCATTGCAGTAGTCTTCTTTGCATTTACTTATTTATATTCTGAAGATAGCAAAATTGATATCTCACTATTCTGAATATATTAGTAATAGAACCTCTTGGATTTTATGCAGCATTTTTCTTGTGTGTTCGTATTTTCACCCGAATTCCATAGTGTTCGCTATATACTATATTGTAGTCTTCCTTATTACTCTTCCAAAACCTCTATTCACTTTTCTATGGAAACGACAAAACAAACAGTTTATAACTGTGATGAGACGGCTTTTGTGCCTGTCGGAGATGATAAGGTTTAAGTTGTTTTGGTATCTAAAATCTAACTTGATAGTGTATGCTGAAAATGGTTATTTTTTTATATGCATCACAGCTAGGCATCATAATTTTCAAGAGTTTGTCACTACATCATAGGTCTTATTATCTTGTATTCATTCACAGATAAATCTTCCGAGTTTGTATGCTAAACAAGAAAAAAACAAGCAAAATTCAAGTGGTAAGTTAGTATTATATATATATCTTATGCAGTAAACTGTGGACTATACATACCGTATAAGATTTGAACACGCGACTCAACGTACTAATCAATTCCAGTGAAACATGATTCGACACCGTAACTTAGGGATCTAAACTGACGTTATAGTTGTACTATTCAAATAATGTGATAAAGATCTATAAAATCTAATCAATATTATCCATTTTTCTTGAGGGTTGTATCACTAAGTTAGTGTGTAAGACTATTCACTCCTTATTATGGAACTGCCATTCGATTTGGACTAATAAGGACTTGACACACATGACATTGATCACCACCCAGTGATCAATCAATTGTGAATGCATCTCAGTCCTACAGGAGGTCGGTCGCGGCCCGAATAGCCTAGTAGTAACTCCTCTGACTGTGAAGCTGGGTGACACGGGGACGAATCCGTTCCAGTCCCCTCAAGATTACAGGTACACCTTGCTGACCGACGAGTGACAAATAGCACTAAACCCGGGTCCAGGGTTTCCTGTTGACTACCTCCAACCACCATCTTATCTCAACATAGTGCACGCAATGTTGAGTCACCTAAACTAGTGGCTACATTGCAACTTGGTTGATAACATTCGATCTGCACTAATAAGGACTTGACACACATGAGATTGGTCACCACCCAGTGATCAATCAATTGTGAATACTAGTACCCTGCTTCAATTATTAATATTTCAAATCTATTTAACAAAAATTGTTTTTGAGTTATTACTTATCGGATTTTTATGTTTGTTTTGCATTCAGATAAATCTAGTAAGTGTCATTCATCCAAACATGGATCAATGCTTTTGGATTTGGCTGGTAATGATGACGAAGCTGAAAATGATCCGCTACCTGATGTTGATGGTATAGAAATTCGTCCACACAGTGATTCAGATGATAACGATGATGATGATGAATTTTTAGAATCAAAAGATCTCACATCTATTCAAAGTAGGTTTCAGTTAACTAATCAAAATTTTAAATGATAACAAAGCGCTTAATCTTAAAAAAGTTCATTCTGAGGAGATTGTCTATCAAGTTATGAGATTTCATATTATGCCACTTATTTACTCTCATATTTGTTATAATCCATTGTTTTACGTTAATCGAAGCGCCCCCAAATGCCTTGGTACGACCGAGAGTGGGGAGAGTCCGTTCTCCCTCTCGAAATACTCTCACACGGCCACGCGTATATAGCCTCTGCCAGGGAAGTCCCACTCATTGCCTTCTCGTGGCGGGGGTGTTGTTTACGAAAATGAGAGAACGAAAAGCAAATGTCCGGCGCTTTAACCGGATCCCAAACCAAATTAATGGTGCACATGGGCTCCAGTATCCTGAGGGAACAAATGGCGTACGAACCAATTGTTGGTCACCGGCTACCATCGGACTGCATCTCCGTACTTTGCTCTACTGCCTTGTGGATCAGACCTTCAGGTTAAAGGCTCGGAGAGTGTCCCCCTAAGATAACCACCTGTTCCGGTTCGGGCACCCGGGCAATATCACATCCCTCACACATATCGAATGAGATTTGTGTGGTGCATATGTATTTGGTGCCTCCTTGTACCAATATCTGTGTTTTAAAATAAAATAATGATCGAAGCTATTCTACAGTACTACTGTGTTGTTATCTGAAAATTTTAATATGGAATTTATCGTCAACAAGCTTCCTTCTATAATACACATAGATTTTAATTAGTTGTAATATGTGTAATCTCATGATCGGATAGATTTTCTGCTTATTTAGAGATTGTTTCTTTGAGATATTTCAATCTCATATATAGAAACATCTTAATCCCTTGCCAAATTTCCTTATGAATTCACATTTTTCAACTGCTTGTTTCTTCTTCTACTTGGTTGTATGTTGTTGAATAAATAATAAATCAAGAGTAAGGCAAATATAATACATGACACTAAGTGATAAAGCACATACTAGAGTTGAGAATGTAAGACGGTGTGCCTGGACTGTAGTTTAGAAATTGATGTCTTTATCAGTAATCACTCCTTAGTTCTATTATATTCAAATGTAACAAATAGGACAACCGGTGTGATGTTCAGTTGTGCCTACCTATTTGGAAATTTTTGTTTACTTATTTAAACATATAAATATTGGTATAAATACACACCAAAATGTATATGCACCACACAAATCATTGAATTTATGTGTGGGCTGGAATACTGCTCAAGTGTCTAAACCAAAATAGGAGGTTTTCTTAGGGGACCATCACTCAGCCTCTAACCCAGGGATCTGATCCACAGGTTAGTGAAGCGATGTTAAGAGGTGCAGTTTCATGACACCCAGGGACCAACAATCAGCATTCGATCTCTCAGGATCCTGAAGTTCATGTGAACCGTTAGTTTGGAATCAGAGTATTCCAACTCCCTTAGGTGTACGCTCCATATCCACCAACCCGGTTTAAGTATTGGATATTCGCTTTTCTTCCTCTTAATCTCGTAAACAACAACTCCATGAGAAGATAGTGAGTAGGACTCCCATTTCAGTGGTTTTCTATATATGCGTTGCCACATGTGGGCATTTCAAGAGGGAGCAGACACTCTCCTCCCTCAGCCGTACCAGGGCATTCGGAAAACTCGGAGGCCTCAGTACTAGCGTTTCACTGAATATTAAAGTGTGTTTTTACCCCTCTGTAATAGAAAACCCACCACAAAATGTGTGAGTTCTGTTTCCAAGTTGATAACTAAATCGTCAACCTTAAATTTGAAAATCATAATTTTGAAGTGTAGTATGAAAAACAAACAACATCACATACAAGAATAACGGAGATTAGACTCTACTAAAAGCTGGGCGTGTGAAACGTCTGAAATCATGTTATAACAACTTTCCTCATCAGTATGTGGTTGTGAAGATTATTATGTTTTTGATTGAGATCATAAACCGATTGATGCTAGACCACCACTGAAAACCTGGAAGCACTTGACAGCCGTCTCATCCTTTCGTGGGAATCCTCATCAGTGCGCAACCACGATACCGCTCGCTGGATTCGAACCCAGGGCCTTCACTCTCGCGCTCAAATACTTAACGATTAGACCATTGAGCCGGCATTCAACGGTGTTAATGTCTAATTTCAACCAATCCACGAAATCGCGCGACCATCTTCCATTGTTCAATATCAATCGGTTCATGATCTCAATCACAATTTTCTTAGCGTACGTTAAGCTGTAGATTTCAAGTTTACTGCTTCAAATGGTGATCTTAGTTGCACGTTTGCTTTGTTCCAGAGTTCATACCACTTAATTTTTTTCTGGTTAACGTTTTTTTAACGAGTTAGTTTTCTACGGGATAGGGTCGCTTACTGTATGCCCAACCCTCCTCCTTTAACCGGACTTGAGAACCGGCACTAATCCTAGAGGGGCTTCAGGCGGAGTTATACCATTTACTAGCAATATCTCTAACATAAAACTTCAAATAGTAGTATTTATCATCATCATCATACTGATATGTTTGTTTATTTTGTTTAAATCTAGATAAATTTCAACAATCATGCTCTGTTGATCCTGTTCCTTCTATGAATTGTGAAAACTAACTCCTTCTATAAATGGAAACAATTATTTTGTACAAAATATAAATATTTTTTGTTGCTGAGATTCTAGCATTTTTGTTATGATGAATATTATTGAATAGAAAATGAAGAGAATTCAGCGAAGAAAAATTTTCTCTTCTCGACGAAAACATTCAGTTAATCTATACATTCGTATTTATGTCAATATATAATCATTGAGCCGGGATTATATGGAAGTCCTACTCACTACTTTTTCACGGTGAGAGTGTTGTTCACGAAATCAAGAGGACGAAAAGAGAATGTCCAGTGCTTTAACCGGGTTGGTGGATATGGAGGGTTCACTTAGAGGAGTTGAAAACCCTAAAACCAAATCAATGGTGCATATGGGTTCCACAATCTTGAAGAAATAAATGGCGTATGAACCAATTGTTGGTTACCGGCTACCATGGGACTACATCTCCGTACGTTGCTCTACTGTCTTGTGGATCAAACCTTTAGGTCGAGGGCTCCAAGTATGGCCCCCTAAAAAAACTACCTGTTTCGGTTTGGGCACCCGGGCAGTATTGTAGCCCTCATACAAATCGAATGATTTATGTGGCGCATATGTATTTGGTGCCTCCTTGTACCAATGTTTATGTGCTTAAATAATCGGATATACGACGTTTACTGGTTAAATCTGTAAATTTTCTGGGCCTATGAAATCATCAGAGAATGTTTTCACGTAGATCAAAACATTTTTTTCACATTAATCAAAATTTCATGAAAATATTACTGAATAACAGAATATATCATAATCAACATACTTAAGAACTTCCGGAGTTTACCTTCCAAGTTCTGCTCCCCCCGTCGCTTTAAATTAGGCAACGCATTTTTAACCTAGCCAACAGTTTATGGTCTTGTGTAGAGTTTCCATTCAGGTTGGAAGGAAATAGGAAGTAATTGAAGATTAGCTGGAAGCCAGCTGAGGTTTCTTGAAGTGTTTTTTTCATTGTTCCAGTTTCCTAGACTGAGGTCGGGTCATAACTTTGTGTTTACCCCGGATAGTTCCACTAACAGTTGACTTATCAATACCTGACATTTCCGATGAATTAGAACAACTGTCTTGTGTGACCTGTAGTCTGTCTTATTTATCTCTCTTGGTTCCATCCCCAACTAATGCGCACAGTCATAGTACAGATATTTTGTCAATTTATGTTTAAGTTTTCACTTCTTATCATTATCCAAGCATCGTTAGATATATTCGAGCAGCTGACAACATAGTAGAAATTCGCGAAATCCATTGGTCGTTCATAACTTTTCGATTTAAGTCATTGAGAGATATCACTGCTATTTTTACAACTGTTTGAATATCATGTCAAGCTATTTTGGGATGAGCACTAGTTTTGTGTTCGACTAAGTGCTGTTTTTCTGAAATATACTCGAACTTTTGATCGTTGAGGTGAATAAACAGCTATCTAAGCATAGCTGTAGTAGACGGTTATCGTATTAAAAATTATTCTGACTTGTTACTGTTCTTTAGACCTAATGTACATTCATTATGAGCTTCCATGTAATAGAGTTCTTTTTAAAAAATTTCATATTTCTAAAGATAGTTGTCATGTCATAATAATATCATCTGAATAAATATCTATAATCAGGATGTACAACACAGACATTTCACTAAGTATACTGATAGCCTATCACAAATCTTATCTGTAATCTATGCAACTCTCTGTAATCCAGGTTCTAGTTGAAAATCATCAACCAATATGGTAAATAAATTATCCTAAAATTGTATTTACAAACCTAACCAAATAATGCCAAGTGTCCTGAGGAACTACTGCAAGTCTGACACTCTCATCAGGAATGGTTATCCGTCGATAATAAATTAACATTTAGACATCATCTGGAAGAGGCACCGACAGTACAAAAGAAAATTTTTTATGAACATGGAAGTTAAAGGAGATACGATTGCTAAAATCTTGAATAAACGGATTTCAAAATCGTTGAATAAAACATTCTAGCTAGCTAAGCTCCGAATTGTTTTCTCATTACCTTTATGTTTGTTGCTTTTTTCATATCTGTCATTTGGACAATTATCTGACCCGTAAATTATTTCCATACTTTTACTTTTCTCTAACCCTATGATTATTATGCAACCCCATCTGATACTTAGTTTCGAATCACTTTCTGATGCAATCGTTTCTATCCTTCTATAGACATATATAACTATAAATACGAATGTACAGCTTCAGTAAATGATTTTGTCAAAAAGGGAATTTTCTTTGCCGAATTCTCTTTATTTTTATTCAATGATACAATGGGTTATTTCGATTAATGTCACCTTTTTTTTATGAGTTTCAATAACACTTTGTCAAGAAATCTATACACGATAGTAACCCGGGTGAATTGCACACAACTAACGCCTAGTTAATTAATAGGAGCATATATCTGCGATATGATCACTAATTACTCGTCGAGGTTGTATTGGATATGGTATGCATATCATTGATAATAACGACCCTTAACGATAGGAAAACGTCATTGCACCGAAGTAATTATGTAGAAGAAACTGTGCTGAAGAGTATTTTATCCAATATACACGGACCTAAATAAACTAACCACTTTTTGGTCGCAATTTTCCTTATCAGATCGGTTAAATGTATTTGTTTACTAGTGAAAACACAATGGTAATAAATAACGTAGCCGCATTCACCTTACAATCGAAAAAGTCAGGTCGGGAAACAGCAGGTGATATTTTGTTTACTCGTGACCGGCTGTCAAGTACTAGGTTAGTTGAAAGTTGTTTATCAGTTCGGCAATTTCCAAAAGTTCGTCTGATGCAATATAACTAAACTTAAGTTGATTTCCCGATGAAAAATCTCCATAAAAGCTTATTTCAAAGTCAACACACTAAATCAACAAGTGGATGTAAAGTTTTGCGTACTAAACAACCATTGTCTGAACATCGTACATTTAGATGACTTACCGTATTCATAGCATTATGTTCGGTGTGTGTAATGCTACCTGTATTCTAAACGAAAGTAGGAGTTGACCAGTCACACACTCGTATTGGACAATTTTTGAAGACACCTTAAAGTCCCTTCCAAATTTGTTTATTAGACTGTACGAACACACATATTGGTTTACTTTTCGATAATGTACAGTATTAATTTCTTGTTTAGAGATAATTTTACATTTATGGTTTGACCTTAGCTCCAAAGGTAGAGATTTAGTCAATTTCTAGTATCTAGACAGTTCGATTATACGTACAACTGCTTTTTATTGATCACGCCCTGAGCAATAGGGTATTGATGAAAGAAGTTAAAACGAATTACGCACCATTGTTCGCAAAAATTTACTCGAACGAATGTCAACTACGTACCGCTAACTATAGGTGTGGACTGTTTTTTTTCTTCTGCAACCCACTAATTAACACCATTAGATGACTTTAAGAAAAAAACTTTTATTTCATATTCTATTCACACAACAAAAACATATGATTTACAAGTCTCGATTGTAAGAAGGAAGAACATCTGAGATCACGAATCCTGTAAGAATTGATACTGCTTATTGTAGACCTAAAATAGAGTTAAGCACGTGAACTACACCCAGAATCACAGGTTGCCATGCGACCAAATACCGTACCCAATCTAAGAGATTTCCGTATAGTAAATGTGGTTTATCCCATCTAATATTACAGAAATGTTAAGAAAGTTAATCACGTAAAGTTTTACTAGTACATTGTTGTTTAATCGTATAGACAAAATACTCACAGTATTATTCATAATTTTACTATGAACGAATACTTTAAAAGCTACTAGTACGAAGTGGGAAATTCTTCCCTTTAAGCCAGTTTTAATTTGCTATGTAATATCAGTACCTCCCATGTAGATAAACATAAAAAACGAACTCGTACATTTATTACAATGTCTTAGACAAGAGTTATGAAATAAGCCTGCGTTTAATACCATTCACATGAGTGATAATTTATCATGTTACGAGAGGATAAATATTAATCCATGCGTTTATAATAAACCCTGATAAGCATATACTTGTCATATATGATTACAATTACAACTTTACTGAAATTATAAATTTTTTTAAAAAAGTTAGTCCTTTTGATAAATCTGGATAGTGCAATAGCTAGGGGTGGCCAGACCAAAACACGACACAAATAAATGAAGTCATTGACAAGCGGACTGATTCATGTTGGTAGATGTAGACTACCTGGTTGGGATCTGCGAGATTACAGCAACCGATGGTTAGAGACGTTGAATGACATGGCTGAGAATCGTTTGCAATGGCGCAGGTGCATCCACTCTTTGTGTTCTCCCAAATTTTAATCACCTGAATGCTTCATGTCCCTTTGTTTTTTCTCTTTCCAAATTCATTCCAATGGATTATACTCCTTGAATAACATCTCCAAATCCTAATTTTTTCGATTACTGCTTATACTTTTACTACCTCTACCACTATGGGATTTGAATGGACAATTGTATCTCTGTGCTAATGTGGTATGACAGCTTGAAGTTCTATGTTGTTGCTGACTGACTGAAGACAAAGATTAACAAAACTATGTGATTTATCAACGCAACACATTTCAAACAATCTAATTACATATACACTTGTTAAGAATATTCATATATGAGAAGAAAATCCAAGGTTAACTAGATAAATGGAAGGTAAGCGGAAACAAAGATAATGATCAAGAATAATAATATGAAAAACAACGCGGAACTCATCATCCTGAATAATAAACTAATATTACCAAATTAGAGTAAATTAGGGGTGAAAACAAGCTGTTTTTGCATAAAGGGACTTCAATAAACTTTAATACAACACCACAAAAGTCAAGTTAAGATCAATCTTTTGTCCTGTTTCAATGATGTATATCGTAATAGAGGATGATGGATATTTATCGTCTACTCAAACTTAGTTGAACTGCTAAACACGAATTTAATTATCTGGAGCTTTAATGTAATTAAATATCTTCACTTATATAGTGTACCTGAAATTCATAAAACTAAACATGGAGAGAAGGCTCAAATCAATTGTTACGAAAATTAAGACCTTATTTATGCAAAAACAGCTTGTTTTCACCCCTAACCTACTCTAATTTGGTAATATTAGTTTATTATTCAGGGTGATGAATTCCGTATTTTTTTTCTTTGATCATCATTTTTGTTTCCACTTACCTTCCATTTATCTAGTTGACCTTAGATCTTTTTTTCATATATGAATATTCTTAATAAGTGTATATGTAATTAGATTGTTTGAAATGTCAGTCAGCTACAATGTAGGACCAGGCACATATATGCATCGGTACAAGTTGCCATACCTCATTAACACAACAAGATGGACACCGGATTCATAAAAGTAGTTAATTCAGAGGTGGTAATATATAGGAGAAAGATTGCATATAAGGATATAGTATAGGAAGAAAGAATTAGTTAGCAGAAAGATATGAAGTGATTTTAATCTCTTAGTTTGAGGGAAGACAGGGAGTGTACACACCGACTCCATTGTGATCTATTCTAAGCCATGTCACCCAGAGTCTCCAATCGTTGGTTACGATAGTCACGCGGACCCCAACCAAGTGGACCGTTGTTGCTACCTTGACGTGGTGGTTGAGCTTGCCTATCGTGATGAAGCAACCGAGCTATACTGGCTGGAACAACCATTCCTCAAGGTCCTACCATGTCAGACAGGTCGGTTGAAGAGCGGTAAGACTAAAAGCAACAAACCCAAGGTCCGAAGGCGAAGTCGTACTGCTGACTGTACAGAGGCGTGACAACAGTAAGGTGTTTCCTTTAGACAACCAGCATGACAGCGATGCTGCCTTCCCACAAGGAGGGGTGGGGTTAGAAAAGGTGGGCCCTAAAAATGCACACCTCGCCTTATCCCACGAATATCCGACTCCGGCGGTAAGGTCTCAAGAAGTACGGAGCTAACACAAAAATTACTCGTAAAAAGGTCGCGTGTGACCGACCTCAAGCAGTTGTCTCTTGGGCACTGCGGTCACGCTCTCAGGTCACCAAGACCACCTCTAATCCAATTTCCTTTTTAGGTACCTGCAGAAGAACCTTTCCACGGTGTGGGCAACCGGGAAGTGATAACCGCCCTCATACCCCTAACAACAATCAAGACCACTGTTTGAAATGTATTGCATTAATGTATTAAATAATTTTGATAATGTTTCATCTTCTTATTATACTATCTAAACTTATAAATTCTGTTGATTGCGATAATATAAGACTATTTTTGATTGATTCCCTGAATTGATTTATCGTTATACTGGGAACATTTTCAACAAGTCAATATTAACGACTGTTATTTTGCGTGAATTATAGGAAAATACAACTTGACAACCCAACTGATGCAAAAAAACAACAACAAAGGATACGGATTTGTAAATGTCTGTTTCAAGTTGACTTTTTCATTGCAATACGGACAAGTATCTTTCTTTCCAATAATGCACCAACCTCGAATACAAAAGTCATGAAAGCTATAATACGTAAACCAATAATAAGGAGTCAAGCAATATTATATATATTTGATTATATATTATTTTAAAGGGATAATACTGTATTTAAAAGAAAAAGAACCATTCCATGGTGATAAAATGTTACTATTAGCAAATGAACCTACATAAACAGAGATAATTACAAACAATTTACAACAAATTACACTAATAGAACAATTTGACAGTCTATTGAAAAACCAATTGAGAAAAAAAAGAAGAATTACGATCGATTCGTATCGATTTTCACATTTAAAAAAATGAAACTATATAACTAGTTCATACTGATAAAATGCAGAATGTTTTGGTAGCACTGAGCAACAATGCCAGGATGTTTGGGATGCGCTTTTCCCTCTCTAAATGCAAGTTGTTGCTTCAGGACTGGCCTGTGTCAACATCTGAACTAAGGATAGGGAGTAACGTAGTCGAACTCGTCGACAACTTCACTTATCTTGGAAATCTGATCAGTCCTAATGAGTTGGTGTCGGACGAAACCTCTGCACGGATCCGAAAGGCTCGTCTGGTCTTTGCCAACTTACGTTACCTATGGCGAAGGCGAGATATCCGTCTATCAATAAAAGGACGAGTATACTGCGCGGCAGTCCGTTCTGTTTTACTTTACGGCAGCGAAACATGGCCATTAAGAGTAGAAGACACTCGTAAGCTACTAGTATTTGACCACAGATACCTTAGAAATATTGCTGGCGTCTGCTGGGATCATCGGGTAAGTAATAGTGAGGTTACATGCCAGGGTATTAGGGAATGATCGTAAGTCAGTTGGTGAGGTTATGAATCTTCATCAACTGAGATGGCTGGGCCACGTGTTACGTATGCATGAACACCGATTACCACGACGTGCAATGCTAACCGGTGTTGGAGATGGTTGGAAGAAAGTTAGGGGTGGCCAAACCGAAACGTGGCATCAGTGCTTGAAGTCACTAGCTTCTAGTCTGAGCCATGTTGGTAGATGCAGACTACTTGGTTGGGGTCCGTATGACTATCGTAACCGATGGTTGTGAAGACTGAGTGATTTGGTTCAGAATCGATCACAATGGCGTCGGTGTATACACTCTCTGTCTTCCCTTAAACTATGAGATTAAGATCGTTCTATATCTTTTTTTTCTACGAACTGATTCTTTCTTCCTGTACTATATCCTTATATACAATCTTTCTTTTATATATTACCACCATTGAATTAATTGCTTCTATGAATCCGGTGTTCATCTTGTTGTGTTAATGAGGTATGGCAACTTGTACCGATGCATATATGTGCCTGGTCCTACGTTTTAGCTTACTAATACCCATGATTCATATACATTACAATCATGTAAGACAACATCTATGAGTTAGGTAGCAATTTCAGTAATTCTCAGCTATTATTATGCGCAAATTATATAATCTATGTCAAATCAGAAAAACGAACTGCATATAATGCGTAGAACAGTCATAATATTGTGCTTATTTTATTTAGCATCAGCAAACTTAGGTAAACAATACAAACAAAAACAACAGAGTCAAAATCAATTCATCTATCTAAGGAATACGTTTAAATAAGTGAATATCGGAAACAACGGAACATAAAACCAAACAATCCTTTGTTTTACGAAAACAAAGTTGTATCCGCGCATCAAATATTCTAAGAAAGCGCATAACATTTACATTAGAGCTACACATGCTTATGCATGATAAGCGGCTCCAATAGTATTCGTTCCTGTTAACTTATGACTCAGATAGTGAGAATCAGTAATACAAACGTCTAAGGTCAAAATGATCATGGTGCAAACTGTTTCGCATACTTGGTGAAATGAGATTTACTAATACTACTAGTAGTGATTAGATTTACTAATCCTTTTTCATTATGGATTCTTTATCTTCTATATCGAAATACAATCGCTCACAATGTCCACATTGTCGTATTAGATTTAGAAGTGGATGTGGTTCGTTTTTTATTTTTGACACTGTTAATTTTTATAAAATTTATGATTTTAGTGAATTTATGGCACCTATACAGCCTATGCACTCATTGACAGATATTTTTGCTCACTAACAATAATAATAAGTCGTGACCAATAGAGTCTAATCCTTGTCGGATGAAGACAGTTATCAACCTCAAGATAATGGATGAACGGTTGCGCAAGATCATACATTGATCAAAGTTAGACATTAACACCGTTGGGTGCCGGCTCAGTAGTCTAAAGGTTAGGCGTTCGTACGCGAGACCGAAGGTCTTGGGTTTGAGTCCCTCTGGTGCGGGATTGTGGACGAGCAATGGTGGTCTAGCTTAGATTGACTCATGAATTCAACTATTAAAATAATATATTAATTCGACTTACTGGATTTCCTAAAGTACTTCTTGTGAAAGATAAATATTGGAATGAAGATAAGCTCAAATATATACATATATATAACGAAAATCTTCACAAAAAAGGATACACATGAGTACAATTGAGTCGATGGACTTTTTCACTACTATCTGCTGTTAAATCACTTTTACATATTGAACAGACTGATGGATCAATTCGACGAACTGGCATACCTTGAGGAATTTGATACTTCAAAATGAATGACAAAGAATGATTAGAAGTTTTTACCTTATCAATGATACGCCAAACAAAATCATAAATACTATGAAATGTTAGCTGGTTGAAAACAATATCAACATTCAAATTACATAGACAAAGGAATATGTAAATTATCATTAATATTGATTGGATAAATAGATAGTACTCTGTTAAGAGCATATTAATGCTCCTTATTAAGGCTAAGTATTTAGAGAAAACCGAAATCTCCCAGATTACTAATAATGAATTTATGAATAAATCATAGTGAATTGTGCACAAGGTAAGTGCACTGTTCCTATCAATGGAATCGAATGACTAATCACACTTTAATTTCTACAGTAATCACAGAAGCATTAACACAATGAGGACGAGAGTAATGACAGCACTTGAATTGTATTCCGGTCACTAATCCTAAAAACCAAGCAGACAATACAACCATATAACTAAGTACCGGTCTCGATTGCTGACAGCCCCAGTTTATGAGAAAGGACAAAAATTCTTATGTGACAATTAGAGAGGATAATAATGATAATGATAATACGTATAGCCAGACTGCTTTACTCACGTAACTGAGAAGCAATGTGCGAGTTTTGACGTTTTTTTTGTAGGGTTGGAGATGTCCCATAACATCACCCAGAAAGTTACAACAGCACATATATATTCATTCTTCACCTTTCTCCAGATCAAGAGTTCCAGTATTGTTTTACATACACCTTTTCATATTATCTTTGGGTCTCGAATTCTCAACCTCCAATTTATTCACTATAATGGTTGACACATTACTTCGACTTTTGGTATTTATCTCGTCATGTTAATGAGGTATAGCAACTTCGGGCGACCCACGTTTGTGTCAGGCCTTATGCTGATGATTTCTGTGTGTCCCATAACCAAGTTTTTAAAAATACATTGCGTAACTTACTGATATTTGTGCAGCCAATTTATTTGTGCAAACTTCAGCAAAATCTCGTGCAATAACTCCATAATAAAGACCGTAAAACAATGCCAATAAAGATAAATCCACTGAAACCTTTGTAGGCAGAAGGAATAGCAGATTGACTTGGAAAAATGTTAACACTAAAAGAACATAGCCACCAACTCCAAGTATATAGGAAACTGTATGAACAAATAAGAACCACCGATAAACTCGTCTATAAGATAAAACAACACAGACAACCTTTTGTAAGAAATGATACCACTTGTATTTATTATATTCTAGCAATTTAGAAATATAGTAGTGATATTATCAAAGGTTGTCAATTACCGACTTACATTCACTTTATTTAGATGCGCAACGCAGAAAGGCAGTTTACTTTTATAAAAAAATATGTATAGTTTACAATCTTATGGAAGCACACTCTAGAATCTTTTTATATAAAAATCATAAATATTGTGGTTCTTACTTCCATTCAATCGTGTTCTGACTTGGGGACTTATTGAGTGAAGTAGTGCCGAAGAATACTAAGCAATGAGTAGCTGGGTCGTAAAAAAAGAACTTATGACACTATTTATCAGAACTATAACTATTATGTAGGTCTTATAATTTACACACCTATATAATGAAATTATTATGTGTCGAAACGACCGTACAAGAACCTAACTCGTTCCTGTCTGATCCTTACTTTGCAGTCAGTGATAGTAAAAATATACAGCCTAGGACAAATACGGACTGCTTGGATTTGCTATTTTAAAGCCCGAATTTTATTCATTCCTTATCTAGTTAAAACCTAAGTTTAATTCAGTTAATAGTAGTAGATAGGTTAGTTTGATCTAATTTAGACGCTTCATGTTTGACGTTAGAACACCTAATCACTGGATAATGGTTAATTTTTTGACTTCTCCAATAAAGAAGTCGGTAGGTCGCTATTTTATTTATTTGAACACATAAATATTGGTACGAGAGGGCACCAAATATATATGCGCCACACAAAACAATGGGAATTTGAAGAGAAGGAAAAGAGGTGAGGAGCGTTAAAAAAAGAATAATAACGAGCAGAATAAGGTAAGGTAGCGTAATAATAATAATGGGGGAAACGAAAAGGTACAACCAGTAGAAATCCTTCAGTTAAGGAAGAAGCAACCACTTTTTATGAAGAAAGTAAAAGGTTAGAGCAGGATCGCCATTGGCTTCTATTCTGAGCCATATCTGATAACGTCTCTAGCCACTGTGTTGCACCATCTCTCGGACCCCAGCCAGGCAGTCGTGAAGGTCCAACACAAGCCAGCCCTTTGCAGATTTCTTTCATACCACGACACCATGTCATGCACTGACCCCATGTCATACACAAAAAATAATGAACTGTCTATTTATGGTAGATCGCTAACCGTGTACATCTCTAAGGACTGACTACGAGTCATCATATTAGGTTTATTTAAATACATAAACATTAGTACAGAAAGGCGCCATATATATATATATATATATATATATATATATATATATATATATATGCCACACAAATCAATCGATATGTGAGGGCTGGAATACTCTTTGAGTACTCAAACCGAAGCAGGTAGTTTCCTTAGTGGAGCACTCCACGAGCATCTGACCTAGAGTTCCAATGCGTAGGGTGGTGGAGCAACGTCAGGAGATGCAGTCCCATGGTAGCCGGTCACCAACAATTGTTTCATACGTCACTTGCCCCCTCAAAATTCTGGAACCCATATGCACCGCTAGTTTGGAGTCAGGGCTTTCCAACTCCCCTAGGTCGACTCTTCATATCCACCAACCCAGTTAAAGCGCGATATTCGCTTTTCGTCCTCTGAATTTCGTAAACGAAACCCCGTGACGAGGTAATGAATAGGACTTCCCGGGCAGTGGACGTATATGCGCGGCCATGTGAGAGCGGATTTCCCCCACTAGAGGATTTGAGGAGCTGGATTGATGGTAGTTAGTGGTGGAACCCAGGACGTGAGTTTCGTCCTATTTAAGACCCATCAGGTGGATATGCCTGCATCCCCGAGTTGATGTTCATTTGGGGAATCGGACCCAGTCCCGCCCACTTTAGTCTATTTTTAAAAACAATTAAAAATTTTATCAATTACAGTACCACCCACTACAGTATCACAAAGAAAATAATGCACAATAGCAATGAAAAGACACGCAAGCGGATCATAAGTTGCAGTCGGTCGGACCGAAGCTGCTACCTTGACGCGGTGGTCTGGCTTGCCTATCGTGCTATATTGGCTGGAACATATGTTCCTGTAGATTCTACCATGCCAGGCAGGTCGATTGGAGAACGGTAAGACTAAAAGCAGCAACTCAAGGTCTGAGGGCGAAGTCATACTGCCGACTGTAGAGGGGTATAACAGCAGTAAGGTGTTTCCCTCGGACAACCAGCATCTACGGCGATGCTGCCTTCTCACAAGGAAGGAAGGGTTAGAAAAGGTCGACCCTAAAAATGTCACACCTCACCTTACCTCACGAATTTCCGTCTCTGTCGGTAAGATTCTTTGAAGAACGGAGCTAACACGTCAAAAACCTCCCACAAAAAGGCCGTGCGCGACCGGCCTCAAGCAGTTGTCCCCTGGGCTCTGCGGTCACACTCCCAGGCCGTTAAGGCCGACATTAATCCGAATTCCTTTTCAGGTTTCTCAAGAAATACTCTTCCACAGTGTGGGCAGCCGGGAAGTGACACCAGCCCTCATACCCGTAATAGCACACGAGACCAAGTTGGTCACATCCAAATCCTATCCGTTGGTCGGTCCCAAACAACGCAGAACCCGGCATAAATGTGAGTTACTCCAATACTAAATTGGTGAGATGAGGTGAAATTGACGGAATGATTAGCGAAATCGTCAAAATAACAGTATCAACGATATTGAGAAAGGCAGCCTTGGACAATACGGTATAGACTGAAAGGATGAATTGGAGGAAAGTTTTAAGTGATACTAAAACAAAAGACTAAAATGGTGGATGGGGACGATTAAGAGCATTGACTGGGGATGACACAAAGCGATTACCCAACCCCAGTCCAAAAATCTGGAACGATGGAAAAAAAACTATTCAGATGGCTTTCAGCTAATCTTTGACTACCTACTATTTCCTTCCAAAATGAATAGAAACTCGACAAAGGACCACCAACTATTAACCAGGCTGGAAATTTGACCTAAGGCGACAGGGATAAGAAGAACTTGATAGGTAAACTCCAGAGGTTTTCGAGGACGTTGGCCCATTTTTGCAGCAGTCAGACTGCCTGAGATACTAGCTAGAGTTTGAAAATCGGACATCAGCCAGTCAAACGCAAAGTAGAGACTGATACATACGCACATCGGTCACCATAACCCAAGAGCACAGAGACGAGATTTCTAGTCAGAAACATTACTAGTAGTACTAGAAAGGACTATGCATTAAGGGTACGACTCGAGATAGCGTAAGCCAATGAAAAAAGATAGGAAATTAAGTGACTCAGGACCTAAGGAAAGACAGAATGGATGGCCTAGATATCTAGGTCATTGTAAGCGATTTCGAGCCATATCATTTAGAATGCTTCGTGTTTCTTAATGAACTACAAATAACCCGAGCAAGTCCCTAAAAACATTACCAAATATGAGTGAATATGAATAAATTATCAGGTTAACTACACCACAAAAGGTGGGGAAAAATAATTGTTTAATATTGCTATTACCTTGGTGTAGTTGTACTTATGCGTCTCTTAGAGGCTAAGTAAACCATAACTCCAGTGGTTAATGAAAACAAAACCCAAACAAAAATGAATCTTGGGAACTCTGCTAGCACGCTGTATATAAACGGTACCAACCACATAGCAATCAAAGTTACAAGCTGGTACGAGCGGAAGTGTCGCTTTTTCCAAAACATAAGCACTAATTGGCAGAAAAGTAAACTAACAAGTGCAACCAAAAACATCTCGAGGTGCATTTTTTCATGACCCTTGTGATCTTCATGGTACTTCAAGTGTTCTATCCTAAAAATCTTAAGTAACTTGTAGAACAGAAGACAAACCGAAATTTCTCTTCAGCAGAAAGTTCCGATAAATGATATGTCTAAGAGATTATCATTATTTTGAAATAAGTGATATCCATACAACATTATTGAGCACAACCACATCAGGATTACCTCCCATCCAAACGGATTCAATTAATTGGGCTACATATGAAGGTTGAGGGTTTTACTACATCTCTTGACACAGCTTAAGTTTCTAAGGAATAACTCAGCATTTAATATGAACTTTCCGATAAAAAATGTAAGAGAACAGATGGTGTTTACTAATTTCTTCTTGTCTTCAATACCCAATGTGTTTATGGCTAGCTTATGTTAACCAATAGTTTTCTTCGAGCTCACTTCAAATTTTTTCTGAACGATTCCAGGTCTCTAATGTGGTCCAATGAGGGTAATTTAGCTGTCTGAACCCACAAACACTAGTCACTCAAGTAGTTGCTTGTGGGTTCATGCATCCTGTAATGTGAGTGGGTGAGTTTGTCTCATGGTGGTTATTGTTTCTATGGCCGGTAATGATCACATCAGCAAGTAGGTGGTTGGTTGGTTGCAATATGGAAGATCAAAAAGGATAATCAGAATCCAGATAATAACGACATGATTTATTAATGAAACCTGCACCTGGCATCAAGACTCCAATAATTGGTCCAGATAGTTGTGGATGGAATAAAAGAAGCTTTCCCTTAACTAGCATCTGTGTCTAATAGCAATACCTATCAGTATAAGTTTGTGAGGACTAACGAGTTTAAATTCACATTACGAATGGATCAATGTCAGATCACCATTGAAAACCTGCAATTACTGGACGGCCGTTTCGTCCACCGATCACTGCTTCTCACTAGAACTCCAGGAAATCCACCCTGAGGCTAGTCACTAGTGAACACATGATAATTGTCATTACAGGGTTGTTCAATTGTGTCTGTTATGAGGCAGTCACTCACTAAAGATGATGGTGGACGGTCGCGCAATATCGTGGATTGGTGGAATGTGGACATTAACACCGTTGGATGCCTGTTCAGTGGTTTGCATGTTAAGCGTTCTCCTGCGAAATCAAAGGCCCTGGGTTCGAGTCCCACGTGTGCGATTGTGGGTGCGCACTTCTGAGAAGTCCCATGCCAGGAAGAAATGGCCGTCTAGTACTTCGAGAGTTTCAGTGGTGGTTTAACATTGATCCACTCAAAGTATCAATATAATAGCATTAGGTCGTTATTTCACCTATGTAGAAAAGTAAGTATGTGATACAAACAGAAGTATTGGCAAACTAGTATGAAATAGTGTCTCAAGTTATTACAAGTGTGCAAAGTTTCTCCTTGAGGCACCCCAGTGAATCTGTTTGCTTCTCGTCAGTTGGTAATGTCTTTCATGACTCGACTATTCATAACAAATAAAAAGTGTATCTACAGTCTAGTTGACCGAGTTGTTCCCCTTAAGTTTCTACTGTTTTTCCTCAAGTTCATGTTGGCAATGAACGTAAGTAAGCGTTTCAGATGATGTCAAAGGGTGTTCAGGATTCCGAAAGCCTTTAGAAAATGGCCTCCGAGTCCCCTATATTCTAAAACATAAAGATTCAGAGATTTCAAGAGCTACGCGTAAAGCGTGAGTTTCAGCTCACAGCTCGACTGTGGATATGCTCCAGAATATTGTCGCACCATTTTATCAAATTTCGAGTGGGGTCGAACAAAACCTTCGAACCAAATAGATGGTTTTCACCTTAGGTCAAGGATGCGCTCCACAGTTATTTAAGACAGCTCTGCTCTAAAAGTATTTTTGTCACTGCTAGCGGGAGATTTTAGATAATAGCTTATCAGAAAATGTATTTTTTCCAACTGACGACCTTTCTAGAAGGACATTACCCAACTGTCCGTACAGTTCGTGATATGCTGCAGATGAAGCACATTCCACGTTTAAGTGTTCTTAGCTGAACACTGGAACTCATGTATGACTGATTCTGTTGGAAACTTTTGACAAGATGACCAATACCGCATTCACCTTTCCCTTCAAATTGAGATTTACAATGTATCTGTCAACCGTAGCCAGCAGACTGATTAGGTAGGAATGTCCCTTTCTGAAGCCATGTCGTTTAGGTTAAAAGGTGTTTGCATCTAGTAAACAGTCACGTAGGCCAATGTAAACTAGAGGCTCCACAAATTGCTAAGGTTTTAGATAAAAGCTTATTGACCAATAGTCGTAGGGATTGTCGCTTTGATCTCCTTTGATGGTCGGAGTGATTTTGACTATTTTACAGTTGTCAGGATCGACGCCTTGGTGAATATGATAACAGTAAACTAATAAATGTTTCAGTGATTGTTTCTGTTTCTCTAAATATAACAGACTGCTTCGTGTCTGGGCTGAGACGTTTTTACTTACTTAAACATTCCATTTTCCAGAAAGATAGCACTATGCTTAGGTCCGGGTGTTTTGGTTCTGGCTGAGCTTCAAGTTGAACTCCCGTCAATGTGGTCTGTAGATGATACCCAGAATGTTTGAAAATGATGTTTTGCTGTGAGATTTGTGGCATTGTTGTAAATCAAACACAAGCGATAATAACCAAATGTATTTGAATACAAAATTGCAGAATATCTTGATAAAATCTGGGAACCATACGGTAATACTTCATCTGTAAAGTATCCATCAATTGTCTTGGACTTTGTTGTTCTTTTGTTTTCTTACACTCTACTTTCGATTGTTGATACAAATCAATTGTATCTGTGACATCAGTAGCACACACCACAGTATCCCTATCTTTGTCGCTTAGGTTATTGGGACCTAACGACTGGGAAACTTCATTTTGTTATGTCAAAAAGAAGAACGATGGCGGAATAACCTTTTCCGACTGGTGAAAAAACTATCAATAATATATGGCTAGTGCTGGTATCTGTCTTCACCTATTCCGGTTTATACGTTGTTGTGAAATCACATATCCGAGATTTTCCTTCCGGTCATTGATTCAAGATCTGAGTGTTTCAGTTATTCTTACCGCATGAACCTTATTTATGTCAAATAGTCCACGTAACTAGTCCATTTTATCTGGAAACTCAAGAGATCGTGACTCTATATTTCGTATCAGTTTTAATTTGGAATGGGCTGTAGGATGAGTGATGTGATTCACTCAGTCATTTTAGTGTGTCGTCGAATCTGTTGGCAACCGGAACTTTATGAGTTCATTGGAGTAAAGGTTTTTTTGATGATTTAATGGGAATGACAGTAATCAGCTGAAAAGCAATTGGTTCTGAAACTGAGAACACTTTTGATATATTGTTGTAATTTCTCGATTCAAAGGACAAGGAAGATGAAGGTATGGAAGTGTTTTTAATTAATTTAGAGATTTTAACCAAGTCACCCCTAGCCCTGTATTGCAAGCGAAATAAGTTTAGTTTGAATAATTTCTCATCTCATTACACCATATCACTTGCTCGTAATTTACAAGCGTAGGCCAAATGAACACTATGTAAAAATTAAAACGTATCTCTGTGCAATGGCCAGAGGCTTCCAATACTTTGATCTGTTATTTCACGACAATTCGCCATCGTTTTCAGTCTTTAGCTGACTGACCCCTATATCAGTAATCATGAACAACTGGTAGCCAAAAATGTTCACGAAGTAGCTGTACGCTGGTGGTCAAAATGTATGATGGTTCACTTGGAGGCGATTGCCAGAAGATACTGAACTCCAGACTATTCATAAAATTGCTGTAGGTAGTCCCGAAGCTCGAAAATTACCCGCCCATTTCAAAGCACTCAACATATATTAGGGTTATCAGCATAAAACATGGAGTCAAGAAATACCATTCTCATACATGCGGAACTAAATCGGTTACGAAAATGTACTGTGTCACTCCGCTAAACACAGATTTCCGGCTGAATGACCCGGAGTTCACCTGTACTCTTTATCGGGCTGTGACTAGGAAACCGAAGCTGTCTATTATAACGACACCGCTTAACACAACAGCATCCTGCAGTATGTGACTTTGTAAAACGTCTTGTTGGAGTCAGTAAAGACCACGACTTTAGGTGGCTTTAGACCTCTAAAAACAAGCCAGGTCGTTTACGCTACTAATAAGTTAATATGACACGAGTAACGTGTTTCGAAGCCTTGCTGCTTTTCGGAGAGGATCATATTTTCTTCTTAATGCTTGAATAACTCCATGCAAATCTTCATTTCTAAAATTCTAATAACTGCGCTGTCTAAACTTATCGAACAATAGTTTTCACGGTTATATACTATAACAACGACATCTTTCCTATCGCTAAGTAATATACCCTAGGTTTCTGACACAGAACGAAATACTTAAAGGACTTGTGTTGGAGAAGAGATCCTCTTAGCATCCGATCGGACTCACTGATTTTTATCAATCGCGTTTATCAAACAGATCAAACACATCAAATTTTTTAATTACCAAATGTTCAAATCATTAGCATCAGGACTAGCGTTTCTACCGTATGTGCACTGTTAAGGTAATATGAGAATGCCTGTGCTCTATGTTACTTTTATTGCGCCACATTAGCGACTTCGTGCTGCCACTTCTTCACAACAAATCACAGTGTACAACGCTTCATACCAAAACTGTCTAGGTATTTTTGTCATCTGCATATTTTACGTGCATTTCTACATTCATATTTTACAACCTCTGTATTCAGAATGATGTCTTTGTATTCAACGGTATTACGTTGGCGCTTCACCAATAGGGTATAGAAGGTGCCCTGGAATTCTAGAAATTTCTAATTCATTGTTACATGCGTACACCGCTCTGGCTCATTCTGATAAACTTGTAATTTATGACTCAAACAGCAGGAAAACCAAGTTCTTATTCCTGTAGCAAACTTTATCAACAACTTGCAAGTAACAAATTCAACTATATTGTCCTGTTAATAATCATAGCTCATTTCACAACCAGTCTTCAGGTTTCGGGTTTCTGGAATACAGTATCCAAAACACCTAGGCAAACAGTGGAAAACTGAGTGTTCAAGGTCGAGAATCTTAGTAACTGGGTTCAAAGCTTGGATAGTACGAATATATACATACACAGTGAAAATAATGATGTTTGATACAACAGTTGATAATCATGTTGAGTTGGTGAAATGTCACTGTCTCCTGGTCAAACTATCCGAGTTCCAAGCCACGGAACATCAAACGCCTTACCGACCCTCATCGAAGTAAAAACCAACCAGGGCACTCTTGTCAATCCCAAGCCGTGGACAGGAACTTGCAGCAGTTGTCGTACTTTGTTCCTCGTACCTTGTGTTACTTATATTCCCCCGTGGCGACGTTATGCTTGTACCATACGGTTGCTAAAGCAGCCATACTACCTGGATAATGAGGGAAGGCAACCCATCGCTAGATGTGACTGCGACACAAGCTTGTAGGCTAAGTCATCCAAATCCAAATCGAGAAGACCTGAGATCCCCCACATTGACCTCACGCATTGGCGACGCATAGACAAATATATGCTTTGAATTGCTCCTATGAAACATATTATCTCAACAGTTTATCTGTACGTTAATCACAATAGGGATGTAGTAAAGCAATGTAAAGGGCATTTTCTGTCACTTTTGCCTTCGGTAACAATTGGTGTGAACAAAAGCCAATGGTGTTGCTCAAGGAATCAGATACTCGTTTTGTCTTTTTTATGTAGATCTACGACAGTTGAGTGTCAGAAAGGATAGTTATCGCACCTATTCAAAGCCTCTACGTTGCGCTGCTGAGCAATGAGAGTAACCTTACTAACTAGTTGTGGCTGTCGGCGGACATCGGACCAACCCATTTCTCGTATGCTAAAATTTGATTACTCAGAGTTTACTCTTTTAGGCTTTAAAAATCGTGGCGGCCTCCTCGGTCTCTAAGCTTACGTACATGAATTACACGAGTTTCGAATTGCGTAGTTGTGTCTGTAGGTAAATGCAAAAGGTACGTACGTGAGTTAGCACAACGAACATTAGCTGAATTAATGTTTGTCATACGTCTAATGAAGTCACTGGCATAAACTATTAGAGCGAAGACATAACAAAACAGTACGATAGCAAATGTCAGAGGATCAATACCACAAACCCTCCTCAAAAGAGAGTATTTATGCTTGAGTATGTTATAAGTTGCAAGAGAGAATGCCTTCGTACAAGTGATATGCATAAATGACAGTCATCTGTAGCAATTACGTTTGAAGGAAACCACAACAACCTATCGTATCTCGTGAATATACATGTATGTTACCTATGAGATGCATGAGTGAAAAAGCATTTTATCCGCATGCATGTAGATTGTACTTGTTTTTGCTGAAACGTCCGTGCGCCAAAACACGGGGATCTCAACGATTACTATGTAACAATTCGGGTTGATTACTTTATAGTTATATAGTAGTTCATAAATAGTTTTCAGAAGTTACCTATTATTTGATCTTGAGATACAACAGACGGGGAGCTTTTTGTGTAGGTAAAAAGATAGAATTTCTGTACCGATTATTTGAAAATTATGAGTAAAAGACTTAGAGTCAACAAAGTTTTGGGATTTTATTTAGATTACTAACAGAATTTTCTCAAAATCACTGGAGATTTGTGGTAAATTTGGAATTTGTTTTGAGGAAAAATCCCAGATATGAGAAAAGTGTGAACTTTTGATCGTGTCTGCTCCGAAATAAGTTAGTTTTTCCTTAGAGTTAGAAGTTTGGGTATCAAAGAGCTGGAGTTGGAAGCTAATACGTTTCTTATGGAATACGAAAATGACGAACATTGTGCTGCAAAAGAAACTTCAGCAAAATAATCGGGAAGAATATTATATGCCTGCAATATTCAGAGGCTACATTCTTCCATGTAAGTGGTCTTCAAACATTGGCTAAACGTTCACAGAAAATCAGTGCCAGATCCATGATTCACAGAAATAATATTGATGATTAGATTATGAATAAATGTTATGCTAGTAATATACAGTTAAAATAACTGAGTCCACTCTGTTTCTGAATGGAAATTTTAAAACGAAGGGGACTATATGAAGTAAATATTTAGTACATAATTGTATATTATTGTAATTACTATACAGTACCTGCAGGTGTTGCAGTCACTTAGTCACTACATAGAACGTGGTACGTATGTACATCGGTTTAAGTCGCCATACCTCATTAACACAGAAAGGTGAAGTTGTCAGGCCTGATCCCACCAAAGCAGAGATCGTAATAATACGAGTGGTGAATGGAAAGATCACGTATCGAAGATGAAAATGTAAATTGGTGAAATAGAAGCACGAAAAAAAGTGATGAGGAATTCTGAAGTTCAGAATTTAGGGGAAGACAGAGAATGGATGCACCTGGGTCATTGCAAACAATTTCGAGCCATTTCACTCAAATTCTCTAACTATTGGTAATGAGAATGAGGCGGTGGTTTACATCTATTAACGTAGCTCATTCCAGTACTCATTGACTTTGTATACTGATGCTATGTCTTGGTTTGGCCACATCTAGCTTTCTTTCAACTTAAATCTACGCCAGTCAACATCACAAGTGTGCCCACTGTTTTTCTTACTCTTGTAATGGTCATTTCGTAACTACTAGATGTACGTTTTGAACTGATCTGGGGATTGATAATACGTACATTACACTCAGTGTTATTGTTCATCGAAATTGGCATCGTAATAGAAAGAGACATCATATAAACGTAAAAGAACACTGGAAATGCTCCCTTGACATTTCCAGTGAACATAATTATGAATAAAAAACCAAAACCACTAATAATGACAATCTGAAGTACAGAAGACCAAAAGAGATAGATAAAAAAACATGGAAAGTGAAATGCCTCCAGAACACGAGCAGACACAAGAAGTAAATCATATTCCATGAAAAATGAGTGGTACGACTTCATAAAAACCCCTTGACAGCGTCTTTAGAAGCCAGGTAAAGGCTAGGAAAATTTCGTCCAATTAGTACGTGTCACAAAATCATCCACAAAATGAATGGACTATGTGCCATACTGTAACTGAATGATTCCTAACTTTAGGTCCAGAGGCAAACGGTTACTAACAAACTCATAATTACAGTTGTTTTATGTACATAAACGGATTGTGAAGTGAGGCCTCTTTCTTTACTTTGAGCCCTTTTTTCTACCACAAGTGTAAGATGATTCAGAAGATCCAGAATGCGGTTAGGAAGCCAGTGTCAAGCTTTAAAGTTGCACACTTGTCAAACAAAAACTCCCTTTCTTGAAAATTTTGACTAATTTGCAAGATTCTAGAGTTTCGTTACTTTGAACATACATCTTAGGTATCTCAGTCCACATTTCACCTTCTATCGAATCTGGTTAATACTTGAATTATTAATTAACCATAATTCCAAATATGACGATTTTTAATAGCTATTTAGATAAAGATTCACAGTAAACAGTGAACATTTATCAGGACTTTAATAAACAGTTGCTCAGAAATTGAGAGCGAAGCATAGATAAAGACATTATGTGTACAATTGTATTTTAATAGTTGAATTTAGGAGTCAATTGAATCTAGGTCACTATGGAAAACCTGGAATCACTGGATGGCCGTTTCGTCCTAGCATGGGACTCCTCAGCAGAGCGTATCCACGATCACGCCTCGCTGGACCCCAACCCAGGACCTATCAGCCTTTCGCGCGAGCAATTAACCACCAGACCACTGAGCTGACCGGCATCCAACGGTGTTATTGTCTAACTTCCATCAGTCCACAAAGTTGCGCCACTGTCTACCTTTGTCATTGGTGTGTTACTATCTCACAACAGACCCGATTGAATTCCACTGGTCACGGTCAAACCTCCCGAGGCGGGGTTGGGGATGCACACTGCTGATGAATTCAACTATTAAATTACCATAATATCCACAAAATCGTTTTCTGATTTGAACTGTATTTGTTATAAACTCGTCAACCTAATAGTTTACCGAACGAAAGGTTAAATTTTTCTGAATTTCACTCTCTGAGATAATTACTCTTCATAGCATTTAAGTGCTATTTAGAAGTAAATTAGCAGGTTTCAAGTAAGCATTTTAAAAATAACATTTTCCTTTTCATTGTCTTGATAGGTTCATTCCTTTATAAATAGCCTTCTTAAAAGTTCGCACCCTATGTATTATTTATAAAAAGATGAATAGTTTGGGTTTATCGTCTAAAGTTTGGCTTGTTTTTACAGTTTGATCTAAGTCGTCGGAATAGCTCATTTGGGAGAGCGTTAAACTGAAGATCTAAATGTCCACGGTTCGTTCCAGGGTTCTGGCAGGCGACTGGCTCTCAAGCTTTGCCCCCAAATGGCCTGGTACGGCCGAGAGTGGGGAGAGTCAGCTCACTCTCTCGAAATGCTCTCACATGGCCATGCGTATATAGCCTCTGCCAGGGAGGTCCTACTCATTGCCTCCCCGCACCACGGGTGTTCTTTACAAAATTGAGAGGACGAAAAGAGAATGTCCGGCACTTTGATCAGGTTAGTGGACATGGAGAGTTCACCTAGGGGAGTTGGAAAACCCTGACCCTAAACCAGTGGTGCACATAGGCTCCAATATTCTAAAAGAACAAATGGCGTATGAACCAATTGTTGGTCACCGGCTTCCATGGGATTGCATCTCCTTACGATGCTCCACTGTTTTGTGGATCAGACCTTCAGGTCGAAGGTTCCGGGTGTGGCCCCCTAAGAAAACCACCTGCTTCGGTTTGGGCGCCCGGGCAGTATCACAGCCCTCACACATATCGAATGAGATTCGTGTGGTGCATATGTATTTGGTGCCTCCTTGTACCAATATCTATGTGTTCAAATAAATAATAATAAATTGGTTCAAGAGCCAATACTAAATATTTGAATCTTCATGAATATTCCGAACTTAAATCACTTGTGAATATTTCATTGGAATTCACAAGTTGTAGTGTGGTTTTCGTTTACAAACCGACAGTTCTAACATATGACCAGTGACATATACTGATTAACAACAATATAACTTGAACAATGACCAAGATAATTGGTAACATATATTGGTACAGGAAGCAAGATTTTCTCTAGCCTAGTTTCAGTCTGAAGCAAGTACACGGTAACCAAATAAAGCATATTTTATTGTATTTCCAACAAACACTAATTGTTTTGTATACATAAATTATCAGACAAGACTATACTTCAAATTACTTATTACTTACTTACGCCTCTTACTCTTCGTGAAGGAGCATAGGCCGCTCATCACCATTATCCATACAAACCTGTCCTGAGCAATCCTTTCCGGCTTTTATTCATTCTTTTCATATCTGCTACTATTTCCCGACGAAATGTGTTCTTTGGCCTACCTCTTTTCCGCTTCCCCTTAGGATTCCGTGTTAGGGCTCGCCTTGTGATGGAGTATGATGATTTGCATAATGTTTGTCCTATCGATTTCCATTGTCTTTTCCTAATTCCTCACACTTCAAATAAGAAACCATAATATATGAGTAACCAAGCCATAAATAATATTTCCGATTAAAATCATGAACCGATTGATGTTAGACCAACATTGAAAACCTGGAAGCACTAGATGGCCGTTTCATTCTATTGCGTGACTCCTGTGACGGATCCCAGCAAAAGAGCTTACTCTAGATACATCAATACGCAAGGTTATTAATAATATACCAAAAGAGTTAACAGTAAAATCCTAGGTGTCTGTCTATGAGTAAAACCAAAAGTTAACAAATTTCAGTTAGAATACAATTGGTATATTAAACAACAAGGTAATAACAGTTATTATGAAATGAATGTTACTTGTAAGCTGCTCTCTGAGATAAAAACCACAAATGAGTTCACTTGATTAATGAAGGTTCCTCTGCACGAGATGGTACCAACGGCGTAATGAGAAAGACCGGATCCAATAGTATTATTTAATAATAATCCGGGCCAAAAATCCAACTTAGTGTAGGAAGGTCTAAAAGAACACTATTATAGTCTTCAATCAAAGGCCGTGGCCAATATTTCAACCAACGCGGTAGAAAATTCGTACATAAGTGTCCAAACAATTATAATCGTTTTTAACAAGTGATACAGAAAAAACAATAGATATTGAATAAAAATGTGGTTACATATAAAATGTGACAAATTAGAGAGACAATATAGTTTTTATTTTGTCGTTACAAAAATCACTGAGTATACATCAGCATACTCCTCAGTAGTGTGCATCCACAATCCCGCTCATAAGATCAGTGAATAGTAGTTAGGAGACACTAGACCATATAACA
This sequence comes from Schistosoma haematobium, assembly GCF_000699445.3. Taxonomy (NCBI): domain Eukaryota; kingdom Metazoa; phylum Platyhelminthes; class Trematoda; order Strigeidida; family Schistosomatidae; genus Schistosoma; species Schistosoma haematobium. The sequence goes on from NC_067198.1 coordinate 2,225,068, forward strand.
ACAGTTAGTGAGTCTCATCTTTAGGCAACAGTATAGATTAATGCAATACATTAATTTATGTTTAGGTAAGCGTGTATTGACAGATACAATTTACTAATCTCATTATTTTCTCAACTTGATTTATCCTACTTACAAGTAGGTAAAATCTTTTTTCAAATAAATGTTTGAAGTATAAACTGTCAATTGAACTAGTTGATTCATTTGAAGAACTTCAACTAGGAAAAGGAACTATTCAACCTTTAATTATTCTAACATATCTGAATAGTTCTTATTTAAAAAAAAACTCTTGGACAATAGGTCAAGTATGAGAGTAAATACTGCCTAATGAGATTAGACTGTAACATGTGAATCAATGATTTATCACTGATCGATCGATCGATCGATCGATGACTATACTTCTGTCTCTTGATAGAATTTCTCTTGTTTCAGTCATAAAACTAGCGAAACACTTGTTCATATCTTCTTCTTCTTCTCCTGAAATAATTTAAGTACATAATGGGAAGTGTTATATCCTAGTGGAGATTACATTACGAGCAACGTCTGAGTCTTGTTAATGGACTAATATTATTTATATATTCTTATGGTAAAACTATTCAATGATTAGATTATGTATATTTATATTCTCCTTATTATAAGCTTTGTTTTGACGTATATATTATTATTGTACGATTTACTGTTCTTCAGCTATCTTCAGTTTATTGACTACTGCCTCCCATGTTCACAGCCACTTTTTGGCTTTATTGTGTACAAATATTATTTCCTATTTTATGGTACGTTGCGATCTGTTTGACTGATATATAAACACAGTATGTCTGAAATAAATGATTCGATTTTCATATTGGAAGCTGGTATTTGGTGTTCTGGACTCAAGTGGACGGGCTAGACGGACATGGGATCAATAAGGACACTAGGCTGCTCATACCGGTCGAACGTCATTGGTTTGGCACAGTGCGAAGATTGTGTATAAGTAGTATTTTGATTGGTGGATAAATCACGTGATAAAAAGCTGGACATAAACTCATAACAGGAAGTGTTGTTTAGATAATAAACTGGAAGTCATATACAATCATCATAATATTTGAGAAGGTTGGAGTGTAAGTAAACAGTTATATATTTCATAGAATAAATAAGTAATATTGTACAACAGATTGATTTCTGTTCTGTTGAGAAGATGTAGAAAACTCCTTGAAAAAAGCCAATAGAATGCTTTGAAAACACTGAGAAATCCCCTTTATCCAATCAGTATTCAATAGACGTTTTACTAGAAATATCTAGAGAGTGAAAAGTCACATGTTGAGTTTGTAATTGGATGATTATCTACATTGTTACTACTATGTCTAGTAGCGTTCCAGAATTTTTCGGAAACTATAAAGTCCCTAGATTTTCTGTACATAAATGAACTTTTTGAATAAAGCGTGTCTTCTTTATTTCTTGCCGTTTCTCTCATATTCAAGTTGTTGTATAGATCTAGCCTAAGAGTTATGAGAAGAGTTTAGGAACCAAATCTAGGATTCAATTAGAAAACTTATCACCTTTGTTGTCTTGTGGACTGCAAATTAGATGGCAGTGAATTATCGATCGGACCAAAGACGCGTTAATACGTAAGAACAGCCTAGAGTTCTGATTGGTCCCGCTTCTTGTCTAGCCTAGCCAGTTGAGTCCAGAACGCCAATCTCAGCCTCTGAGATATGAATCATTGTATTTCAAGCATACTCTGTTTATATACCAATCAACGCGACCACAACGTACCAATAAAATATGAAACAACACTTGTACGAGAACTAGCCAGATGTGACTGTGAATGAGGGAGGTAGTGATTAACAGATAGGGAATAATTCATGAATGGTAAATCGTACAATAATAGTTCATAGGTCAACGTAAAGCTCACAATAAGAGAGGGATGAATATTAACAGTTTAGTTATATAACAATTATACGATGAAATTATACTCATAATATCGGTCCATTAATGGATCTCAAAAGTTACCATTCATTATGCTTATTGGGATACAACACCTTTAAAGTTTCTTTTCTTATTATCTGATGATTTATGAACACATGTTAATTATTTTCCCTGAACAGTATCATGATAATTACAGTTTGTCTGTCTATCTTTCATTCTGTCTCTCTGTAAGAGATAGATCTATTTATATGATCTTAGATCGATACCAATTCGAGTGATCAATTAATGGTTAATTAGATTGTATTTATATTCTTCAATTGAATGTATGTTAGGTAGCTTAAGGTAGATTGCTAAAACTAGATTAGCGCTAAAAGATTAAAATCCCTCCCATATATGAGGAGAAAAAGACTGAATATAATGAACAGCTCGAAATTAACTAGATGATTTGGACTTTGCAGATGACTTGATCCTTCTATTTCATACAAACGGACAAATTCAAATGTAGAGAGCTAGTGTAGCAGCAGCTTTTGAAGGAGTAGGCTTCAACATACACAAGGGAAAAGTAAGATCCTCAAATACAACATAGACAACAGCATCCTAGTCACACTGGATGGCGAAGTTCTCAAAGATGTGGAATCTTTCACGTACCTGGATATAGTATCATCGATGAACAAAGAGGATCTGATGAAGACGTAAAAGCGAGGATTGACAAAGCAAGGACCGCATTCTTACAGCTGTAGAACACATGGAATTCAAAAAAACTGTCAATCAATATCAAAGTGAGAATCTTTAATACGAACGTTAAGACGGTTCTACTGTACGGAGTTAAAACTCGGAGAATTACTACAACCATCATCAAGAAGGTACACGTATTTATAAATAATTGTCTACACAAGATACTGAATGTCTGTTGGTCGGATACCATCATCAACAACCTACTATGACAGAGAACAGACCAGCTTCTTTCTCAAGAGGAAATTAGGAAGAGACTTTGGAGGTGGATAGGATATTCATTACGAAAACCATCAGATTGCATCACAAGACAATCGCTAACTTACAATCCTGAAGGCAAACGTTAAAGAGGAAAACCAAAAAATAATACGTCAGGAATCGGAACCAGACATAAAAAAGGTGAATAGGAACTGGAAAGGATTGTTTAGGACAGAGTTGGACGGAGAATGCTGGTAGGTAGTATGCTGCTTCGACATTCAGGAGTATTGTAATGATAGATAAATAAGATCACAGGATATAAAGATATCTTCCTCCATTATGAAACATTTGGTTGAGATTAGTCATAAGGTTGATATCAAGTCAGTATACTGAGGTTATACAGAAACTGAAACTTTGTTTATGTGTTCCATAAAAACACAATTTGTTCTTACCCTTAACCTACCCTGGTATTTCTGATTTTTTTTATTGTGATCATGAACCGATTGGTGCTTATACCACCAACCTTAATGGTCTAGAGGTTAAGCGTTTGCATTTTAGACTGAAGGCTCTGGGTTCGAATCCCGCAAGCGGGATCATTGATGCGCACTGCTGACGCATCCCACAATAGGACGAAACGTCCATCCAGTACTTCCCAGTTTTCAATGATGGTCTAACATCAATCGATTCATGATCTCAATCAAAAACCTAATAATCTCCATAAAACTATATTGATAATACTGATTTATTATCCAAAATGGTTATCATATTGTTTCTATGCCTTTTATTTCTTTATGTTACAGCTTACCTTTAACCTGTCTAATTGACCATTTATTTTTCGCTGATTGAAATCATGAATCAATTGAAGCTAGACCATTATGGAAAACCTGGAAGCAGTGAACGGCTGTTTCGTCCTAGTATGGGACTCCTCAGCAGTGCGTATCCACGATCCCGCACCCCGCGAGCTTCAAACCCGAGACCTATCAATCCCACCCCAGGCGCTTAACCAACTAGACCACTGAGCTGGCCGGCATCCAACGCTGTTAATGTCTATTCTACATATATAAATGGTCTTAACAAGTCTATTATGTATTTCTAGGTTGATAATAATACTGATCTAATTCTACACTTGAATATGAATAGCCAAGAAAAAAAAAAGAATTTTCTAGAAAACGACCATATTTATGTGTATAGTTTAGTTCAAATATAATCGATCATGTACATAAAATTAAATCATTAACCAATCATAAATTGGTTGATGAAATTCTAATGTAAACTAATTTGATTTAAGACACCTCCGCAGTTCTAAATTGATCGAGTCATTATTATGAAATAGAATATGTTATTAGTTAGATATTATTGATGATAATATTGATTTTTTGATTATTATTATATAATAAGAATAATTACTTAATTGCATGGAGAACAGCTGACAGACGCATTCCAAGTAAGGACCGAAGTCAGACAAGACTGTCTACTCTCTCCCTTCCTCTTTCTTCTAGTGGTCGACTGGATTATGGAGACCTCGACATCTGAGGGAAAGTATGAGATACAATGGACAGATCACAATCAATTAGAAGATTTGGACTTCGCAGATGACCTAGCCCTCCTATCGCATACACATGAACAAATGCAGATAAAGACAGCCAGTGTAGCAGCACTCTCTGCATCAGTAGGCCTCAACATATACAAGGGGAAAACCAAGATCCTCAAATACAACACGGAGAACAGCAATCCAATCACTCTTGATGGAGAAACTCTGGAAGATGTAGAATCCTTCACATACCTGAGAAGCATCATCAATGAACAAGGAGGTTCAGATGCAGACGTAAAGGTGAGGATTGAAAAAGCATTCCTACAATTGAAGAATATATGGAACTGAAAACAACTGTCTGTCAACCAATATCAAAGTCAGAATCTTCAATACGAACATCAAGACAGTTCTACTGTACGGAGTTGAAACTTGGAGAACTACTACAATCATCATGAAGAATGTACAAGTAGTTATGAATAGTTATCTATGCAAGATACTCAACATCCATTGGCCTGATACCATTACCAATAGCCTACTGTGACGGAGAACAAATAAGCTTTGAGATGAAGAGAAATTTTAGAAAAGTTGGAATTGTATAGGATTCATATTGAGGAAATCATCAAACTGCATCACCAAGTAAGCGCTAAATTGGAATCTTGAAAGAAAACGGGAAAAAGGAAGGCGAAAGAATACACTGCGTCTGGAATTGGAAACAGATATGAAAGGAATGAATAGCAACTGGAAACAACTGTAAAAGGTTGTCTAGGACAGAGTTACATGGAGAATAATGGTGGGCGGCCTATGCTCCTCTATGAAAGGGAACAGTTGTAAGGGCCAGAACAGTTAGCCCACATATTCAAGTAGGCCTCCTTATATTTTATTGTGCCAATATATCATTTAGTTCTGGCAAACTTCATCTGTTGATCGGATTATCTAAATTTATCAAGGTGATCAATCTGTAAAATTTCATAAAATGCAGTTACTTAGTAAGATTTTTGTTTGTTCGTGTAAACTAATGGAACTATACGGTAATCCACCATTCGAATAACACTTTTGTAGGTTTTTTTGATTGAGAACATGAATCGATTGATGTTAGACCACCATTGAAAAGCCAAAAGCACTGGACGACCGTTTCATCTTATTGTGGGACTTCTCAGCAGTGCGCATCCACGATCCCCTCGAGAGATTCGAACCCAAGGCCTTCAGTCTCGCGCACGAATGCTTAACGATTAGACCACTGAACCGGTATCCAACAGTGTCAATGTCTAACCTCAATCAATCTGCGAAGTTGCGCGACCATCTTGTTTGTTTGAATCTTCTTATTGATGTTTAGGACTTCAATTGATATATCTCTTATTGGTCTATGTGCAACCTGTGCGGATTGCCTCGGTATTACCTTGAGTCACAAGCATTATATTCTTGGATAGATGGTGGCTAACAGTTGAATCCGAGACGCGCATTTCGTCCTGTTTTGGACTCGTCAGTTGGACATACATCCATCCCAGAGTTGATATTCACCCCGGGACTCAAGTTCCGAATAGGACAAAACACGCTTCCCTAATTCCACTGCTAGCCACCACCTACCTTTACCTATAATCAATCTCACATTGTTGTTACATTCTTAGTATTTGGTTTCATTTAGATTTAATATGGTTCATTTAGTTTACAAATCTAAATGGTCAATATATATATATATATATATATATATATATATATAATTATCTAATCAGCTTTACTGTAATTAATCTTATTAAGCTCACATTTATACTTTTAAAAGTACTGATTCTTTAAATGAATTTGCACATGACTGACAAATACACCTTTGTATTATTCCATTCTTTCTGTTTTACAAAGTTCAGGGTCAAAAAAAACACGTTTCATGCAATAATAACGACACTAGAGAATGGTTAAGTAAATCATCTAGGAAGTCATCAGTATTGTTAACATTGTTTATACTATGGTTTGAACATACTTAAATTTGGTAATGATACTATTAGGTGTATAACACTATTAGAGACAAGAGAATCGATGAAATAGTTTTACAAATCAATTCCTTATTTGATAGTACAAATAGACTGTTCTCACCGTTGAGTGTAATGTAATAGATTTGTATGACAGTATCATAATATGAGTAAGGGGGATTTGTGAAAATTGTAGTATTATCTAAGCTAGGGAGCCATTGTAAAACCTGGAAGCACCAGGGCAGCCATTTCGTCCCAGCGTGAGACTCCTCAGCAGTGCTCATCTACGATCCCACAAGCAGGACTCGAACTCGGGATCTTCGGTTTCGAACATTAACGCTTAACCTCTAAATTAAACTATGCTCCAGATAGGGATTTTCTCAAGAAAGTGCATAAGTTCGTCAGTTCAGTAGGGGAATCATTATTCGACATTTGATATTCAAAACACATTCAAAAACTACAGTGATAAACATCAACAATCCAACGAAAACCGATGGAAAGAATCCATTTGATTGTACCCAATTAAGTTCTCTTCGAATAATACAACAAAAATAACAATAAAACAAAGACTAATACTACTACTACTACTACTACTACTACTACTACTACTACTACTACTACTACTACTACTACTACTACTACTACTACTACTACTGCTGCTCTGCTGCTGCTGCTGCTGCTGCTGCTGCTGCTGCTGCTGCTGCTGCTGCTGCTGCTGCTGCTGCTGCTGCTGCTGCTGCTGCTGCTGCTGCTGCTGCTGCTGCTGCTGCTGCTGCTGCTGCTGCTGCTGCTGCTGCTGCTGCTGCTGCTGCTGCTGCTGCTGCTGCTGCTGCTGCTGCTGCTGCTGCTGCTGCTGCTGCTGCTGCTGCTGCTGCTGCTGCTGCTGCTGCTGCTGCTGCTGCTGCTGCTGCTGCTGCTGCTGCTGCTGCTGCTGCTGCTGCTGCTGCTGCTGCTGCTGCTGCTGCTGCTGCTGCTGCTGCTGCTGCTGCTGCTGCTGCTGCTGCTGCTGCTGCTGCTGCTGCTGCTGCTGCTGCTGCTGCTGCTGCTGCTGCTGCTGCTGCTGCTGCTGCTGCTGCTGCTGCTGCTGCTGCTGCTGCTGCTGCTGCTGCTGCTGCTGCTGCTGCTGCTGCTGCTGCTGCTGCTGCTGCTGCTGCTGCTGCTGCTGCTGCTGCTGCTGCTGCTGCTGCTGCTGCTGCTGCTGCTGCTGCTGCTGCTGCTGCTGCTGCTGCTGCTGCTGCTGCTGCTGCTGCTGCTGCTGCTGCTGCTGCTGCTGCTGCTGCTGCTGCTGCTGCTGCTGCTGCTGCTGCTGCTGCTGCTGCTGCTGCTGCTGCTGCTGCTGCTGCTGCTGCTGCTGCTGCTGCTGCTGCTGCTGCTGCTGCTGCTGCTGCTGCTGCTGCTGCTGCTGCTGCTGCTGCTGCTGCTGCTGCTGCTGCTGCTGCTGCTGCTGCTGCTGCTGCTGCTGCTGCTGCTGCTGCTGCTGCTACTGCTGCTACTACTGCTACTACTACTGCTACTACTACTACTACTACTCTACTACTACTACTACTACTACTACTACTACTACTACTACTACTACTACTACTACTACTACTACTACTACTACTACTACTACTACTACTACTACTACTACTACTACTACTACTACTACTACTACTACTACTACTACTACTACAAGATTGATGTTGAAATTATCAATAATAATCATGATTAATTTTCGAAGGTCCTAAAATATGAATTAACATACTGAGATGGGATTTGGAATATTATCCAGTTAACGATTATCATAGCAATTATTAATATGATCTAAATGAAATCGAAATTCATATTAGCACCGGAAGAATGTCAGAATATGAAGTATTGGAAATAAACTCATATCAAGGTTTATTTAAGAAACTGTGAAAATGTGTTGAGATTATGTTGTACTAAGGAATTGTGTGTGTCTTCTGAATAAAAAGATCAGGCTTGAATTGACGAATCGTTAAAGTCTTCAATGTGCACAAGTTTCTTACTTGGCTTTCCTTCGAACCAATCCGTCTTACTTACTTACTTACGCCTGTTGCTCCTCGTGAAGGAGCATAGGCCGCTCACCAACATTATTCATACAACCCTGTCCTGGGCAATCCTTTCCAGCTCCTTCCAGTTGTTATTCATCTTTTTCATATCTGCTTCTATTTCCTGACATAATGTGTTCTTTGGCCTTCCTCTTTTCCGCTTCCCTTCAGGATTGCAAGTTAAGGCTTGCTTCGTGATGTAGTTTAATGATTTACGTGATGTATGTCCTATCCATTTCCATCGTCTTTTCCTAACTTCCTCTTCAGCTGGAAGCTGGTTTTTTCTCTCCTAGAGAAGGCTGTTTCTGATGGTATCCGACCAACGGATGTTGAGTATCTTGCATAGATAACTATTTATAAATACTTGTATCTTCTTCATGATGATTGTAGTAGTTCTCCAAGTTTCAACTCCGTACAGTAGAACTGTCTTGATGTTCGTATTGAAGATTCTGACTTTGATATTGGTTGACAGACAGTTGTTTTCAGTTCCATATATTCTTCAATTGTAGGAATGCTTTTTCAATCCTCACCTTTACGTCTGCATCTGAACCTCCTTGTTCATTGATGATGCTTCTCAGGTATGTGAAGGATTCTACATCTTCCAGAGTTTCTCCATCAAGAGTGATACTGTTACTCTTATTTTTCAAATAACTATAAGTGAAGATTCTATTGAGAACAGATGACAAGAATTCAACAATCGAAGTGTTGATTGGTTTACATTCATCTTTCAATAACCACACTGGATAGTTCTCAGTTATGTTTTTGGAAAGAGCATGGTTTATGTGGTTAATATAATAAGCTGCATAAGATCAAATAAATTTGTATAGACATTATAAAGTGGCCTTAAAGCGGTAGCTTATTCTCTACACATTATTGTACATGGTATCTACTGAAAAGTACAATACATAGCTTATTTGAACAAAATACCTTTTTCAAAGATTCAGTAAAACTCCATTATTTTATTTGGTGACTCAATGGGTTCCTTTAGTTGTTGTAAAATCGAAGCTGTAAACTATTTCTTTGAATAATAAAGCATGTTTATTCATCATTCAAGTTATCACCTATTTAATGAAATACACTTAGTTCAATTGGTACTGTTTACTTAAATCTTCCTATTGATGTTTAGTACTGCATTTGATCAGTCTCTTATCAACATATGTGCATATGTGCCTTAATTCACAAGCATTCTAGGCAAAGATGGATAATGGTTAGCAGTGGAATCCAGGACGCGCGTCAATTCCAGCTGACGAGTTACAAATTCGATGAAACGCGCTTCCTGGATTGAATTGCTAGCCACTATCCATCTTTGCTTATAATACGCTTAATGGTTATTATAATAAATTGTATCCATATATTATTATTATTATTATCATTGTAATTAAGAATTTGTATTATACTCTTTGTTTATTTATGCATAACTAATCAGATTGACTCAGCTGATGTACACTAATCTAAGTTACATTTGAACGAAACTCATATTTTTCTTGAATAAAACTATGAATCGATAGATGTTAGACCATCATTGAAAACTTGTAAGCACTAGACGTCCGTTTCATCCTATTGTGGGATGACTCCGCATCAGTGAGCATTCATGACCCGACTTATGGGATTCGAACCCAGGACCTTCTATCATGCCAAAATATGAAGCAATAATAACAATTCAATAAATCAGTAGTTCACTTTTTTCTTTAAAGAATTATCAACATGAATCGAACTTGACAACAACATAACAAGCCAAGAATAACTGAGATCATTTTTTTCTCCAATATTTTACATGTTACATTCCATTGATCAATTTGTCTTGGTAACTAGATCGTAAAACAGACATGTATAATGAGACATATCTATCTAGCTGTGTGCGTGTGCGTGTGTGTGTTTGTCATTACATTTACATGTATTCGTAATCAGTGTTGTAAAATTCTCATCAATGAATTGTTCTTGATCGATAAACATAAAATAGATCAATACACTTCACTGGTGGTTCTTATGTCATCATCACCATAAGTAATTTAGTCCCATAAGGAATTTAATGACAAGAGATATGAAATAAACAAGTTTAGATTTTATAGCATATTCAAGAGTGTATCTAAGGTCTATAAACTAACGTCAGCTGACATATCACACAGTAATGTATTTACTTAATGATTAAATACCATCAATCGAAAATGGAATATCATTAATAACAAGTAATAAGTTTCAACTTTTGTTGTGTCTTATGCTTTATTGATTATATCACATGATATGATTGCCAATTAAAACATCGACGTAAATATCCTTGGCACTGTGCCAAATCAATAACGCGTTAACGATTACAAACAGCTTAAAGTTAATCTCTGAGTTTTGATTGGTTTTTCTGTTTAATTTTGCCTGTTGAGCTTAGAACACAGCTTCTACTGTATGTATTGCATATTTTAGATATACATGGTGTATATTACAAGTAAATCAGTTTGTATCATATCATAAAATAGAAAATAACAATTATACATGATCAAGCCAAAAGTATCTGTGAGTATGAATTACCCATAGTTTAATCTTCATTAGGATATATTAACTTCAAGGTATCCTTCTAGCATGTAAAACAAGTGAAAACAAACAACTTTGGTCAGAGGAAAATCTTTGTTGTTAGTTATGAAGACTAGACCAATTTAAAGAAAAGTAAATCAGAAGGTAGAGGGGAAACTGTGTGTTAAAGACAAGACTCCCTGATATAATTCAACATTTCGGTGGTAAGTAACAGTTTGTTTGTGATAAACAAAATGGATGAAGTGCTTCGGTTTGCTGTGGCTTGGTATTATATCAGCCAAATTATGTTGCTTGTATAAGGACAGCAAATCTACGTGAGGAAGCCTTTTCCCTTAAGAGTATCGTTTGACTTGATAAAGGAAAAAGAAATAGTCAACTTAGAGTTTTAGCAACCAATGGTTACGGTGTCCTAGGAGTTTAGGTGTCAAACTGAAAAGTCACTTTCTGTATGAGAGGTTGAGACAAAAACGACCTTAAATTTGGCAAAGGCCAAGATCATAGTAATTCACTGGGTCCTGAAATTGACTTGCAATAATTTCGACGAAAAACACCTACATGACACACAGCAGATACAGTGACAATCATAACAGTTGGAGTTGTATCCACTTTTGTAACTTCCGCTCATATCAGTAACACTAAATCTTACAACTCAGTTGAGATATATGTTAACGTTGACTGACTTATGCAAAACTCCTTTGTTACCAACCTCGAATCAGAATACAAGAAAAGTCAACCAATATACCTTGTATCACTCCCTATTTGAAAACATATAGGGTTATATACATCAAATACAAAACTACGATGAATCAGAATTGTGACATTCATATATGGACACCACTAGGTCATCTGTTTTGAGAATTCCATATTGTAGTAAACATACAACATTATTATTATTACCAGGGTGCTTGGTACCTGTGTGGTTGCGCCACAGGATTGAGCTGCACTGTTCAGATTGTAGCGTTAAAGTCTATATGGTGTCTGGTTCTGCTGGAAACGGGATTGAGCTGTACTCTTTGGGTTGTCACGTGAAAGTCTGGATGGTGTCTGGTCCTCCTGAAAACCAATGTAAAATTACCCTGGCCCGCAAGGGTATATATATATTTGATAAAAGTAGAACTCCGCTCTTAAAAGTGTTATGATAGATACAAATATCAGCTTCTCCAGGTGACACTGTGATTATCGCACCTGATAGATGATCACATACTTGAAGCTGGATAACTGAAAGGCAGGATAGATAAACGAAAAGAGTGACAAAGTTCCAGTACATTATCATGAGAATATTTCTTGTCCTTGAAACAGCCGTGAAGGCTACTCAATCACTATGAATATGATCTTCAATACGATCGTTGGACTCTGTAGTAGAAAAAAATTGTTGTTTGTTGAATATTGAACAAGTATAAAGGATATTATTCATAAAGATATCTGACCAAACATCTTTGTGATAACATATGTTCAAAGGAACACGACATCATAAATGAACTGCGCTTTTGTCAAACAATTCAGATCATAGAGTATATATGATCCCAGAAGATACACGTTTTTTTAAAGTAGTCTTCACAAAAAAAGCTATTAGTGGACCCAAACACATCTGTATTAATTTGTGGCACAAATTCAAAGCAAAATATAATGTTATTTTTTGATTGAGATCATGGATCGATTGATGTTATACCACCACCTTTGGAAACATTAAAGCAATGGGTGGCTGTTTCGTTCTATCGTGGAACTCCTCAGCAGTGCGCATCCACGATCCCGCTCGCGGGACTCGAACCCAGGGCCTTCGGTCCCGCGCGCGAACTCTTAACTTACTGAACCACTGAGCCGGCATCCAATGGTGATAGCGTCTAACATCAACCAACCCACGAAATTGCGCGACAACCTTCTATTGTACTGAGGTAGATACCTGTCTCTGCCCGACATGGATTAGCTGTTATTTGCTTATTTCCCATGCAAATACCTCCTTTTTTTTGAAAAAGAATATCATAGCTATCTATAAAGGTTCATGCGTAATAGATATATAATTCACTGTAGTCTTTGTAAAACGTGCTACATCTTCTTTCGCTCTCGTACAATTAAAAGGTATTTGACAAAAAGAATATAATTATATACTACTTAAAACTAACCAGCTATAACATATGCCTAAATGACTTTCTCTGAGAAATAATATAAGATCATTCCATGATCGTTTATATGAGTACATATTCTTGCAATTTAATGGTTTCGTGCAGTGATAAGTAGTGGACAAGGGAATAGTAAGTAAGTTAGGAAACGGTTCGTCCATTTAACAGAATGGCTTGCATTGAATGTCGTTCCTCCTTACTGTTCACTTAACAGTTTATGTTAGTTGAATAGGGAATCACTCATGTGGATATTGAAGTAATCATTACTGACATATTCTGTCTTGCAATGTTAAAGCACTATCACAACTGCTGTTTTGAATCGAACTCTTCATCTCCTGTATTCTTACTTGAGAGCCGTTCTATCCTTGTTTGACCAATATTTTTTCACTATACATTAAGGTTAATGTATAAGACAACGAATAATGTTTTCCGATTCCTAGTTGTTGATCATTTAAGTTATATCTCCAGTTTACTGAATATAAATCCATAGTTTATACGGATAAAAATATGTGCTATACTCTATAATCTTAGATACATAAACTCTCCTGTTACTTGACTTCCACAGTTTTATCTAAGATGAATTTGTGGAGATCATCAGAAGGAACGTTATTTACTCCCTCTCTCTCTCTCACTATTCAACTGCAACTGTATATCAAGCATTTGTTGTAAGATAGACGACAAATCCTTTGAAATTTTCTCATAACCTTGTGTAGTGATACGATTCATCGTTCTTGATCAGCTTTCACATGTTAACTGCGTTTAAACGATTTAAAAAAAACACACTTCTTTTTGATGCTAATGAGCCGTCATAGTAATTTAGACGTTCACGTTGAGAACTTTACTACTGGATTCAGAATTTTTTCAGATTGATTATTCTATTGTCATAATTAACTCAAGTCAACCTCTACTCTTAACAAGAAGTAGATCACAATTTTCAAGGATACTAACTAAACTATATAATGATATTAAGTGTCTTACAATGATTAACTTTTGATATAACGAAACAGTAGTTTTCAACAAATTGACCAACTCGATGAAGAAAAATTCACCCTACAAATAAGTAGTTTACTTATAATTGCTTATGTTGAACGGTTTTGAACTGATCAATGTTAGACCACGATTTAAAGCCTAAAATTTTCGTCGTAGTATACGACTTCTCGGCATTGAGCAGAACCTTCACTCCTACTCACGAACTCTTAAACTCTAAACCACTGTGTCAGCATCCAGCGGTGTTGATGTCTAGATTCAATCAACCCACAACATTATGTGGTCATCTTCATGCGTGAACAAAGCTCCAGGGTTCGAATCTCGGATACGAGAACATGGATGAACGCTGTTAAGAAGTCTTATGCCAGTAGGAAACACCTGTTCAATGCTTCTAAGTTTTCAATCATGGTTCATGATTTAAATCAAATTCGACAATCTCCACGACCTTATACTGAAAATTATCTTTATCTATGATTGCAGTTTTGTATTCATTCACTTCTCTGGAATCATTACCCTTTTTCGTATTTCAATTATAAAAAAAACAACTGTTGGATGCCGGCTCAGTGGTCTAATGGTTAAGTGCTAGCGCGCGAAACCAGTAGGTCCTGGGTTCGGATCTCGCGGAGTGCAGGATCGTGGATGCGCACTACTGGAGAGTCCCATACTAGGACGAAACGATCGTCCAGTGCTTTCAGGTTTTCCATGGTGGTTTAGCTTCAATCGACTCATGATTTCAATATGTGAAATTTCTAAAATCTCCACAAAACCCCCATTCTGATAAAAACACACAATATATCCAGAAGATATTTATTTATTTATTTACTGAATCTGAACGAATGAAATGAATAATGAAAATGAAATGATGATGATGATGGTGACAAGAATAAGTAACAACAATAATAATGATGACAAATGTTTATATTCACAGCCTAAAACTGTTACATAACAATGATCTGATGTCAATGTTTAACTAATGAGAAAACAAAAACAGATCAAGATCTCTCTCTCACACACACACGGATACACACACACAGATACACAATATTGATCTAAGCATTAAACCAAAAAAACGACATAGCTACACGCTTTAACACCGTAAAACATTGAAAGTAACATTGATCATAAGTATAAAGAAGAAACAATGTAATTTCTAATCGTTATGCCTATGAACATTATTTAAACAATAAAATAAAATATATATTCGTGAAATATTATGAAAATGGATGAATAAATGAAGAAAAAAGAAAGAAGATTAAAGTAATATAGATATATAATTGAAAGCAAAAGCTGTGAAATATAGAACACTTCCCTAGCACACACACCCCCCTTCTTCATACAATCAATCAATCAATTATGAAATGATAGAAATGGCGCTATCAAGAGTTTTGGCAATTTAGTTATACACACACACACACAATAAACTGAACAAAATGAGATTGTCACAGTAACTATGTAATAACTATATCTCATAGTAACCATGACGATTGAGTTGGATAGAAAAGAAAAAAAAACTCAAAAATGCATGAATTCACATGATACTCATCTATATAGAAGCATTTAAAATAAATAACTGTTCATATACCCCAGCAACAACAACAGCAACAAAAAATAAAAGCAAAAAAATAGAACCATCTAATTAATAATGAAATCATTGAATTTGTATTTTTTTTTATCATATATCTGTAATCTATTACATAATACAATGTTTACAGTTTTCAAAAATGATGATAAGCAGATCGAAATTGTATCAGATCAAGTACACAATAAGTCATAGCAACAACAACAAACGATAATGATAATCGATAAATCCAGTTTCATATGAGAAACAAAGAAGAAAACTGTACACATCTAAGCAAACCACCCCCTCTTCCGATGGATCAATGTATATATTATAGCAGAAAAATAAGATAATAATAATCATAATAAGAGTAAATCAATAATGTAATAAACTATGTGTAAAACAGTATGACATCAACTGAGTAAATGAATGGTTGAATAATTAAGTATTAAACTAGCACACATTACAAAAAAAATCAATTCAATCAAGGAACATCACAGGTACTTGTATGGCAATTAAAAAAAAAGAAAAGAAAAGAAAAGAAAAAATGACACACATACACACACACACACATAGTTTATCATGAATTAAACACAATGAAACTAGTTGTTTATACTATGCTTCTTTTGCTTTTTTTCTCTCTTAGTTGAGTCATGGCAACAATAATGGTAACGACGACGACGACGACAACGATGATAATCGCAACAAAATAATAAGACTAAACAATTAAAAAATCGATCATTTTTTAAAATTAGATTTAAATAAATTAAGAAAACGTGAATGAAATTTCATTTTTCTTGATTTTATAGGAATTCTTTCATTAGAATAAGGATGTGAATGAAAACTTGTAAATGAAAAAGATGATGATGTTGAGGATGATGAACGACTTCTTGTTGTTGTTATGGTGGTGGTGACGGCGGCGGCGGGGGTAGTGGTTCTTGTTGTTGTGGAACTCTGTGGTAATTGATGAATATTATTATTATTATTATTATTATTATTATTATTATATTCATGTAATAATGATTGTTTTTCATTACATATTATATCATTTTCATTATTCATTGTTGAAGAAACTGATAGAGATGAAGATTTATTTGGATAATGTTCATAATCTTTTATCATAGACATTGATATATTATGTAATTTATGTTGACTTGTCTCTAATTCATTCCAATTTGATATCAGTATATTTGGATTATTCTTAATATCTAATGGTTTAGATGAATTTGTTAATGTTGTTGTTAATAATGGTGTTGATGTTATTGTTCTACCAATAATTTCAATGGATTTATCATTAATATCATGACTGCATGGTTTAGATAATGATTGATATGTATCATCAATAGATGAAGTATGATGATGTTTATGGGAACGTTTTAAAATTGGACCACAACTAAAAGTGTTCCGTGGAAGACAAGATACTTTTTTGTGTTTTACCGTTTGTGATGAAATAGATTGCTAACAAACAAACAAATATAAACAATAATGACAATTATGAAAAGTCAATAACTGATATTATGAGTCAATTGAAGCTAGATCAGCATGAAAAATCTGGAAGCACTGGAAAGCCGTTCCGTCACATTGTGAGACTCCTCAGTAGTGCACATCCACCAACTTACCTTGCTAGATCGCGAACCCAGGACCTATCAGTCTCTCGCATGACCGCTTAACCACTAAAACACCGGACTTTCTGGTATCCAATAGTGTTAATGTCTAACTTCAACTAATCCATCAAATTGAGTGATATATCCACCATTGTCTTCAGTGAGTTACTATCTCATAACTGACCCGTTTGAACTCCCCTGGTCAGTTTCTCACTAGAACTCCATGAAATACCTCTTAAAGCCAGTCACTAGTGAGCATATGTTGGTTAATATCAGAAGGAGTTTTTGTGGATATTATAGTGATTCCAATAGTTCAAATGATATTAAAAACAATACGTAAACGAAACATATCAACTTGCAATCTTCAAGTTAATTAAAATCCAAATTAAGTAAGAATTCATTTTATTGATTCAATCATCAGTCACCATTAGATCGTACTTAAAAGTTTCTTCAGATTATACATATTAATTATAAATAAGAAAAACCAGTTAACGTGATCTCGATTCCTAAAGATATGAAAGATACGATGCCGGCTCAATGGTCTAGAGGTTAAGCGTTCGCACGCGAAACTGAAGGTTGTGGATATGAGTCACGCCTGTGAGGTCGCGGATGAGGAGTCTCATACTAGGATGAAAGGGCGTTTCAGAGCATCCAGGTTTTCGATAGTGGCCTAGCTTAAATTGAATCATGAATTCAACTATGAAACAATACATGGGAATCACTTGTTATTATAATGATCAATAAATCATTGCTAACATTATGATAAGATTATATTCATATGTATGTATGTATTTAGGTATACAATGAAAGCTCCACTTTAATCGATTCAAGTCAGAGAATTTAGCCGGATCAATACATATGTAGATATTCTTAATGTCATTATTTATTGCTAATTGACTTGAAGACAAATTCTATTCCTAAGACTGACAACACATCAGATCCGAATGTTGGATGTTGTATGAGTTTGTTCGAGTGTATAACACCTTTTAGCATTTCGATCAATGTCAAAAGTTAAATAGTCAGTTACTTAGTAACAACGTAGGATGTAGTACAGTTTTTTTAAAAATTCTCAATACGAATGCACAGAGATAATTGTCGTGTTCAGATTAAGTGAAGCGGAATCTAAAGCAAAGAGAAGCTGCAGGGTCTAATGGATCTACCCTTTGAAAACTTTAAAGTTAGTAATCCGACTTGAGCTGTAAGACTGACTGAGATCTTAGCAAGTTTGGTAACTAAACACAATTCCATATGACTGGTTTTAATCACAGAGGAATCAGTTTAATTAATATAGTGTCTAAAATATCAGACACTCCACCTGGAGTCCCTCCGGGGGCTACTGCCGGTTCCAAACCCGGACAAAGGAGGAGGGTTGGGCATGGGGTTAGCGACCCCATCTCGTAGAAAACTAACTCGCTAAAAAACGCTAAAATATCAGACTTAATAATACTTCGATGTAAAAATAAAGCACGTGAACGGCGAATTCGAGAAAACCAGATTTGTTTCAAACATGAACGTGGATGTTTAGACCAAATATGTTAGATAATAAATTCAAATTTTAGATAAGCCTGCTTAGAGAACAAACTGTTGGATCTAGAAATGAATGTCTTGTTTTGCACTACCAGAAAGATAATAATAAGCATGAATTAACGATCGAATTCAAAGCAATTGACTTGGATTCTAATCAGAATTGAACAAATTTTGCTAGTAGCTGTATTACTAATACTGCAAGGTTGAGAATTTTATACTACATCGGACAAAGTGGACTCTCCCTTAATCTTTGCATGCATGAACATGAATTAGCGGTCAAACTCTATAACATGTCTTCACTTATATCAATACATGCGAACAACTTTGAACACACATTCGACTAAAAAAATGCTGAAACAGTGGATAGAGGGAATGCTAAAAACACCAGTGAATATTCAGAAGCTTGGGGCTCAGATCAATTAGCAATCAACAAACACATTGAAATCGATCAAATCTATCAACCAATTCGAACAATCATGGACAAATGTAGGACCAAAAATCAAATCGAAGGCAGATACAATCACAATAAAGAGATAAACAATGACAGATGATTAACAGTCAACAATAAGCAATCAAGATCGGGGTCTACAGGACAAGCTGTGAGTCATATGTGAAGAAGTTTGAACATTTCATTTCTGCCTGAAGTTTGTGCTGATGATATTGTTCAGAAGAACAACGAAAGCTCTATGACCAAACCATCCAGCTCAGAGAATAAAACTCCATTTAAATCATCCAATTAGCCTACAAATCTCCACCATTTCAGAATTATATAGAGTTTGAAATGAGTTTTAATCGGCAGAATATTTAATTCAAAGTTTCAGAGTCTTTGAACTGACTGTGAGATGAGTAATTATGTTATGTCCCGATAAGCATAATGAATGGTAACTTTTGAGATCCATTTCTGGACTAATACTACATATATTTTTACCGTATAATTGTTAAATAACTAAACTATTCATAACCATGTCTCTCTTATTATGAGCTTTGTTTTGACCTATAGACTACTATTATACGACTTACCATTCTTGAGCTATGTCTGGTCTATCAATTACTACCTCTAACATTCACAGTAACATTTGGCAAAATCTTGTACAAATATTGTTTCCTATTTTATTGGTACGATATGGTCTGTCTGGTTGGTATATAAACCCAGTATGTTTGAAATAAATGATTCATAGCACAGAGGCTGAGATTGGTGTTCTGGACATAACTGGCTGGACTAGGCACGAAGCACGACAGATAAGTTCTCTAGACTGTTGCTCGTACGGGTTTTACGTGTCATTGGTTCGATTGATAATTCACTGTACTCTAATTAGCGGTATCATTACGTTATACATTAACAGGGTACACAGGTCACAAGTTATAATAAATTAGAAGTGTTTACTGTTGTTAAGTTCAAGATGGAAAATGAAAAAAAAAACAAAACAAAACAACAACAGAACTTACTAATACTTCATTAGTTTTTATTAAGATTTTGATAAATTTCACATAAAAATAAACAACAACTACTTACCATTATTCTCATTGGAATAAACATTCCATGCGTTATAAAATAATCAGGATCACTAATTCTTGATGTCATTGATGATATTTCAGATTTGGATTTAGATTTAGATTTTAATATTGATTTATTTCCTATTGTTTGAATAGATGATGAATAACTAGATCTAATCTAATATTAAAAGATTTATGGAAGAGAAATTAGTCTTAAAGTACAGAGATATCTTTTTTTTTTCGAAAAAACAAATCACTCAAAGATTAAACTATAACAATAAATCATTCTTTCATATCTATGAATTTGAACAATCAATAATAATAAGTTTATTTGAAGAAGTGTAAAACTCCTGGATGAATAAAATATGTGATGCTAAGTGATTTAAAGTAGTTAGCAGGACAAATCTGACATTGATTACTGCTCAATGATCACCCGAACGTAGTTGCTACCTTGACGTGGTGGTTGGGCTTGCCTATCGTGATGATCCAACCGAGCTATATTGGCTGGAATATATGTTCCTGTAGGTTCTACCATGACAGGCAGGTCGATTGGAGAACGGTAAGACTAAAAGCAGCAACTCAAGGTCTGAAGGCGAAGTTGTACTACTGATTGTAAAGGGGTGCGACAGCAGTAAGAACAACCAGCATCTGCAGCGATGCTGCCTTCTCACAAGGAAAGATGGGGTTAGGAAAGGTCGACCCTAAAAATGTCACGCCTCACATTATTTCGCGAATTTCCGTCCCCGGGGGTAAGGCCCTTTGGAGAACGAAGCTAACACGTTAGAAACCTCCCACAAAAAGGCCGTGTGCAACCGGCCCCAAGCAGTTGTCCCCTGGGCTCTGCGATCACGCTCTCAGGTCGCTAAGACCAACATTAATCTAACCTCCTCTTCAGGTTACTCAAGAAATACCCTTCCACGGTGTGGGCAGCCGGGAAGTGATACCAGCCATAATACACGTAACAGCACATGAAACTGCTCAATGATCAATCAACGTAGACATGTCAGACTTATAGGAGGTCAAATGAGGTATGAATAGTTCAATTATAGCATTTCAAAATGTCAAACTGGGTGATGTGGATTTGAGTTCGATAAGGAATATCAGTTTCCTTAAGGTTGGAATTATGCTTTGTACTTATAAAGAGGGTTTCTTGCTGACTATCCCCAGCCACCTTACACTAAAAATAGTGTACACGATACTGGGTAACATAAAGTAGTGGCCAGATTATAACGCAATATATAACATCTGATTAGTACGAAGGATTCTATAATCATAAAAAATTGTTGGTATTGACTGATCGATCAATGTAAAACGTGTACTATCCAAGATCTTCTAAATGTTTATCATTTATGTCAGTCAGTAATCCCTGAAAGTTTTGATAAAGACTTAATTTAGCAAGAAAGAAAGATTTTGTAACTAAGTGATTACCTATTAAATTACAATCAAGAAAACAGTGTTTCTGTTAGTAGATTATAACTACTTGTACTGTAAATCATTTTAAAGGTTTATTTTTGGCTCATATAACGTGACATTGAATGATATAGTGTTTTACTAAGGCTATTATTAAACAAATCGTGCATACCCGAAAAATGGCTATATCTTAAAATTTATTGTTAGCTAATTGATGCATGTGAAATTGTTTTATGCCTGTAGGCCTAAAAATGAATGATTACAACAATAATCAACAATGTCTGGTAGACCTAGCTGTTATAGATAGTTGTTTTAGGTTGAAACAAATATCTATGAACAGTATCAACCAAATGCCATGGTACGGTTAATGGTAAGGAAAATCCGCTCTCCTCAAAATGTTCTCGTATGGCTATCCGTATATAGCTACAGACCAGGAAGTTCTACTCACTGCCTTCTTGTAGCGTGGGTTTTGTTTACGAAATTGAGAGAATTTTAGCATTTTAGTTGATATAAGTTTGTGATGAAAACCATAAATCTAATTCCTAACTCTAACCTTCAACTGTAAACTATAATCGTGACCAGTGGAGTTAATCCGTTTCGGGTAGAAACAGGTGTCTAACTCAGTACAATGGAAGATGGTCGCGTGATTTCGTGGATTGGTTGAGGTTAGACATTAACACCATTGGATGCCGGCCGGCTCAGTGGTCCAGTAGGTTAAGCGTTCGCACGCGAGACTGAAGGCCTAGGTGTGCGAATCCCGCGAGCAGGATCGTGGATGAGCACTGCTGAGCAGTCCCACAATAGGACGAAACGGCCGTCCAGTGCTTTCAGGTTTCCAAAGGTGGTGGTCTAACATCAATTGATTCATGATCTCAATCAAAAACTTACCAATCTCCACAACTCCTATACTTATAATCCTTATTCTTCAAACTGCTTTATAACCCTCATTTAACTCTAGTAAGAAGGTGTACATTCTGAAGATCATTACGGCGTCGATCAAATATTGTCCATCAATTATAGTCTCATCAAAACCATTCACACATAACTAACAAGTAATATTCACCTAAATATCATTGATCGATTATCTCTAACCAAAAATTAGAACGAAATAATGAATTGATAGAAGTACTTTATCTAGTAACTATTCATTGAAAACAAACAAACTGTTTACAAACAAACATGTCAATAACTTATCACATGAAACATAATCATCTTTTACAAATATGAACACATGATGTATTTGATTCGTGTAAAATGTAATCATAACAACATAAGTAATGATTAGTTACTATGTGTTTTCCTTTTTTTGGAAAGTGTAACTTTCACAAATGATTATAATTATTGAAAACAACTTACCAATTGTTCATCAGAAGAAGGAATGAAATTTAAACGTCGACCACTAGTATTCTTTTCTTGTAAATTATTTAAAGTTGGTTGAAGTGATTTATGACGTATTCCATCATAATGTTCTAACAAGAGAGATGTATTACAAAGAAAAGGAAAATTAGATTAAAACTTTAGTAATGAATTGAAATAGATTAGGAATTGAATGTAGTTCAATCACGTACACATTGTCATAGTGACATTGAGTTATGTTGGTGTACAAAGTAACATCTTAATCAAAACTTAACAGTTTTAAAGATTATAATTAAGAACACCTGAAAAAATCTCGATGAATTGACGACTAATTAACACCGTTGAATGCCAGTCAGCTCAGTGGTCTAGTGGTTAAGCGCTCACGCGAGAGACCAATAGGTCCTGGGTTCGAATCCCACGTGCCAGGGTTGTAGATGCGCACTACTGAGAAGTCCCACAATAGGACGAAACGGTAGTCCAGTGCTTCCGGGTTATCCATGGTAGTCTAGCTTCAATTGACTCATGATCTCAACTATTAAAATTACTACAATCTCCACAAAACCCCTTCTGATACTAATGAAACAAAAAAGATTTAACATATTAGTTCATTCGTCATCATTGACAATACGGAAGTACTACTGTTGGATGTGGATAAATATTTGAATTCTAAAATGTATAGACGCACATCAATTACAGATGCAATGGTAAAAATTAAAGCTGGTTGCGTTTAATGAAATATTGTGCACATTTCTAATGTGGTGTATACTACTTTTGTTGGTAGATATAAGTAGTATGTAACACCAATCAGAAGTAAAATGCCTAGGCATCAGAAGATTGAAAAGATCGAGTTGAAGTGAACAAGAATATAAACACAGAGTAATGGTA
Source organism: Schistosoma haematobium (assembly GCF_000699445.3). Classification (NCBI taxonomy): domain Eukaryota; kingdom Metazoa; phylum Platyhelminthes; class Trematoda; order Strigeidida; family Schistosomatidae; genus Schistosoma; species Schistosoma haematobium. Next base: position 2,248,904 of record NC_067198.1, read on the forward strand.
ATAAAAACAGGAATGAAGGAACGATAAAGTTTTTAAGAGACAAATGGTAAAAGATGTGCAGATTAAGTATTTAATGTACGGTTATACAAAAGAACTCTATAATTTTACATCAATCAATCAATTGGTTATCTAAAACAAGTCTTCGTTCACTACACTAGCAATTTCTAGCAGTTTCTTTTTCTCAATCCGCCTTCAAATATGATATAATACAAATAACCCTTAGACAAATGTGTTATATCCGGACAAAGAATAAATGAATGGTAACCGTTCGGAATTATTTATGGACAAATCTTATACGTATATTCTTATTGTATGACTGTGAAGTGGCTCCGTTATATGTATATTCATATTCCTTTTATTATAAGCTTCCATTTGATCTATTGACTACTACTGTACGATTTACTATTCATAAGTTATTCCCAATTTATTAGTTTCAATCTCCCACATTCACAACCCCTTTTTGGCTTGATCTTGTACAAATGTTATTTTCTATTTTATGATACGATGTGGTCTGTATGGTTTGTATGTAAACCAAGTACATATCACTGCTGCTAAGATTGCGGTTTTGGACTTAATAGACAGGGCTCAACGTAAAAGGGCTAATCGGAACTCTAGGCTTCATGTTCTGGTGTATGCGTCATTAGTTTGGTCTTATAAGTCGGCGGATCTTAATTTGACAGTCGTATTTCATGATGATCGTATAAGCTAAGGACAAAACAAAATAAGTAACAGTTGTGATATGGACAACATAATGATATAAGAACAATTATGCATTGTCACATGTACCGTATATATTAAAAAGACCAAATTTAACATTTACAAAGTTGAATATACACTGTTATACTTTAGTATACAACATAGTGCCTCCAAATGCCCTGATACGATCGAAGGTGGGAAGAGTCCGTTCCCCCTATCGAAATGCTCTCACATGGCCACGTGCATACAACCACTGACAGTGAAGTTCTATTCACTGCCCTCTCGTGGCAGGGATATTGTTTACGAAATTGAAAGGACGAAAAGCGAATGTCCGGCGCTTTAATCGGGTTGGTGGATATGGATAATCCAACTAGGGGAGTTGGAAAATCCTAATTTCAAACCAATGGTCCACAAGGACATAAGGATCCTGAGGGAACAAATGGCGTATTGGACATCGGATACCATGAGACTACATCTTCCGACGTTACTCTATTGCCCTGTGGATCAGACCTTCAGGTCAAAGGATCCGGGTGTGGTCTCTTAAGCAAATCACCTGCTTTATTTTGAGCACCGGGACAGTATACCAACCCTCACACAAAACTATGATAGTTTTATTTTCTCATTAGTTAACATAAATTCAAAATGTATTATATGAAGCTATAAACAATGGGAAAGTAAAAAAACATTGTCAGGAAAACAAGAATGTATACATTGCAAATACAATTCAGCTGATTTATAGTACATATGTATCATACAATGGAATAGTAGATAAGATATTCGTCTTCTGAACTTTCAATGAAAATTCATTCGCAGATTTATTGCTTGTCATTGTTGCTATGTTTTGGACTCATGGATGGTTGTTGAAATTTTAGAAGTAACATTTGTTGATTCAAAAAGTTTAAGAGTGACATGTTATCTTATTATCAACATTATTATCACTCTATGAGTCTGTAGGGGCTGGTACTATGTCAAGCCCATATGTATTGGTCTTTTACCCTCTGGATAGGCCAATCTATTCATTATTCTCAAGTCATATTTTCACCATGTTACTTATTAGCTTGTAGTGACCTACTTTTATCAAGAGAACGTGATTGGTTTAATGGAAACAATCATTATTATAACCAATTGTGCCAGTGATTGTTTTACTGTACTTGTTTGTTTGACTGTACCAAAACACATACATTCTTCCATTGATTGTGACCTTGCACGGATTCGGTTAAGCTCAGTAACGACACTTGTACTCCTTTGGCACGATCTCGGTATTCTTTCAATACCACGAGATCGCCAACAAATACATTTCGACTACAGCCATCGACTGCCTCCTGATATTTTGGCTTACGGGGGATCTTATCGGTTAACTGGCACGTAGTCTTCCTGTAGTGGTGATCATAGTCAACAACGACTCGACGCCTCACTACAAGCTAACCAACTTTGACTGTTTTTATATGTGAGTGTATGTGCGTTAATTACTTACCCCATTCATCATATTTCTGTAACTTATTTTTCTTTGACTATAATTATCGATTAATGCTTGATTAAATGGAATTGGCTCACTCGCTTTCTGCACTAAGCATCATTTTGTTTTGCTTAGCTCTTTCCTTTTCACTTTGTTTCTCTGATTGTCTGTCCAAATCAACGATTGTACGAAATATACGTATTCGAAATTCATTCTCATATTTGATTTATTTAATTCCATTATTCAACAACGGCTATTTAAGTCAGTGATTACATATGACGGTAGCTGGGATATATATTTCAGTAACAATCAGAAACGATCAAACTAAAGTCAGATAAAGGGCCACTAAAAGACGATTAGAACTACAAAAATTCCACATCAATGGCCTAAATCGGTAATATTACATTAAAAAGAATGTTAATTATAAATAATTGATCAATAAAATATTAAATAACGTATTAATCAGTACCTGAACGTAATGAAGTTTTGTCCGTTCCTAAGCTTAAATCTTCTTCAATTGATGACAATCCTTGACTGCTTTTATTTAACAAGCCTGTTAACCGATTTAATTGACTGTTTGCATTTGTCAATCTCTGTCTTAAACACCAATTAGTATCAGACTGAAGGTCTAGCTAAATACGAATAAGCATACAAATGAATAGAAAAAACAAACAAGATGTTATATGAAGTTTAATAAACAATGAAAACTAGGTATCATAGCATTTATAATTTATGCGTTAGTCGTAATCAGTCATCTGCAACATAGGACCAGGCATATAAATGAATCAGTTCAAATTGACATACCTGATTAGTACAAGACGAACGCTAAATTCATAGAAACAGTTACTTCAATGGAAGTGTTAGTTCGTAGAAAGAAAGGTATAAAGTAGTTTTAATCTCACAGACAAAGAGTGTTTACACCGACGTCATTGTGATCGATCCTGAGCCATATCACCCAAATTATCTAACCATTGGCTATTATAGTTGGGTGCACCTCAACCAGGTAGTTTGCATCTTCCAACATGGCATAGACTAGAAGTTATTGACTTTATGAACTGATGCTACGTTTTGGTTTGGCCGCCACTAACTTTTTTCAATCCGTTGTAGATAGATATAGAAGTAGTCAGTTAGGAGTATGTTTATTTTTCATTTACAAGTAAAACAGTTTCTAGCTTTTGAAAATTAACTATTGTTTAGTTGTATAAAATATTCTCTTAAGTATATTGACGGCTTAGTTATCTTTAAATGTTATAATATGCGTAGCAAGTTAAGTCATAGAAACTTCATCAGTTGAGAATGGCTGGGACACGTGTTACGTATGCCCAACCACCGACTGCCTCGACGTGCGATGTCCAGTGGTATAGGAGTAGGTTGGAAGAATGTTAGGGGCGGCCAGAGCAAAACATGGCAAAAGTCCATGAAGTCACTGACAAGTGGACTGAGTCATGTTGGTAGGTGTAGACTACCTGGTTGGGGACCGCGAGATGATAGAAACCGATGGTTAGAGACCCTGAATGACATGACTCAAAATCCTTTGCGATGGCGTAGGTGCATCTACTCTTTGTGTTCTTCCATATTCTAATCTTCTGATTCCTCCTTGTCCCTTTTTTCTCTTTCCGAATTTACTTCACTGGATTATGCTCTTTCAATAACATCTTCAAACCCTAATCTTTCCGATTACTGCTTATACTCTTACTACCTCTACCACTATGGGAGTTGAATCGACAACTGCATACCTGTTCTAATGTGGTATGGCAACTCGAACTGATGTACGTACGTACGAAGTTCTACGTTGTTACTGACTGACTGACTGAAGTCATAGAAACGAAGTTTCATGTTCCTATATGTTAAGCGTTTATTGAAAAACTGTTTCTCAACTGTTGTTTTTCAAAAGGAAAGAATTTTCTTCATTAATTCATCCTATATTACAGACATCATGTGTATCCGAATTCATATAGAGTGAATAAAACCGTTATTTCCGTAAAATAGCACCCAGATGTAAAGAAGTTGGTTAGTTGCCAGTTTCATCTTTATTTTGTAGAGATGGATCATCCTGTATTTTCAGAATTACACCATGAAAGGAGATGGATGGATTTACTTCATTTTTAGGGTTGAATGAACAATTTTGGAAGAAGGTAAAACGTCAGCTGTGTAAACATTCTCATCACAAATGACCAATGTGTCGTTTATATTACGTAAACAAGTTGAGGCATTTAATAACTTATTCGAATAGATGATTTTCAAGTTTCAACATGCGATAATACACTAAGAATGGGGGGGGGCACAGCAGATCTTATGGCAATCATATCCTTTTGGTCTATAAAACCACATTATGTTAACATTGAGATTGAAGCGTTAAGATTGTCACATAACAATATACACAATCAGTTAAATGCATAAAATGTTTTTATTGAGATCATGAATCGATTGATGTTAAACCACCGTTGGAAACCTGAAAATACTGGACAACCATTTCGTCCTATCATAGGACTCCTCAGGAGGGTGAATCCACAAACCCAGGACCTTCGGTCTCGCGCGTGAACATTCAAACCTCTAAACTAATGAGCCGGCATCTAGTGGTGTTAATGTCTAACTTTAACCAATCCACGGAAATTCATTTCACTTACTTCAGATGTAACAATATGATATTGATCTAAAAGATATTTGGCTAAACTGCGTAATTCATGCAAATTTCTCAAATGATCCACAGAACTAATTAATTCATTTATTGATGTTTTTTCTGAACGTCTTGGATAAGTTAAATTTCCTGTAAAACTTAAATTAGATGAATCAGATATTTCAGAGATCCGTTTAGATTGTGAAAACGATGTAGTAGTTGTAGTGGTATTAGTAGGTGTAATAGATGAAAGAGTTTGAATAAAACAATTAACTCCTGAAGTTGTCGTTGTAGTGATACTTGTAACAGTTGTACTACATACTGGATGTTCTTCTAATAATGATGATGTTAAACATGGAGAAAATGAAAGAGATGATTGAAGGCTTTTTTGAACACTTTTTTCCTGAGTTTGTTGTTGTATACTATTGTTTATTGGGATAGTTGTTAATAGTTCCGTCAAGATATTGATTAACTCTTCTTGTCTGCGTTCAGATAATAGTGGTTTTTTTGATTCAAGAAAATGTTGATTCATTTGATTTAATGCATTCAATGCATTTTGAACTAACGTATACAAATGTTGTTCATACCACTAAAAAAAAGAAGTATAGAATCTTAGTTATTTGTGTATTATATATGAATCTATTACTTAGTAGAGCGGATTACCTAGTGGGACGGATGACTCACGAACTAACGTGAGCGGTAACCTGGGTGGTAGAGATCTGGCTAATCACCTACTTGACCGATACCCTCAAACCGATTACGAACTCCACAAAGAAACACAGCACAATTACTCTTGGATGGAAAAAAGATTTAAAAAATTGACAAAAGTGGTGCATGTAATGTACGGGGTTGCTCCTTACGGGGCAACTCCAACTGGTTGCAAAAACAACTATTCTAGCACCAGTAGTTGTGCTGTGCTACGATGTGGCCTGTTTCCCTCCAGAAGGGCCTACTAAGCTTCACCAACTTATTTGGCTGGAAGGGGGGGCACTTAGTAACTGTGAGAAAGAAACGTGATAAAACAACTGATTGATAATCGTAAAATGATCCAAGCGAGTTGGCAAAATAGTTATTCTTTTTTCTTGAACCTAAGCTTCAAATTTCAGTTGAGTTCTGTCACAACAATGAAGTACTGATCAGAGTTTATTTAAAATCTACAAAAAGTTGAAAAATGTTTCTGTTCCACATCACTGATATTTATCATATTGTCAATTACATCCAATTATCATGAAGAATATCTTTCCAATCAAGCAATAAGTTAGAATAGGTGGTAAATGTTAATAAACTTTAGTTGTTTGCCAACATTCGAATACAATTAGAGGAAGTTAGTGTGGTAAACCCGCCTGATTTAGTGTAAGTTTAGATAATGCATATGAAATTCCGATTTAACGAATATTCAGTGTCATTCACCTTCAACTAACGATTGGGTGTACGATCAATAAATGGTTGGTCTTTCTGGGGAAAAAAAGAAGCACGTTAAATTCATATAATTCATTCTTGTTTATAAAGCATTGGGAGAATTGGAAAAGTAAACAACATCGAATTTGTTCCACAGTTTATGAATAAGGTGGGGATATTTAGCTGCTTAGGTCTTATGAGTAACATTCAGCTAGGAACTACTCATGCAGTTGATTTACAGTAAAGCAATAAATTGAGATGTCTTCTGACTTTAAATGACTTATTTTTATTCCACTTATTCCCCTTGAAATAACGACAGTCAGTGGAACTATAGTATCATTATTTTGAACCCAATGCATGCACAAATGTTTTCTAGGTTGGCGGTTCGTATCTGCCTCGTCAATCTCTAGTGCTTAAATCAAGTTGGTGAGTATGAAGCATCCATCTAAGGAAGTTAGAAAACTGATTCCGAAACAATGGTGAACATAAACTCTAGAATCCTGAGAGATCGAATGGATTAGGAACCTATTGTTGGTAACCAGATATTGTAGGATTGTATCTCCTAACATTGCCCTATTGCCTCGTGGACCATAGGCTCAGATGTGGTCCCCTGCTTTGGCTTGAGTACCAAGATGGTATTACGGCTCACAAACAAATCCAATGATTTGTTTGGTGCCCTTTTGTAACAATATTTATGTATTTACATAAATAGATAGACAGACAGAAATCCTATCGAAAATCAAATCAACAGTCAGATTTTCATTGTTCCGATGCTGTTTATCGGTTGTAAGTTAAATGATAACCGTCAGCCACAAAAAAGTGATACCAAGCACATATGAGTAACAGTAGAAGCTGCCACATCACGTTAAGATGACAACAGGAAGTTAAGAGAAAAGAATCCCATGTAGTTTTCAAATACTCATCTAATGATCATAGATCCTTTTTTTAGGTATAGAGATGGCGACTTTCTTTGTAGAACGCTTGCATAGGTAAACACATTCAGCACAAATTAGCCTCCTGTAGTTATCCTCATGAAAGTGATCATTAATAATGAGAAGATTATAGGGGATTCAACATTGTTTACTACTATAACCCCCAAATGTCGTGGTACGGCCGAGAGTGGGGAGAGTCCGCTCTCCCTCTCAAAATGCTCTCACATGGCCACGCGTATATAGCCTCTGCCAGGGAAGTCCTATTCATTGCCTTTTCGTGGCGGGGGTGTTGTTTACGAAAATGAGAGGACGAAAAGCGAATGTCCGGCGCTTTAACCGGATTCAAAACCAAACCAATGGTGCACATGGGCTCAAGTATCCTGCTGGAACAAATGGCGTATGAACCAATTGTTGGTCACCGGCTACCATGAGACTGCATCTCCTTATGATGCTCCACTGCCTTATGGATCAGACCTTCAGGTCGAAGGCTCCGGGTGTGGTCCCCCAAGGAAACCACGTGCTTCAGTTTGAGCACTCAGGCAGTATCACAGCCATCAGACATATCGAATGAGATTTGTATGGCGCATATGTATTTGGTGCCTCCTTGTACCAATATGAATGTGTTAAAATAAATTAATAAATAATCATAAATAATTATTAGAAAATTAATAACAAAATATCACTTACATCCATATCTTCATGATAAGATATTTGATCAGTAGATTGATCTGTCATTTCTATTGTTTCAACATTTATAAATAATTGATTCTTAGAAGTGGATGATATTGTATCGATTTGTTGTTCAATGGATTCTTTTGATTTGAACATATTGATATTAATACGATGAATTGGTATACTATTTATATCGATTGGATCTATATTTTCCCAATATAAAAATTTATTAAGTTTCTTTATGAGAACTTGATTGTTTAATATAGATGAAGATAGATTATATTTATTATGATTTATTGATTCTTCGTCAGATTTATTATTTGTTGAGATGATGTATAATAGTTCCGTATCACGTAAATGTAATAAACGCAGAACAAATTCTAGTGAATATTGGTCAGTATTGTTAGTAGAAGTTTTATAATTGTTTGAAATAATAGTCTGAGATTGTTCTTTATCATGAATTCTATTAACATTAGAAGAATCATGTGATTGTTTCTCGTCACTTATAAAATCTACATCAGGTAAAATAGGTACTTTAGTTGAAAATGATATCACTTCATCTGTAGAACCAATAACAGAAGTATCTTTCAATTCATTAGTAGAATAATCTCTTCTTATATCCAGTAAGCTTTGTTCTGTGTCATTCACATTGAAATCTTCTTCAACTATTCTACTAACATCAAAAGAACTATGTGATTGTTTCTCATCACTTATCAAATGTACATCAGGTGGAATAGATACTTTATTTAATAGTGATATCACTTCATCTGTAGAATCGATAACAGGAATATCTTTGAATTCATTACAATAATCTGTTCTTATATCCAATAAACTTTGTTCTGTGACATTGACATTGAAATCTTCTTCAACTATTCTACGGACATCAGAAGAACCGTGTAATTGTTTCTCGTCAATCATAAAACGTACATCATTTGTAATAGGCACTCTAGTTAAAAGTGACATCACTTCATCTGTAGAATCAATAACAGAAGTATCTTTCAATTCATTAGTAGAATAATCTCTTCTTAAATCCAGTGCACTTGTTTCTGTCACATTGACATTGAAACCTTCTTCAACTATTCCACTCATATCAAAAGAACTATGTGATTGTTTCTCATCACTTAACAAATGTACATAAGGTGGATTAGGTACTTTGTTTAACAGTGATATCACTTCATCTGTAGAATCAATAACAGGAGAATCTTTCAATTCATTAGAATAATCTTTTCTTACATCCAGTAAAGTTTGTTCTTCAAATATTCTACTAACATCAGAAGAACCATGTGATTGTTTCTGATCAATTTTAATCGGTACTTTAATTAAAAGTGACATCACTTCATCTGTAGAATCAATAACAGGAGAATCTTTCGATTCATTAGTAGAATAATCTCTTCTTATATCCAGTACACTTGTTTCTGTCACATTGATATTGACATTTTCGTCAACTATTCTACTCACATCAAAAGAACTAGGTGATTGTTTCTCGTCACTTATCAAATGTACATCAGGTGGAATAGGTACTTCAGTTAAAAGTGATACCACTTCATCTGTAGAATCAATAATAGGAGTATCTTTCTGATGTTTATTATCAATACATTCAATAGTTTTACTTTTCTCGTTCAAAAATATTTCTTTATCAAGTATATATTGATGTGATACGTAAATATCTTCTTTTACTTTATTTTCTACATTAGTATTATCTTCATCATCATCATCTAATGTTTTGATTTGTTCAATATTCTTTTGTTCTATTTGTTGTATCATCTGTTTTCTAATAGAATTTAATTGATTTGTATATAGTTTAATTTTTTCCATGATATTTTCAATATCTATATTGATAGAAAGATTCTCTATATCATTATCATTACTTACGTTGATTGATTCAGTTGACATGGTAACTAAATTATTAGTTACTATGTTATCTATGATAATTGTTTGATTATTAAATAATGATTGTAATTGAATCATTTCAATATGAAGTTTATTACATTCATTAGTTAATTGATTTAATTTATCATTCAATAAATTATATTGATTTTCTATAATACTTATTCTATTGATATAAGTTTGGAAATCTTTAATCAATATATTAAATATTGGCATAATTTCATTTGGATTTAATATATTTATAGAATAATTATCATGATGATTTAATTCATCATTCAAATGATTACAAGTCATTGAAAGGATATCTCTTGGTGCTGTTGTTGTAGTTATGGTTGCTATATCATGATCATTATTGATTTTATTTCGTAAAATCAATAAATCATTCAAGATTATATTCATATTGATTTTCCATTGATTATTGATTTTTTTCAAATCAATCAATTGTTGTTGAATATATTTTGAATTATTTAGATCCATTTCAATCTTTTCAATTTTTGTTATGATTTTATTCATTTTATTCAGTAAACAATGACCAGTTTGTAATAGAGAATTATTGAATTCGTATAGTTGTTTTTCTTGTTGTTGTTGTTGTGGTGGTGGTGGAGGTGGTGATGATGATGATGGTGGTGGTGGAACAAGTACATTGGATTCATTTTCTATAGAACTAGATCTTGATATTAAATCATTATTAGAATGAATAATATTTTCTACTTTCTTCCAATAACAATATTGATTTGTAGTTTGTTTTAATTGATTTATTTTATTTAAGTATAAACCTTCAATTAATAATTGATAAATGATATTATAATTATTTTTATAATCAATAATTTCTTTGATTAATTCTTTTCTATTATTTAATAAATAATCAATAAATTTGAAGTATTGATTACATTCAATTGATTCTTCATTGGATATTGATTTATTATTATTATTGATTAATGATTGGAATATGTTTAATTCTTTTGTAATTTCATTCAATATTTTACGATATAATTGATTATTGATTATTATTAATTGATTATTTTGTTTAGTTAAATATAAATTTTCAAAATAAAGTTTTTCAATTTCTAATTGTGTATCATTATTGAATTTCTTTTGTATTTGTTTTTCTTCTTTTTCTTCTTTTTCTTTGACTTCTTCTTGTTCATGATGTCTATTTAGTCTTATATTATATAATAGATGAGATAATCGATTTATTTCTGATTTAGCAATAAGAAGTTGATGTTCAAGATCAATTTGTTGAGTTTTATTAGATATTGATTGTTGTGATATAAATTGTGGATAAATTCTATCAGAATGATGATCAGATAACAAATCACCAGAAGCGCTCACATCATGATCATGATCATTATCATCGGTACCATTCATTTGATTAATGTGAGGATATTGTGCTTTTAACATGTAATTGTAAACATCAGGATGTTGGATAGAAGAAATACAACGAACACATAAATTACATATAAAACAACGATGACAAACGTCTTGGATTTTACATAAACTACAGGAAGATAGACAACCGGATAACAGTAATTCATGTAGATTACTGAAATATGTCAAATTATTAGAATAATCACCAAAAATATCAACAAAATTAGAAGATTTTGAAAAAGAAACAATATCTGACAAAAGATCTATAAAATCAGCACACAATATACGATCAAAATTGGTATTTGAAAATCTAGATAAATCCAAAAGTAAATTCACAAAACCTGAAAGCAACCTCATACATAAATTAACAAAATCCGTAGCAAATGCTAAAGACATTGAAATTCTTGAAAATTTCTGCTTAAGATCAGAAAGCTCATCATGTAAAAATATACAATGAACACCGTCAACACCAGAATTATCACAAAAACCAGGATAATCTGACAAAATAACACGACGAGAACGTAAATCAGACACCTCTTTCTTCCTCTCCAACACATCCATATTTGCACGCATTATGTCCAAATCACGTCGTTCTGCCTCTACAGTCTCCCTCAACTCATTCACTTCGTCTCGTAAATGACGCTTCTCCTCTCTCAGATCCGCCACTTCACTCTCCTTCACAGTCAACAAACGCCGGACATCCATCAACGAAGCATCACTCTCCTCCACCGATCTAGACAGCTTCACTATCTGTTCATAACAAGACGTCAACTCTTCGCGCAGTTGACCAACCACATTCGACTCATCTTCACACAAACTTGAACTCACTAGCTTCTCTCTCGTCATCTCCACTGGACTCCTGGTCGACTGATCTACGGTCGACTGATCGGTAAATCCTGAAGTTGACAATGTGTCAGTAGCCAACCAAGACACGCTGTCTGTCGCTTGAGTCTCCACACTCACAAGTCTAGTCGGAGAACCAACCGACACACTAGGCTTGTGCTCGTCGTGTATGCATTCTGAGGAGTAGTCGCTCCAACCGTCAACAACCATGCAATTCGACTCGTCGTCCTCTGCATCTTTACCAACGCCCACGCTCACAGTCTCTCTCGTATCACTAGTGAACCCTGATGACAAAGCTATATCACGTTCAATCATACGATCTAGCACGTCAGTTCCCATGTCACTTCTGCACACTGTTTTTGCCAACCTGGCGTCCACATCGTCTGCCATATCCAACCTACTACGCAGTTCCAACAACTCTTTCATGGCTGTGTCGCGTTCTCTCACAATTTCGTTTACGCGCGACTCCCAGTCTCGACTGGCTATCGCCAACACTGTGTTGCAATGCTCTTCCATCGATGTCTCAAGCCGACACAATTGATCCCGTAGTGCAGAACACTCGTCACGAGAAGCAGACAGTTGACTCTCCAGATCTGACATTGCGCAAACCTTCTCATGTCTATAGGCCTCCAGTTCCTCTCGGGCAGTTGACGCCTGTTCGACTGCCTGACGAAGAGCTGTTTGCATCAACACCATCTCAAATGCCTGCTTATCACACAGGTCTCGACACTTGCAGAGCTCCTCAGACAGCTCACGGTTCCGGTCGCACAGTCTGCTCATCTCACTTACCGAATCCCAATCTTGTCCTCTCTGCATCGACGTCACTTCATGAGACTCTTGTAGTCGCACAAAGCTATCAAGCATAACAGTAGACTCCAAGTGTTCTGGCCATGTCATTGTCTCACACTCACGGTCCACGTGTTCAACCACACCATGGGACAACCCTGTTGTGACGGCATCTAAACACTCCTGCACTCGTTGTTCGTGCTCTCTGCACCAATCTCCATAGTCGGAACGCAGACCTCTTATATGGTCAACCACAAACGCCAACAGTGCTTTCGTCTTGGTCACATCATTCTCCAAGTCAGTAATCACAGTCATATAACTCTCTAGACGACGCTTCAGCGACTCACACTCACAGATCAGGGCATTGTTCATTGACTCACATTCTTTCAGTTTCTCAGTGACTGCCTCCAGCTCGAACGATTGTGTATCCAGTGCACGCTGCAAATCCTCTCGCAACCCGTCTGATGTGCAACGGTCAGTCGACGAGCCTTCGTGTGCATAGTCGATGTCTTGCACTGGTGACGTGGATCGACCAACTGTTTCGCACAGGCGATGTGAAACCCGTTCGTACTCACTCATTCTGTTCGCCATTTCGGCGCGGTCAGCATTCGCCTCAGCATGTGCTGCACGCAATTCTCTCACCTGCTTCAACAAGAAACCCAGTGATCCTCTGACCTCATCCATCTCCATGCACACATCGTCCAACAGTGTCACGCGCTCTGAAATCTTACTTCGTAACAAGTCTACCTCTGTCATCAGCTCTTTGTTGTGCTTCGACAGTGCATCAGCTTCGTCCGTCACTTTCATCGACCGGTCAGGCACACGAGAACTAAGAGGCATCACATCCATTGGCTTATCTTCACACATCATAACGCCTTCCAGCTCACGCAGACGCACACTCAACTCTGTCTTGGCATTCTCAAGTTCGCAGATTCTGCTCATGGCCTCCTTCAATCGCGCTCTTAGGCTGTCTGTATTTAACAGGGCAAGTTCGGGATCGTCATTGTCTTGTTCACTCGGCGGTTTCGTCCAACTCTGAGTGGCGTGAATGGGCAAGACCACTTCCTCGTTCGAAACGCCCTCAACACACAAGTCCGTAGTTTGTCTGTCCATTCGATCAGGCACAATGCCTGACACTGAGTCGCTTGCAACAGTCTCCACCAGCTGCATGTCAGGAACTCCGGCAAACACGTCTGCCTCCACTCTGTCTGTGTCATCAACCTCTGCCAACTCACGGACAACCACATCGGGCGCCTTTCTCACAGTCTCACAAGGAATCCACCAAGTTGTCTCGTTCACCATCATACGTGACTCCGGTTCCTGCACTTCGGTCTGTTTCATGCTCAACTCGAGCTGTGAACGCTCCAGAGCCGCCAACGTCGCCGCATTTTCCTCACGCAGATGGGCAACCTCGAGCTGCAACGTCGACACCAGGTCAAAAACTTCGTCGTCAATCTCCGTCTGCACACACTCCTCCTCCACAGCAGCAGCAGCAGCAGCAGCAACGTTCGGTCCACGACACTCCACGCACATCGTCGACACCTCTTCCTTGCTCTCCAACACATCCATATTTGCACGCATTATGTCCAAATCACGTCGTTCTGCCTCTACAGTCTCCCTCAACTCATTCACTTCGTCTCGTAAATGACGCTTCTCCTCTCTCAGATCCGCCACTTCACTCTCCTTCACAGTCAACAAACGCCGGACATCCATCAACGAAGCATCACTCTCCTCCACCGATCTAGACAGCTTCACTATCTGTTCATAACAAGACGTCAACTCTTCGCGCAGTTGACCAACCACATTCGACTCATCTTCACACAAACTTGAACTCACTAGCTTCTCTCTCGTCATCTCCACTGGACTCCTGGTCGACTGATCTACGGTCGACTGATCGGTAAATCCTGAAGTTGACAATGTGTCAGTTGCCAACCAAGACACGCTGTCTGTCGCTTGAGTCTCCACACTCACAAGTCTAGTCGGAGAACCAACCGACACACTGGGCTTGTGCTCGTCGTGTATGCATTCTGAGGAGTAGTCGCTCCAACCGTCAACAACCATGCAATTCGACTCGTCGTCCTCTGCATCTTTACCAACGCCCACGCTCACAGTCTCTCTCGTATCACTAGTGAACCCTGATGACAAAGCTATATCACGTTCAATCATACGATCTAGCACGTCAGTTCCCATGTCACTTCTGCACACTGTTTTTGCCAACCTGGCGTCCACATCGTCTGCCATATCCAACCTACTACGCAGTTCCAACAACTCTTTCATGGCTGTGTCGCGTTCTCTCACAATTTCGTTTACGCGCGACTCCCAGTCTCGACTGGCTATCGCCAACACTGTGTTGCAATGCTCTTCCATCGATGTCTCAAGCCGACACAATTGATCCCGTAGTGCAGAACACTCGTCACGAGAAGCAGACAGTTGACTCTCCAGATCTGACATTGCGCAAACCTTCTCATGTCTATAGGCCTCCAGTTCCTCTCGGGCAGTTGACGCCTGTTCGACTGCCTGACGAAGAGCTGTTTGCATCAACACCATCTCAAATGCCTGCTTATCACACAGGTCTCGACACTTGCAGAGCTCCTCAGACAGCTCACGGTTCCGGTCGCACAGTCTGCTCATCTCACTTACCGAATCCCAATCTTGTCCTCTCTGCATCGACGTCACTTCATGAGACTCTTGTAGTCGCACAAAGCTATCAAGCATAACAGTAGACTCCAAGTGTTCTGGCCATGTCATTGTCTCACACTCACGGTCCACGTGTTCAACCACACCATGGGACAACCCTGTTGTGACGGCATCTAAACACTCCTGCACTCGTTGTTCGTGCTCTCTGCACCAATCTCCATAGTCGGAACGCAGACCTCTTATATGGTCAACCACAAACGCCAACAGTGCTTTCGTCTTGGTCACATCATTCTCCAAGTCAGTAATCACAGTCATATAACTCTCTAGACGACGCTTCAGCGACTCACACTCACAGATCAGGGCATTGTTCATTGACTCACATTCTTTCAGTTTCTCAGTGACTGCCTCCAGCTCGAACGATTGTGTATCCAGTGCACGCTGCAAATCCTCTCGCAACCCGTCTGATGTGCAACGGTCAGTCGACGAGCCTTCGTGTGCATAGTCGATGTCTTGCACTGGTGACGTGGATCGACCAACTGTTTCGCACAGGCGATGTGAAACCCGTTCGTACTCACTCATTCTGTTCGCCATTTCGGCGCGGTCAGCATTCGCCTCAGCATGTGCTGCACGCAATTCTCTCACCTGCTTCAACAAGAAACCCAGTGATCCTCTGACCTCATCCATCTCCATGCACACATCGTCCAACAGTGTCACGCGCTCTGAAATCTTACTTCGTAACAAGTCTACCTCTGTCATCAGCTCTTTGTTGTGCTTCGACAGTGCATCAGCTTCGTCCGTCACTTTCATCGACCGGTCAGGCACACGAGAACTAAGAGGCATCACATCCATTGGCTTATCTTCACACATCATAACGCCTTCCAGCTCACGCAGACGCACACTCAACTCTGTCTTGGCATTCTCAAGTTCGCAGATTCTGCTCATGGCCTCCTTCAATCGCGCTCTTAGGCTGTCTGTATTTAACAGGGCAAGTTCGGGATCGTCATTGTCTTGTTCACTCGGCGGTTTCGTCCAACTCTGAGTGGCGTGAATGGGCAAGACCACTTCCTCGTTCGAAACGCCCTCAACACACAAGTCCGTAGTTTGTCTGTCCATTCGATCAGGCACAATGCCTGACACTGAGTCGCTTGCAACAGTCTCCACCAGCTGCATGTCAGGAACTCCGGCAAACACGTCTGCCTCCACTCTGTCTGTGTCATCAACCTCTGCCAACTCACGGACAACCACATCGGGCGCCTTTCTCACAGTCTCACAAGGAATCCACCAAGTTGTCTCGTTCACCATCATACGTGACTCCGGTTCCTGCACTTCGGTCTGTTTCATGCTCAACTCGAGCTGTGAACGCTCCAGAGCCGCCAACGTCGCCGCATTTTCCTCACGCAGATGGGCAACCTCGAGCTGCAACGTCGACACCAGGTCAAAAACTTCGTCGTCAATCTCCGTCTGCACACACTCCTCCTCCACAGCAGCAGCAGCAGCAGCAGCAACGTTCGGTCCACGACACTCCACGCACATCGTCGACACCTCTTCCTTGCTCTCCAACACATCCATATTTGCACGCATTATGTCCAAATCACGTCGTTCTGCCTCTACAGTCTCCCTCAACTCATTCACTTCGTCTCGTAAATGACGCTTCTCCTCTCTCAGATCCGCCACTTCACTCTCCTTCACAGTCAACAAACGCCGGACATCCATCAACGAAGCATCACTCTCCTCCACCGATCTAGACAGCTTCACTATCTGTTCATAACAAGACGTCAACTCTTCGCGCAGTTGACCAACCACATTCGACTCATCTTCACACAAACTTGAACTCACTAGCTTCTCTCTCGTCATCTCCACTGGACTCCTGGTCGACTGATCTACGGTCGACTGATCGGTAAATCCTGAAGTTGACAATGTGTCAGTTGCCAACCAAGACACGCTGTCTGTCGCTTGAGTCTCCACACTCACAAGTCTAGTCGGAGAACCAACCGACACACTGGGCTTGTGCTCGTCGTGTATGCATTCTGAGGAGTAGTCGCTCCAACCGTCAACAACCATGCAATTCGACTCGTCGTCCTCTGCATCTTTACCAACGCCCACGCTCACAGTCTCTCTCGTATCACTAGTGAACCCTGATGACAAAGCTATATCACGTTCAATCATACGATCTAGCACGTCAGTTCCCATGTCACTTCTGCACACTGTTTTTGCCAACCTGGCGTCCACATCGTCTGCCATATCCAACCTACTACGCAGTTCCAACAACTCTTTCATGGCTGTGTCGCGTTCTCTCACAATTTCGTTTACGCGCGACTCCCAGTCTCGACTGGCTATCGCCAACACTGTGTTGCAATGCTCTTCCATCGATGTCTCAAGCCGACACAATTGATCCCGTAGTGCAGAACACTCGTCACGAGAAGCAGACAGTTGACTCTCCAGATCTGACATTGCGCAAACCTTCTCATGTCTATAGGCCTCCAGTTCCTCTCGGGCAGTTGACGCCTGTTCGACTGCCTGACGAAGAGCTGTTTGCATCAACACCATCTCAAATGCCTGCTTATCACACAGGTCTCGACACTTGCAGAGCTCCTCAGACAGCTCACGGTTCCGGTCGCACAGTCTGCTCATCTCACTTACCGAATCCCAATCTTGTCCTCTCTGCATCGACGTCACTTCATGAGACTCTTGTAGTCGCACAAAGCTATCAAGCATAACAGTAGACTCCAAGTGTTCTGGCCATGTCATTGTCTCACACTCACGGTCCACGTGTTCAACCACACCATGGGACAACCCTGTTGTGACGGCATCTAAACACTCCTGCACTCGTTGTTCGTGCTCTCTGCACCAATCTCCATAGTCGGAACGCAGACCTCTTATATGGTCAACCACAAACGCCAACAGTGCTTTCGTCTTGGTCACATCATTCTCCAAGTCAGTAATCACAGTCATATAACTCTCTAGACGACGCTTCAGCGACTCACACTCACAGATCAGGGCATTGTTCATTGACTCACATTCTTTCAGTTTCTCAGTGACTGCCTCCAGCTCGAACGATTGTGTATCCAGTGCACGCTGCAAATCCTCTCGCAACCCGTCTGATGTGCAACGGTCAGTCGACGAGCCTTCGTGTGCATAGTCGATGTCTTGCACTGGTGACGTGGATCGACCAACTGTTTCGCACAGGCGATGTGAAACCCGTTCGTACTCACTCATTCTGTTCGCCATTTCGGCGCGGTCAGCATTCGCCTCAGCATGTGCTGCACGCAATTCTCTCACCTGCTTCAACAAGAAACCCAGTGATCCTCTGACCTCATCCATCTCCATGCACACATCGTCCAACAGTGTCACGCGCTCTGAAATCTTACTTCGTAACAAGTCTACCTCTGTCATCAGCTCTTTGTTGTGCTTCGACAGTGCATCAGCTTCGTCCGTCACTTTCATCGACCGGTCAGGCACACGAGAACTAAGAGGCATCACATCCATTGGCTTATCTTCACACATCATAACGCCTTCCAGCTCACGCAGACGCACACTCAACTCTGTCTTGGCATTCTCAAGTTCGCAGATTCTGCTCATGGCCTCCTTCAATCGCGCTCTTAGGCTGTCTGTATTTAACAGGGCAAGTTCGGGATCGTCATTGTCTTGTTCACTCGGCGGTTTCGTCCAACTCTGAGTGGCGTGAATGGGCAAGACCACTTCCTCGTTCGAAACGCCCTCAACACACAAGTCCGTAGTTTGTCTGTCCATTCGATCAGGCACAATGCCTGACACTGAGTCGCTTGCAACAGTCTCCACCAGCTGCATGTCAGGAACTCCGGCAAACACGTCTGCCTCCACTCTGTCTGTGTCATCAACCTCTACCAACTCACGGACAACCACATCGGGCGCCTTTCTCACAGTCTCACAAGGAATCCACCAAGTTGTCTCGTTCACCATCATACGTGACTCCGGTTCCTGCACTTCGGTCTGTTTCATGCTCAACTCGAGCTGTGAACGCTCCAGAGCCGCCAACGTCGCCGCATTTTCCTCACGCAGATGGGCAACCTCGAGCTGCAACGTCGACACCAGGTCAAAAACTTCGTCGTCAATCTCCGTCTGCACACACTCCTCCTCCACAGCAGCAGCAGCAGCAGCAGCAACGTTCGGTCCACGACACTCCACGCACATCGTCGACACCTCTTCCTTGCTCTCCAACACATCCATATTTGCACGCATTATGTCCAAATCACGTCGTTCTGCCTCTACAGTCTCCCTCAACTCATTCACTTCGTCTCGTAAATGACGCTTCTCCTCTCTCAGATCCGCCACTTCACTCTCCTTCACAGTCAACAAACGCCGGACATCCATCAACGAAGCATCACTCTCCTCCACCGATCTAGACAGCTTCACTATCTGTTCATAACAAGACGTCAACTCTTCGCGCAGTTGACCAACCACATTCGACTCATCTTCACACAAACTTGAACTCACTAGCTTCTCTCTCGTCATCTCCACTGGACTCCTGGTCGACTGATCTACGGTCGACTGATCGGTAAATCCTGAAGTTGACAATGTGTCAGTTGCCAACCAAGACACGCTGTCTGTCGCTTGAGTCTCCACACTCACAAGTCTAGTCGGAGAACCAACCGACACACTGGGCTTGTGCTCGTCGTGTATGCATTCTGAGGAGTAGTCGCTCCAACCGTCAACAACCATGCAATTCGACTCGTCGTCCTCTGCATCTTTACCAACGCCCACGCTCACAGTCTCTCTCGTATCACTAGTGAACCCTGATGACAAAGCTATATCACGTTCAATCATACGATCTAGCACGTCAGTTCCCATGTCACTTCTGCACACTGTTTTTGCCAACCTGGCGTCCACATCGTCTGCCATATCCAACCTACTACGCAGTTCCAACAACTCTTTCATGGCTGTGTCGTGTTCTCTCACAATTTCGTTTACGCGCGACTCCCAGTCTCGACTGGCTATCGCCAACACTGTGTTGCAATGCTCTTCCATCGATGTCTCAAGCCGACACAATTGATCCCGTAGTGCAGAACACTCGTCACGAGAAGCAGACAGTTGACTCTCCAGATCTGACATTGCGCAAACCTTCTCATGTCTATAGGCCTCCAGTTCCTCTCGGGCAGTTGACGCCTGTTCGACTGCCTGACGAAGAGCTGTTTGCATCAACACCATCTCAAATGCCTGCTTATCACACAGGTCTCGACACTTGCAGAGCTCCTCAGACAGCTCACGGTTCCGGTCGCACAGTCTGCTCATCTCACTTACCGAATCCCAATCTTGTCCTCTCTGCATCGACGTCACTTCATGAGACTCTTGTAGTCGCACAAAGCTATCAAGCATAACAGTAGACTCCAAGTGTTCTGGCCATGTCATTGTCTCACACTCACGGTCCACGTGTTCAACCACACCATGGGACAACCCTGTTGTGACGGCATCTAAACACTCCTGCACTCGTTGTTCGTGCTCTCTGCACCAATCTCCATAGTCGGAACGCAGACCTCTTATATGGTCAACCACAAACGCCAACAGTGCTTTCGTCTTGGTCACATCATTCTCCAAGTCAGTAATCACAGTCATATAACTCTCTAGACGACGCTTCAGCGACTCACACTCACAGATCAGGGCATTGTTCATTGACTCACATTCTTTCAGTTTCTCAGTGACTGCCTCCAGCTCGAACGATTGTGTATCCAGTGCACGCTGCAAATCCTCTCGCAACCCGTCTGATGTGCAACGGTCAGTCGACGAGCCTTCGTGTGCATAGTCGATGTCTTGCACTGGTGACGTGGATCGACCAACTGTTTCGCACAGGCGATGTGAAACCCGTTCGTACTCACTCATTCTGTTCGCCATTTCGGCGCGGTCAGCATTCGCCTCAGCATGTGCTGCACGCAATTCTCTCACCTGCTTCAACAAGAAACCCAGTGATCCTCTGACCTCATCCATCTCCATGCACACATCGTCCAACAGTGTCACGCGCTCTGAAATCTTACTTCGTAACAAGTCTACCTCTGTCATCAGCTCTTTGTTGTGCTTCGACAGTGCATCAGCTTCGTCCGTCACTTTCATCGACCGGTCAGGCACACGAGAACTAAGAGGCATCACATCCATTGGCTTATCTTCACACATCATAACGCCTTCCAGCTCACGCAGACGCACACTCAACTCTGTCTTGGCATTCTCAAGTTCGCAGATTCTGCTCATGGCCTCCTTCAATCGCGCTCTTAGGCTGTCTGTATTTAACAGGGCAAGTTCGGGATCGTCATTGTCTTGTTCACTCGGCGGTTTCGTCCAACTCTGAGTGGCGTGAATGGGCAAGACCACTTCCTCGTTCGAAACGCCCTCAACACACAAGTCCGTAGTTTGTCTGTCCATTCGATCAGGCACAATGCCTGACACTGAGTCGCTTGCAACAGTCTCCACCAGCTGCATGTCAGGAACTCCGGCAAACACGTCTGCCTCCACTCTGTCTGTGTCATCAACCTCTACCAACTCACGGACAACCACATCGGGCGCCTTTCTCACAGTCTCACAAGGAATCCACCAAGTTGTCTCGTTCACCATCATACGTGACTCCGGTTCCTGCACTTCGGTCTGTTTCATGCTCAACTCGAGCTGTGAACGCTCCAGAGCCGCCAACGTCGCCGCATTTTCCTCACGCAGATGGGCAACCTCGAGCTGCAACGTCGACACCAGGTCAAAAACTTCGTCGTCAATCTCCGTCTGCACACACTCCTCCTCCACAGCAGCAGCAGCAGCAGCAGCAACGTTCGGTCCACGACACTCCACGCACATCGTCGACACCTCTTCCTTGCTCTCCAACACATCCATATTTGCACGCATTATGTCCAAATCACGTCGTTCTGCCTCTACAGTCTCCCTCAACTCATTCACTTCGTCTCGTAAATGACGCTTCTCCTCTCTCAGATCCGCCACTTCACTCTCCTTCACAGTCAACAAACGCCGGACATCCATCAACGAAGCATCACTCTCCTCCACCGATCTAGACAGCTTCACTATCTGTTCATAACAAGACGTCAACTCTTCGCGCAGTTGACCAACCACATTCGACTCATCTTCACACAAACTTGAACTCACTAGCTTCTCTCTCGTCATCTCCACTGGACTCCTGGTCGACTGATCTACGGTCGACTGATCGGTAAATCCTGAAGTTGACAATGTGTCAGTTGCCAACCAAGACACGCTGTCTGTCGCTTGAGTCTCCACACTCACAAGTCTAGTCGGAGAACCAACCGACACACTGGGCTTGTGCTCGTCGTGTATGCATTCTGAGGAGTAGTCGCTCCAACCGTCAACAACCATGCAATTCGACTCGTCGTCCTCTGCATCTTTACCAACGCCCACGCTCACAGTCTCTCTCGTATCACTAGTGAACCCTGATGACAAAGCTATATCACGTTCAATCATACGATCTAGCACGTCAGTTCCCATGTCACTTCTGCACACTGTTTTTGCCAACCTGGCGTCCACATCGTCTGCCATATCCAACCTACTACGCAGTTCCAACAACTCTTTCATGGCTGTGTCGCGTTCTCTCACAATTTCGTTTACGCGCGACTCCCAGTCTCGACTGGCTATCGCCAACACTGTGTTGCAATGCTCTTCCATCGATGTCTCAAGCCGACACAATTGATCCCGTAGTGCAGAACACTCGTCACGAGAAGCAGACAGTTGACTCTCCAGATCTGACATTGCGCAAACCTTCTCATGTCTATAGGCCTCCAGTTCCTCTCGGGCAGTTGACGCCTGTTCGACTGCCTGACGAAGAGCTGTTTGCATCAACACCATCTCAAATGCCTGCTTATCACACAGGTCTCGACACTTGCAGAGCTCCTCAGACAGCTCACGGTTCCGGTCGCACAGTCTGCTCATCTCACTTACCGAATCCCAATCTTGTCCTCTCTGCATCGACGTCACTTCATGAGACTCTTGTAGTCGCACAAAGCTATCAAGCATAACAGTAGACTCCAAGTGTTCTGGCCATGTCATTGTCTCACACTCACGGTCCACGTGTTCAACCACACCATGGGACAACCCTGTTGTGACGGCATCTAAACACTCCTGCACTCGTTGTTCGTGCTCTCTGCACCAATCTCCATAGTCGGAACGCAGACCTCTTATATGGTCAACCACAAACGCCAACAGTGCTTTCGTCTTGGTCACATCATTCTCCAAGTCAGTAATCACAGTCATATAACTCTCTAGACGACGCTTCAGCGACTCACACTCACAGATCAGGGCATTGTTCATTGACTCACATTCTTTCAGTTTCTCAGTGACTGCCTCCAGCTCGAACGATTGTGTATCCAGTGCACGCTGCAAATCCTCTCGCAACCCGTCTGATGTGCAACGGTCAGTCGACGAGCCTTCGTGTGCATAGTCGATGTCTTGCACTGGTGACGTGGATCGACCAACTGTTTCGCACAGGCGATGTGAAACCCGTTCGTACTCACTCATTCTGTTCGCCATTTCGGCGCGGTCAGCATTCGCCTCAGCATGTGCTGCACGCAATTCTCTCACCTGCTTCAACAAGAAACCCAGTGATCCTCTGACCTCATCCATCTCCATGCACACATCGTCCAACAGTGTCACGCGCTCTGAAATCTTACTTCGTAACAAGTCTACCTCTGTCATCAGCTCTTTGTTGTGCTTCGACAGTGCATCAGCTTCGTCCGTCACTTTCATCGACCGGTCAGGCACACGAGAACTAAGAGGCATCACATCCATTGGCTTATCTTCACACATCATAACGCCTTCCAGCTCACGCAGACGCACACTCAACTCTGTCTTGGCATTCTCAAGTTCGCAGATTCTGCTCATGGCCTCCTTCAATCGCGCTCTTAGGCTGTCTGTATTTAACAGGGCAAGTTCGGGATCGTCATTGTCTTGTTCACTCGGCGGTTTCGTCCAACTCTGAGTGGCGTGAATGGGCAAGACCACTTCCTCGTTCGAAACGCCCTCAACACACAAGTCCGTAGTTTGTCTGTCCATTCGATCAGGCACAATGCCTGACACTGAGTCGCTTGCAACAGTCTCCACCAGCTGCATGTCAGGAACTCCGGCAAACACGTCTGCCTCCACTCTGTCTGTGTCATCAACCTCTACCAACTCACGGACAACCACATCGGGCGCCTTTCTCACAGTCTCACAAGGAATCCACCAAGTTGTCTCGTTCACCATCATACGTGACTCCGGTTCCTGCACTTCGGTCTGTTTCATGCTCAACTCGAGCTGTGAACGCTCCAGAGCCGCCAACGTCGCCGCATTTTCCTCACGCAGATGGGCAACCTCGAGCTGCAACGTCGACACCAGGTCAAAAACTTCGTCGTCAATCTCCGTCTGCACACACTCCTCCTCCACAGCAGCAGCAGCAGCAACGTTCGGTCCACGACACTCCACGCACATCGTCGACACCTCTTCCTTGCTCTCCAACACATCCATATTTGCACGCATTATGTCCAAATCACGTCGTTCTGCCTCTACAGTCTCCCTCAACTCATTCACTTCGTCTCGTAAATGACGCTTCTCCTCTCTCAGATCCGCCACTTCACTCTCCTTCACAGTCAACAAACGCCGGACATCCATCAACGAAGCATCACTCTCCTCCACCGATCTAGACAGCTTCACTATCTGTTCATAACAAGACGTCAACTCTTCGCGCAGTTGACCAACCACATTCGACTCATCTTCACACAAACTTGAACTCACTAGCTTCTCTCTCGTCATCTCCACTGGACTCCTGGTCGACTGATCTACGGTCGACTGATCGGTAAATCCTGAAGTTGACAATGTGTCAGTTGCCAACCAAGACACGCTGTCTGTCGCTTGAGTCTCCACACTCACAAGTCTAGTCGGAGAACCAACCGACACACTGGGCTTGTGCTCGTCGTGTATGCATTCTGAGGAGTAGTCGCTCCAACCGTCAACAACCATGCAATTCGACTCGTCGTCCTCTGCATCTTTACCAACGCCCACGCTCACAGTCTCTCTCGTATCACTAGTGAACCCTGATGACAAAGCTATATCACGTTCAATCATACGATCTAGCACGTCAGTTCCCATGTCACTTCTGCACACTGTTTTTGCCAACCTGGCGTCCACATCGTCTGCCATATCCAACCTACTACGCAGTTCCAACAACTCTTTCATGGCTGTGTCGCGTTCTCTCACAATTTCGTTTACGCGCGACTCCCAGTCTCGACTGGCTATCGCCAACACTGTGTTGCAATGCTCTTCCATCGATGTCTCAAGCCGACACACTTGATCCCGTAGTGCAGAACACTCGTCACGAGAAGCAGACAGTTGACTCTCCAGATCTGACATTGCGCAAACCTTCTCATGTCTATAGGCCTCCAGTTCCTCTCGGGCAGTTGACGCCTGTTCGACTGCCTGACGAAGAGCTGTTTGCATCAACACCATCTCAAATGCCTGCTTATCACACAGGTCTCGACACTTGCAGAGCTCCTCAGACAGCTCACGGTTCCGGTCGCACAGTCTGCTCATCTCACTTACCGAATCCCAATCTTGTCCTCTCTGCATCGACGTCACTTCATGAGACTCTTGTAGTCGCACAAAGCTATCAAGCATAACAGTAGACTCCAAGTGTTCTGGCCATGTCATTGTCTCACACTCACGGTCCACGTGTTCAACCACACCATGGGACAACCCTGTTGTGACGGCATCTAAACACTCCTGCACTCGTTGTTCGTGCTCTCTGCACCAATCTCCATAGTCGGAACGCAGACCTCTTATATGGTCAACCACAAACGCCAACAGTGCTTTCGTCTTGGTCACATCATTCTCCAAGTCAGTAATCACAGTCATATAACTCTCTAGACGACGCTTCAGCGACTCACACTCACAGATCAGGGCATTGTTCATTGACTCACATTCTTTCAGTTTCTCAGTGACTGCCTCCAGCTCGAACGATTGTGTATCCAGTGCACGCTGCAAATCCTCTCGCAACCCGTCTGATGTGCAACGGTCAGTCGACGAGCCTTCGTGTGCATAGTCGATGTCTTGCACTGGTGACGTGGATCGACCAACTGTTTCGCACAGGCGATGTGAAACCCGTTCGTACTCACTCATTCTGTTCGCCATTTCGGCGCGGTCAGCATTCGCCTCAGCATGTGCTGCACGCAATTCTCTCACCTGCTTCAACAAGAAACCCAGTGATCCTCTGACCTCATCCATCTCCATGCACACATCGTCCAACAGTGTCACGCGCTCTGAAATCTTACTTCGTAACAAGTCTACCTCTGTCATCAGCTCTTTGTTGTGCTTCGACAGTGCATCAGCTTCGTCCGTCACTTTCATCGACCGGTCAGGCACACGAGAACTAAGAGGCATCACATCCACTGGCTTATCTTCACACATCATAACGCCTTCCAGCTCACGCAGACGCACACTCAACTCTGTCTTGGCATTCTCAAGTTCGCAGATTCTGCTCATGGCCTCCTTCAATCGCGCTCTTAGGCTGTCTGTATTTAACAGGGCAAGTTCGGGATCGTCATTGTCTTGTTCACTCGGCGGTTTCGTCCAACTCTGAGTGGCGTGAATGGGCAAGACCACTTCCTCGTTCGAAACGCCCTCAACACACAAGTCCGTAGTTTGTCTGTCCATTCGATCAGGCACAATGCCTGACACTGAGTCGCTTGCAACAGTCTCCACCAGCTGCATGTCAGGAACTCCGGCAAACACGTCTGCCTCCACTCTGTCTGTGTCATCAACCTCTGCCAACTCACGGACAACCACATCGGGCGCCTTTCTCACAGTCTCACAAGGAATCCACCAAGTTGTCTCGTTCACCATCATACGTGACTCCGGTTCCTGCACTTCGGTCTGTTTCATGCTCAACTCGAGCTGTGAACGCTCCAGAGCCGCCAACGTCGCCGCATTTTCCTCACGCAGATGGGCAACCTCGAGCTGCAACGTCGACACCAGGTCAAAAACTTCGTCGTCAATCTCCGTCTGCACACACTCCTCCTCCACAGCAGCAGCAGCAGCAACGTTCGGTCCACGACACTCCACGCACATCGTCGACACCTCTTCCTTGCTCTCCAACACATCCATATTTGCACGCATTATGTCCAAATCACGTCGTTCTGCCTCTACAGTCTCCCTCAACTCATTCACTTCGTCTCGTAAATGACGCTTCTCCTCTCTCAGATCCGCCACTTCACTCTCCTTCACAGTCAACAAACGCCGGACATCCATCAACGAAGCATCACTCTCCTCCACCGATCTAGACAGCTTCACTATCTGTTCATAACAAGACGTCAACTCTTCGCGCAGTTGACCAACCACATTCGACTCATCTTCACACAAACTTGAACTCACTAGCTTCTCTCTCGTCATCTCCACTGGACTCCTGGTCGACTGATCTACGGTCGACTGATCGGTAAATCCTGAAGTTGACAATGTGTCAGTTGCCAACCAAGACACGCTGTCTGTCGCTTGAGTCTCCACACTCACAAGTCTAGTCGGAGAACCAACCGACACACTGGGCTTGTGCTCGTCGTGTATGCATTCTGAGGAGTAGTCGCTCCAACCGTCAACAACCATGCAATTCGACTCGTCGTCCTCTGCATCTTTACCAACGCCCACGCTCACAGTCTCTCTCGTATCACTAGTGAACCCTGATGACAAAGCTATATCACGTTCAATCATACGATCTAGCACGTCAGTTCCCATGTCACTTCTGCACACTGTTTTTGCCAACCTGGCGTCCACATCGTCTGCCATATCCAACCTACTACGCAGTTCCAACAACTCTTTCATGGCTGTGTCGCGTTCTCTCACAATTTCGTTTACGCGCGACTCCCAGTCTCGACTGGCTATCGCCAACACTGTGTTGCAATGCTCTTCCATCGATGTCTCAAGCCGACACACTTGATCCCGTAGTGCAGAACACTCGTCACGAGAAGCAGACAGTTGACTCTCCAGATCTGACATTGCGCAAACCTTCTCATGTCTATAGGCCTCCAGTTCCTCTCGGGCAGTTGACGCCTGTTCGACTGCCTGACGAAGAGCTGTTTGCATCAACACCATCTCAAATGCCTGCTTATCACACAGGTCTCGACACTTGCAGAGCTCCTCAGACAGCTCACGGTTCCGGTCGCACAGTCTGCTCATCTCACTTACCGAATCCCAATCTTGTCCTCTCTGCATCGACGTCACTTCATGAGACTCTTGTAGTCGCACAAAGCTATCAAGCATAACAGTAGACTCCAAGTGTTCTGGCCATGTCATTGTCTCACACTCACGGTCCACGTGTTCAACCACACCATGGGACAACCCTGTTGTGACGGCATCTAAACACTCCTGCACTCGTTGTTCGTGCTCTCTGCACCAATCTCCATAGTCGGAACGCAGACCTCTTATATGGTCAACCACAAACGCCAACAGTGCTTTCGTCTTGGTCACATCATTCTCCAAGTCAGTAATCACAGTCATATAACTCTCTAGACGACGCTTCAGCGACTCACACTCACAGATCAGGGCATTGTTCATTGACTCACATTCTTTCAGTTTCTCAGTGACTGCCTCCAGCTCGAACGATTGTGTATCCAGTGCACGCTGCAAATCCTCTCGCAACCCGTCTGATGTGCAACGGTCAGTCGACGAGCCTTCGTGTGCATAGTCGATGTCTTGCACTGGTGACGTGGATCGACCAACTGTTTCGCACAGGCGATGTGAAACCCGTTCGTACTCACTCATTCTGTTCGCCATTTCGGCGCGGTCAGCATTCGCCTCAGCATGTGCTGCACGCAATTCTCTCACCTGCTTCAACAAGAAACCCAGTGATCCTCTGACCTCATCCATCTCCATGCACACATCGTCCAACAGTGTCACGCGCTCTGAAATCTTACTTCGTAACAAGTCTACCTCTGTCATCAGCTCTTTGTTGTGCTTCGACAGTGCATCAGCTTCGTCCGTCACTTTCATCGACCGGTCAGGCACACGAGAACTAAGAGGCATCACATCCACTGGCTTATCTTCACACATCATAACGCCTTCCAGCTCACGCAGACGCACACTCAACTCTGTCTTGGCATTCTCAAGTTCGCAGATTCTGCTCATGGCCTCCTTCAATCGCGCTCTTAGGCTGTCTGTATTTAACAGGGCAAGTTCGGGATCGTCATTGTCTTGTTCACTCGGCGGTTTCGTCCAACTCTGAGTGGCGTGAATGGGCAAGACCACTTCCTCGTTCGAAACGCCCTCAACACACAAGTCCGTAGTTTGTCTGTCCATTCGATCAGGCACAATGCCTGACACTGAGTCGCTTGCAACAGTCTCCACCAGCTGCATGTCAGGAACTCCGGCAAACACGTCTGCCTCCACTCTGTCTGTGTCATCAACCTCTGCCAACTCACGGACAACCACATCGGGCGCCTTTCTCACAGTCTCACAAGGAATCCACCAAGTTGTCTCGTTCACCATCATACGTGACTCCGGTTCCTGCACTTCGGTCTGTTTCATGCTCAACTCGAGCTGTGAACGCTCCAGAGCCGCCAACGTCGCCGCATTTTCCTCACGCAGATGGGCAACCTCGAGCTGCAACGTCGACACCAGGTCAAAAACTTCGTCGTCAATCTCCGTCTGCACACACTCCTCCTCCACAGCAGCAGCAGCAGCAACGTTCGGTCCACGACACTCCACGCACATCGTCGACACCTCTTCCTTGCTCTCCAACACATCCATATTTGCACGCATTATGTCCAAATCACGTCGTTCTGCCTCTACAGTCTCCCTCAACTCATTCACTTCGTCTCGTAAATGACGCTTCTCCTCTCTCAGATCCGCCACTTCACTCTCCTTCACAGTCAACAAACGCCGGACATCCATCAACGAAGCATCACTCTCCTCCACCGATCTAGACAGCTTCACTATCTGTTCATAACAAGACGTCAACTCTTCGCGCAGTTGACCAACCACATTCGACTCATCTTCACACAAACTTGAACTCACTAGCTTCTCTCTCGTCATCTCCACTGGACTCCTGGTCGACTGATCTACGGTCGACTGATCGGTAAATCCTGAAGTTGACAATGTGTCAGTTGCCAACCAAGACACGCTGTCTGTCGCTTGAGTCTCCACACTCACAAGTCTAGTCGGAGAACCAACCGACACACTGGGCTTGTGCTCGTCGTGTATGCATTCTGAGGAGTAGTCGCTCCAACCGTCAACAACCATGCAATTCGACTCGTCGTCCTCTGCATCTTTACCAACGCCCACGCTCACAGTCTCTCTCGTATCACTAGTGAACCCTGATGACAAAGCTATATCACGTTCAATCATACGATCTAGCACGTCAGTTCCCATGTCACTTCTGCACACTGTTTTTGCCAACCTGGCGTCCACATCGTCTGCCATATCCAACCTACTACGCAGTTCCAACAACTCTTTCATGGCTGTGTCGCGTTCTCTCACAATTTCGTTTACGCGCGACTCCCAGTCTCGACTGGCTATCGCCAACACTGTGTTGCAATGCTCTTCCATCGATGTCTCAAGCCGACACACTTGATCCCGTAGTGCAGAACACTCGTCACGAGAAGCAGACAGTTGACTCTCCAGATCTGACATTGCGCAAACCTTCTCATGTCTATAGGCCTCCAGTTCCTCTCGGGCAGTTGACGCCTGTTCGACTGCCTGACGAAGAGCTGTTTGCATCAACACCATCTCAAATGCCTGCTTATCACACAGGTCTCGACACTTGCAGAGCTCCTCAGACAGCTCACGGTTCCGGTCGCACAGTCTGCTCATCTCACTTACCGAATCCCAATCTTGTCCTCTCTGCATCGACGTCACTTCATGAGACTCTTGTAGTCGCACAAAGCTATCAAGCATAACAGTAGACTCCAAGTGTTCTGGCCATGTCATTGTCTCACACTCACGGTCCACGTGTTCAACCACACCATGGGACAACCCTGTTGTGACGGCATCTAAACACTCCTGCACTCGTTGTTCGTGCTCTCTGCACCAATCTCCATAGTCGGAACGCAGACCTCTTATATGGTCAACCACAAACGCCAACAGTGCTTTCGTCTTGGTCACATCATTCTCCAAGTCAGTAATCACAGTCATATAACTCTCTAGACGACGCTTCAGCGACTCACACTCACAGATCAGGGCATTGTTCATTGACTCACATTCTTTCAGTTTCTCAGTGACTGCCTCCAGCTCGAACGATTGTGTATCCAGTGCACGCTGCAAATCCTCTCGCAACCCGTCTGATGTGCAACGGTCAGTCGACGAGCCTTCGTGTGCATAGTCGATGTCTTGCACTGGTGACGTGGATCGACCAACTGTTTCGCACAGGCGATGTGAAACCCGTTCGTACTCACTCATTCTGTTCGCCATTTCGGCGCGGTCAGCATTCGCCTCAGCATGTGCTGCACGCAATTCTCTCACCTGCTTCAACAAGAAACCCAGTGATCCTCTGACCTCATCCATCTCCATGCACACATCGTCCAACAGTGTCACGTGCTCTGAAATCTTACTTCGTAACAAGTCTACCTCTGTCATCAGCTCTTTGTTGTGCTTCGACAGTGCATCAGCTTCGTCCGTCACTTTCATCGACCGGTCAGGCACACGAGAACTAAGAGGCATCACATCCACTGGCTTATCTTCACACATCATAACGCCTTCCAGCTCACGCAGACGCACACTCAACTCTGTCTTGGCATTCTCAAGTTCGCAGATTCTGCTCATGGCCTCCTTCAATCGCGCTCTTAGGCTGTCTGTATTTAACAGGGCAAGTTCGGGATCGTCATTGTCTTGTTCACTCGGCGGTTTCGTCCAACTCTGAGTGGCGTGAATGGGCAAGACCACTTCCTCGTTCGAAACGCCCTCAACACACAAGTCCGTAGTTTGTCTGTCCATTCGATCAGGCACAATGCCTGACACTGAGTCGCTTGCAACAGTCTCCACCAGCTGCATGTCAGGAACTCCGGCAAACACGTCTGCCTCCACTCTGTCTGTGTCATCAACCTCTGCCAACTCACGGACAACCACATCGGGCGCCTTTCTCACAGTCTCACAAGGAATCCACCAAGTTGTCTCGTTCACCATCATACGTGACTCCGGTTCCTGCACTTCGGTCTGTTTCATGCTCAACTCGAGCTGTGAACGCTCCAGAGCCGCCAACGTCGCCGCATTTTCCTCACGCAGATGGGCAACCTCGAGCTGCAACGTCGACACCAGGTCAAAAACTTCGTCGTCAATCTCCGTCTGCACACACTCCTCCTCCACAGCAGCAGCAGCAGCAACGTTCGGTCCACGACACTCCACGCACATCGTCGACACCTCTTCCTTGCTCTCCAACACATCCATATTTGCACGCATTATGTCCAAATCACGTCGTTCTGCCTCTACAGTCTCCCTCAACTCATTCACTTCGTCTCGTAAATGACGCTTCTCCTCTCTCAGATCCGCCACTTCACTCTCCTTCACAGTCAACAAACGCCGGACATCCATCAACGAAGCATCACTCTCCTCCACCGATCTAGACAGCTTCACTATCTGTTCATAACAAGACGTCAACTCTTCGCGCAGTTGACCAACCACATTCGACTCATCTTCACACAAACTTGAACTCACTAGCTTCTCTCTCGTCATCTCCACTGGACTCCTGGTCGACTGATCTACGGTCGACTGATCGGTAAATCCTGAAGTTGACAATGTGTCAGTTGCCAACCAAGACACGCTGTCTGTCGCTTGAGTCTCCACACTCACAAGTCTAGTCGGAGAACCAACCGACACACTGGGCTTGTGCTCGTCGTGTATGCATTCTGAGGAGTAGTCGCTCCAACCGTCAACAACCATGCAATTCGACTCGTCGTCCTCTGCATCTTTACCAACGCCCACGCTCACAGTCTCTCTCGTATCACTAGTGAACCCTGATGACAAAGCTATATCACGTTCAATCATACGATCTAGCACGTCAGTTCCCATGTCACTTCTGCACACTGTTTTTGCCAACCTGGCGTCCACATCGTCTGCCATATCCAACCTACTACGCAGTTCCAACAACTCTTTCATGGCTGTGTCGCGTTCTCTCACAATTTCGTTTACGCGCGACTCCCAGTCTCGACTGGCTATCGCCAACACTGTGTTGCAATGCTCTTCCATCGATGTCTCAAGCCGACACACTTGATCCCGTAGTGCAGAACACTCGTCACGAGAAGCAGACAGTTGACTCTCCAGATCTGACATTGCGCAAACCTTCTCATGTCTATAGGCCTCCAGTTCCTCTCGGGCAGTTGACGCCTGTTCGACTGCCTGACGAAGAGCTGTTTGCATCAACACCATCTCAAATGCCTGCTTATCACACAGGTCTCGACACTTGCAGAGCTCCTCAGACAGCTCACGGTTCCGGTCGCACAGTCTGCTCATCTCACTTACCGAATCCCAATCTTGTCCTCTCTGCATCGACGTCACTTCATGAGACTCTTGTAGTCGCACAAAGCTATCAAGCATAACAGTAGACTCCAAGTGTTCTGGCCATGTCATTGTCTCACACTCACGGTCCACGTGTTCAACCACACCATGGGACAACCCTGTTGTGACGGCATCTAAACACTCCTGCACTCGTTGTTCGTGCTCTCTGCACCAATCTCCATAGTCGGAACGCAGACCTCTTATATGGTCAACCACAAACGCCAACAGTGCTTTCGTCTTGGTCACATCATTCTCCAAGTCAGTAATCACAGTCATATAACTCTCTAGACGACGCTTCAGCGACTCACACTCACAGATCAGGGCATTGTTCATTGACTCACATTCTTTCAGTTTCTCAGTGACTGCCTCCAGCTCGAACGATTGTGTATCCAGTGCACGCTGCAAATCCTCTCGCAACCCGTCTGATGTGCAACGGTCAGTCGACGAGCCTTCGTGTGCATAGTCGATGTCTTGCACTGGTGACGTGGATCGACCAACTGTTTCGCACAGGCGATGTGAAACCCGTTCGTACTCACTCATTCTGTTCGCCATTTCGGCGCGGTCAGCATTCGCCTCAGCATGTGCTGCACGCAATTCTCTCACCTGCTTCAACAAGAAACCCAGTGATCCTCTGACCTCATCCATCTCCATGCACACATCGTCCAACAGTGTCACGCGCTCTGAAATCTTACTTCGTAACAAGTCTACCTCTGTCATCAGCTCTTTGTTGTGCTTCGACAGTGCATCAGCTTCGTCCGTCACTTTCATCGACCGGTCAGGCACACGAGAACTAAGAGGCATCACATCCATTGGCTTATCTTCACACATCATAACGCCTTCCAGCTCACGCAGACGCACACTCAACTCTGTCTTGGCATTCTCAAGTTCGCAGATTCTGCTCATGGCCTCCTTCAATCGCGCTCTTAGGCTGTCTGTATTTAACAGGGCAAGTTCGGGATCGTCATTGTCTTGTTCACTCGGCGGTTTCGTCCAACTCTGAGTGGCGTGAATGGGCAAGACCACTTCCTCGTTCGAAACGCCCTCAACACACAAGTCCGTAGTTTGTCTGTCCATTCGATCAGGCACAATGCCTGACACTGAGTCGCTTGCAACAGTCTCCACCAGCTGCATGTCAGGAACTCCGGCAAACACGTCTGCCTCCACTCTGTCTGTGTCATCAACCTCTGCCAACTCACGGACAACCACATCGGGCGCCTTTCTCACAGTCTCACAAGGAATCCACCAAGTTGTCTCGTTCACCATCATACGTGACTCCGGTTCCTGCACTTCGGTCTGTTTCATGCTCAACTCGAGCTGTGAACGCTCCAGAGCCGCCAACGTCGCCGCATTTTCCTCACGCAGATGGGCAACCTCGAGCTGCAACGTCGACACCAGGTCAAAAACTTCGTCGTCAATCTCCGTCTGCACACATTCCTCCTCCACAGCAGCAGCAGCAGCAGCAGCAACGTTCGGTCCACGACACTCCACGCACATCGTCGACACCTCTTCCTTGCTCTCCAACACATCCATATTTGCACGCATTATGTCCAAATCACGTCGTTCTGCCTCTACAGTCTCCCTCAACTCATTCACTTCGTCTCGTAAATGACGCTTCTCCTCTCTCAGATCCGCCACTTCACTCTCCTTCACAGTCAACAAACGCCGGACATCCATCAACGAAGCATCACTCTCCTCCACCGATCTAGACAGCTTCACTATCTGTTCATAACAAGACGTCAACTCTTCGCGCAGTTGACCAACCACATTCGACTCATCTTCACACAAACTTGAACTCACTAGCTTCTCTCTCGTCATCTCCACTGGACTCCTGGTCGACTGATCTACGGTCGACTGATCGGTAAATCCTGAAGTTGACAATGTGTCAGTTGCCAACCAAGACACGCTGTCTGTCGCTTGAGTCTCCACACTCACAAGTCTAGTCGGAGAACCAACCGACACACTAGGCTTGTGCTCGTCGTGTATGCATTCTGAGGAGTAGTCGCTCCAACCGTCAACAACCATGCAATTCGACTCGTCGTCCTCTGCATCTTTACCAACGCCCACGCTCACAGTCTCTCTCGTATCACTAGTGAACCCTGATGACAAAGCTATATCACGTTCAATCATACGATCTAGCACGTCAGTTCCCATGTCACTTCTGCACACTGTTTTTGCCAACCTGGCGTCCACATCGTCTGCCATATCCAACCTACTACGCAGTTCCAACAACTCTTTCATGGCTGTGTCGCGTTCTCTCACAATTTCGTTTACGCGCGACTCCCAGTCTCGACTGGCTATCGCCAACACTGTGTTGCAATGCTCTTCCATCGATGTCTCAAGCCGACACACTTGATCCCGTAGTGCAGAACACTCGTCACGAGAAGCAGACAGTTGACTCTCCAGATCTGACATTGCGCAAACCTTCTCATGTCTATAGGCCTCCAGTTCCTCTCGGGCAGGTGACGCCTGTTCGACTGCCTGACGAAGAGCTGTTTGCATCAACACCATCTCAAATGCCTGCTTATCACACAGGTCTCGACACTTGCAGAGCTCCTCAGACAGCTCACGGTTCCGGTCGCACAGTCTGCTCATCTCACTTACCGAATCCCAATCTTGTCCTCTCTGCATCGACGTCACTTCATGAGACTCTTGTAGTCGCACAAAGCTATCAAGCATAACAGTAGACTCCAAGTGTTCTGGCCATGTCATTGTCTCACACTCACGGTCCACGTGTTCAACCACACCATGGGACAACCCTGTTGTGACGGCATCTAAACACTCCTGCACTCGTTGTTCGTGCTCTCTGCACCAATCTCCATAGTCGGAACGCAGACCTCTTATATGGTCAACCACAAACGCCAACAGTGCTTTCGTCTTGGTCACATCATTCTCCAAGTCAGTAATCACAGTCATATAACTCTCTAGACGACGCTTCAGCGACTCACACTCACAGATCAGGGCATTGTTCATTGACTCACATTCTTTCAGTTTCTCAGTGACTGCCTCCAGCTCGAACGATTGTGTATCCAGTGCACGCTGCAAATCCTCTCGCAACCCGTCTGATGTGCAACGGTCAGTCGACGAGCCTTCGTGTGCATAGTCGATGTCTTGCACTGGTGACGTGGATCGACCAACTGTTTCGCACAGGCGATGTGAAACCCGTTCGTACTCACTCATTCTGTTCGCCATTTCGGCGCGGTCAGCATTCGCCTCAGCATGTGCTGCACGCAATTCTCTCACCTGCTTCAACAGGAGGCTAAGCGATCGTGTGTCGTCATTAGTGTGTGTGTTATTATTTCTTGAAATTATTCTGAATTGTGTATTTGTACTTTTTGTTGATTTTTTTATAGTTTTTTCATTGGCGTTATCCCGTTTTGACGCATCGGTCGGTTGATATTGCTGTTGTGAAAATTCGTTTTCTAATTTTTGATCGCACTCTATAATAATATCGTTTTGGTTTCTTTTAATGATGATTTCATCTTCTTTCTTGCTTTTCAGATTTTCTCCTTGGAATTTTTCCAGATGATTTCTCGTTTCTTCGTTAATTGTTATACTTGTTTCTTCTGAGTACCCTGTAACACTATATGCTTTTGTGTTCGAAGACCACTCCATATGCTTGTCTGTGTTGTTTACGCAGTCTTTCACAAGCCTTTCTGATTTTATACTATATGGTTCGACGGTTTCTAGTTCTTTACTTGATAAACTGCGCGACATTACGGGAATATCTGATGCTGATTCAGCGTATGTCATACTGCAGGGTTGTCTAGGTGGTGGTAGTATCAAAGAACTGATGAACATTTTTTCGTCTTTAATATCCGGAGGCATTCTCCAAATGTGCGAAATTTTATCTTGTGAGAAGTCATCATACGAAACTATGGTAACTTCTTCACAGTGACAAGCATGTGATTCACTGGCATCAATCCGGTTTTGTTGAAGTGACTTATCCATTTTTGAAGATGAATATGTGGCAAATGTAAACTTAGATTCATTTGCATTAGAATCAACCATCATCGGGTCGACAACGGATGGACTTAGCATCTTGAAACACGAAGCATCTAAAACTATCGACGATATGTATGACTTATTTCCATGAGCGAAGTTATCATTGAGTTTATTGCCTACCTCACTATCACTGGCTACAAGAAATTGGCCTGAATTAAGATCACTTTCGCAAGTCCCTTGGATTTCAGAGACCAGCGTACCACTTGAATAATTACGATCACTTTCTCTAAAATTAGAAAGATTACCAGAAGTTTCCACCAACATACTATTGACTTCTAAACGAGAATTGAAATGTCTAACAGGTGGAGGCAAATTAAAGCTCAAACGTTTCTTTGATGAATCACTCTCACAGATCAGGGCATTGTTCATTGACTCACATTCTTTCAGTTTCTCAGTGACTGCCTCCAGCTCGAACGATTGTGTATCCAGTGCACGCTGCAAATCCTCTCGCAACCCGTCTGATGTGCAACGGTCAGTCGACGAGCCTTCGTGTGCATAGTCGATGTCTTGCACTGGTGACGTGGATCGACCAACTGTTTCGCACAGGCGATGTGAAACCCGTTCGTACTCACTCATTCTGTTCGCCATTTCGGCGCGGTCAGCATTCGCCTCAGCATGTGCTGCACGCAATTCTCTCACCTGCTTCAACAAGAAACCCAGTGATCCTCTGACCTCATCCATCTCCATGCACACATCGTCCAACAGTGTCACGCGCTCTGAAATCTTACTTCGTAACAAGTCTACCTCTGTCATCAGCTCTTTGTTGTGCTTCGACAGTGCATCAGCTTCGTCCGTCACTTTCATCGACCGGTCAGGCACACGAGAACTAAGAGGCATCACATCCATTGGCTTATCTTCACACATCATAACGCCTTCCAGCTCACGCAGACGCACACTCAACTCTGTCTTGGCATTCTCAAGTTCGCAGATTCTGCTCATGGCCTCCTTCAATCGCGCTCTTAGGCTGTCTGTATTTAACAGGGCAAGTTCGGGATCGTCATTGTCTTGTTCACTCGGCGGTTTCGTCCAACTCTGAGTGGCGTGAATGGGCAAGACCACTTCCTCGTTCGAAACGCCCTCAACACACAAGTCCGTAGTTTGTCTGTCCATTCGATCAGGCACAATGCCTGACACTGAGTCGCTTGCAACAGTCTCCACCAGCTGCATGTCAGGAACTCCGGCAAACACGTCTGCCTCCACTCTGTCTGTGTCATCAACCTCTGCCAACTCACGGACAACCACATCGGGCGCCTTTCTCACAGTCTCACAGGGAATCCACCAAGTTGTCTCGT
Source organism: Schistosoma haematobium (assembly GCF_000699445.3). Lineage (NCBI taxonomy): Eukaryota > Metazoa > Platyhelminthes > Trematoda > Strigeidida > Schistosomatidae > Schistosoma > Schistosoma haematobium. The sequence goes on from NC_067198.1 coordinate 2,287,964, forward strand.
TCACCATCATACGTGACTCCGGTTCCTGCACTTCGGTCTGTTTCATGATCAACTCGAGCTGTGAACGCTCCAGAGCCGCCAACGTCGCCGCATTTTCCTCACGCAGATGGGCAACCTCGAGCTGCAACGTCGACACCAGGTCAAAAACTTCGTCGTCAATCTCCGTCTGCACACACTCCTCCTCCACAGCAGCAGCAGCAGCAGCAACGTTCGGTCCACGACACTCCACGCACATCGTCGACACCTCTTCCTTGCTCTCCAACACATCCATATTTGCACGCATTATGTCCAAATCACGTCGTTCTGCCTCTACAGTCTCCCTCAACTCATTCACTTCGTCTCGTAAATGACGCTTCTCCTCTCTCAGATCCGCCACTTCACTCTCCTTCACAGTCAACAAACGCCGGACATCCATCAACGAAGCATCACTCTCCTCCACCGATCTAGACAGCTTCACTATCTGTTCATAACAAGACGTCAACTCTTCGCGCAGTTGACCAACCACATTCGACTCATCTTCACACAAACTTGAACTCACTAGCTTCTCTCTCGTCATCTCCACGGTAAATTCTGAAGTTGTTAGTGTGTCTTTATCTAATGTGGATTTTGTTTCTTCAATTTTGGCTATTGTTAGATATTCTTTCTCTTCTTTTGACATTATAGTTGTTTGTTCAGTCTCTGTCTGATTAGTTAATTTTAGTTCGTTTATTATGTTTTTATTTGGATTTGTAGATGAATCAATAAGTGAATTTGGATATTGATTATGGTGATATATATAACATTCACTTTTTACCTTTTCATCATTTCTCTCGTAGCATTTATTTTCATACGTCTCGTCGCTATTATGTGGGACAATGTTATGTCCTGTTGAAATAGCTTTTAATTTATAGTCATAATCTCTTAATTCTTTGTTCAAATCTTCTATTTGTGATGCCTGCATAGCTATAAGTTTGCAGTGTTTTGTTTTTTCACTCAAGAGTTTATCTACTAGATGCTGACACAAAGATAGCTCTTCGTATATAACATGTAGAGCAGACTGAAGCTTTTCTGTCAAGTTCAAATCCGTGATTTCAGGTTTGTCATCTAATAATCTGTCAATTTCTTGGTTGAATGAATAATTATCCTGTTCAATTTGTTCAACAAAAGTATCTTGCTTTCTAATGATTTGTTGTTGTAGAATTTCCTGTAATTCAGTTAGGCGAATAAGAGATTGTTCAGCTGAATAAAGTGGATATTTCTGATCATATTCCTCTGTATTTACTAGTAAACGTTTTGCACTATGAATCGGAAAACTCTTATCATCAGTGAGGTAGTGATCAGGTGATTCATATTCAATTTGATTATCTTGATCAGGTATATATTGATTTAAATTTGATATAATTGTACTGACTTGATTTAAAAATGCTTTAGTCAAAGACTGTACATTGGATAATCCTCCATTATCTAGAATACATTGTAAACTAGTAAAATGATTATTAGATATAGCTAATTTAATATGATTTTCAATATCTAATAAATTGTTATGCAACATTTCTACTTCTCTTTCAGATTTCTGTAACTTTGATTGTAAAATTTCATAATCTTGTTTTAACTGAGATAATTCAAATGAACAGTTATCTGTTGTTAATTCAGTATTTAACATAGATTGATTATAAATTATGGTTTCATTTGATATCACTTCATTTGTTGGCCATAAACTATGACAGTATTCAACTTCATATAAATTTCTATAATCTAATGGTATTTGTCTATATGATGGATCAGTCAATCTAGGCAAATGATTAAAAGAATCAGTTTGTATAGATGAATCACAGACATTTTTATACTTATGAGAAATGTAAACAGATATATTAGATTTATATTCATCAAATGTTAAATTAACATATTTTAATTGTTTACATAATGTTTGATTAAAAGTTTGATATTGACTAACTAAATGATTATAAGAATCTTTTAAGTAATTAAACTTCCTTTGTAACTCACGTAAAGCTTCTTTTTCCAATGATGATGTTTGAATAAGATCATCTGTTGATATTATCTGATAAAAGAGAAGGAGAAAAAAAAACAATGTTATGATTACTATTCATGACAAGAGTATCCATAACTAGTTGTATATAAACTTAAGAACGTCATTCATTTTACAACAAGGAACAATTTCACACATTTAGTTACTGTGATCATTTCGAATCAATCAATAATTGGATATGTTAATGAATTATTTTTATAGTTGCCCCCAAATGCCCTGGTACGGCCGAGAGTGGGGTGAGTCCGCTCTCCCTCTCCAAATGCTCTCACATGGCCACGTGCATACAACCACTGACAGGGAATTCCTACTCACTACCTTCTCGTGGCATTACTGTTGTTTAGGAAATTGAGAGGACGAAAATTGAATGTCAGGCGCTTTAACCGGGTTGACGGATACGGAGGATTCACCTAAGGGAGTTGGAAAACCCTCATTCCAAACCAATGGTGCACACGGGCTGGCTCCAGGATCCTGAGGGAACAAATGGCGTATGAACCAATCATTGGTCGTCGGCTACCATGGGACTGCATCTCATTACGATGCTCCACTGTCTTGTGGATCAAACCTTTAGGTTGAAGGCTCCGGGTGTGGCACCCTCAGAAAACCACCTGTTTCGGTTTGGGCACTCGGGCAGCAACATAAGGAGATGCAGCCGCATGGCAGCCAGTCACCAACAATAGGTTCATACGCCATTTGTTCCCTCACGATCCTGGAGCCAGCCCGTGTGCACCATTGGTTTGGAATGAGGGTTTTCCAACTCCCTTAGGTGAATCCTCCGTATCCGTCAACCCGGTTAAAGCGCCTGACATTCAATTTTCGTCCTCTCAATTTCCTAAACAACAGTAATGCCACGAGAAGGTAGTGAGTAGGAATTCCCTGTCAGTGGTTGTATGCACGTGGCCATGTGAGAGCATTTGGAGAGGGAGAGCGGACTCACCCCACTCTCGGCCGTACCAGGGCATTTGGGGCAATACAAGAAACTTTTTAAAATAATTCGTGTTAGAAATTTATGAAACTGAATTACTCCATTGTTACGATTAGGAACGTGGAATCATGCAGTGAACCGTTCTTTGATTAGTTATTAATCTATGTTATGTTCGATTAGTGGAATTATTGATTACTTTTATAGCATAATTAGACTTGAATATACGTTTAATAATCACATAAGAAAACAGAAAGTATAAAATGTTAACTATAAAAAACAAAACAAACAAACATAAGGAGAAGTACTAATGGATTTATTTATTGTATAGGATAAATATATACAGTAATTCAGTTAAACTGAAATGTTTGTTTACTCTGAATCATTATTTAATATTACTAGACATTTCAAACAAAAAAATTATATGGTTAAGACAATCAAAATTGTATTTTACGATAGTCCTTTCTAGTGGATTGATATCATTTGGGAAACAACGAAACCTTGAATTGCTGACATGTTTCTACATATAGAGCTCTCGTTCAATAGATGTTCATGATGTAAAAAGCTAGTTCTTATTGACAGGAAATTATGCTAATTGTTCATGTTGAAACTAGAGATAATAAGTGTTTTTTGAATTAAAGTTAGATGGAGACTAACAATGAGATCCACAACACTCATTTCGTCGTATTTGAGACTAGTCAGCTGGATGTACTTGCGCCCTAGTCTAAATACTTACATTAAGACTCGAACTCAGTACATTTCGTTTCAAATTCCAAGGCATTTTATCCACTGGAATAAATTTGCATTCATCTGATGAGACCGGAACGCGAAGAGACGAGTATCCTGGATTTCAGTGTCAGCCACTATCCAACATCAATTTAAGCTTGAACCTAACTGGTATCAAGACCATCCGCACACGATGTACACATCCCTAAAGAGGCTAACTAGTCTCAGTGCTTAACAACTTCAAAATAACAGCAGTGGTTAAGTAGCGGCTAAACAAGTGATACACTAAAACCTAAAGGTTGATTAAAGTAAAGGAATATGGTTATTCATTTAGGATGGAACTCCCCAATTGACTCTAGACCTACACTTAGTGATAGCTAGCATTCTAGACTCCTCCGATGACTCAATTATAACCAGATAGTTGTGTCAATATTTTTAGCTGCGACTAAGTACTCTTTCTCTGTATCTTGAATTACAAGTATGCACAGTTGGAATGTAAAACTCAGATTTCATCCTGATTGAAAACATCGAAAAACAGTAAACAAACAGTTAACGTATTCTAAATTTGAAACCGTTATATATGCATCTTGTGAGGATCATCTCGATATAGTCATTATGGCACAAATTAATTTAGTAGTTTATGTATAACAGTGAAATCCAAGACGTACGTTTTGTCCTATTTGGTACTCATCAGCTAGATGCGTCTGTATCTAAGAGATAGTGTTCACTCTACTCAATAAAACAAAAAGTTTACATTTCCTTAACGATTTCTTTTGAAGTTTTATTGATTAAGATACAGGTTTGTGTACTAAACATAGTTTATCCTTTATAAATAACGATAATATAATAAAGGAAAAGAAACAAACTTACCTGATCATTCATTTGCTTAACCTGTTGTATATTCAACTGATGATTTTGATCTTTATTAATAAACAATGTTAACAGATCACTTGTAGATGTACACATATCTGTTAAGTAAATTGATTTTGTTGCATAATTTGTACAAGAAGATAACTCTTTCATTTTGAATGATTCCAAATTTACCTCTTCAATATCTTTTATTTTATGTTGATTAGAAGTTAAAGCAGTAATAGTCGACTGATCTGTAAGGCTAGTTATTGATGAAACTTCAACAGGTATAGACTTATCAGTTGCGGTTGTTCTATTGATTTCATTAGCAACTAATTCTGGTGCAAAATATGTTGCTGTTGTTGACAGTGAAGATTGTGACTCAACTAAACTAGATGATTTAAATGATGAAAGTTTATTATTTTGTATATACCATTGAAATTGTTCAATAATATTATATGCTTCATATAATGTATCATAATCCTCTTTATTACTAATCCATAATTTAGATTTATGTACATCTGTACTAAATAACTTTGATTCTTTCGATAACATTCCCCATAAACGTTGAAGTAAATTATTAATCGAATTATCAACCGGTATTGTTGTTGTTGTTGTTGTGGTGGTGGTGGTTGTTGAAATATCGATTGGCATTATTGTCGATTTTAATGGGAATATAGTTTGATCGTCTATTGATTTTATTTTTGGTATAGATTCATAAGTTTGAGAACTTGATCCTGGATCTAATAATAATAATGATGATGATGATGGTGATGATAATATACATTGAGTTTGATCTGTATCAGACAAATAAGTAATTATATTATTATTATTAGATGAAGAATTTGTTGATGATAAAAAATAATCACTAATCAATAAATGATGATTTGTTTCTTCTAATTGATTTTTTTGTAATTTTTCATTTAATTGATTTAATTGATATTGATATTGTTTGATTTCATTTGATAAATCAATAATTTGTTGTTCAGCATGATCTGCTTTCATTTGTAAATCTTTAATATTTGGATCAATAAATTGATTATTTAATTGATAAGAATTCATTGAAATAATACAAAAATTAAGTAATGCATTAAAAAATTGTTGACATACAATGGGATAATTCATTTGATGATTTTTTATTTCCCAATAATTTAATAAATTCTGTGTAGCTAAATTAAGATCTTGTAATTCAGATATGAATGATTGTTCTATTCTTTGAACTGGATTCATAGTAACTATGACATCGTTATCATTATTATTATTATTATTTATACCGGGATTTATGATTTTATCATTGATTTCTTTAGCAAAATGATGTAAAATAGAATCTGTGATATTAATATGAATATCTTGAGATATGGATTGAGTAATATGTGTTATGTAATCAGTATGAATAGAATTAGTATTATTAGTAGTATTATTATGAGTAGTATATTGTTGATTTAAATTAGAATTTGTTTCAGTTAAACGTGATCTTAATGAATGTAAATATTTAGTTAAATTAGCTTCTTGTAATTCATATTCAGCAAATATTCTATCATTATCTTGATATAATTTAAATAATTGTTCAGATAAATATTTGATCAATGTATCACGATGTGATAATTCAGCTTCTAAACAAGCAATCTAAATAAAGAGATTTGAGTGGATAGAATGATATAAATTCAGAAAAAAAAAGGATAGATGGACTATTTATTAGCTATAATAAAAAACGACTATATTCAGTTGTTATGTTCCGACAAGAATAATGAATGGTAACTTTTGGGATCCATTTCTGGACTAATACTACATATATTTTTATCATATAATTGTTATGTAACTAAACTATTCATATTCATATTCCTCTTATCACAAGCTTTATTTTGACCTATGAACTATTATGATACGATTTACTATTCTTGAGTTATACCCAGTATATTAATTACTACCTCCGACATTCACAGCCACATATGGCTAATTCTTGTACAAATGTTGTTTCATATTTTATTGGTACGTTGTGGTCTGTTTGATTGGTATATAAACTCAGTATGTTTGAAATATGAGGATTCATATTGTAGAGGCCCGGATTGGTGTTCTGGACTCAAGTGGCTGGGCTAGGTGGAAAGTAAGACTAATCAAGAATCTACGCTGCTCATACGGGTTTACGCGTCATTGATCCGATCGTTAATTTACTGCTTTCTAATCGGCGGTCACAAAATATAACATCAGTGTTCAACCCGAGGAAATAATGTATAGTGACTTAAGCTGAAAAGTAATTTAACAAGATGATGAAGGAATAAATGAAGTGTAAAGCTAACCATAGGAAAAGTCGTTTAAAAGAAATAAATGAGATTTAAAAAAAGGAAAATCAAAATTATGAAATGATATTAAATCGAAGATTTCAAGGAACATAACTATGCTACTTTGATCGATTTGGTTCACACTGATAAAGAGTGACCCCAAAGACTGATTTCATATCATGGTCAGAGTGTTCTTAGCCTTATTCAAATTATCTATCACGTTAGGTAGCATTGAGCAACAGATTAGCTAGTGGTTAAGTATACGTAACACAAATTACAAATATCTCTGTCGATAAAGATTGATGATATATTTAATCAGTTTTGCATTTTTACTCCTTCCGTGATGGTATCACATGTGATGAATGGTTCGGAGATACTGGATACATCTAGAAATTAGTTTCAATATTACAAATATACTAACTGAATATTTCCCTCTAAATCTTCAGGATAATTTTATCTTATAATTTGAACCTAATTATTTCATTTACTGTTTTTCAACTATATTTTTACCATTTAGCTTTCCATTAATACCGATACTTATTTGTTTTATGCTTTGTTAACTTCCGCTGTTGATTGAGAGCAGTAACAACTTAAATAAACATGCTTGTCCGCCAAATATTTCGTAAATCCTGAATTAGTAATCATCAGTCATGTAAGGAATAGTAGACATGTCAAGACATAAACAGTGTAATGTCACGATAAAGAAGGTTGATCAGACGACGATTATGTTTCAGCGTGAATGACTAGTTTATCAATTTAGGTTTTTACACTATTGAGAAAAAGGATATCAAGAAGACTGAAAAATTGAAATGAATTTCAAATGAGAAAATCAGAGAGATCCAAATATACAAGAACTAATTAGTGTTTGAATAATAATAATAACAGCTGAGACAATAGATACAAACCATAAGGTCAATTGTGGCAAGTGTTTACTAACTCGGAACAGATTAGATATGGTTTTGAAATGACGTACAACAAGATTATTTTCCGATGTAACAGTCACATAAGCAGAATAAAAGTAAAGATTTATATAGGTATCAGTATCAAGATTGGGACTTGATAGTTTCAAATAAATTGAGTATTGAGTAGAAAGTTAATAATAAATATATTTTTTGTGATATCTGCGAATTGCAGAGGTTCCTTCTTTCCAGTCTAAATGATAAGTGTTTTCAATATAACAATCAGCAACAACCAAAAATAACAAGTAGCGTTCATTACACAAGACATATCAGTGGCAACGGGGATTTCGGAAGAAATCGAAAAGACAAATCAATATCCTAATGAGTAGAAAAGTTATATTTCTAATGTTTCGTTACAATCTAAGCTGCTTTTTCAGAGCAAATAAATAACCAGACTAAATTGACACAAGTTTAAATATTACAATGAATTTATAGTGAATATCCACATAGAAACATGTGGTTTTGATTCACCATAACATATCATTGCTTTATTTATGAAAAAAAAAACAGGGTTCATTATTTTGAGAATCTTTATGATTAGCAACTAAATTTGATAACAAACCTAGCAACATTTGAATTTGAAAATTGAATCTAATCCAAAATACTAATTGTACACTTTAAAGATAACCAGTTAGTGATTAGAAAACTTATGAATGATGACATAAACCCGGTGCTTCAACTAGACAAAGGTTCTGGTATAATCCTTAAGAATATATACATAAAGTAAATCCGATTTCAGATAATTTTCAAAAATTTATTATTGGTAGATCTCATAAGGATATAACCAAGTTGATATACAGACAAATTATAAAGATGTTAAACGAAATTTTGAGAAACAGATGAATTTATAATTTCATTTATGATGAAATGGAATTAAAAGGATCCCCGTTAATTTTATTAATATCGCTGATTTGAGATACAGAAAATTAATGTTCCGATTAGATCGATATTATTATTCATGGTTGGCTCACTAGATGGTTAATAAAATATTTGAAACCCATTATTCATGGGAAACTAGGAATCTACAGCCTACAGGATTATCGTGAATTTACAATAAAGCTAGAAAGTTCGGATATTTTCGATATATTTACAGTATTATTTGATATGCCTTGACATTTGGCAAAGATTTCCTCCCACAAAGAGGAAACTTTTGATACTATAGATTAACATTATAATCTACCATTAAAAACTATGGGATTTAAATAGGTTCTGTTTAAATGTATTAAAGATGTAAAAATTCTGTTCCATAAAATTATGTGTCATTATACTTATGAGATCGTTATCAGTAGCCTGTTTAGCTAGATTTCAGCTGACATCTTTATGGAATACCTGCAACATAAAGCACATAATCGATGAGACAATATTTCTAATGTAGGCAGGTTGATAAAAAATACTTATACGCGTTACACCTAAAGTTACATTATGAGACATTTTATATGGGAAAATCAGAGCACACGAAATAAAATTAATTTAATTCTTCCCACGAAAGTTGGTATTCTTTCTTTGCAGAAGTTGATCAAAGAAAATAATTGAAGATGTGTTTTAACTATTTTAGATATCTACTTCATTTTTTTCAGCTAAGCCCATTATGTCATCAAAATTACTATGGAAAATTAATCTCGGAATTCAATGGACTCCAGATGGAAAATCACAATGATAACTTCATCACAAAACATTAGAAGTCGGTTTTATCTGAACTATCACAGTTAAGAATGCTTGTTTCCTATTGCCTGAATTTAAAAGTGATGATATCACTGACAAAAACCCTTAAACTAAACATTCATCCATTCAAGAAGTACGTATAAATATATCAGTCAGTCAGTTACAAAGTAGGATCGGGGACATATATGCATCGGTCCAAGTTGCCATACATCATTAATACAAGAGATGAACACCAAATTCATAGAAGCAGATACTTCAATGGCAATAAAAAAATTGCATACAATAGTATGAGACAAAGAGAAGGAATTAGTTTGTAGGAAGAATGGTATAAAGTAGTTTTAATCTCACAGTTTAAGGGGAAGACAGAGAGTGTATACACCTACGCCATTGCGATCGATTCTGAGTGATATCACACGAAATATGCAACGATTCGTTTCGATAGTCATGCGGACCCAAACCAGGTAGTCTACATCGGCCAACACGGCTCAGATCAGAGGTCAGTGACTTCAAGGACTGATGCCACGATTTGTTTGGCCCCTAACTTTCTTCCATTTGTCTCCGACACTAATCAGCATGGCGTTTCGTGGTAATTGGTGCTTGGGCATGCGTAACACATAGCCCAACCATCTCAGTCGATGAAGATTTACATCATCAACTGAGTTACCATTATTCCCTAATACCCTGCGTCCAACCACACTAAGACATCTGTCATCAATTACTAGTGACTTACGAGTACCTTCTACTATTAATGATTACGGTTCGCAGCCTTAAAGTAAAACAGAACAAACTGCAGCGCAGTATACTTGTTCCTTAGTTGATAGACGGATATTTCGCCTTCGCCATGGGTGACGTAAGTTGGCAAAAGCCCAACGAGCTTTTTGAATCCATGATGAGATTTCGGCAGACACCGACCCATTAGGGCTGGTCAGACTTCCAGGAAAAGTGAAGTTGTCGACGCGTTCGACTACTTTACTGCCTATCCTTAGTTCAGGTATTGAGGCAGACCAGTGCTGAAACAACAACTTGCATTCAAAGGGGAGAAACGCATCCCAAATATCCTGGTATTGATGCCCAGTGCTACCAAAAAACTGCATTTTATCAGCGTCTTCACTAATCAGGACTATGTCATATGCTTATTCTAAGCCACCAAGTGGTTCTCCTGATCGATCCCGTAAAATTCAGACGACGAGAACGTTGTTTCCATCAGTAGGTCGTCTATGATGGAATTGAACAAAAGTGGAGATAGTGAACAGTTTTGCCGGACACCACTTGAGGTCGCAAAATCAGATGAAAGTATGCCATAAGCTCTGACTCAACTGGCAGTGTTCGAGTAAAGAGCCCTTACAAGGCTTATGTACTTCTCAGGTACGCTCCCACAATAAATTGATATTTTTGATTGCTTCTCCAATAAGTAACATCAAGTTGTGCAACCTTCACTTGGTTATTTCATTGGCTATAACAAAACGCTTTTCCACTAAATATGTGATGAATGCTTGACCAATTTTTTTAGATTTATCTAGATTCTTACATTATTGTTACACGACTAAACGGACTTTTAAATTCTAGATAATCACTTCCATATTTCATGATATTTTCTAAATCTACACTTAATGACCTTAAGTATGGATTTTTATAACACCGATAATCTTTGTCACCTCATTTACTCAGTCGACGAATGTTCATTATCAAGTGTTATGTTATATTTCAGCACGAATGGTATTGTAAGACACCGATGAGAATATAAGGAAGATAGATTCAGATTACTTTTCTTCAGCTGTAACAGTTTGTTCGGGCTAATAAAGAGAAATAATTACGTGAAACACGTAAAAAGGTTTGAAAATATCCCTTTTAAACTTCACTTATTAAAACCAACTAAAACTGAGGGATAATTAATGTACAAATGACTTGAACGAATACACCTAAGCTGCACAAAACCATAAGTTTTGACTAAACTACTCTAAAGTAAGTGAAGGATGATAGATTTCTTCGATGAGGTTGGAACCGTTTCCAGTAGTGCTGAAGACAGTTAATGGGTCTACACTGGCTCTTTTTGGTGTAGAACCGCAAGAACAAATAATTAAATGAAAGCCGGCAAAAGTTAACCGTACCGATGAACATGTGTTACTCATCAAGTCCTCTTGATAAATGTTAAACCTCACTCATCCATTCAGAAAAAAAACAAAAAAACATCATTGAGTGGTTTATAACACAAAATAAGAATTTACAACGAATGTATTTTCATGGTACCGATAACAAACATTTTTCTGTTGCTTAGAAGTTCTTCATTCATCAATTTCATGTTGTTCGTACGCTGGAACTGGTTGTAAAATGTTATAATGATCAGTTTATGACAAGATAATGTGGTATAAAAGAAAGCTAAGTGGGACTGGGATCCATCAGTCTATTATGACTCCTTGGTTTGGGTATGAAAGATTGTTTTTGAGACGTAATTAAACGTAGCTTAAAATAGAAACCCAAGGCGATGCTGTTGTAATTTTCTTCTTCTTTTTTTAGAAATATGATAGAAAAGTTTTCTGGATGGAAGAATTTCGAATTTTTTTCGTTTGTATTGTTAACTGGACCGTCTCTACTATCATACGGTTTTCCTATTAATTATTTTTTTGTTAATTCTCTTCAAATGTGCTCTATTTTGCTCACAATGTCATCTATATTTTGTGTGGCGTACTCTGTTCTGCCGTGTTACGCCAAATTTTGTCCATGAATAAATGAATAATAGTTGCAAATAATTTGGAGCATATTGCATCTCCTAGAGGAATGAGAACTTTCTAGGAGATTTAATTTTCGACCAGTAGAATATAGGTTCGAACCACAATATATCAGTTTTGACAAGTAGTTGAGAAGTCTCACTGACCATTACAAGGTGTGTGTCATAATATTACCCGTATTAGCAACTGACAAGTAAAAACCACACGCTCATTAAACCGACTTCTAAGGAAATTCGCTGATATTTGGTTTAACCTTTCAGATGTCATATAAACTAAAAGTTTAAGAACTGAACCTATTATCTCAGGTAAACTTCCGTAATTCTGCTTCTTACGAATCTTCAACAAAAAGCCTTAAAAACCTGATATTACACAATCAAATATAAAAGTATTTATTTAAAGACACTGACAAAGTTACTCCCAAATATCCTATTACTGTGAAAACTAGGTAGAATCCATTCTATGTGCTCTCATACGACCACATGATTATAGTCACTTCTATGGACTTCTTACTAACTGCTTTACGATAGAGATATGGTAGAAATGAGAGTCTTATGAATCAACAAAGTTGATGGATGAGGAGGGTCCACAGAAAAACATTAACTCAAAATCGATTATGCATATAGCCTTTAGGATCATACGGATCCAAATAGCACACAAAACTAATCTGCTCACTGATTAACTTGAGGGCATAACCCTTTAATGAGCTGAACTACCTCCTTGATTAGACTTTACGGTTAAAAACTTAACAAAACAACCTAACTATTTTTAAAGGCTCGTTGTGTACTAGTTTACACGAATAATGATGATTTACAAAGCGAACAAAGATTATGGTTCACCCACCGCAAAAATCTTCAAGAACTAAACACAAAGTTGACGATTTTCATCCCAAAAAGGTTGATCTCACTTTAATTGAGAAGCAATAGGAAACTACAGCAGGTTTTCAAATCTCTTCTATTTTGAAATATGTCTAATAACGTCTCCAACCTCAAACTTGCAGAATTTTTAAGACCGCAACCAGTGATCAGTGTTGGACTGACGAACTGTCGTCCTACATATTTTTCATATAGCACCACTATATCACAAACTAACGACTTCTCCGTTTTCCCCAGCTTCTATCAGTGTCCGTAAATGATGTACTGTATGGGAGCTTCTGTGATGACATTCATACAACATGTTCAAGTTACTGAGGCAGGTTTCACAAAAAAAGTGACAATAAATAGCTGACTGTTACTTCATTTACTCTGTGCCATATCTGATAGCATCAGTGTAGTAAGTGTTATTTCTGACCGTAATTGAAGTCATAGTGGGTCGATAGAAGCCAGTCCTGTTAACCTTTCTTTTTTCTCCAGAGCCATCTCATAAACTGACCATTGCCCTTACTTTCTGAATTATTTGTCTATAAAGCCTTCAAGATATCAATAACAATCTCAGGCAACTCTTTGACAGCCATCCGACCACACGTAACATAGAACCTGACGCAGATGTGCATCGACTCAAGTTAATACACCACATCAGCACATCAAGAGAGAATTGTCAAGTCAAATCACAGAGTAGTAGTAATAGTGTCAGTTTTAATATACAAGACTGGATATAAAAAGAAAGCGTACAGGAATTAGGGACTCAGGGTTTAAGGAAAGACAGCGTGAATATATCTAAGCTATTTCGAACAATCTTAAAGCATAGTTTTGCAAGACGAATGAAAACCAATTTCGATCATTTCGTTCGAATTTTAGACAAACTTATTCACCGAGTATTTAAATAAGAGTTACTCTAAGAGTGGAAGCTGATGATACTACCCAATTTTCCGAACCGAAGTACGTGGAGCAGGATTCTAGTTTTCCACCTAGTGGCCCAAAGGCGAACGTTCTCGTCACTAAGTCACTTCTCCGACCCTTATGTAGCTTACTATTGCATTCTTTGTGGATGTGAGATGAATTGTCTCAAATGAAAGATATCTGCCTTGGTTGTAAAGCTCACAAGACCGTTTCTCTTCGTTAGATAATAATTTCGTTCAATTTTTAACCAAATATGCAACCTAATCCTCCTCCACTTCACTCCAATATTAGCATCCTATTTCATGTTCTGAATTTGCCATTTTCGATAATTGAACTAAATAACAGGTTTTCAAAATCACACAAAATTTTTCAAGCTTTTTTAATGATGCTGAAGATGGAAAGTTCTTTGTAGAACAGTGAACCAGAGGTTAAGACGTGAGGATTTCGACTACTGGGTTATACGTTTTATCTCCACATCTTTGGGCAGATGAGTAGTATGAACAGTCATTATACTGATTAGCAACCTACTAAGTAAACATTTACGTCATAAATGAGTAGTACTTGACCAAGATTTATAAACCAATTTTTTTTGACACCGACTCTGTAAACATCAAGATTTTACGTTAAGACCGTACAAACAAAGCGCTTAAAAATTAACGAAAAGCACCGATATAAATCATGTGCCCCAAAAGCGATACGGATTCCCCATATAATCAGTCAATATTTCAAGAACTCTTAATCAATTAAGAAACTCACCTCTGGGTTTGTAAAATCTTCTGAAGCCTGGACATTTTCAGTTTCCTGTTTTGAAGCTATAAAGGTATCATTTTTGACTGGAAATCTATATTTTGTTTCACGCTGAGAAAATATGTCTACACCCTTAGAATGTCCCGAATGCTTGGAACAGCAAGAGTTTTCAGTATCAATCACCGGATAAGGAGAAACTGAACGCTTGATTGGAGATTTTGACCTTTTAGTCAGTGATGTAGGACGTCTGACTGATTTGAGACTATGCCCCACCCTCACTGTTAAATTACGTTTATGGCTAATTGAATCATCATGGGTAGTACTTTTTGATCGCACTCTCATAGGAAAGCGGGACTGCATATCCTTAGTAGGTCTAATGTGATGACTAATTGGAGAGGTGTTTTGACGCTGAACAATAAAGGACCCAAGCTCTCTAACGGCATCCAACATTTTCTCACAAGCCTCCTGATTTCCTCTGAAATTCTAAAAGAAATAAATTCATTTCAACACTAACTCATACCTTTTTCGACTGATTTCTATATTTAGTAAGGCGGTCATTTTCCAAAATCTAACGGAAAATGTTCAAATATTTCACTAAAATTAGAGGTACCTTATTAACAGCAATATGTAATTTTTTCAAATGATGCTTAAAATTCTGTGACGATGAGTCCTGTTATGCAAAGAACTATAAGAATAAAACAGCAACTCACAACACATATGTTAGGAATATTTGTTTCAGATCTTTTATATAGAATAGGTCTTCTAACTAACTCTTTGCCCAACGTAACATCTGCAACACCTGGAGCATCAAAAGAAGTATCCCGGGTATTGCTTCCTCCTGGGGCTTTAGGTATTGAAGTTTCTGAATTAGTGTGGTATGTGTACTATAATTATTTTCGTTTGTTCAGAATATTTTGCTCACTTGTAAGTTTTCATCCCTAGATTCAGAGGAGCTCATGTTGCCACCATTCGAAAAAAGCAAGCTCAAACTTTTCTTCAGAGGATTAACCAAACCGAATCAAAGCTTTACAAACAACTTGACGCGTGGCTACTTCAGACTAATATATCAAATGAACCGCTCTACTAGTTTCCATGATCGTGAGATTTAATTAGCATAACTAAACACAAACTTGAGTAATGAGTACGGAAAATCTACCGGTCCATGCTATTGACCTTGATATCTGACACTCCAAAGATTTGTAGTGACCTACTTTCAATGGAAACGATTAATATTATTGTAACCAATTGCACCAGTGATTGTTTTACTGTACTTGCTTGTTCAACTGTACTAAAGACATACATTCTTTCTTCCGTTGATTGTGACCTTGCACGCACTTACGTTTGCTCAGTGATTCCGCTTGTACACCTTTGACACGATCTCGATATTCTTTCGATACCACGAGATCGCCAACAAATATTTCTCGCTACAACTTCCGATTGCTTTCTGATATCTGGTACGCAACCTTCTTGTAGTGGTGATCATAGTCAACCGCGACTCGACGCCAAACTACAATTTGTGAGCCAAAAAATATGGACACTTTTCAGTCGAGTCCAAATCTTCCAAAGAAGCCATTTGCGGTGAGTTTATTACTTATTTATCCACGTCTGTTGCACATTTTCAAATTGATATTTTCCAACGTTTATGATCGTCTCAAGAAGGCGGTCCTCAGACATTTCCTCCAATTGAGCGAGGAACGGTTGAGGACATTATTAGCACGTCACCCTTTGGGTGATGCTAACCCGAGCCACCTGCAAGCAATCTCTTGCAGGACTTACGGCAGCTGATTCCGAAATTTTTAAGGAATTGTGGCTCGAATCGTTACCAGCACACATCCAACCAACGATCACGGGCCTGCTCGAGGACGCATCACTCAACCTGGTGGTCCTCATGGCGGACAAAATATTGGCAAGGACCGACGACCGAGACACCTACATAGTTGCCTCAACATCACGTTCGAACGTGGATATCGAGGCTGGTCACTTCCCGGCCCAATGTGATAAAGGCGGTCGTACTCATACACGTCTTAACTTCCGAGACCGTTTCGACACACCCAAATCCTACGCCCCTCGAGCCACTTCACGCTCTCGGAAAGCCGCAACCACTCGCCCAACGATGACATCTTCCAAGCCACGCCGAAAGGCGGCTTCGGAAGCGAGTGGGGGTTGGTACTGGTTTCACCGCACCTTTGGGTCCGGTGCCCGACGTTGTCGTGACCCCTGCTCATACAAGGCGGGAAACTCCCGAACCGGCGAGTAAATGCAGCTGTGCTCGCTGGCCCTTCACCCCAGGTTGGCACGATTATCACGCTAACGCTAGGTACCTAGCAGATACTGGTGCCCAAGTTTCTGTCGTACCTCTTGATAACAGTAAGTCACAAGCTACGACACTTG
Organism: Schistosoma haematobium; assembly: GCF_000699445.3. Taxonomy (NCBI): domain Eukaryota; kingdom Metazoa; phylum Platyhelminthes; class Trematoda; order Strigeidida; family Schistosomatidae; genus Schistosoma; species Schistosoma haematobium. Next base: position 2,305,023 of record NC_067198.1, read on the forward strand.
TACTACGCGCTGCGAATGGCTCAGTCATTCCTACCTATGGTACACGACAACTCGCATTCAACCTGGGCGACCGACAACAGTATCTGTGGACGTCCATCATTGCCGATTTTCTCACAGCCATACTCGGTATTGATTTCCTACAGCATTACGAATTGCTAGTCGAATCACGTAGGCTGCAGCTAATTAATACCTCGTCGAACAGCAAATTCATGGGCCTCAATCCTCAAACAAACTGGTATCGAATCTTAGGTGTCTTTTATTCGCGTGACGATATATTCCACGCTTTATTCGAGAAATTCCCCAAATTAACTAAACCACTCGAGGAGATTCCATCGGTGGCCAGTCGTGTGGTACACCACATAGTCAACCGCAGGCCTCCAGCCACGGCAAAACCACGCCGACTGGCACTGGACAATTTGGCCTCCGCTAAACGTAGGTTTGACAATTTACTAGCTACTGGTATTATTCGTCCTTCTCACAGTCCCTGGGCCTCACCTCTTTACATGGTGCGCAAAAGGATGGGGGAACATGCAGCGACGACCGGGCACTAAACATTGTTACACGTTTTGATAGCTATCCCACCATCCATACACAAGACGTCGTGGCACAACTTTTTCTATGATCGATCTGGTACGAGCATATCATCAGATCCCAGTCGCTCTTGAAGATATCGAGAAAACCGCTATCACGACTCTTTTTGGTCTGTTTGAGTTCCTACGAATGCCATTTGGATTATGGAATCCTGCTCAAAATTTCCAAAGGCATATCGATAGCATAGTACGAAACTTAAATTTTGTTCACGTCTATATTGGTGACCTGCTAATCGCATCATAAAACGTAGATGAACATTATCAACATCTTAAGCTTATTCCAACGTCTTTCGGATAATGGCATAGTAGTCAACCCGGACAAGTGCTAATCGGGCAAACCACAAATAATGTTCTTGGGTCACACCATTAAGCAAGAGGGTATTTTACTCTGTGAAGACAAAGTACGTGCAATAAGGGAGTACAACGTGCCGTTCACACTCAAGGTACTGAAGGCACTTTTCGGTTTGGTTAACTTCTATCTACGTTTCATCCCACACGCGGCAGAACGGTCACGACCATTAACCAATTTGTTTCACGGCAATCCACGCAAATTAGAATTGAACGATTCCGCAAGTACTGCACTTTCAGAGGTCAAAACGGCTCTGGCTCAAGTCACACTCCCCGCTCATCCTGACCAATCAGCCACGCTTCGTATAGCGGTTGATGCATCGGATTTTGTTATGGGAACCGTTATGCAACAAAACATCTCCGGCAGTTGGCAACCTCGATAATTTTTCTCACGATGCCTTACTCCCACGGAGACGAGATATAACGCTTTTGGTCGAGAATTGCTAGCAGCCTATTGTGCCATCAAACATTTCCGGCACGCAGTAGAAGGTCGCAATTTCATCTTATTCACCGACCACAAGCCTTTAATGTATGTTCTGCATACCAAGTCTGACCGCTACCCACCACGAGAGTGCAGACATTTGGACTATATCTCTCAGTTCACGACAGACCTTCGTTACATTAAAGGCGAGTCGAACTATGTTGCTGATGCTCTGTCACGTATCCAAGTGAATGCAGTTACTTCACCGGTGCTCGAACTTCCTGCTATGACAGCCGCTCAAGCAAACGATCATTTTGTACAGGAGCACCACAATCTTCATCCCTTCAGTGTCAGGAAGAACCCCCAGCTACTAGCTCAGGTACCATCCTATGTGATAATTCAACCGGTCTTCCCCAACCCATCGTACACTCTGCTTAACGTCGTTCAGTCTTTGATTGCCTGCATGGACTGTCCCATCCAGGTATCGCAGCTACATTGCGTTTCATCTCTGCACGACCCGGCTGCTTGGTACGGAACGCATACGCACTACCGCTTACCACCCAGCATCGAATAATTTAGTTGAACGGTTTCATCGCCAACTCAAAAGTGCTCTTCTAGCACACGAAATCAACAACTGGTACAAAACCTTACCGCTTGTTCTCCTATGTATCAGAACGAGCTTGAAGGCAGATATTCAATGTTCTGCCGCTGAACTGGTATACGGCACGACAATGAGTCTGCCTGGGGACTTCTTCACACCGCTGAGCAGACACGATTTCGGTAAATCAGACTACGTCCAACGACTGTCTGCATTTATGCGAACGCTGCCTCCGGTGTCAACTCGAACACCACATCGACAGGTCGTTCATTCTCGAGAGTTATCTGCCTGTTCACATGTTTTCATACGAGTAGATTCGGTACGCAAACCTTTGCAACAACCTTACGAAGGCCCTTTTCGCCTGATCGCTCTTCACGAAACGACCTTCAAGGTTGATCAACATGGCCGCGTCGAGATCGTCAGTATTGATCGTCTCAAACCAGCACATGTCGATGACAGTGCCCTACCTGATAAGTTGAGACTCAATGCTGGGCCCATCAAACCTGCTGGCGGGATCACTATATCTACTTCAGATTCCGCGCTAGATGCATCAGAGACCTCACACTCACGTCCCGTTAAACAGCACGTATCATCTGCACCATCTACGGACGAGACGTCAGTCTCATGCCCAGATCAGCAGACAATGCCACCCTTGACTTCGGATGAGATTGCAGGCTCACAAAATACGAACGAGACTACCGTCTCACATTCCGGTCGCCGAGTACGGTTGCCCGTACGCTTCCGCGACTAGCTGCACAGTCAACAACCGATACGGTGTAGGGCTATTCCTATGCTACGTGCATGCCACATTCTTTTTTTGCTTTTTTTCTGTATCCTGAGCCCACGCCTCCGACCATCCCTGTTTGATTCCGTCGACTTCAGTCAACTTTGACGAAAGCTGGACTGGCCACCCACGCTGTTGTCAACGCACTCAGTCGATATTTTGGTCTCGAATGTTTGGCATACGCTTGGTCTCGAACTTTGTCGTTATGGTCGTTTCTGGTTCCTCGGCTCAACGTGGTTTCGTCCTGCGTCTGTAGCGCTTTCTGGTCCGGACCCCTACGGACGCAATCTTCAGATTCTGGATACAAACCAATCTGGTGTGGTACGCTAACTCGAGTGACAGATACAGCACGTTTCTCCTGGTACCGTTCTACGTAAATGACCTTCGGCGGCAACTCGAGGATCGAGGATAGCTTCCTGTTCCTCCAACCCTCTCGTCCTACAATCGGAGGGTTGCCGATCAATCCTACAAACAAAACGGCTACGTATCGAAAGTGTAAACCCTTTCTAGCGGGGTCCCCTGTAGTTACCTAGTTTTATCGAGAGAACGCGATTGGTTTAATGGAAACAATTAATAATATTATAACCAGTTCCACCAGTTGTAAGATCCAAACTACGGTTTGGAGTTAAGGACAGCTGTCTGGATGAATTAGATACGCGCCCTCGCCCGATTGAAACCAAAACAAGTAATTTGGTAAGATGATGGTTCTATAATTTATCATAAATTTAAGTGTACATTATTACCTAAACAAATATAACCACTCAGCTATCCAACCAATAATTGTTCAATTGACCAAATCTAAACTACAATAAATAAAAAAGTCGATAAAGGATGCAAGAAAATTACCAATCACCACAAATAAATGTTATTCTATCCTGTCTGGATAGATCACGTACAGATTCGTTCAAAAGGTAATAATTGGTCACTCTATAACACAGAGTGTTTTCAATTCTGGAAGAGTGCTTCAATTCACAACCAAAATGCACAATTCCAGTCAACACAGGTCAAGCAATCGAAAGCAGGAACAAACCAAAATGGCTGCCGCCCAGACTTAGTATAAAGTAAAACAACATAAGTGCAGTTCGGGAAGAAACACGGGGAATTAGTGAAAGTGTAGTAAAAACAAAAACTATAATAAAATACAAATATTAACAATTCAAATGTAGTCAAAAAGTTAACAATGTACAACTAAGAGGATCAATAGGACAAAGTGCAAAGTATATACATGGAGGGATTTTCACAAACACACAAAGCATTCAAAATGGATCTTACACCAGTGATTGTTTTACTGTACTTGCTTGTTCAACTGTACTAAAGACATACATTCTTTCTTCCGTTGATTGTGACCTTGCACGCACTTACGTTTGCTCAGTGATTCCGCTTGTACACCTTTGACACGATCTCGATATTCTTTCGATACCACGAGATCGCCAACAAATATTTCTCGCTACAACTTCCGATTGCTTTCTGATATCTGGTACGCAACCTTCTTGTAGTGGTGATCATAGTCAACCGCAACTCGACGTCACGCTGCAGACTCAGGCACTTTGTGCATGTATTATAATGACGTGTAAACTCAGTCACCTGCGATTAAATGTCGGATCTCATCTCATTGCGCATCGTTGAATATGAAACTAATACCTATTATTTATTTGCATCAATTTAGGAAAAACCTGTCTCGTAATAGATCGATAACTACGTTCAGTTCTGCATTTATCATTCCCTTTTCTCTTTTATTTGTAACGGCGTTTGATCTAATTGCGTCTCCAATACATTCGATGACTTTGTGATGATTTTGTAAAAGTCGATTGACAATTTTGCTTGCTTATTGCATTTTGTTGAGATTCTGAGGATTTGATAAAGCATAATGGGGAAAAGCCTAGTGTGGTGTTTGAACGGACTAATAATACGTTTGTACTTGTTGAATGCTAGATTTCGAATTCCAAATACATTACATTCGCTTGTGCTTGTGTCTTACTTCTTAATTCAATTGCGTTAATTCTAGGATTCCTAGTTCATAATACAGTTCAAATAATTCAAAACATTATACCTAGTCACTCAGCTGCACATGTAATGGTCCAAATGGTTCTTGACGGAAAATTGACTATGAACACCGCTACAGAAAAACACGTGCCAAATACATCCATAAAATCCCCGGGAAGCCAAATATTAGAAGGCATTTAATGGACCAAGTCGAGATATATTTGCTGGCGATCTTGTGGTATCGAAAGGATACCGAAATCGTGCCAGGATACAAGCTTGGTTACAGAACGTAACCGAATCCGCGCGAGTTCACAATCAAAGTGTAAGAATAATGTATGCTTTTTAGCACAGTTAAACAAAAGCACATTAAAAGTCACTGGTACAATTGGTTATAATAATAATTGTTTTCAATAAACCAATCGTGTTCTCGTGATAAAAGTGAGTCACTACATATCTGTGTTAAATGTTGAGTATCGATTTTCCTAGTTATCTGGTGTTCAGCTTTGAGGATTGTGCGGTTAAAATCAATAACATCACAGATTTGTCCGTCTTGTAGTTCGGGTGAGTGCTTTAGTCTCACATGAAAATGGATTCTGGATGCCAGCATCTATTATACTATCAAGTGGGTAATCTGTTGTTTGTGACGTCAAAAACAATGAGGAGAAAATTGTGGTCCTAAGACGAATAACGCGAAACTTAAGTAAACAAGTTTATTAATCAACAAACTAAGCGCTGAGAAGACGAAAGTGTAAGGATAAACCGATCGATGGATGTGGGTGTAAACGGTAGAATAGTAAGTCAGTGACTATGAGACCAGGTAATTTGCCAGGGAATTGTGGTCACTTGTGTTGAAAAGAACGATTTCTTTGTAGTTGATGACTGAGTTCGAATTCCGAATACAAAACATTCGTTCATGTTCACTTAGTACTTCTTGGTTAAATTGCGTTTTCTTCTGAGATACCTGCTTTGAATTATAAGTCAAATAAGTCTAATCATCACACTGGCGTCGCGATGGAGCCTGTGCTCGAACAGTCAGATATTCATTCAATTTCTGAGGCATATGAGGATTATTTGGAAAGGTTTGATATATTGCGCATGACCAAGAATGATGTGGAGGGTGATAAATTTGTGGCACATTTCCTTACACTTATTGGTGAAGTCTACAAATTATTAAAAATTTTAACATTTCCAGAAAAGGTATCTCACTTTCATATGAAAATCTTAAGGAACTACCACTAAATCATGTAAAGTTCACCAGTTTTGAACTTCGTGAGAGAGCGGACTTTCAAAAATTATTCGTCAGGACAACCAAAAGGTTCAGGAATCCATCCTTGAATTGCAAAGACAAACTACCAAATGCAGTTTTAGCACCCAACCTAATGTGCTGCTAAGGAATCGATTAATTGCAGGGATTAACATCCCACGTCTGTAAAGAGGGTTGTTGAGAATGCCGAACTGTTCCTTTCAAAATGCTAGAACTATATGTAGTAACTAAGAAACAGTGAATGAATTTGATATCCAGTCAACCAAAGTTTTTAATGCTCCGCTCAGTCGTCATGATGAAATACAATCTCAGTGTCCATCAAACTTGCGTCCGTTTAATGGTGATTCCTATTTTCATGAAAATATAAAAAATGATTCAACAATGACTTGGAAAGCAAACAACAAAGGTGAGATCAAGTTTGGTAAATGTTCATCCTGTGACAAATTTCATTCTCGTAATGCATGTGCATTTCGTAATGCTAAATGTTTTAAATATGGTAAGATAGAACACATTCAGTCAGCATGCGGGACTGCTGTTCATTTTGCTTCAAGTGGTACCAAACCTTGTAATTTAGATCCTATTAATTTGGATGTTCCTAATGATCATTAACCTTTACCCACCATTTCGAAAGGTAATGCTCACATTCAAAAGCGATTATATACATCCCTTGGTTTATTTCGTGACTATTGTGTACACAGGCAATATAGAGTTCATTACTTCATTCAAGAACTTGAAATCTTTAGATCCTAACGTTATTGTAAGACCCAGTGAAGTCTCAATATTGGGGATTACCGGACACAGACTGCCCATACCAGGATGCTGTGAATTGCAAATCAGAGATTATAATACTTCACAGATGTCTTGTGAATTTTTAGTTAGCGAAACAGAAGGGTCAGTACTAGGTTTTAAAATTTTTTTAGTTGCGTGTGCTAAGTGAAGTGAAGGTGTGTAAACTCAGCCTTTAAAACTTCAAGTACAGGGTGGTCTAGTGTACTTAAGAGACGAATAATTCATTATGGTCTTCGAGAAACAACGCACAGACATTGAATGATTTGTGTGCGAAAGGTATAATTAAAACTGTTCAGTCTTCAGTATGGGGTACTCCTATTGTTACGTAATTGAATTCGGACGACAAAACCCTACTTATTAAAGTTAGTAATGTGATTTTCTTGCACCCTGATAAAACTGAAGACAACTACAGAGGAAAAAGAAAAGGCCACAAGATCCACTGCGATATATGGATATATTTGTGTAGGGGTCAGACATAAATTATTTAAACCTGCGTTCGATATTATCGGAGAGGTTTTTGAAATATACATCCCAACTACCCTCATACATAATTATCGGCCTAATGAGAATAAGTGTTTAATAGGTATATTCCGTAGATTATTTGATCCGTTGAGACAAGCAAAGAAACGAAGTGAAGAGGGCGAAGATGAGAGTGCGGAGCGGAGCGGAGAAGACAAGTGAACCATATCTATTTGATCGACTGTGTCATCTGCAGGAATGTACTGCTAATTACGTATATTATTTCCTCTACTTAAGCATTCTACTTGGGAAGCATACTGTAATTGAACTAATACAATAGTTTGTAGATCATATTTGTAAAAATGACTTGTACCTGCCTTGGTAGAAATACATTATTATTTATTGTCGAACACATAAACTTATGGACACATAATAAATAATGGAAGCAATTAACATACATACACTCATACAAAAACAGTTAGGGTTATTAAGCGAACAAGGTCAAAATGTATCTTGAAAAGAATGTGTAACCAGGTCTACCGACTCATGTAGGGTCGATATAGTACTAGATACAACATTTTTGCATGTGCTAGTAGATCAAAACAAGCGAGAGCTTCATCAAGATTTCTTAAAAATACATGCAGTTTATCTACCATGCATAATTCTGAAGGACGACTGTCCTATATTAGTGAATGTGTAGAATAATTGTCCAATTCACTATTACTACAGTTATCCTCGTTACCATAATAGACCTAAGGCCAAAATTGTAGATTTGACTACCTGATCTATAAGGCACATCATATATATTGACTCGCCCTACTGTGACAACTAGCATCAACTAGAATCAACGTAACGTCTTTTCGACACAAAGTCGAGTGGCATTATCACGCGCTTAAAGACACCATGAGAATAACGCGAATATTCCAAGTATTGGTAAACTCAAAGATAAATCAAAAAGACGGCAGCAACTGATTAGGGAAAACACAGGATGTTTTAAAACTGTTGTTTCAGTTCTTAACGTACTCAAAGTGAAACTCCACGTAGAGATTATTTAGACGCTGAATAAAGTGGGACCAAAATTGAAGAATGATTTAGTATAGAGATTCCTTAACAAGCCACGTTATGATGCGTAGCAGTGACCATCCGCTAATAGTTTAACTTATGGGTCGTCCCCGTGCTCACAAATAGAAAAACAACCAATATTACGGAAAGTATTATCTCTGGTTCAAGTGAAGATTAATTTAATATCGGTGTGCCGGCTGTATTTGTTGATATTTAATTTAAATCGAATCAGTAGGCTAACTGAAGGAACGGAAGTATACATTACCGGATGAATTAGCAGGTTAGTGTAGTAGTTCAGAGTAAATAACGAGAGTGGACCTAAACGTTCTTTCCTAGACAAGTCCCAGGGCTCAACATTAAAGGTGATATTCAATGATTGGGTCAGTTCAAGTAACTTGCCAGTGAAGTGCCGTCTCATTATTTCCAACTTCAGCAGACAAGTCAGATTAAATAACCCCGCAAAAATTGAACATGGAAGATCGCAGAAGAGATTTGTTTGTTTGTTCATTTACCGTTCCATAATCAATTCTCAAATAATTGATAGATTATCTTAAATAAGCCCTACTTGACACAAAAATGAACACATATTTTGCCTATGAAGCTGGAATGTTAGAAGTCACGTAGATTGTAGACATACATCGAGAACGAAACTTTGGCGCTTGTTTATAATTTTCGTTGCATCTGAGTATACTCCTGCCTCATATATAGGACGAAAAACCTGTTAGGAGTAGTCATCTTATTTCATGACACTGAAGGCTTGTAGACATTTCGCAGTTTATTACTTACTGATCAGTTGTGCTTCAAAATTAGTGAAAACAAACTTTAGGTCATAGCAAGTTCTTGCGTTGCAGAAGCTTACAATTAGGTTGAATACCAATAATTTGTTTAGCAACCACCAGAAATTTAAGGCTGACCGTCTTCGGCCGGGGCAAAATAGATTGGGGAGAGAGCAGTTCAGTTGACAGCATGGAGCAGAACTATTGCTTACAGCAAGTGGAAAAGCACATAATACGGGCTGACGCGGGAAACTCCCTGAATTTATAGCTGGCAGAATTGTGCCCCATGATGTGTCAGTTTAACACTAAGGTTACCGTATAAAATACACAAATCCTCATTTGTAAATATGCAACATTATCCTTTGGGGGGTTAATCCATTTTTTTAGCCAATGGAATACACTTATCCTTCAGGTCATTTCTTGTCATCGATTCGGCTCGACATATCAGAGTGGTAACCGCTTTTGAACTCAATATTGAGAAGTGATTGCAATAATGTCCTCGGATACGCTAAAAATTGGTTTGATATAAAATATACTTCTACATGATATCGGTTGAATTCATCTACGACGATTAACTTACAATACATACTTTTAGTTAACGGTCACGTGAGCAAGTTCAAATCGAATAAACTGTACCATTATAAGTCATCTCATCTATCCACTTCAACAGTTTTCAAACTGAGTACCATTATCCAATACGTGGGAAAAATTCATAACAATCGAGACAGAGATGAGGTGCAAGGCGCTAAATTTAGAGCTCAAATAAAGTTGAAACGATTCCAATAGCACGATATACCGATAACTAGGGAGAACTGAACCTAATAATGAACAAATCCGATTTGTCCATTATATATAAATACAGTTAGTGTGTATAAAAAAATGCGGCGAGAAACAATGATCACACAACAAATGAATGTATTAGTTTATAATATAAGTGCATATGATGATAAGCATGAATCAGGTATGAAAATACAATGAATACAACAGTATGAGCGAACAGTACAGTGGAAATAACATGTGTACGTACATATATAGCATGCAGATAAGGAGACCGTAGAATGGAGCAACGATATATGACAAGGCAACATGTTTGCTGTTGTTAATATATAAAAACAAAAAGCAATAACATACTCCCGAAGATATCGTGGCACAACAACAGCGTATGACCAGTTGGCATTATTAAACAAAGCGTTAGTGAAATAAAGTGAATAGTCAAGCAGACAGCATATAGAAGAAAAAAAACTATATAACTTGTTTTGTTAGCACAAAAGAACAAAGAATTAGTAAAATGCAGTTATAAAATTGATATTAATTAGAAAGTTAATACAATTAGGGAAAACAAAGAATAATGTAGGTCATCTATCTTCAATAGAGCACATTTCACATGAGATGACATTTCTGTGTTAATGAGAAGAAACAAAAACAAAAAACAATGTAGATCGATAATACACAATAAGTAAAGTTGGTTTATAACAGTTCTAGTGACAATACCAGTGCTGACAATGACTAAACATAAGAGATATTTTACGCTAATAAAGTATCCACGAAGCACTAAATTAAAGGGATTTCATGTTAGGAGCCTAAAATCTATTAACCAAAACATGTTGAGTACTGTAAACATTGAAGACCTGCTCCCCTATTCTAAGTAAACGTAGTGAGGTGCATAGATATGATTATAAATGTATCTTCGACCGATAGGCCATTACGAAAACATGAGTTATTTCAGAAAAAAAAGAAACTGCCTTGATGTAAGGCAATATATAACTTGAAATCGATTAGAGGTAGCCCCCAAATGCCCTGGTACGGCCGAGAGTAATGAGAATCAGCTCTCCCTTTCGAAATGTTCTCACATGGCCACGCACATACAACCACTAGCACGGAAGCCCTACCCATAGCCTTCTCGCAACAGTATGTTGTTTACGAAATTGAGAGGACGAAGAGCGAATGTCCAGAGCTTTAACCGTGTTAGAGGACACGGAGAATTCACCTTGGGGGAGTTGGGAAACCCTGATTTCAAACCAATGGTGTACATGGGCTCCAGGATCCCAAAGAAACAAATGGCGTATGGAACAATTGTTAGTCACCGGTTACTACGGGATTGCATTTCTTTCTGTTGCTCCATTCCCTTGTGGATCAGACCTTTAGGTTAAAGGCTCCGAGTGTGCCCCCCCCTTAAGAAAACCACCTGTTTCGGTTTGGGCACCTCGTGTAGTATCCCAGTCTTCACACAAATCGAATGATTTATGTGGCGCATATCTATTTGATGCCTCCTTGCACCAATGTTTATGTGATTAAATAATAAATAATAATAATAATAGGGATAGGTAATCAAGCACCTATGGTGCATGCATATCCAGAAACTTAACAATAGACGAAGAAATCAATGCGGATTCTTAAAAGTTATACAATAAATCCAAGAAAGTTGTGATAGAAAATGTTGTAAAATATGTGGATAACGAAACTATAGTTTACTGACATTTAACACGACCATACTACTGATTTGAAATCGGTTTCATTAAACTCGATAATCATGTTCTAAAGCATGACACATATAATATTATTTAGATTTAAGATAAGGTATATGTATTCGAATAATGATAACCTATATTAATTAACCATTTTGACAACAATCATAATTACAATATAATTAATTATCAACTGAAATTAAACCCAATTAGTACACTAACCTCGTCATGAGCACGAACACCGGATTTACGATCAAAATTAACTCCAGGACGAATTTTTTCTCGTTTAACTGTGCATTTGGCTTGTTCCTTAAATGAAAATGATACAATTAGACATTTATATATATATAAATTCTCAAATAATCATTACTACTAAATCTAACCACAAAGATATTTAACATCACATAAAGCAGAGAGTGATAGTGTTTAATGTCCAGTTAGAATTTAATGATCAAAATGTCTTCTTATTTTGTGTACATTTACCTTAATCAAGGTTCCGAGAAGATTGACAATAAAGGCAACAAGATATGACTAAATGAATAAACATTTGAATATATAGAAGAAATATATGGAATGATACAGAATTCATAATAAATATGAGGGGTTTAAGTAAAATTATTTCTAGATTTCTTGCTTCTTTTTGTGATAAAAGACACCAGCAATTATCGTTTACAAAAACTGAATTGATTTTAGTTATAGTTTAGTAATAGGAAAAAAGTGAATTCGGTGGTAATTAGTCTTATCTTTATTTATTATATAGCAAGACTGTAAGTATTTCGGACGAACTAGTGATTAAGATTCCCAGTACGGCAGTGTGAAATATTTGCCAATAGATATTATCAGTTGGCAACCAATGTACAACATATACTTTGAACCAACTGAATATGGTGATAGGTGGAGTATATAACGTGTCAGTAAATAGTTCTTCTTCATGTTCGTAAAACCTAACCCATCCATGTGAAAGATATTCAGTGAGTCTGTTAGACCATTGCTGTCCTCGTAGACAATCAAACATCTAGCGAAATCACTGAGGTTCGGTATTCTATTTAACTAATTTAATCAATCAATTTAAAAATACAAAAATATCGAATTTCAGAGCTTGGAAATGTATTACGAATACCATCCCAGTAATTCAGATATGGCATAAATTCCCGACATTATAACTAATTAGGGGACGTATAGAAGTAGTCGGTTTGTGACAGAGTTGTGTTACAAAAAAGCTGTATGGAGATGTGTTCTTTCAACTTACTATAACTTTTGTAAGGATCCTATAGATAGTTTAGTTTAATGACAAGATGTTATCAAACATAGTCCACAACAAATACCAGTGAAAATTCAGCTGTAGTTTCTCCATACATTATCCATAGAAGTGAGAACTACCTTTTAACTGAAATATCATTATTGGTTGTGTATTTTTAACTGGACTGTTTTTCCTGTTATGTACCATTCATGACCCCAAACCAAGTAGTCTGCATCTACCAACATGGCTCAGACTAGAAGTTAATGACTTCAAGCACTAATGCCACGTTTCGGTTTGGCCGCCGCTAACTTTTTTCCAACCATATTCAACACTAGTCAGCATTGCACGTCGTAGTAATCGATGTTCAGACATACGTAGCATGTGGCCTAACCATCTCGGTTGATGAAGATCCATAAACTCATCAATTGATTTATCAACCTTCATAATATTATGTCTATTTTGTGTGGCAAATATACTTTTTTGGATATCAAGTCGTAAGAGAATTTGTGTACTTAATAAAATAAATAATAGTAATGTTTTAAATGGAAGTTAGTTTAATGTAAAAATTTGATTTCAATCAATCACAACAGTATAAAGGAATAATGTTGATTTATTTTGGTAATAAAATGTAAAGGGCGAGACTATAATTTATGGGCGAACCAATCAGATATAAGATAACGAGTCACGAGTTTGGGCGCGGAATTCACTCATACATTTGGCTAAATATAGTTTTGGCATTATAGCTGATGTCATTTCGTGATGAAAACTCTAAATCTAATTTTTAACCTTAAGCATCAACTGTCAATGAGAATTCCAATTGCTTTATAATCCTCATTTAGTTCTATTCAGTAGTTGTTCACTCTCAAGGTCACTTCAGCGTTGCTCAAAAATTATAGTCTCATCAATAAAAGATGAACATTGGTCTATTCAACTTCCGATAAATGAATAAAAAATTAAATAAGAATATCTACTGAAACCAAAATAAAATGTTTGACCCATTAATTAACACCTAAGAAAAATAATTAGTGCATTTTTTAGTCATAGCAACAACAAGAAACCAAAAAGGGTTCACAATATGGTGTTTAGATATATTGAAACAGGAACATACATGTTTACTTTTTAAAATAAATAAAAATCAATTGGACAGTAACAGGAATGAACATGTTTCAGTATTTAAACAAAATTACTTTATAATTTTATAGATTAAATAAAAGTAATAGTAAATATTGACTGATAGAATGATAATTTATAAACAAAAAAAACAAGAAAAAAACTTACTTCACCATCTGCATCAAGTAATAGAATTGTGACATCAGTGCCAGGATGAAAACTTTTATTCTTCATAGTTAAATCAGCAGGAGGATTGTGTGAATTGCCTTCAGCATCTTGACTCCAAATCTTAACAAAGTAAAAGAAGAAAAGGAATTTAGGGAAACAAGAAACAGATATTTCTATATAGATTATTAAGTATTTTTGAAGAACTTATTATCCAAGAAAAACACATCAATTATCAATCCTAATGTACATTTGTCAGTTTTCTACAACTAAGGTGGCTTATTTCAATATCTCAGCTACTTATATTGACATAAGTAGTATATAACATGAGTCAGGAATGTAATGTCTGGCAGCAGAAGATTGGGAAGATCAAGAAAGGAAGAACAGGAATAGAAACCAATTAGTATAGAAATGCAAGAACAATGAAGTCCGAGACAATTACTGAACATTTTGTAAATTAAGTATTATAGCATGGTTTTTCTATTTTACCACGTAACTCTGTAATGTTGTGCTAAATATAATCCGGTTGTCCTCACCTGTGTTCTCCTTCACTACACTTGTTCCTGTCATCTAGATATTTTAACAAGTTATCTGTTTTTGTTTGTTTGTTTGTTTTAACATATCATTGTGTCTGTTAATCACATAACCTATTCAGTTGCATTTATGACCCTTCGTTATATAAGTTACAAAAAAGCCCAACCAGAGACATCGTGGTAGCTAGTAGACAATAACATATTGAAAAGAATGAACATGAATTAGAAGTCGATTCCTGAGTTGCTAACATCTAACTGAGGATCACTCAATATTTATCAACAACATCAATCAAGAAATAAGAAAAAGAAACTTGTTGAAATATTTTGTGTTCAGTATTCTATTCTGTAACAAAAATATAATAATGAATAAAGCTAGTAATAATAATAATAATAATAATAATAATAATAATAATAATAATAATAATAATAATAATAATAATAATAATAATAATAATAATAGTAATAATAATAATAATAATAATAATAATAATAAACAAGAAATAAAAAGTTGATATTTTAATTCAAATTCAGTGTTTTAAGATATCCGAGAAGTAAAACCTAAACACGAAAATCAACTTACTGTGCATAATGCTCCAGGTTTTAAGGAGAAAGCCCGTGAAAATTTGAAACGAGTCTCGTGACCATCAGCTTCATGAACAAGTTCCCATCCACCTAAATTCATTTCCTAATAAAAACAAAAATGATCAATAAAACTCACATTTAAATCTGATAGTAAATAGTAAACTGGCTAGAATAACTAACCATGAAAACAGAAAAGAATCAAGAATGTACTCAGGGATTTGAAGATGATTGATAATTCCACTTACGATAACCTACGACCTCATGGGGCTCGTTTGCCATACGTGTATGGTTTACCAAAGATACATAAAAAAACGTGTTCCTATTAGACCTATTTTGTCAATTCACCCTATCACAGTGTTCCACGATGATTAGCGATCAAGTTGAAACCAGTTCGTCAACGACTAACCATGTACACATTAAAAGATTCATTCATCCACACGTCATTAGTACAGAACAGAAAGGAGCCTACATCAGATTCAAAGAATATACCCTAGAAAAGCATTTAGCAGTGCCATCTCACGACATCCAGATACAGGATATCAAGTCGACACACTGTCCTTCAAAGTGGTCATTAAACAACCAATCTTTTGGAATTTTCCGCAACCATAGTGACCAAACGTCTGAAAACTAGATTCATATGTCCAAAAAAACAGTAATAAGTCCTTACTTGCCCTGGGAACATTACATCCTTTTTATTGCATTATTCATTATTTCAAATCTTTCTCAAGTTTGATTACATCATTGTCATTTTTATTTAGTTCATAATTGACTGATTTCAAATTACATCTTGCATTATTACCATTAATCTGTTTTCAATTACATCATTACACAATCATCTTTATTTATTTATTTTAACACATAGATATTGGTACAAGAAGGCATCAAATACATATGCGCCATACAAATCTCATTTGATTTGTGTGAGGGCTGATACTGGCCGGGTGCCCAAACCGAATACACTCATCTAAGGTTTGTTAATTCAATGATTTCTGATCACCAGTTTAATGTCTTTTTGGAAATTTCCCTTTCATACTTTATTTATTTATCAGAAACAGTTTTTTTTTTAATGATCATATTAACTCTATTGAAATATTCGTTATATCATGAAACGCAAATTTATATCTATGAGTATGTTAGTGTCTATGAGAACTTTTGTTTTAAAATATTGTCAGTTTGAAAGCAGTTGATGAAAACCTAACGAAATGAGATAAATTCGCACCGATCTTTGTTTTTGCTCTCTGTAAGATAATAAAGGAAACTATGTGTATTAAAACAGATTATCCTCATAAATTAACTGGAATACTTTTATTAGGATCTGTGGTGTTTTGCAGTTGCTTCAATGATTTTAAGTGCCCTGTATGCCAAAAGATGGTATAAATCAATTTTACCTCTCAAAATGTTATTATGAAGCTGAGAGTTTATAATCTCTTGAAGGTTAGTCCAACTCATTGAAATATGAGCGGATAACAATCGCTTAAAATACGTTGATGAACATGGCAGGTTTATGAATATGAGCCTGAAAATATCAATTTCAAAACAATGATATAATTGAACTTCATGACAAGGGGAGGAAGGCGTGTATACTTAATTCGGTCGCCAGATACCATTACATTTTTATAATATTATTCCTGCATTGCTTCGTGGATTAGATCCTCAGTTCAGGAACTTGAAACGTGGGGACGTCAATTAAACAATGTACTTCAATTTGAGTGTCTCCTTTTAATCTATGCAGATTAAGGAACAGCAAAGTTTCTCTAGAATTCTAGGAAATCTACCTAACAAAGTTTGTTTCATCTTAAAGACTGGTATAGCAGATTTTGTCTTTCGATTTGAAGAGAATGTTTTGTGTACCTACCTACTTGAGGACACTACGGAGTCGGTGTCTGACTTTACAAACGGCATAAAAACCAAGATAACAGTGTTTAACTGAATTCTCGCTGAAAGTCTTTAATGTCGCTACTAGATTAAAAGATCCGCATAGCACACTAAACATAAGGATTTGAAAATGAAATCTTCAAAAAACTTCACAATGTGACTCAAAGATGAGTACATGACGCCGTACTTAGTGAATGAGTTAAACTATCTACTTAGTCAGGAAAAGAATGTGACCTGTACGCAATGGAGTTTGAGTTACATGGTTGAATAAACGTTTTAACAAAAAGCGTTGAACAGATATTGACAGATCAGACATCCAAGTATGGGAGAGGGTCAACTGAGTTGGAAATGATTATTCGGGGAGTGGTCTGACGAAACTTCAGCAAACCGTTTTTAGTTATGAAAAAATCGAAACCAAGTCACACTTTTTATCTGCTTTTGCTGTTTAATTACGAATAGTAATTGCACGAAGTCACGCATTCATTAAGGCGTAAAATTCACTGTGAAGTTTGACTGCTGAGTCAACAAGGTGGTTAGTGCACTTTCGTTTTCGCGCATAACGCCAATTGAGATTTCACTAAGTATAGACCATCTTTATGTGAGATCCTTATTTTTACTGCATCCAAACACGTGATAGATTTACACTGTCGTAATCAATTTTAAATCGCTGGCAGATATCAAGTTCACTTTCAAGACGGCGGCTTTAATTTATCCTTCCTTTTTAGTCATAACAGGTAAGCTTTTATGCACCAAAATTTACCTAAAAACTACCGATAATTAGTCAAGCGATACCGAAAGTCTGTTTTGTCGTAATACGCGTCTATAAAGCGTTAAACGAAGCTGATTTCTGTCAAGACTAAACCTAAAATGATCTGCTACTGATAGCAAAAACGCAGTAATGAGGAACACTTGAATGTTATTGAAAAAATGTAGCTCGTTTTACGTAAGTGGTCAGAAACATATTAATTATGTTCACGGAAGGATTTTGAGCCCGTAGTCTGACGTAAAAAAACGCGGTTTCATGATTTGAACCCTTAGAGAGCTAAATGGTTTTCAAGAGTGAAATATAACTCTAAACGTATCTTGAGACGTTAAAACACAAGTTGACGTAAACTTAGTATAGTATATGAAATTCCTAATCATTATTTTTAGTGATTATTTAGATTCATACTACTTTTTCTCTCTGAAAATTCCTATTTAAGATCACAAGTTAGTCTTACATCATTTGAAGAGTTATGTATTTTGATCCACTTGCCATGGGTATCTTGTTCCTTGAAAAATTCTACAGGTCCACGTGCAGTCGATGACACTCGGTAGGCAAATCTTGTTCGGGATGAACTGTAACTGGCTCCAGTTAGACTGGCATTCGACTCGTCACCCTCAAAATCTCCATCTACACGCCTGCGTTTGACCGGTATGTTGAACGGTGAGTCACGGGGAGCCGGTGTCAGGTTGAGTCTGTAAGACAATATTAAATTTGATATACTCCAGTAACCGACAATATTCACTGATGTGGTTTTTATATAATGCTAATGACAGAAATGTTGTTAGATGGAGTGAGAAAAACTAATAATACCTTTCCAAAGCTATTATATAGAATAATACTGAAACAAATAGTTATTCACAAGGTAGGACCTTGTACAAATATACGTTGATTTGAGTTATCACATCTTATACAAACAAAGCAAAACTGTAAAGTACTGAGAATAATAATACCAGCAACAATGTAATGTTATTATCACTACCCTTCACAGTCACTTTGTGAATACTACTAAGAACATCTCTATATTATGGGTTTCGTTTGATCATTAGTTACTTAATGAGTTTTGATGTGATCTCTTGATCCACTTACCTAACTTTAAACATTAGTCAGTTACATGTAAGATCTGGGATATGCATATTGGTTCAATTCGCCGTACTACATCAGCGCAGCGAGATGTCAGAGTAGAAGTTACGATACCAATAACAGTAGGAAAGGTCAACCATAGACAATATGGATCGAGAAAAAAGTATGAGATTACTTTGAAACTCGTGGTTTAAGGAAAGCCAAAAAGTGGATGCATCTGTGTCATTAGATGCGATCATGAGCAATACTCTAATTTGAGTATACAACGAGTAGGGTTGCTTGATGCTTGAATATGTTCGCATATCCGATTGAAGATGTGATATAGAAGGCTCGACTAGCTTTTACCAACTTGCGTCACTTATAGCGTAGGCGAGATATCCGTCTACCAACCAAAGGACGGGTTTACTGTGCAGCAGTTCGTCCCGCCCTTTTTAATGGCAGTGAAACATGGCTGGTAAGAGTAGAGAATATCCGTAGGTTACTAGTGTTCGATCATAGGTGTCTTCGAAGCATTGTTCGTCTATCCTGGGACCACTGAGTAAGTAATGCAGTTGTTAGGAAACGGGTACTAGGTAAGCATAGCAAATCACTTGATCAAGTAGTGAAACTTCATTAGTCGAGATGGCTGGGACATGTGTTACATATGCCCAACCGCCGACTGCCCCGACGAGCGATGTTTTATGGTGTATGGTATGAGTAGGTTGGAAGAAAGCTAGGGGCGACCAGAGCAAAACATGGCACAAGTCCATGAAGTCACTGACAAGTGAACTGAGCCATGTTGGTAGGTGTAGACTACCTGGTTGGGGACCGCGAGATGATAGCAACCGATGGTTAGAGACGTTGAAGGACACGGCTCAAAATCGTTTGCAATGGCGCAGGTGCATACACTCTTTGTGTCCTCCCAAATTTTGATCTCCTTATTCCTCCTTGTCCCTTTCTTTTTCCTCTTCCCAAATTTATTTCACTGGATTATATTCCTTGAATAACATCTTCAAACCCTAATCTTCCCGACTACTGCTTATACTCTTACTACCTCTACCACTATGGGATTTGAATCGATAACTGCATCTCTGTGCTAATGTGGTATGGCAACTTAAGCTGATGTACGTACGTACGAAGTTTCACGTTGAACGATTAACTGACTGACTGTGGTTTACTGATTATGTAACTCAACTGCAAACTATTGAATCTCAAGTCTACCATTGTCTGAATCTATTATGGTCTGAGTAGTATCAACATAAAACAATAAGACCCGAAACAAATATTCATTGATTCATGTTACCATAATTTAAACCACGATATCGGTAGGAATTGGCAAAATAACAGTGGCGTTGATAGTAACATTTCAGTATGGAGAATGTAGTTTGCACAAACCAAATGAAATCGACTAGTAAAAAGCGTGACAGCGTTAAGTTTCAAAGAAACTACGAATAATGAATGTATTTGCTCCACTACAGTCAGTTTTCAATCAAGTCATATAAACGTCTCGAGCACTGGTTCAAAGGATAATCACGCAGACCATAATACAAAAATCCACAATTCCTAACACAGTTCAAGTTAAGAGTGATTTCATGCAAGGATGACAAGTTTTAGTTTGACAGAGAACAATCTTTACAAAACTTGCTTTCATATCAACCAACAAGGAACGACAATGTAAACGGTGTTAGACAATGTGTAATACATATTGATGAGGTTTATTAACTTAATCAATTAATATACCATCTTGGCTGGTTACTCTGTCTAACCACACCAGTACTCACTTCGGGACACAAATCATCAGATACATCTAACCGAGCTATGCTTCACACATACAACGATCACCCTTTGTCTTTTTAAGGTGATAATTAATTCATCGTAAAGCAAATTTGCTCTTTGTGAAGAACAAACCATCATATCATGTGCGGGAGGGGTGTAAACAACCTCCTTGTTGGCATTTTCACAACAATCATGAGTAATATTCGATGTTATCAACGAAAATCAGTAGTGATGGAGATAATGCTTTCATTTTTAACTTTTCTTTGATCTCAATATTAATCTATTACTCTTATTCTACCATCTAAAATGTTTCCTTTAAACAACACCCCAGTTTAACTTTGCAATATTAACGTATATAATCTCAAACAGTTATGATGAGGGATAAGGACTTCGACAGAGGCACATTTATATGAGGACTTATGTCACATAATTGACTGACCAGTAATTTACCAATAATCTCTGGTTTTTAAAAACTCAGAAATAGAAATTTCTGGATTTATAGTTTGAGGAAAGTTATTGCTACCACTTACCTTGACTCTTCACCCTCTAACATTTTTCGATACATCAGTATTTCTTGATCTAACGCAATTTTTGTATTCATGAGGTCGGTAAATTCACGGAAACTTTCTTCCAATTCTTCTTTTAATCTGTTTACTTCCTGGCGTTGGAAAAGAAGTTGCGATTCAAAATCTTTCCGTTCATCAGTTAACTGCCGCTCAAGATCTGCTACTCGTCGTTGAAGCAATTCCAGCTCAGCGATTTTCTTGGATAAATCGTGGGAAAGTTCATCAGCACGTTTGCGAGCTATCAACAGCTCAGATCGCTGGCGACTAGCATCTTCTGCACTAAAATTAGCTGATGACTTCAACTGTCCCAGTTTGCTCTGTAACAGAAAAAAGTTAAGCATGCATGCTGAGATTTCTAGTTTGAATAAATCATCTACTAGTCAATAAGCCGAAAATATCTGCTGGCAGAAATTTATTGAATTGGTGAGATATTAGGACGTACAAGCACATAATTAGAACGACTCGAGCTCGGACGGATTTTACGCTATTCCACTGTTGCTCTAATATAATCATCACTCACTTTATTAATTAAACAGAAAATAAGACTTGTGTCTAAATGACACTCAGTTTTTGATTTCCGTCCCGACTGTAGCTGCTACCTTGACGTGGTGGTTGGGCTTGCCTATCGTGATGACCCAACCGAGCTATATTGGCTGGAACATATGTTCCAGTATGTTCTATCATGCCAGGCAGGTTGATTGGAGAACGGTAAGACTAAAGACAGGAACTCAAAGTCTAAGGTCGAAGTCGTACTACTGACTGTAGAGGGATATGACAGCAGTAAGGTGTTGCCCTGGTATGGCAACTTAAACTGGTGTATGTACGCACGAAGTTCCACGTTGTACTGATTGACTGACTTTTGGTTTCCGTATAAAACATTTGTTAGTGAACCAGGTTAAAAGGAATGCACCTGAAACAGTAGAAACATCGCGTTGAACCATATTACTTACCATCAGTGAGGTTGGTCAAAACTAGTGTTTTAAAAAACGAAATGTCTTAAAATGTACAAATCAATTGATCAAGAACTTGGGTACAAGCTAAAACACAGTGAGGGTTAATGACACTACCTGATTACCTAAAACGAAGTACGCTAGGTGAGATTCACACCTGGGACTCAGTGACTGAAAGTAGAACACTCTAACTATTAAGTCACTGCGATGAGACTATAATCTATGAACGACCTTTGAGCAATGCCAAAGTGACTTTGGAATGCTCACCTAACTAATAGGGTTGTATATTAGTGCGGTGAACTAGGATCGATATTTACAGCTGGACGTCAGGGTTAGGAATTAGACTCAACGTTTTCACAACAAACTGACATCAACTATAATGCCAAAATGGTATTTAGCCAAACGAGTGATTGAATTTTGCGCCAAAATCCAAGATCTGTTATCTTAAATCTAATTGGTTTGTCTATAAATTATAGTATTGTCAGTCACTGCTCCAAGTTGGCAGTGAGATGTGGATAAAAATTTAGGTCGGGAAGAAACAGGTTAGTGAACTATACTTCGCGAATAAACTACACAATGATGAAAATAAATAATTTCCCTCAAAATCAAGAAGAATAACTTGAAATTGGGATTATTCAGTAAAGAATTAATAACTTCTTAGTAATCCAACATTTGTGTATACATTTCGCTTTGAAAACTACTATATATATATATATATATATATATATATATATATATATATATATATATATATAGCACCGTTTATAAAAAGAAATAACGAGTAGAATAGGGCTTGAACATGACAGCATTGTTATTTGGAGCCAAAACTAATAGTTAATACGAAATAGCAGCCCTCAAAATTCACTCATACATAATAAATTGTATGAAGTCTAATTGAAATCCTACATGAATTTTGGCATCATAGCTTATTGTTTATGTTGTCGTGGATTTAGAAACCTGACCACGAATTTCGCAATATGTAAACAATTCATCTGGACAGTTGTCAGTAGCAATAAGTCAAGTACTGTTACTATAAACAAACAAGACTTTCACCGTGGGAAATGTCTACTAAACATCACTGTCCTCTCGCACCATGGGCGTTGTTTACGAAAATGAGAGGATGAAAAGCGAATGCCCAGTCGTTAGTCACCGGCTTCCATGGGACTGCATCTCCTTACGATGCTCCACTGCCTTGTGGATTAGACCTTCAAGCCGAAGGCTCCGGGTGTGGCCCCCTAAGAAAACCACCTGCTTCAGTTTGGGCACCCGAGCAGTATCACAGCCCTTACACATATCGAATAAGATTTGTGTGGCGCATATGTATTTGGTGCCTCGTTGTACCAATATCTGTGTTCAAATAAATAAATAAATAAATAACTAAACAACACATTTAATCATATACCTCAAACGTTTCTTCCATTTGTATTTTATACTCTTCTAATTCAGAAGCGGTTTGGTCTCGAATTGATCTTAGCTCCTCTGTTAATCGACTTTCGTATTCAGCTTGTTTGCGTCCTTCGACCTCTTCTTCAATGTATAAACTGCGTTCAACTAACTTTTCACGTTCCTGGGAGAGATTTACAAATAAGGCGGACTTACTTCATCGAATAACCGAGAACGGAAATCTAACTGCTCTTTAAGACCGAGGATTTTGTTTTCCAAATCAGTCCGAAGTAGTGTCTCGGCCTCAAGGTCTCGTTTCATTTCTTCGAATCGTTTTTCTAAAACATGGTAGTCACTAAGGAGAGGCTGTGAGATAAGATTTTAAAATTATTACAATCTACCTGGTAAGCATCATGATCTTGTTTATATTTACTCAGTTCCCTTTCAAGATTTTCTATCTTTCTCTGTAAATTACGATTCTCTTGATCTCGTTTGTTCGCCTTCATCTTTACGTCGTTCAACTCATCTCTCATTTGCTTGGAATCTAGCTCGGCTTTTGACTTTTGTTTAGCCAGATCATCAACCAAATTTCTTAAGGCTGTAATTTCATCTTCATATGTTTTCCTGGCTTCCTCAACTTTACTCTGCAAGAATTGTTCTTGAATATAATGCTAGTTACCATTCGTTCTTCTGTAACGGTCTGTATACGTCTAGTAAGCTTTTGTTTATCAAGCTCCAGTTTTCGAACGTAGTCGATGTAGCCCGCAAGGCGATCATTCAGATGGGCAAGTTCATCTTTTTCTTCAGATCGACTAATAGTCAAAGGGCTACTAGATCTTTCACTGCGAGAATAACTTTTGCGAGGACTCCCACTTGATGATGTATGGCTGCGTTCAATCGTAACGGATCGAGAGAACGATGTCGGACTACTTTCGTTTTTCTCAGATTCCACAGCTTTTTGTTTTCTGGCTCGAGCGGACATGTCACTAACTATGAAATTCGTTGTAATGCAAAGTAAAGTTAATGATCAACTTTGTAGAAACGATAAAAACTTATTCAATTCAACAGAAAGACAATTAACTATTGTAAGATAATCTAACGAAGTTTAGTCTACTCTTATTTTCGGGTAGTTATATGTTTATAGTATTATGGAGTTATCTAAGGATATACTTTAATCTTGAATATTTGAAAGTCATTTGATGATCAAATTTCATATGTACAGAAAACATGATAAACCCCCGTTTTTATGAGAGCAGTACTAATTGGCTGCTAAACAGAACCGAGAGATAAAAGTGACCTAATATCAAGTAATATTGGGACTAACACTAAATACGGAAACCACTGATATTCAAGAACAATTTATACGTTGAGCTATTTTCAGAGGTTATGAATGACAGAGATACGTTAGATGTGACTACCAGACAAAACGCACTGAACATCGTCAAAGTATATTCACTGAGTACGGCTTCTGCACTTGTATAGGTCACTTTGCGGAAATTGTAATATAATGATTTACTAAGTGAACTTTTCTTTAATATGAAGTCCGTAAAGAAACTTAGTAATAACGTTTAGGTTAGTAAACTTAGCTTTGAGTCAAATCACAGAGAACTATTGGTTTTATAAGATTCAACAGGATTCGTTGAAATGTTAGATACGAAAACGTATGATCCATTAAGTACTGTGAAGGACCAAGTGCAGTCAATAAAATAGAAATGTTGGTAAAAAAAATCCGCAACATGAGAAATAGTTCAGTTAAATACACATCCAGGAGATATTTTAGTTGAAGTAGTTCCCACTTTATAAAGAATTTATGGGAAAACTACAGCTGGATTCCCACTAGTTTCTTAATCTGGACAACATATGACGTCTGGTCACTGGCACAATGGTTCAACTCACCGCCTAGTGACCCACTCACTAGTAGTAAAAACCTTAGCAACTTGAACTGATACACACATGCTCTAGGCTGCCATACGCTATAAAGTGCAATTTAGTGGTCGAGGTTGCCAGATGGTGTAATTAGCAAAACGGGCGTGGGTATCATGATGTTTATGTCAATTTTCGGAAGCATTGAGCGATCGGAAAATGCCAGAGTTGGTGCGAACAATCTGTAATTTACAAAAGCTGTCGATATTTCGCACTAACAAAAACAAATGAACTATCTGTGAAGCTTTCCTGTTTTACAAAGGATTTTTTGCACTTGGGAACTGTTAATTCTTTTGCAGCATTTCCTTGTGTTGTGAATGCAACAACATAATGTCGTGATTGCCGTCTTTTTTACCCTTCACAATCAATACATTCAGACTCTCCCGGAAGTTACAACGAGTTTAATGAGCGTTGTAACACTAATAATAAGGGAAGATGTTATACACTATTAAAAGGTCGAAAGTCATCGAAATATGATGACTTATTTATTATCTTAAATCGACATAATTTTGACATGCACAGTTAAATAACTGGAGAACATAGGCACCGACAAAGGAATACTTACGACTTGGATAACGTGCACCGGGTTCTTGAGAATCCAAAAACAGTACAGGTTATAGAACATATAAACAACAGAAGTTCAAAAGAACAAAAACAGTAAATCTCAGAGTTTTGAGTAACCTTCAAATCCTATTTGCCTGGATAAGATAATATTTGCTTCCAGCATTTTTCTTAGTTTTATTGTTTCAGTTCATCTACAGGTCTATTTAGCACGCTACGCATACGAATTGGAAGTATGGAACTGCAGGTGACCGTATTGTCGTATTGCATGCTTCGGACTAAAGTTTAACGAATATAAATTTTTAGCTAAGGCTTTTCTAAGTGACCGTTTTTAGTCTTCAATCTTTGTTGGCAATGAGAGTAGTTCTATCGACCATTTGGTCTTTGAAATTTATAACACTGTAGGGGTCCAGTCTGGCTTTGAATGTTTCAACGGGTGCTGATACTACCACCTACCCTTCCAGTAATAGTATTTTATCTGACATGCTTTCCATGGGTCCATGATCCTTTATATCATCGGCGAAGAGTAGGACATATGACTTTGCTACAGTTGGTCATTTACACGAATTAAAAAAAGGAGAGGACCAGGGATTGTACTTTGAAGAGCTCCATATTTTACAGATTCCTATGCTGAAAGAGCCTTATTTGCCCGTACACTCTGTCCTCTGCCATTTAGAATGTCATTTATTCATTATATGATTTCATAATGGATCCGTAAACTTTCCAGTTTTAATTTAAGACCCAAGGGCATTAAATCCATTGTAGCGGTAAATAAATCCCCAAAATAAATAGCTCTGTAAGTTTTCGACATTGGATGCTGACCATATGTTTTAGTTGACTCATCTAGCTGAAGGCGCTCGGTCAGGCATCCGCACCAGATCACGTGTGGTAACGCCGTGCTCAACATCAACCGCAATCGCTAGCCAGATTAGATCAGAGAATTCCGATATATTGGTCATCGCCAAATATACTCTTCCGATCTCCTCGACTCTGTCTTTTGATTTCTCTTGGTGGGAACGAAATATATTAGAAGGTGTTACTGGTAGAAGCGTTGTGAAACACTGAATACCTGTGACATCATCATTGGTGAGACCGTCGTGATCTGGTACACCTAATTGCAACTGTGAGTCTGTTCCTTTTTGGGATTTTTATATATCATTGCCTTATTTTTTATTTTTTTTTTGAACATTGTGATTTTTTTCGTGTTTTTTCTTGGATATATATATATTTTCCCCTCGTTCATTATTGTACTTCATATTTCATCATGACTGAACAGACACCTAAAGTACTCAAGCTTAAGACCTTGTCCCCACCTTCGTTTCAACTGATGCCTTTCTGGCCCGACAACATCGAAGCCTGGTTTTGCTACGCAGAAGCCGACTTCTCCGAGCACGGCGTGATCGACAAACGTGCACAATTCCTCGCAGTAGTCAAGGCACTACCGCGCGAATTCAACAGGTACGTAACACCTAGTATGTTTACTAGTGATGTTTCCGAACCTTACGAAATCTTAAAACGCTCGATTCTTAAACGAGGAGACCTAACCGATCGACAAAAGTTAGATCAACTCTTCAATAACATCGACCTGCAACACGGTTCTGCGACAGACATGTTGCAACGGATGAGAGAGGTTATAGGCCCAAGAACTTTCGACGAAAATCTATTCAAACAACTCTTGTCAAAACTTCCCCAACAGGTGCAAGCAGTTCTGGTCTCGTTCCAGAACAACGCCTTAGACGAGCTAGCTGCATCTGCCGACCGCATTCTAGAAATTACGAAACCTACTACCGAGGTATTTTCAGTCAAAGAAAAGCCTCAAACGACTCAGAATGATATAACCGACTTATGTCACACACTCACGCGTTATCTTAGTCTTCGTGCCGACCGTAAGAGATCGCGCACACCACGTAGAAGCATTTCTCGTAAGCGATCTGTCTCTAGACCACGAGAGACAGATAACCTCGACTGGTGCTGGTATCATAACCAGTATGGAAAGTTTTCCAGAAATTGCAGAAAACCCTGCAATTTTCCCAACACGAAACCGACTGATTCGAAAAACAACTCGGGAAACTTCCAAGCTGGCACGCGTTAACGGCAACCGTAGCCGGCGAACATAGCCGTCTGTTATACGTCACAGATGTGACAACGAGAGTTCGCTACCTCGTCGATACTGGCGCAGAAGTTAGCGTTCTCCCAGCGTATCCTAACGACCGACTTCACGAATTGACTCTAAGCTTACAGGCGGCAAACGGAAAACCGATCGCTACGTATGGCAAAAGGTACGTTTACCTCAACGTGGGTTTACGCAAACCCATCCACTGGATTTTCGTCGTTGCAGATGTTTCTATGCCAACCATTGATATGGACCTTCTACAACACCACAATCTGATCATCGACACTCGCAAACGGAGGCTAGTAGACGGAAACACTAATTTGTCCGTTTGCGTAACTTCTTTTACTGGTTGCAGAGTATCCCCAGTCACAGTTAAGCATATGATAGACCCACTCTATCAACCACTACTCGATAAGTACCCTGGGATACAACAAACTCAACCGAAACTACCGTGTGTAACCAGCAACGTGACACATCACATCACGACTACAGGACCACCTGAATTTTCTAAAGCACGCCTACTAGCTCCTGAAAAGCTGAGGTTGGCGAAAAACGAGTTCGACCATATGATAGACTTAGGAATCATACGACCGTCAAGTAGCCCATATGCATCTCCGTTGCACATGGTCCCTAAAAAGGACAGCAACGATTGGCGTCCAACTGGCGACTATCGGCGATTGAACGCGAAAACCATTCCCGATCGTTACCCGTTGCCTCATATTCACGATTTGACAGCTACCTTGAAAGGTACAACTGTCTTTTCGAAAATCGACTTGGTTAAAGCGTATAACCAAATCCCTATGGCTACTGACGACATACCGAAAACAGCTATCATAACTCCCTTCGGACTCTATGAATTTTTGCGAATGCCTTTCGGTCTAAGGAACGCTGCTCAAACATTCCAAAGATTCATAGACGACGTTTTTCGAGGTCTCAACTTCGTACACGCGTATGTTGACGACTGTCTAATCGCAAGTCCGGACAGAGAAACACATCTCAAGCATCTGGATCTTGTTTTCGGACGATTACAAAAACATGGCATTACTGTAAACGTTCAGAAATGCCAATTCGGAACCGACTCATTAGACTTCCTGGGACACACTATCGATGCTCAAGGTATCCGACCCCTTAGAACCAAAGTGGCGGCCATTCTGGATTACCCAGAACCGACCACCGTCAAGCAATTACTCACGTTCAACGGCCTCGTAAGTCTCTATAGACGTTTCATACCCAAATGCGCATTACTTATGAAACCTCTGACCGACCAACTTCGTGGAAATGCGAAATCCATTAATTTGGACGACACCGCACGAAAAGCATTCTCTACAGTTAAGGAACTGATTGCTAAAGCAACAATGCTCGCACATCAGGACACCCGAGCACCCATTAGCATCGCAGTAGACGCATCCGACTCAGCAATCGGAGGAGTCTTACAACAATGGGTTAACAACTCCTGGCAACCCTTGGCATTTTTCTCTAGAAGGTTGCTAGACACCGAATCGAGGTACAGCACATTCGATAGGGAACTCCTAGCTATGTATTGTGCTGTACGGCATTTCCAACACTATATCAAAGACCGTGAATTCACTCTTTTCACGGACCATAAACCGCTCACTTTCTCGTTAAGCTCTCCTTCTAACAAGTACTCTCCCCGTGAGTCTCGACAACTGGACTACATTTCGCAGTTTACTTCAGATATTCAACACATCTCTGGAGCAAACAATGTAGTTGCAGACGCTTTATCTCGTATAACTTCCTTGAACAGTTTCCAAGGAATCGACCTTCTTAAACTCGCCGAGCTTCAAAAAGAAGACAGTGATCTTCAGCACGAGTTATCGTCCACAACACTTAAACTACGCATCAAACAGATTGGAACAGGTAAAGAAACCTTACTTTGTGACACATCTACAGGTAGGGATCGCCCAATCGTGCCGAAACATTATCGACGCAATGTCTTCAACACATTGCACAAACTTTCGCATCCAGGTGTTCGTGCAACCATCAAGCTTATAGCAGAAAGGTTTTGCTGGCCTGGAATGAATAAAGACGTGAGGGAGTGGGCACGCTCCTGTGTAAGCTGCCAAAAATTTAAGGTTATCAGACACAATAAATGTCCCTTAGGCTCGTTTAAAACTCCCGATGCTCGTTTCGACCATGTTCATCTGGATTTGGTAGGACCCTTACCAGATTCAAATGGATACGCTTACCTCTTAACCTGCGTAGACCGTTTCACTCGATGGCCAGAAGCAGTACCTATCAAGGACATCACTGCTGAAACCGTGGTCCGCACCTTCGTCGAACGATGGGTAGCAAACTTCGGCTGCCCTTCAACCATCACTACAGACCGCGGACGTCAGTTTGAATCTGAACTTTTCCGTCGTCTGACCACACTTTTAGGAAGCACTCGCTTCCGAACGACCGCCTACCATCCACAAGTAGACGGGTTGGTAGAACGTTTTCACCGACAACTGAAAGCTTCACTATCAGCTGCAAACGTTTCACAGTGGACCGACGCTCTTCCACTCGTCTTACTAGGTATCCGCAATGCAGTGAAAGCTGACATTGGATACACTGCGGCTCAACTCGTTTATGGAACGACACTTCGACTTCCAGGAGAATTCGTGGATCCTTCGTGCTCTTCGATGAACATGGATCTAACCTCCTACACGAACAGGCTTACAAACGCAATGCGTTCAGTTAAACCTGCTTCCACTCGACCTCAATCAACTGATGTTTTCGTTCAACCTGACTTTTGATATAGTACACACGTTTTCGTTCGTCGAGACTCGCATCGACGACCATTCGAATCAGCATACGAAGGACCCTTCAAAGTTCTTCAACGTGAATCTAAGTACTATATAGTCGATGAGAACGGAACCAACGATAGCATCAGCATCGATCGCTTAAAAGCAGCGTATTTAAAGGGAAATCCTATCTACGTGGATTTTCCTTCGGTACAATCGAACGACACGACTCCGACACTTATAATACCTCATCCGACAACCAACACACACGATGATACTTCGACAGTATCCGAAAATAAACTTAAAACGACGCGTTCTGGAAGAAGGGTGAGATTTCCAGAACATTTAAACGACTATTGCACGTAAGGCACTTCTCGACATTTTATATTATTTTTTTTAAAAAAAAATTTAATATGCCTATATGTTTATATTTTTATTTAAAAAAAACAAAAAAAACAAAAAAAATTTTTAACGCTATTACGTGTGCTTGAGTTTATTTTCCATTTTTTCGCCGACATTGTGTTTTTACGCACATACGAGTGTATTTCGACATGCACTTACATATTCTTTTTTCTTTTCCAGGACGGCTGGAAAAGAACGATGCAGTTTACGAGGAGTCGAAATTTTCGTTGTAACTTTTTCTTTATTTACTATGTTGTACCTCGGTCCCATATAGTAAGGAAAGACGACCAGACGCTGCTAAATTTAGTAAGCTATCAGAAGAGTGTTTACCAACGACAAACTCGTTGGGTTTAAACTTCTGGCTGGCCACGTCTTAGGGTCGTCACTGCCCCACTAGGGGGGGAGTGATCTGTAGCGGTAAATAAATCCCCAAAATAAATAGCTCTGTAAGTTTTCGACATTGGATGCTGACCATATGTTTTAGTTGACTCATCTAGCTGAAGGCGCTCGGTCAGGCATCCGCACCAGATCACGTGTGGTAACGCCGTGCTCAACATCAACCGCAATCGCTAGCCAGATTAGATCAGAGAATTCCGATATATTGGTCATCGCCAAATATACTCTTCCGATCTCCTCGACTCTGTCTTTTGATTTCTCTTGGTGGGAACGAAATATATTAGAAGGTGTTACTGGTAGAAGCGTTGTGAAACACTGAATACCTGTGACATCATCACCATGAACATTACATCCACAGTAATATTTTCGTCATTTCCTTCAGCTCGATCTTCTCTTGTATTGAGCAAATTTGTCAACCATGAAAGGCCTACCGTAAAACCTAGTTGTTCCCTCGATAAAAGATTGTTCCGTCCCATATAGTTATAAATAGCCATCCGAATATCCAATTCCATTAGTTTGACAACCACACTAGTTAGACTAACCGTTCAGTAGTTACAAACCAAATCTCTGCCCCCAGACTTATACACTGAACTGGTTGTTGTATCTTTCCTGTCTCTTGGAAGCCTGAATTGCCACAGAGACATCTCGAGCAGTATGTCTAGAGGTTCAGCAATTACGTCCGGCAGGCCTTTCATAATCCCTGGATGAATATTGTCAGGACCACCGAACTTATCGTGTTTGAGACGTTGGAGCAATCGTAAGGCAGTTCCTCTCTCAATAATTA
Organism: Schistosoma haematobium; assembly: GCF_000699445.3. Lineage (NCBI taxonomy): Eukaryota > Metazoa > Platyhelminthes > Trematoda > Strigeidida > Schistosomatidae > Schistosoma > Schistosoma haematobium. Next base: position 2,337,490 of record NC_067198.1, read on the forward strand.
GAGGATTCATCGACAAGCTGATATTATCATAATTAATTGTTGGTCTTTCCCCATAGCAGGGAGAAAATACTTTGCTAAAATATTCTGATAAAGCTCTGGCATTTGTTGGCATTCTTAGCAACGTCTATGGATTTTCTTCTATGACAAGTAGTAGGGTCCCATCGCTCCCTAAAGTTAGCCTCTTTATGTACGAGAATAAACAAGTAGTTCCCTAGCTTCGTCAATAAATCGCCCTGATCACCTTCATTATATAAATTACATAAATCGAACAAATTTAAAGTAGAGAGGCGAGTGTATATATGCGAGCGCATACAGAAGCAAATGTATAGTCAAATCGAATCAAGGCTCAGATAGGAAAGGCAAAGTCTAATAATAGGATCTGAGTATATATATATATATATATCGAAAACGGAACAACTCATTGGGGAATGTTAAAGTGATTGACATTTTAGCTAGAGAGATATGTGCGTAGACTGTCACATGTGATAATAACAGTACAAAGAAAGACAAACGGTTACTTTTCGAATAACATTGTCTCATAAATAAGTTAATAGAAGGGCTTGACAAAAATTAACCTTATCAAAATCGGTTGTAGGAGAAGTGCCATCACCCTTTCGGGCTATTTTTGCAATCTCCAAACAATCATTGTTCATAAGGTCATCTACTCTTACTTGCCAACGCATTACAAGCGTTCTTAGTTTTACAATTAACTGATCTATACTGTTCTGAGCTTGGGGAGATGAAGATCTAAGTAGTTTCCTGACTTGTTTAGTTATCCATGATGGACAGTTGTTTGATCCATGAGATACTTAGCATGGTACAAACGGATAAGTAACTAAACTAAATGTCGTGCTTCCTGAACTGTTGAGCTAGTATTTACCAGCCAGTCTGTTGTTGCGACCCGCTCATAAATGGCCAGTATGTTTGCTCTCAGCACATTTGGGTGAGGCTTAACCTGGCAGTATATCATGTCACAAGCCCTGAACATGAATGATGAAACAGCATGATAACTGTACGTTAGTGATAAGAGAATATTTAGATGGGCGATATCCTCGGTTTCATGAGTGATTACGAATTCTAGCAAAGATCCTTGGTTCGGATACTTGTTATACTAAGGTATTCCTCATTACTGTTATCATGAACCTGTGGCGGTATTGCTTTCTAACAAAACCATCATTGAAGCTGAGCGCATAATTGCAGAGAAAATATACATTTAACATGTAACGCGGAAAGTCAACAATGGTGAACGTGAGAACAACCGATCTGTATGTTATGGCTGAGCCATGACTGGACGAGTTGGTACAGAGAATTATTTGACTTTCACGTAAGATCTTATAGATTGAGTAGTCACATCATAAGAAATCTACATTTATTGGATTAGGTCTATTGTTACAGTAACAAATATAAATGTACTAATACGAACTAGAAAATAATCCAACACTGTCACTATAATGGACTACAACTAAATACAATTAAGACTGGCCACTGAAATAAAGTGCATTGTGCCGTGATGTGCAACATGTCTGAACTGATAAAAGGCTGGAGTATAAGGCCGGATGAGTGTTTGGTTATTTCGGAGGAATGACAGAGGAATGTTAAACTTTCGCTAACAATAGAAATATTTGTATCATCAAAGTTTCAGAGGGTTCATAACATTTTGCAGACACAGCCGTGTTGATATCATAAAGCTTTTAAATATTTGCTTAGCATTTTTATAATTCTAAAGATGATAAGATTTTTACGATAGTGTATTAAGGTGGCAAAACATTTGGAGTCGAAAGAATGTGGTTGTCAATACAAGTCCTTGAAGATGCCACATGTATTTGGAGTTTGACAAGGCTTTAACCAGTAATATCTTATACTATGAACCATACCCACCAACTGAAATCCAAAGACAGGGAAGGAGGTTCATAGATATATTGGATATGCTATCAATATATCGAGAATCGACTGATTTAGGCTGCTTAGCGATTGCAGGGTATGTTGAGCACGGCGTTCCCACTCGTGATCTGGTGCGGATGCATGACCAAGCCCCTTCAGCTAGGTGAGTCCATTAAAACTAATGTGGTCAGCATCCAATGTCGAAGACTTACAGAGATATTTGTTTGGATGATTTATTTACCGCTACATTCTGCTGATGGACGATTTAGTCTTTGGTTATCCTTGTAGACGGTATGTTAAAAGCACACAAAAAGTGGAAGAAGTAAACGATGCTCTCGTTCAAGTACTTTATATCAGTATCACTTTGCATAAATGCTGGTATTTGGGTAACTAAATTTTTGAAAACATACATGCCGTTTATTGTAGGCCTTCACACAAGGTTAAGTACCATTTGACGTACACTCAACGAAAACTGGGACTTAAATACGCTTTAGAAACTTTTTCTTCAAAATTTTGGACTAAGAAGACTGTCTTTGACATTAATATTTATTAGCTACAACCACTCTTCAGCTAAAAAGGTAAGTGAATTGTGCAAGTCAGTGTCATTAATAAACCACATTGTTGCTCCTAAATGTTGGTTCTTTTGTTTTACTTTATTCATCATAGGCGTAAATTTGGATGCAAAGTAAATGATTTTGAAACTTCAATCAGAATAAACAAATGTCAGTGGTCTCAAAACTGTAAAACCGCGTTGGCGGTTGATTTGATCAAAACCGATACAAGTGCAACTCGAATCAGTGTGGAGAATAATGTGACTTCTACGTAAGATCTTTTAGATTAGGTAGTCACGAGGTGACTAATCTACAAATCTCGAATTCAGTCTACCACTATAGTAGAAAGGATAATGCATTAATATCGAATTAGACCATAATTCTACGGGTTGACATGTTCGGGAACGTCCGTAAGTGGTGCCTCAATGTACATTAGGTTCAGTGGGACTTGTCTATTCCTCACTTCTCTAAAGTGATCTAATCACTTGTTCCACTGAGATCAAACCTCAGTGGTTAGTTTGACCGTTCTTTTTGATTGACCTCTCTGGTTCATTGAGACTGCCCAAGAGATTCTCCTTTGCATCATAGTTATCTCATATTTTCGTCTCCTTATTTGTCTGCTGTGGTTGCTAGGTATGCCACATATTACCTCTAACGGGTTCTAACGCTGACATTCAATTGTTAGTTTGCTTTCGTACATTCAGTCTGCACTGAAGCTTCCTCTAGCTCCGTTCGGTCATTGTTGGCTGCCGTCCTCTTGTTTTCAGTTCCTCAACTTTTCTGTGATAGCACGTTCAGGGTCGCGAAGTTATTTCCTGCAATGAGCTGGACAGAGTTACGGTGGGAGGGATAGTTGTACGCGTTCGTTTCCTCCTAATAGCTCAAACCAGTTTTCCGCCGTCCGGTATACATTGAGCGTACCTTACTACTGGTGAACACAGATACCCACCAATCAATTAAACATTCCATATTTAGGAGGTAGCTCAATTTCTGTTCACTTAGAATCAGGAACAAGCAACGGTCATCAAACATTAGGTTACCTAACGGTTTCTAACAGACATAAAAGTGGCCTACAGAAACCATGAAACTGACACAATGAATTAAGAATGACCGCATGTATCTGATGCTTTTTATGTTACACAAGTATTACTATAACGCTCCTAATAAATGGTTGTAAATGAATCAAAGGAATTTTTATATTTACTGAAATGTTCTGTTCAAAATCTATAGTTTTTGGGCAATGAGAACTTCCACAGCTTATCACTGTTAGGACGTTTAATACAGGCTCTACTGATATACACTTAACGAGTTCATGAACGCTTACGAAAACTATATCTCAACACCTACCAACAAACCTCATTTTCCAGGAAGATTGAAAATAAAAGGGTAAATAGTGAGTGTATAACAACTTAAGTTGATTTGTTAAGGGTTGACATCAAAGTTTCAAGTAAATTTCAGAACATTATGGCTCAGGTACTCATTCGCTCCCTTACTTTGTATAGGTTTTGTATTTTCTATTGTTTTATATCGAATGTTGAAAAGCTTTGTGTGTTTTAAAAGATAACCTCACGCTCCACTGAAACATCCGGTATCTAAATAAAAACATTCACCACCAGTCTAGTCACTTCTACCAATAGAACGTGGGGAGGGTAACCACCGGCACGAAAGGGGTAGCAAAGGAGCCACGTCAACATTTTGTTCGATTTATCATGCAACATTTAAATATTGGTGAAGACAGCTGTGTACTGCTAAAGTTATCAGGCCATCAGAATATCAAATCTCAACAGCCAGCTCATTTATTATTATTATCATCAGATTTACTCAATATTATGTTTTTGGTGCAATATAGAATTCTCAGAGCAAAGTATTTGATTCCGAATTGTTTTTGGGGATATTTTAGGGCTTTCATTATCTCACTATGAAGGTGGGGGCAAATGTCATGGTAAATAGGCGTTCTAAACAGTGATAACGTCCATTAATTTTTCGTTGATATTACTCGTTAAAGAGCTGGGTCAAACATCTTGTTCAAATCCCTTCACAATTTTTATGAGCACCCAGCTCTAGAAGGTCAATGTAGAATCCATAGGCTCATCTTTCTATAGCTCTATAGCTCTATAGCTCCTCATCATCAGTTTCCCTTTATTTATTTTAGAATATCACTCTTGAATCGTCATCATACCGGAATCTCTCGACTGTCAAATCTAGAATATCCCCACCCTTTAGTTCCTATCACCTGCGTAACGTACTCATTCCATACATCCTGAAGATGAAGAACATCTACCTGTACGACTTTGCAAGTATATCGTAATGAATCTGCCGATAACCTGATGCGCATGTCCATAAATACTTCTAGATGAGCAATTTTTCGTAACGTAGAATATCAGATACTTTCGTCAACGGTAGTTGAGATAGAAACGAACGGAAAAAATGTAAGACTCAACAGAAATATAAAATCTTCAAGCAGCTATGAGGAACAAGATATTAGGCGTACGTTCCAACTAAGAAAGTTATAGGGTCTGTGACGTAAATTATCAAACCGTTGGCTGCTGTTAACAACAGGGAAGTAAACTAAAGATACTGAAATACCTTACTTACTTACTTACGCCTGTTACTCTTAATGGAGCATAGGCCGCCGACCACCGATCTCCAACCCACTCTATCCTCGGCCTTATTTTCTAGTTCTATCCAACTGCTGTTCATTCTTATCATGTTTGTCTCCATTTGTCGGTGTATTTAGTTCTTTTTTGGTCTTCCGCTTCTCCTTTGACATTGACGATCCCAATCGAGAGCTTGCCTTATAACGCAGTTGGGTGCTTTCCTCAGTGTGTGTCCTATCCACTTCCAACACTTCTTCCTGATTTCTCCCTCTACCGGAATCCAGTTTGTCCTCTCTCGCAGTAGGTTGCTGCTGATAGTGTCTTGCCAGCGGACCCGAAGTATTTTGCGTAGACAACTGTCGATAAACACCTGTATCTTCTGGATGATGGCTCTCGTAGTTCTCCAGGTTTCCGCCCCATACATTAGAACTGTTTTTACATCTTCCAAATCTTCTCCGTCAATTGAGATTGGATTGGTGCATGCTGTGTTGTATCGGAGAATCTTGCTTTTTCCTTTGTGTACATTGAGAACTGCTAATCGTAATTACCTAGCTTGAGTGAACTGTACTCTGCTGAGACAAACTCAGCCAGAACTAATGTAGTTATCCAGGTAACGAGGACGAAACTAGACACAATTTAAAAATTTCGAAACAAGATAAATACTGTATAATTCAAATCTGCTTTCACCCTCACTCTATTTTTATAAATTCAATCAGTCATTTAGAAATAATGGAATTTAATGCAACTAAACGTTCAAGGTTTTCCTCCCATAGCAGTCTGATAAATTCTCATCTTTGGCCGCATATTGTTCTGAACGCAAATGAAGAAGCTTTCACTTAACGGGCTTCCATAACCAATAGCAGCGGATTACCAATATCTCTAAGTAAGGACCTAGATATATTAACAATAAGAGAGAAAAAAGAAAACGATTAGTAAATCATGGTGAAATACCATCCTTAGTCCTCAAGACTATGTCAAGTTTTCTCTTAAAGGTGTCCTGCGAAATCGCTAAGACTAGCTAAGTCGTCAGCGAATGACAACATTTAACTCCTCTTAAGGAATAGAAATGGTGTCTACAGTCCGTTCTGCTGTTTTGAGTCTCCATTTTCTGGGTGTCACCCCTAAGGTTTGTGTTGTGACTAAGTCTGAATAGGTGTTTGAGGGGATGCACAAAAGTTTTTAAGATGCTCTAAGTCGCCGCTGAAACGCCCGTACTATGAGGGCAAAAGGTTTAGAGACTGGAGGCGCCCACCACAAGACTTGAATTTGAGTTCCCGAACTGATTTCGTGGCTCGCTGTTGGATAAGTTCCAGAGTTTCCTCATCTTTTTTAGTGAAGGAGGAAATGTTACGTTTCGGCACTCTAAATGAGTTCTAATAAAACCGTTGAAGATTAAGTGGAAAGTCATTTCATCGAAATGGCCGAAAGTGATCTTCAGTGTTACCAGTGCAAGGTTTACCGGAATAGCGTTTCTGTCTCAGTTAGCGTAAGACTTCGGATCGTAGGGTACCAACACTCCTAGATCATTTCATCTTTGGATACCTCTAGCAAGGAGTTACATGAGCTGTATTCGTAGTCTGCAACATGTCTCGGATGAACTACCTTACACCTGGAAGTATTAAAGGTAAGTCCGTTGTTATCTGCCCAACTGTGATGTTAAGTCAGATCATCCAGAAGTGCCAGTTTATCCTCTTGGTTGCATACATCTTTCTACCGAGGTCAGCAGGTTGGTTATACAACAGTGACTTTCTATGAAACCTTGCTATTGGGGTGAAAAGAAGTTTATGGGTAGTAAGTAGTCGTATAGTCCGTCGCATATCAGGGGCTCCATAATTTTTGTGAGTGTAAAGAGAAGTGATTTATTTATTACTCTTTAGGATGCTTTAACTTGACAGGATTAAATTAAATTGAGAAAACGATAGAATTTGAATAGTTAAAATTGCTAAGACCGCAAACCATGCTTCGACTTCTGTCATTTATGAACAACCCAGGTCTTTGATTTCAGCTGCAAACCGCCGCGACCTTGTGACTCGTTTGAAGTTATACTCTCTAGCGGTTAAACCATGTGCTTGTGCTTTCGATCCCAGGATCCCCATAATTTGAGGCTTATGTTACTGATGGTTGCTGTTTATTATTCTCTTTAATAAAAGCAAGTGCATTGTGTACGCTTGCTGTGTCGTCGACTTACCTTTTCCTTTCACTTATTCCAGTCCTCGCCCATGCTACTCTGCATGCTTCGGTTGTACAAAGTACCTTCTGGCTAAACATAAACGACTACAACTCTCCTACTGGACCGTTTCATGAAGTACCTTGCGGTATTTCCACTCACTGAGTTAAATTCATATTTTCAATCGATTTCAACACATCAAGACTACTGTTTTTACTTTAATTGAACTACTTTCAGTTACAAAGGATTGTTCGAGAGTTGTTTAAGTGTTTAGATAAAAATCGGATTCTTCCTAAAAAGCAGCATTGATTTATAACAGGTTATTCATGTCTCGCAAACTTACTAGTAGCCCTTGAGTACTGGTTAGCTCCTGAAAATCAAATGTTGGCCAAGTAATATTGGCACCGGGGGCAACTTATATGTGTTGGTAATAAATTTCTTAGTTGGGCGTCAACATAAAATACGAGTTTGTCCCAAGTTGTTCAGCAGTGAGACTGTTTGGCAGAGTGCCTCAGTGCAGTTTTGGGGCCAATGTTGTTTCTACGGTATACAGGTAACTTTCCTAGTCTATCTGTTTTGTTATATACGGAGGATACCAAAATTTGGAGAGCGATAAAAAAAATGGTGACAGTTTTAAGCTTCATAATGACCTGCAGAAATTATGTGTATAGTCTAAAACTTAGCTGTTGCCGATAAATGCGTTGTAGTGCATTATGGTGTACATGGGTCATCGGATTGAAGATACATACACGGTGAATAACATTGAGCTACCTGTTGTCCAGATACAACGACCTAGTAGTCATCGTTAGCCAAGACTTAGAAACTACTGCATACTATCCTGCGGTAATTGAAAAAGGTTCTGTAACCATATGTTCAATACATAAACCATTTAGCCATTTCGATACTAAAAGATTTTTGAATTCATATTCAGTGTTCGTTCGCCCTAAATTTGTGAATCGCATGCAAGCAGCTAGCCCTTGCTTAAAAAATACAACGGGCTGTTGTAAAAGGTTCAAAGAACTGTAGCTAAGCTGATTTCCAGGACCGAAAGGCTCCTGTATGACAAAAAACGAGGTAAACTAGTCCTGTTTCCTTTGTCTAGTAGAATGACCAGAGGTGAATTGATCATAGTTTTTAAACTCACGATAAATTTGCGTTTGATAAGCCTTCATTTTTCTTATTTTCTAATACAGAATTCACGAGGACACTAAAACTTCATCTGATTATCGACTTTCTTATCGAATCATCAGGGAATGGAAATCCCTAACTCAATACGTGTTTGAAGCTTTGTCGACGTTTTCAAGAGAAAGGTAGATCAACCGAGACCACTATTCCCAGGAATAACACGAGCTATCTGTCCTTTCCAAACAAAAACTTGACATCAACCTACCAAAGGAGTTCTAAGTTATTTTTGTGAAATTGAGTTGATGGTTGTTTCTTTTTTTTTATGCAAACAGTTCAATTTTGGTCACAAGATTATACAATTGGTTGATCGATAATCTATCCCACAGAATCTAGTTTCTCATTATACTTCAAGATGTTGGTTTTAGCAGTGTGTCTGGGACTTTTTAGTACCTTCACTGTTTTAGTAGTCAGGTTTTTTTATTTGAAAGTCCAGTGTTGGTTTTGTGGGCATACTGCCTTCACATCGTGGAGTAAAAAGACATCGTTTGTTTGTCAACAATGTGGTCAGTATAATGGATTTAAAAGTGATGGTGATTACAACAAAGTTATACCATCTCAGTTCATTGCCGAGTTAAATCCAGTTAATTTCAATAAGGTGAGACCTATATTTACCCTTGATCTCTTTAGGCTCACGGTACGTTTTCATCACATTCTGATGTATTGTGCCCGGACTGTACACGTAATCAAAATACTATTGTCCAAAAGTTGTCGGAGTATACCCCGAAAAACGACAAGTCGGATGAGGAAATAAAAGAATACACTCGCCTGCTGGAGTTGGAATATGGTTTGTGTTCAAGTTGCTATCGAAAAGTTAATAATAAACTTAGGCAGGTAGGTTGCAATTTTTTATTGCATATATATTACATAGAGGTCACTCAAATCTAATAATTTATTTTAATGACTACTGTTAACGTTTATGATTTTATTGTCATTTTGTGAGGGTAAAACCTCCCACCCATTTGTATCCCCTTATCTAACAGTAAGTGCAATGCAGAGAACTGTAAAGAATTGGTGGTTTGTTTTTGAAGGAACCAGATGTTTTCGGGCGGTCGCCAAATAGAATGACCTTTAGGGACGTGTTGTTTTTCATTTCAACAAATTAAGTATCTATTCATATCGTTACTTTTTAAAGTACCTGGATTTTTAAGGTCTAGTTTATTAAAGCATACCGCCACCACAGTCTCGAATGTTGAGCCTCCTGTGTTGCACTATTGAATAAGAAAGTGCATTAATATCAGTTGTCAAATTCTAAGACATGAGTTTACTAGTCTCAATCATAATTATCCCAATTTTCTGGCCATTAAAATGTTCCATATGAGCATTCTTCGTTGAAAACACGTTACTGTAGTTCCTGAATAAATCCATCAAACGTCAAGCAACAATCTACGAATTCATAAAAATACTGGAACAACTTGCCTTCGAAGGGATAAGACTAATAGAGCTACAACTGAAATTCCCCGATTTATCCTGCTTTATTTGCTTTTGTTCTTTTTGACAAATGTCAAGACTGAAATAGTTTGAGACTAGATCGTGTTTTACCTCATTTCTGTCGTATTATATAACGCTACCTCTTTTGTCCCATAAAATAGAAATTTCGATAACTGTTCATCTGTGCCAGCTTATAATTGGCTTCTCAGCGCCTGAACTGTTCTGAAACTTCTAATTTTTATATAGTATCGTTGTTATGACTTGTTCGTTTTTACGGTGCTTTCAAGCGGAAATAAAACTGACAGTTCCACTTGCACTTCTATTTACCGTACTACAGCTTTGCGACGTACTAACATTAGTGCTGGTTGCGTCAGATTAATATGGTTAGATTGTCTGGACAGATGCTATATTAACCATCCACCTATTTAACAGGTTCCAATAAGTGAAGTATTCTTTGAATAAAACTATGGTGCTCGATAGTAGAAGAGATTTCGATGTATCACGGCCTTTGTAGGAGTTTCGGTAGAAGTAAACTACTACAATGATCTGTGAATAACATACCGACCAATTAAAAGGTGACATTTAGTCTTAAAACAATTTATGATAAGAAAGTAATAAAATTCTAGTGTATGTACAGATTTGATATGATTAGTGGATGTTTACATGTTGAATTGCTTATTATAGCCAGTAATATGAGGTTCGAGTTAGGATTCATGGTTGGCATTAAAGTGAGAGGATTTTCGGTAGCTATACTGATGCATAATGATAAAAATAGTCATATGAATTCATATCTCAAGAACTAAGTTACCTACAACAATTTATAAGTGTACCTTACCCAGTACTTTTTTATTATTTTTTGGCTCAGTGGATGAGTGCTGCATATTAAATTCTGGTTGGTTGGGAATTTTGTTTCATGCAACTCCTCTCTTTCACTGCATTTGTGGCTTTTGATTGTTATGACACTTGCGCTACATGGACATGTTCATAGCAGATAGCTGTGGATAACTCCAGCTATTTTAAATGAAATAATTTACAGCTGCACTAATATGTAACACTCGCCCACTCAATAAACAGAACAGTAACTAAAGTGTTGAACACACAAATGCCCTGGTACGTCTGAGAGTGGGAAGAATCAGCTCTCCCTCTCTAAATGCTCTCATATGGCCACGTGCATACAACCGCTGCCAGGGGAGTTCTACTCACTACCTCGCGGCATTATTGTTGTTTACAAAATTGAGAGGACGAACAACGAATTTCATGCGCTTTAACCGGGTTTATGGACATGGAGAGTTCACCTAGGGGAGTTGGAAAACTTTGATTCCAAACCAATGGTGTACATGGGCTATAGTATCCTAAGGGAATAAATGATGAATAAACCAATTATTGGTGACCGGCTACCATGGGACTATATCTCCTTATGTTTCTCCACTGCCTTGTGGATCAAACCTTTAGATCAAAGTATCCGGGTGTGAGACCCCCTAAGAAAACCACCTTTTTCGGTTCGGACACCCGGACAGTAACACAGCCCACGCACATATATACTCGGTGCCTCTTTGTACTAATGTTTATGTGTTTGAATGAATTCATAAACAAATACAAATTTAAATGACAATTACTTTACTCTGCTCTTTTCTTTTAATTATTTCATTGTTTCTTTCTCTCTCTCTCTCTAACAGTTAGATTGTAAATTATTACCAAGTTTCATTGAATGGTGGCATAATAAACAACGAACAATTTCTCTGACTAAAAATTCTATTTCATTAAAAGCTTATCGTAAAACTATTGCATGGTTTGAATTATTAATTGTTTTACGTATTATTAGTATCTTATGTTTGATATCCATTATTACTGGTCCACTTCTAATTGAAATCAGTAGACAAACATGCCTTATTCATATAACAACGAATAAGTCTTATCTATATAAATTTGTTGAATTAGTTTGCTCTGGTAATTGTCGATCTTATTCACGAAGATATTGTACTGAAATATTGACTTATTCACAACATTTCTCTCTTTCTAATATTGGTCAATTATGGTTTAATTTATTAATGTTTTGTTTACAAATAACACTTGTTGCTATGACTAGTTTAAAGCATGGTAACAAACATTATTCAATGTATTATGATGGTTTGAAATCACTCGTCTTATTGTATGATATTTCAATGCTTTTAATTTCATTGAATATTCTCTTATCATCTTCTTCAGTAAATATTGATAGTTTTAATCTAATGAATAGTATCACATGGTCTATTACTTCATTTACTCATATTACACTATTAGGTGTATTTGTTTTGTTTATTTCATTCATTATTATTATTTATGGAATTAGAATATGGTTATCATTCTTTCTTAAAGATTGTATGTCACAACAGAAAAAACTAAAAAGTACTTGGCCTAGTGATATTAAATTACCATGTTTTCAATCAACCGATAGTATAAGTTATTATTCAACACCAAGTCATTATTCTACAAATTGTACAATGAACTCTTTAAATCCAAGTAGAAAATCTCTTGAAGATGAATTAGCTGATACAAAATTATGTTCAACAAATAAATATGATAATATATTTCGACCGTCTGTTCTAAGTGGTGGCAGCGGCGGTGGTGGTGGTGGTGGTGGTGCTGGTAGTAATAATATTTCCCCTAGTGTTATTAGTTCTCAATACTCGAATGTGAATTCTCAACATTCATTTATATCTTCTAATTTATATTCAACTCGTTACAATCCAATGAAACAACACCCACCACCACCATCACAACAACAGCAACAACAACAAATGATTGAATCTTGTCGACCTGATGATGACAATTTAAGTTGTATGACAAGTATTAGTCATTATAAATCAAATAATCCTAATTGTTATACACTTGATTGTTATTCAAATAATCATTTACCTAATTATTTATCACAATCTAATATTAAACATAAAACTGTTTCATCAAAACGTAAACGACGAACTGGTCTTATACATTTTATATTATGTTTATTATTTGGTCGATTAGAAACATGGAATGATGTACGCTTAGAATTAACTTGTTTAGCAAATGCAGTATTCCTTAGTATTGTAATTTATTGTACATGTCGACTTATGTTTTGTCTTGTTAGTGTATTTGATGGTTAACAGACTTTTTGGAATTGTAATTTTAATTAGTTTTTTTTTTGTATTTGTTTATTACTGAACTGGTGTTATTTTGAAATGCCCCTGTTCATGATATACAGACGTTTGAGAAAAGATAATGCCAAGTTGTATTGATTGAATGTGAATGATCTATAAGTTGATTGACAGTGGTATTGGTTATTGGAAATTAATAAAAAAATACATTTGTACATGATTGTGCTTTGTTTTAATTTGTTCTTGTTATAACTTGTGGCCTGAGTGCCCTGCTAATGTATAACGTAATGATACCAACCCGATTAACGACGCATAAAACCCGTGAGAGGAGTCTAGAGTCCCTATTGGCCCTGCTTTGTGCTTAGCCCAACCAATTATGTCCAGAACACCAATCTCAGCTTCTGCAATATTAATCATTATATTTCAAACATACTGGGGGTATAGCTCAGTGGTAGAGCATTCGACTGCAGATCGAGAGGTCCCCGGTTCGTACCCGGGTACCCCCTTCACTTTCCCGACCGTTGTTGCTACCTTGACATGGTGGTCGGGCTTGCCTATCGTGGTGAAGCAACCGAGCTATACTGGCTGGAGAAACCGTTCCTCAAGGTCCTACCATGTCAGACAGGTCGGTTGAAGAGCGGTAAGACTAAAAGCAACAAACCCAAGGTCCGAAGGCGAAGTCGTACTGCTGACTGTACAGAGGTGTGACGGCAGTAAGGTGTTTCTTTCAGACAACCAGCATGACAGCGATGCTGCCTTCCCACAAGGAGGGGTGGGGTTAGAAAAGGTCGACCCTAAAAATGCACACCTCGCCTTATCCCTCGGATATCCGTCCCCGGCCGTAAGGTCCCAAAAACTACCGAGCTAACACAAAAATTACCCATAAAAAGGTCGTGTGTGACCGACCTCAAGCAGTTGTCCCTTGGGCACTGCGGTTACGCTCCCGGGTCACTAAGACCACCTCTAATCCAATTTCCTTTTCAGGTACCTCCAGAAGAACCCTTCGACGGTGTGGGCAACCGGGAAGTGATAACCGCCCTCATACCTCTAACAGCACTCAAGACCACTGTATTCCTAATCAACCTCTATCTTCACTTCCTATTACTCCTACATCGACTTTCACCTCTAAACTTCCTTCTTCGGCTTCCTCCTCAAATGTCGCCATAGCCAACGATTCTAGTGCTCAGAACATTGTCCCAGGTCTACTGAAACCTCGCTCCAAACTACACATTGGAGCCTTCAACGTTCGCACCCTATGTCAAATCGGTCAACAGGCTTCCTTGGCTAGAACCCTAGAATCTCGTACCATTGGTGTATGCTGTGTCTCTGAAACATGCATACAGGACTCCAGTGTGGTCATTGACTTGACCTCACCTCGGCAACACGGAGAGCCAGCGAGATACACCCTCCGTGTATCTGGTGACCTGACGGCCAGCTCTCGTGGACTGGCAGGAGTAGGGATAGCACCAAGCATGAGGGCAGAACAAGCACTGTCAGAGTGGATCCCCGTCAACAGTCGTCTATGTGCTGTTCGGCTAAACGGCTCCGTATGAACTCGGAAGGATAGGGATACACGTCGTTGCCTTTTCGTCGTTTCTGCCTACGCTCCCACTGACTGCAGCTCAGATGATGTGAAAGATGAATTTTACAGAAAGCTGTCCGAACTTCTTCAGAAAGCTAAACGCTCAGACATAGTACTCGTAGCAGGTGACTTTAATGCCCAGATAGGTAGTTTAAACCAAACAGAAAGGCATTTAGGTGGGTATTTTAGTATTCCGTCACAGCGAACAGATAATGGTGATCGTCTGCTGCAACTGTGCTCAGGCAATCGTTTATTTTTAGCAAACAAATTTTAAGCATAAGGAGAGACATCGTCTAACATGGCGACCCCCCACCAAACCAACGATGGACTCAAATAGACCATATTGCCATCAGTCATCGTTAATGAGGTATGGCAACTTAAACCGATGCATATATGTGCCTGGTCCTACGTTGTAGCTGACTGACTGACTCAAACATACTGGGTTTATATATTAACCAGACAGACCATATCGTACCAATAAAAATAGGAAACAACATTTATACATGATTTGGCCAAATGTGGCTGTGAGTGTGGGAGATAGTGATTGATAGACTGGATATAACTCGAAAATGGTTAATTGTATAATAATAGTTCATGGATCAAAATCAAGCTCATAATAAGAGGGACATGAATATGAATAGTTTAGTTATTTAACAATTATACGACAAATTATATGAATAGTATTGGTCCATAAATGGATCCCAAAAGTTACCATTCATTATGCTTATCGGGGCATAACAGTTCTGTTTAAGAAATTTCTAATTTTGTTTCGCAATTAATTAATATCAGGCGCTTCAACCGTGTTGGTGGACACAGAGAGTCCACCTAGGGGAGTTGGAAAACTTTGATTCCAAACCAGTGGTGCACATGGGCTGGCTCCAGTATCCTGAAGGAACGAATGGTGTATGAACCTATTGTTGGTGACCGGCTACCATGTGATTGCATTTCCTTACGTTGCTCCACTGCCTTATGGATCAGATTTCTAGGTCGGAGGCTCCGGGTGTGGCCCCCTAAGTAAACCACCTGTTTCGGTTTGTGCACCCGGGCAGTATCTCAGCCCTCGTACAAATCGAATGATTTATGTGGCGCATATCTATTTGGTACCTCCTTGTACCATTCATTAATATAAATAGGCAACCAAGTTGAGAGCATAGATTATCGTGGATTATACCACTGAGGATAACTATCCTCAAATCAAATAACTATCCTCCAAATGTGATGGTGATTTATTCTTGTAAGTATTATTCAAAATTGACATAATCGATGAATATAAATTTTCATTCATTTGGCTTAATGGTGATGCATGAGACTACATTTTTTTTGCGTTTTTAAGTAGACACAACAGTTTGTTTTGGTGAATATGATTGTAAGCACTTTATGCCGTGAGTATTTCATATAGTCAAATGTCATTTTTTGAAATTAGTTGATCTTCATACGATAGGGGTATTGTAATCCTTTGTGCAATACATGACCTTTTATTTTCTATGAACATTTTCATAGAGTTAAAACTTTCCGACAGTTATTCGAGACTTCTGATAGGGTAATCAAGTAGCCTGTTTTCATGATTGATCATTTGTTCATTATCGGGAAGTATTCTATGAAATCTATCGGCAGCCTGTATTATCTCAATAGAATTACTCCATTGTTTCCTTGATTATTGTTTGCTAACTGGATACCCGTCTAGTAGATTAGTCTTTTGCAATGTATATTTAATATAACTGATTGTTAGTAAAACGTTTCATCAGGTTTTCTTCATCCTTACATTAAGGAAGCCGAAGCTAGGTTCATTTTCTTACTCTAGGGTAAATTTTATCGATAGGTAACAGCTATAGATTACGTATTTAAGACATTATTCAAATTAGATTTATGATCGCAGATAACAAAAGTATTGTTTGCATACAAAACCAATCGCTTATTGCTTCCTAACTAACAATGATCCATGTTACAAAGATGCTTACGCAGATAACACACATGAAACAGTCACTTGACAACATTGTGTAACAATAATCATGAAGGTGCTGTTCTCCAGTCAACGCATAATTATCAACAGCCCAAAAGACAGACTATGGCGTTTCACTTGTTCTCTGTGTGTTTATCAGTGCACCTATTCATGTTGGGCAAGTTGTAATGGTTGTTCAGTGCGCATTTTGTGCAGGAGGGTTAAAAAAAGCTCTACGGTACATGGTTAAGGAAGCGGGTTAGTGGTTGTATGGTTTAATCGGCTTATGTTGACTGATATAAGTAGTGTATAACAACAGTCGGAAGTGGAATGCCTGCCAGCAGAAGATTAAAATGAGAAGAGGAAGGAAAGCGGAGAGTAATCGAGATAATAACAATTAGAAGAATAATGGAGTATATAGTAGACAATAGTCTAATCAACCGAGTGATTTTGTACTAAACAATTAGTTGGTTTCCTTCATCTGAGTTCTCGTTCACTACAGTCGGACTAGAAACTCAATCATAGAACGTCTTATCACGACAACCGATACAACCAAGACAGACCCATCGTTTAGTTATCTGTGAGATATCTTACTTTAACCTTCTCTATACACCGTGAAACCAGGACTTGGTGTACGAAAGAAAAGTACTCGATATCTTAATTTTCACTTATTTAACCACATTACTGAATACAATCTCATAATTATTACTCTTTTTAGTTTTCAACCGAACTCCTAAATACAAATGAAAGTTCTGTACGTTTATTTGTTTTTCCTTGCTATATTCATTTAATCGCTGTTATGTGAATATATATATGCGGCTGTACAACTTAAAGAATGAAATCTCCCAAAAGAAATCTTACCAAATCAGTCCTGTTTCCGAATAGACTTTTATATAATGCGATTCATATACAATGTTTAACCGTAGATAGTTAATTTTTCCGTCGGTAAACTAAAAGTTGGTACTTATAGCCAATAGGACACTGTTCAGTCATTTAAAAGCCGGCTATCAGAACATCTGTGTAAATATAATCTACCCATCCGTAATATCAGGTAACCGGTTGATTTAACATAAGCAATAGAAAGAAGGAGCTACCCTATTATCTTAAGCGATCATATTGAAGTAATTTCCATCGTTCTGATCCATCATTTAGTGGAAAGTAAAGTCGGTTTTGTTGATATTTGAGTCGAGCTCTATCTGTTGATGTGACCGGCATAAGATCTATGAGAACTCTTATTTTTATGTAGGACCAAATTACTTGCTATTGATTTTAACTTAGAAATTCGTTCTTAGTGGTTCTGGTCTTAGATTATCCAAGAAAGAGCTAACTAGTGGCAAAATGAGATGGAACTATTTTTATAATGAATTTAGCACTCTTCAGGTAGCCAACTGGCTGGAACTACTAAGTTGTACTGATTTCCTTATGGTTTCTTGCTTAGTATTATAACTAATGTTACGTCGTAATCTTACTCTATTTTCAAGGCAGATTATCTCGTAAACGACGGCTTTCATCGCAAGATATAAAAGTAATATCTGGTAGACTTTGTTTCTGTGATTAAGCAAATCTGATTTCGTGTTCCATGATTGCAGTGCATAAAACTTACGTCAGTAAAACGACCAAACGAAATTAAAATCTTTATTTGCCAATCAACCTAGTAAACATGAAATTTAAACCAATCTTATCTAAATAGTATTCATAACCAATACAGTTTCATTGTTAACGATCAACAGGTGAAAATGTTAGAAAGAAAATATTATTGGGCTTCTTCTTTAAACTAGTTTTCTGGTACAGAAACACCTTGAAGATAAATTGTAACTGGTCCAGGTTGTTTTTCTGAGGTTGTTTCTTTGCTTTGATCCGACTTTTTATCATTATTATTTTCTTCAGGACTTGTTTTCGGCCCATTTGATTTGATGATAACGAATTTCACTTTCTTATTTTCTAATGTACTCATTGTACTTGCTTGTGGTTCGGTCATGTTATTTGGTATTTTTGTCGGGATTACGTAGTATTTGGGCTCACTACTATTGACCTTTGTGATTGTGGTGTTGTTATTGATTTTTTTCGGAATTAATGGGATTCGGTTCACTTGTTGTTCTGTGTTATCTGTTGTCGGTATTACTGTCTGTACATTGGATACGTGAGCAATTATTGACTTTTTCGGATTTGCTGGTATTTTCGGTTGATACATATCTCCATTCAATGAAAGAATACCGAATGGGGGTTGATTATAGCGATTATTAAACGGTGTTTCTTGAGGTACATAACCACGTTTTGACTTTTCAGTATCCCATGGTTTATTTTGGTGATCAAAGTTTGTTTCTTTGCAGATGAACTCTTTCGGTTCATCACATCGCATAGCTTGAATGTCCCATTCTCCTTGACCATTGTTTTTCAAGTTACCAATAATACAACCCTGGTGCTTATTCAGGATTTTCTGCCAGTGGCCTCCATCTTTATCTGGAAACCGGCGATAATTGAAAGTTGATCGATCTAGCCACCGCAAAACGACATACTGATGATTCATTAGGTCTGCAGTCCCTCCTAGCCATATTTTAGTTAAACTGGTATCTCCAAAACATTTTGATAACATAGCCTATTTGTAATAATATAAAAAGTGTTTTCAGGTTAGTTAGCAAATGAATTTTAGTTGAGAAATCAGCGTTAATGTATGTACCAATCATGCTTATAGTATGGACTTCATATAGCATTAAAAGCAACTGTTTTGTGTTGTTGTGTTACATTAACCTAATTGCTATTTTAATGTTTTCTATTGTCTAGTTCTATATCAACCCCACATAGGTTATTCTAGCTTCCGGACACACCTCCGACTTATTCTTCATGAGTCACATTTGGATCTTGTCAATTGTTTGCTTATTAATTTTGACTTCTTATATCACCGTGTGTGTACCACTTACCCTATTCATGACATGTCTTCGGCTTATTTTTGTCTAGTTATAAATATTGAGTCACGCTTTATCAAAACGGGTTGGCTTACTCACCTTCTCTGCTTTGTTTTCTCGCTTTTCATCCTGTCTGTCCGGATAAACGGATACTTGAAATGAATTCATCCAATGCAACCTGTATTTGGTAGTTAATCAATAGTCAGTATTGTAGCGCAGTTGATATATGAACATGTTCCACACAAGTTGAGTGGGTAGCTTATTACTTAGTGTTCTGGGAACCAGTAGTGTGGCACATAGGGTTTTGAGAACAAAGACTACATTTGATAGAAGGTTCAGATTTCATTCCACTCGTCGTAGTATGATGACTAGTCTGTCGAT
Organism: Schistosoma haematobium; assembly: GCF_000699445.3. Lineage (NCBI taxonomy): Eukaryota > Metazoa > Platyhelminthes > Trematoda > Strigeidida > Schistosomatidae > Schistosoma > Schistosoma haematobium. The sequence goes on from NC_067198.1 coordinate 2,357,217, forward strand.
ATCTTCACTCACATAACATGAGTGTATATGAACACACACACACACACAGTTAGTATAGCTCATCCCGATCCCCTGTTTTACTAAGCATTCATTTGTTTTAAATGAAGGAAATATGAACATATAATATTAGATTTCATCCAAGTTCCACTAATCTTTGGCCTTGCGCTTAACAACAATCTGTTCATGATTACTACTTTCGGAATCATTTTTACTAAATGAGAATCACGGTATAAATCAATAAAATAAAATGAACACTGTCCTAATTGCTTCATCAAAGTGAGACACAAATTCACCTGTAGTTGACGAGCCATCCGAACCTATCGTTCGTATTACCACTAAAATCGATCATTTTATTTATATTGTGCCAGTTGAGTCAATGTAATTGGCTTGAAATAGTAATATCATAGGGAAACTTATTAAGTTATAAATATGGATACATAACTATTGACACAGAGGGGTACTGAAATATATATACACTAAATAAAGTAGTCATCACTTAATTTGTGTATGAGCTGAGACACTACTCGAGTGCCCAAAACAAAGTAGTTAGTTTCTTCAAAGGGCCACTCCCTGAGCTTTTGACCTGGAGGTTCCATCCACAAGGCAGTAGTGAAGCAACGGTAGGAGATGTGGTCCCATGGTAGCCGATGAGTAAAAATAGGTTCATACGCCATTTGTTCCTTCAGGATCGTGGAGCTCATGTGCCATATTGGTTTGGAATCAGGGTTCTCCAACTCCTCTAGGCGGGTCCTCCATCCCCCCATCAAATAACATGATAACATTTCATTTAAGGAATCCTTAAGATTACAGATTTTAAAGTATTCAACCAAAATCAAACTAAAAATCACTTGACATTATTCAGGAAACCCGTAACATAAAATTTCTAGAGTCTCATAACAATTTAACCATTTATGGTCCACCAGGGTGCTTGGTACCTGTGTAGTTACGCCACAGCATTGAACTGTACTATTCAGATTGTAGCATTAAAGCCTATACAGTGTCTGGTTCTCCTGTGAAGCGGGATTGAGTTGTATTGCTCGCGTTATAAAATTTAAGCTTAAGCGGTGTTTGGCTCTCTTGTTAAACACGACTGACCTGTACTGTTTGAATTGTCATGTGAACGTGTGGATGGTGTCCAGTCCTAAAATTACTCTGACCCACAAGGGTATATTATATAACTGTAACTATTAGTCATTATATAACAAGTTAACCATTTAAACACTTATCAGAAGACATCTATTCTATCACAATGATCTTAACCGGTTACATAGAATTTTATAAACTAAAGCAAACTAACCAATATTCTCACTTACCCATTCATCATCTGATTGTATCGATGTTAAATGTGATTCCGATGAAAATACTTGATTACAATATTGTTCAGCTTGATGAAATGGTAATTTCAAACCCAACACTTTTCTATATAGATTACCATGATATTTCATAGTTTTCACTTGTTCCACTATTGGTTCTTCATTATATTTTCTATTCGATTCTTGTATGGGATAATGAGAATTGAATGAATATGGATAACTGTTATGTTCTAAATGATTCGATGGATACCATATACATGTAATATAGAACATTTGCATAAAGAATACGGTCAAGGTACTTTTCATTCGATTCATGACATTCATTATGTTGTAGTACAAATGATAGAAATGAATATTGTATTATTCTTTCTATACTTTTGAGTAATACTTTCGTATCATTGAATTGTATTCACTACTTTTGATGATTCTTAAATACTACTAATATGAATACTATTACTACTCATAGTAATAATAATAATAATAATACTACTACTATTAATCATAATGGTAATACTTAATTCCTATTTGTAGAATTAATCACGATGTCAATGATCATTTCAATTTGATCATATGAACGGTAATCATAATCTTCTTATAGTATTGATTAGTTATGTAAAGGATATTTCATTGAACAGATAAGTTGAAATGATTAATATCTGTGTAGCTTTGGTTGTTATTGAGATGATAGAGAAGAATTGTAACTTAGATGAATGATTTTGATGAAGTTTTGTTCTTTGAATAGGATGGTTTAGTTGTAGAGCTAGTGTTAAAGTATTTTACTTCTACCTAAAATTTATGCTGATGATGTCGTTCAAAAGAACAATGAAAGCTCCATAATTAAGCTATCCAACTCAGAGAACAAAACTTTATCAATATAGTTGTTATGCTAGCTAAATAAAGTGTTGTTATTCCTATCTTCTAGATATTAATACTGTTGAACAGATAGTTCAGTGATTTAGAGGTTATAGGTTTGCGTGTACGAGACTGAAAGTCCTAGGTCCGAGTCCTTCTTGGTGTGGGGTTGTAGATACTTACTGCTATGCAGTTATATACTAGGATGAAAACGATTTTAAAGCGATGCTTCTAGGTTGTAAATGGCAGAAATTTAGCCTAGATCGACCAGACCAAAACATGACACAAGTCCATGAAGTCACTGACAAGTGAACTGAGTCATGTTGGTAGGTGTAGACTACCTGGTTGAGGACCGCGAGATGATAGCAACGGATGGTTAGAGACCCTGAATGACATGGCTCAAAATCGTTTGCAATGGCGCAGGTGCATACATTCTTTGTTTTCTCCCAAATTCTAATCTCCTGATTCCTCCTTGTCCCTTTTTTCCTCTTTCCAAATTTATTTCACATCTTCAAACCCTAATCTTTCCGATTACTGCTTATTCTCTTACTACCTCTACCACTACGGAATTTAAGTCGAAAACTGCATCTCTGTGCTAATGTGGTGTGGCAACTCGAACTGATGTACGTACGAATGAAGTTCTACGTTGTTACTGACTGACTGACTGACTTAGATCGAACTCATGAAATTAACTACTACAATCTCCACAAATCCCCATTCTATCTCCTACAGTTCATCAGTGCTAATTAACTATATGATTTTCGTTTTTCACTCAAATGCTGTGTAAAGTGATTACAGTTATCTTTGCCAAAAACCACTTGTTTAATTTATCTGGTGTTATTGTAACGAATGATGATTTGGTTAGGGTAATTCAATTCATTGTGTTATGCAAACTCCATGTACTGTATTTATAAAATAGGTAAACAATACATTAAATGCATTATTTGGATATCTTCTTTGAGTTGTCTCTTAAAAAGTCTATTGTTCCAACATCCCTGATTTTATTTCGACTGACTTCTGTTTTCCTTTCTCTTCTCTTTACATTTGTCTTCTGTTCGTAAGAATTCCACTTTCAATTCCTGAACCTCCAAATGCTCTCATATGGCCACGTGCATACAACCACTGCCAAGGAAGTCCTACTCACTACCTCACGGCATTATTGTTGTTTACGTAAGTGAGAGGACGAAAAACGAATGTCCTGGGCTTTGACCGGGTTGGTGGATATAGTGGATCGACCAAGGGGAGTTGGAAAACCTTGATTCCAAACCAATGGTGTACATGGGCTCCAGTATCCTAAGGGAACAAATGATGAATGAACCAATTATTGGTGACCGGCTACCATGGGACTATATCTCCTTATGTTTCTCCACTGCCTTGTGGATCAGACTTTTAGGTGAAGTGATCCGGGTATGGCTACCCAAGTAAACCACCTGTCTCGGTTTCGGCTCCCGAGCACTATCCCACCACTCACACAAATCGAATGTTTTATGTGGTGCATATTTATTTGGTGCCTCCTTGTACCAATGTGTAGATGTTTAAATAAATAAGTCCAATTCCTGGTATATACTACTTCTATCTGTTAGTATAAGTAGCATACACCACATTATTAGCATTCTTGATGTTATATTACGAAGTTGTGAACTGTGAAGTGCTAACCAAATTAAAATTAAGATCAGTTGACCATTGACCAAACTGGATATACGCTAGGCTCTATAATCGTTTGCATAAGATTTTGAAAATATTGTTTATTACATTCATTTGGTATTGTTTGCCTGTATCTTTCCATTATTGTTTAGGACTGCAATTGATCAGTCTCTTATTAGCATATGTGCATCCTGTGCGGATTGCCTCGATATAGCCTTAAGTCACAAGCTTCTTGAGAAAATATGGATAGTGGCTAGCAGTGGAATCCAGGACGCGCGTTTCGGAGTAAATATCAACTCTGTGATGTAGGTACATCCAACCAACGAGTTTCAAATAGGATGAAACGTGCGTCCTAGATTCCACTGCTAGCCACTATCCATCTTTACTTATTGTTTATGAGCTTTAGATAGTGTGAATTAAAAGAAACATGGAAATATTGATGATGATGATGATGATGATGATGATGATGATTATGGAAATACTTGACGACGACTCTTACAGAAATGTTCAAAAGTGAAACTAAACAATTTCCCAGTGATATCCAAGTTTTGTCCGTTTTCTTGTAGTGTAATTTCGTAAAACTCAGACTAATCAGTTCCTTTAAATCAAAAAAATTGAACATAGAAATTCGTTGCAAGCAGATTAGTCTTAAATTTCCCGTTTTTCTCTATCTTGTATCCTTACCTCTCTGCATGAAAACAGTATACTGTACTTGGGTGGGGGAAGTATTCTATGTCTTCACCAGCACAAGAAGGTGTATCACAATATCTGTTTTTTCCCGTTTACTCTTCTCATTTTTTTCGCATAGTCTGCCATCTCCTACAGAAATCCCACTACATTTACGCCGATTTCTGCTTTTTCAAATCTCCTTGAAATGAATAAGTTCTTGTCGCTTTTCAAACGATGGTCTTTTCTTAATGGTCTCAAACTTAATCCTTCTAAATGTCAAACTGTTAATTTTAGCATAAGACATAAACAGCACTTAAACACCTTGTTGGAATCCCATAAAGTTTGTCAGTCAAAGCATATAAACTCGACAATACATTATCTTACAGATATACAATTCAACGAACAGATTGTTAGAGCTGACCCAGATAATAACTTGTATTCTCAATACATATTGTTCATTAAAAGTCTTTGGTAGGATCCTTGTTAGCAGGCATAGAACAATTCACAACAATTTTATGAATTACTTACTTACTTACTTACACCTGCATAGGCCGCCGACCAGCATTTTCAAACCCTCTCTCTACTGGGCCTTCTTTTCTAGTTCTATCCAGCTGTTTTCCATTCTTCTCATGTCTGTCTCCATTTCTCGGCGTTATGTGTTATTTGGTCTTCCTCCTTACCTTTGGCCTTGAGGATCCTAATCGAGGGTTTGCCTTATAACGCAGTTGGGTGCTTTCCTCAGTGTGTGTCCTATCCACTTCCAACACTTCTTCCTGATTTCTCCCTCTACCAGAATCCAGTTTGTCCTCTCTCACAGTAGGTTGCTGCTGATAGTGTCTTGCCAGGGGACCCGAAGTATTTTGCATAGACAACTGTTAATAAACACCTGTATCTTCTGGATGATGGCTTTTGTAGTTCTCCAGGTTTCCGCCCTATACAGTAGAACTGTCTTAACATTTGTATTGAAAATTCTGACCTTGGTTTTGGTTGTCAATTGTTTTGAGTTCCAGATGTTCTTCAATTGTAGATATGCTGCTCTTGCTTTGCCGGATTTTTTGAATGGATACCAGCAAATATGACTCCTTAAGTTGGAATTCTACCTAATTATAAAGCTGAAATTCTTGGTGTTTAGACAATTTAGTAACCAACCTTATTTAAGTATGGATTACAAATTTATAGCTTTAGTGTCATATAAAAACTTCCTACAGTTTTATGGAGGGTAAAAATCCCTGAATTGTACATTTACATTATGACCTATGTAGTTGAATTTTAATTTACATGACAAATGAAGTATCATATCGTCATTTTACATAGTTGAAATTCTCCTAAAGTCTATCCAAATGAATTACAATGTCTTCTTGAATGAGTAAAAGCGAATTCTGGAAAATTAAAGATGTAGGGTCTGGTACTATTGTGGTGTGTGCTACTGATATCAACAGATATTAGTAGTATGTATCATCAATCAAAAGTGAAATGTCTGGCGGCAGAAGGTTAAGAATATCGGAGAAAACAGAACGAAAACAAAGAATGATTGGTGTGGAAACGAAAGAACAATAATGTCTAAGACAATTGATTGACATTTTGTAAGTGAAGTATTCATTGTATGGTTCTTAGATTTTAGTAATTTTGTGTTCGAATACATTCGATTGTCCTCATTTGTGTTCTTGTTTACTACACTATGTCAAGTTCATAGAGGTTATTCTAACCTCTGGAAAGATCAGTCTATTCATTCTTTTCAAGCCACTTCTTTACCCTATCACTTATTCACATATCAACCTTAACTGTTTTTATATGATCCTGGTGGAATTCAATTGTGTGCTGTACCATAAATGAATTGAGAAGCAGTATTCAGATTTAGGATAAACTCCTTAACTTAAGAACTTATACATCAGTCATTATGATCATAAAACATACTTGCCATTCAGACTTCATTTAGTTAATTGGAAAGTCTTAGTTGTTATTGTACTATACACTAAACAGTGATGAAGAAGTTCCATGGTTTAATACATAAACGATTCCTACTTTATCTTAAAAACGAACGTCAAGGCGGTTATACTGTACGGAGCTGAAACTTGGAGAACTACAACAACCATCATCAAGAAGGTACAAGTATTCATAAATGGTTGTCTACGCAGGATACTCAACATCCATTGACCGGATACCATCAGTAACAGCCTTCTGTGGGAGAGAACAAACCAGCTTCAGTTGAAGAAGAAATTAGGAAAAGATGATAGAAATGGATGGGACACCCATTGAGGAAATCGTCAAACTGCATCACGAGACAAGCCCTAACTTGGAATCCTGAAGGAAAGCGGAAAAGAGGAAGGCAAAAGAACACAACACGTCGGGAAATAGAAGCAGATATAAAAAGGATGAATAACAACTGAAAAGAGCTGTCAAGGATTGCCCAGGACAGGGTTAAATGGATAATGTTGGTGAGAGGCCTATGCTCCTTCACGAGGAGTAACAGGCCTGAGTAAGTAAGTATCAATTTAACTTAGTAAATATTCCATATCATATTTAATGATCTTCATTTGATTAAAATAGAAGATTGTAATGGAGTTTTGTTCTCTGAGCTGAGTGGTTTTGGTCGTAGAACTTTCATTGTCCTTCTGAACGATATCATCGGCATAAAATTCAGATAGAAGTGAAGTGTTCGACGTTTGTACTGATGATGTCGTTCAGAAGAACGATGAAACATCGACAAATAAACTATTTAGCTTTAGAGAACAAAACTACATGAAAATCATTCACCTGAGCTACAAATCTTATCCAACATCTCAAAGATTGTGTTATTGACTATTTGATTGTTAATATCAGATGGATTTTGCGGATATTATAGAAATTTCAGTGGTTAAGATCATGAGTCAGTTGAAGCTAGACCACCATGGAAAAACTGGAATCACTGGACGGTCGTTTCGTCCTATTGTGTGACTTCTCAGCAGTGCGCATCCACAACCTCGCCCCATGTGAGATTCGGTTGTTATTTAACAATACAATAGTTTGGAAAGTAAACTATCCGTTCTTTCAAAATGTCATCTATGATTAGGGTATATTAGTATAAGTTATTGATTTTCTTTATTTTCAAAGTACATACACAATGTATTAATGAAAATCTCCAAAGTGAGCAGTATTCCAGTAGAAACGATATGATTGTTAATTCCTAATAATAAGAAAAACTGGTGATTACGCAATCTTATAGATCTTAATGATTACTCGAATAGTACTTGATTATTCAATTGTTATAAAACTTAGTTCTAGTACAATTAAATGAAAGTCATATGCACAATAATAAGAACTAAAGATGTCTGGATTGAAAATCAAGAGACTTATATATTCGTAGATTGGTTGAAGTTAGACATGAATACTGTTGGATGCTGACCGGCTCATTGGTCTAGAGGTAAAGCGTTCGCATGCGAGACTGATAGGTCCTGGGTTGGAATCTCTCGGGACGGGATCGTAGGTGCGCACTGTTGACGAGTCACACACTAGGATGAAACGACAGTCCAGTGTTTTCGGATTTTCTATGGTGGTTCATGAATTCAACTATTGGATTATGTTCTATTAGAATATGTGACAACTCCAAAACCCGGACAAAGGAGGAAGGTTGGGCATGGGGTTAGCGACCCCATCTCGTAGAAAGCTAACTCGCTAGAAAAACGCTAACCAGAAAAAATAATCCAAACTATTTAAACTCTACCCTGGGAGTTTGAAGGTCTGCATTTAGAAAAGTTATGACGCCTTATGGTGAAAGCCGAGTTCCTTCGGAAGCCATAAGGTTGATGCTACTTCTGACTAACAGAGCAACCATTAATTTAGGTACATGGAATGCTCGTACAATGTGGGAGACCGGGAGAGTCTTCCGAATCGATGCAGAATATGTGACTGAATTGGAATGATTGCATTTTGTTGGGATATGTTTCCGCTTGTAATTAGCAAATTTAAGTAGAACATCAGATTCTATCTTAAAGATATCAACAGAATTATTCTTAATATTTTTATAAGTACTAAACAAATCGTTGACAATTTAAAAGGTATCAGTTTAGGGTTGTGAATATTATTGATTTTTGATTGAGATCACGAATGAATCGATTTTAGATCACCATGGAAGACCTGGAAGTATTGAACAGCCGTTTCGTTCTAGTATGGGACTGTTTAACAATGCGTACTCACGATTTCGCACGTGAACGTTTAACCTCTAGACTAGTGAGTCGACATCCGACAGTGTCTAACTTCAACCAATCCACGATATTGCGTGATCGTTCCTCATTGTGTTCAGTGAGTATCTGCCTCACACCAAACATGATTGAACTCCATTGGTCACGGCTCTTCACTAGAATTCCATGAAATCCATCTTGAAACTAGTCACTAGTGAGCACATGACTGACCTTGAGAGTGTCCACTTAATAACAAGAACCGAATGAGAGTTATAAACCAGTGTGAGGAATTAAAATTATGATTCACAGGTGATGTCTAGGGATAGTGATTAGATTTAGGGTTCTCATCACGAACTGACATCAATTTTAATGCCGAAACTCTATTTAAACAAATGGATGAGTGAATTTCGCTCCAAAATCCAAGATCCGTTATCTTATACCTGATTGGTTCGTTCATAAATTATAGCCTCGCCTTAAACTTTAATCTAAATAAATCATATGTGAAACGAAAGACAACCACAGGAAAAAGATAATAAGTTGATCCTCCCGGTGTTCTGAATGGTAGTTTGGGTAACAGGTAAATAAATTATATGGGTTATAGATCTTTTGTATGTATATTAGTTGGACTAGCAAATTAGGTATTGGATATAAGCTAAAATCATAACATGGCACAACTCATTTCTATCTGTTGTGACTTTTACCCGGTTAATTTACCATGTGATTTACTCGTCAATCAGAACACAACTTATATAATCTTAAAACTGTGCCACAACAATGACGTATTGACCGGCACGAGAAACTTAGAGTCCTTATTGGTCCTTACTGCCTAGCCCTGCCTGTTGAGTCCAGAACATAGCTTTCATTATGGGAATCATATTATTTCAAATATACTGGGTTTGTATACAAACAAACCAGATCACATCATACCATAAAATAGCAAATACCAGTTATACTCGATCAGGTCAAAAGTGACTGTGAGTGTGAGAAATTCGGGAATAACTTAAGAACAGTAAATCATATAACAGTAACCAATAGATCAAATGAAAGCTTATAATAAGTGAAATATGAATATACATATAATAGAGTTACTTTATAGTTTTACAATAAGAATATGATATTAGTCCATTAATAGCTCTCAGCAGTTACTCATAATTTAATCTTCATTAGGATATACCACTGTCTCTTGCTTGAATTACACAATAGATGCAAAAGTATTTAAACCTTACATCATTCATTAAGTTACGTTGATTTAAACGCATTCATCAACAAATAGTAAGAATATATTAAAAAACAGCTTAAAGTTTGTAGATAAGCTTCTCTGCCCCCAAATGCCCTGATATGGCCGAGAGTAGGGTGGGCCATCCCTCTCTCTCCAAATGCTTTCAAACGGCCACGCGTATACAGCCTCTGCCAGGAAAGTCCTACTCACTGCCTTCTCGTGACACAAGTGTTGTTTACGAAAATGAGAGGACGAAAAGCGAATGTTCGGAGCTTTAACCGGATCTCAAACCAATGGTGCACACGGTCTGGCTCCAGGATCCTGAGGGAACAAATGGTATATGAACCAATCGTTGGTCACTGGCTACTATGGGACTGAATCTCCTCACGATACTCCACTGCCTTGTGAATCAGACCTTTAGGTCGAGGTCTCCGAGTGTGGCCCCCTAAGAAAACCATCTGTTTCGCTTTGGGCACCTGGGCAGTATCACAGGCCACACACACAAATATGGTGTGCCGCATATATATTTGGCGCCCTCTTGTACCAATATTTATGTGTTCAAATAAATAAATAAATAAAATAAGCTTCTCTAAGATTATTTTCATCAGTTAAAACGTTTGTCTTAACCAGAGTTACTTCTCCCTCCCATAGACGAAGACACAGTTCTGGAACAGGATAGGAAATCTTTAATATGTATACTAATATAATTAAGCAAAATGGAACTAAGATAGAAGAATCTAAGGACGAGATGTTAGTAGTTGCTTGGGTAGTTATGAGACTAAATCGGTGTTTATTCGGTTCAAAATCTTAGATTGTAACTGATCACTAATCACTGGAGTTTATGTATTGCCCGATTAAGGTTCATCATTAATCTTCTGCTGCAATGGTCCAGAAGTGGAATCTAGAACTGAGCACTTCGCTATGATCAATTTCAGACTCTCGTAAAACTGATCTTTATCGACTTGATCGCTATGATTGTTGGGTACATAATACAGTACAATATTCATTGTGATCCCTTTCTTCTTTTTCTTAATGATGTTTTGATGGTTCTGTGTTCATAAGATTCACATTCTATAAGTGCTGTTCTTGCTTCTTTGGACAATAGTAGAGCAACTATCTAAGTGTGCAAAGCATTCACGTCTTTGTGACAGAATCTATCAATAAAATCTAAGAATAATACTTTAAATACTTCATTTGCAAAATGTCTAACAATCATCTTAAACTTGATTGTTCTTTCGTTTCCACATCAATCATTTTCTGTTGTCGTTCTTTTCTCTTCGATCTTCTTAACCTTTTGACGTTAGGTATTTTACTTTCGATTAATGATACATACTACTTATATCTGTCGATATCAGTAGCACACGCTACATCAGTAGCTAATAAATAGGTCTGCAATTAAGTAAACTTTAAAATAAGATTGAAAAAGTATGAAAAATAAAATAGAAAACGATAAGTCCTAGTGTGTCTTGTCTAATTTAGATTGAAAGGAGATAAAAGTTTTGAATTGAAAGTATCTTTCAATGGTTATAATTTATACACGATTATCTCCTAACAGTTAATACTTAGTGTTAGTATTCGAAGTGGTTCGAATCCCGCGAGGCAGGGTCGTAGATGTGCACTGCTGAGGAGCCACACAATAGGGCGAAACGACCGTCCAGTGCTTCCAGGTTTTTCACCATGCTCTAGTTTCAATTGACTCATGATCTTAACTATTGAAATTACTTAATGTTAGATTTTGATCTTATTGTAATCAAAGATTTTTGAATCAACATCAAAAGTTGGGAATGATGTAACTGAGGATTAATTATATTTAGTATTTTTCTCTAATCTGTATAGTTGATCAAATTCCTAAGTGCTTGATCTAAAATGTCACACATTTTGTATTTATGTTCTTAATATGTTGTATCCAGTAAACTAATATTGACTTCAATTAACTTTGTATTGTTTGTTTGAATCTTCCCATTGATGTTTGGGACTGCAAGTGATCAGTTTCATATTAGCAAATATGTATCCGGTATGGATTGCCTTGATATTGCCTTATATCACAAGCATTATAAATAGAGACGATGGCGGCTAGCAGTGGAAGTCAGGACGCACGTTTAGTCTTCGTCAGCCGGATGTACTTGCATCCCAGAGTTGATATTCACTCCAGGACTCTAACACGACACCGTTCACTTCAAACGCCATCGCGTTATCCACTTAGTTACTGAGTTCTGATACCCACTAGCTTTTGTAATGGGGTGAAGTTTAGTTCATTTATTTATTGGTTGTTTGAATGTTATGCAGTTATTCTGGGGCTACCAGGACTCAGTAGCTAAATAGATAACATAATGACGTTTGAAGCAAACGGTACTGCGGTTGTAGTAGTGGAATGTATATCAACTCTAGGATTAAAGTACATCCAACTGACGTGTCCCAAATAGGACGAAGTGTCGTACATCGTCGATTTCACTACTAGCCACAATCCATCCAAACTTACAATGATCAATTCATTTATTTATTAAGATCTATGTATAAAATAAGAACAAAATCCCAAGCGAAGTAACAATGATTTTGTTGACAGAGTATAATTTCGATTGTGATCATGAACCGATTGATGTTAGATCACCATTAAAAACCTGTAATCACTGGACGGTTTTCAATGGTGGTCTAACATCAATCGGTTCATGATCTCAATCAAAAACTTAATAATGTCCACAACCCCTATACTGAGAGTATAGTTTCATCGAAGATAATAAAGTATTATTATAGTATACCAGTATACAAAACTGGGGGTAACAAGGAGTGACATCATTACTTTGTAAAGCATTTTAACGATAACTGATCGTTTGCACATTACAATTTTTTTAAAGAATAGTTTCATCCGAATACATATGTATCAGAAGGGGTTTTGTGGAGATTGTAGTAATTTCAATAGTTGAATGCATGAGTCCATTGAAACTAGACAATCATGGAAAACCTAAAAGCACTGGACAACCGTTTCGTCCTAGTATGGGACTTCTCAGCAATGCGCATCCACGATCCCGCCCTCCACGAGATTCGAACCCAAAACCTATCAGTCTCACACGTGGGTGATAAACCATTAGACCACTGGGCCAGCCGGCATCTAACAATGGTAATGTCTAACTAAGAAGAAACGGCCGTCCAGTGGTTCCAGGATTTTTATTATGGTCTAGCTTCAATGGATTCATGTATTCAACTATTGAAATATCATCATACATAAGAAGATAGAATAAGAAAATAGTCTTAACCACTAAATGTCAACTATTTACACATATATATATATATAGACCTGGAAAAATTAAAGTATTTAACCATGTGTAGAATATCCATTAACAACAAAAAACAACAACAAAGAGAAAGTAGGGTACTGAATATTTCCCATGAGATTTATAATAATTGATATACTCAACTAATTCACAATATACTTATGATAGGCAGATATATAAGACAAATATAATACATCATTTAGTAATGAGATATAGTGAACTAGATAAATAATCTTAGAAATATTATCACCTTTTAGTGTAATGTAGCGGGTGAGGGGTAGTGGTGATGGTGGTAGTGGTGGTGGTGAAATTTTTGATGTCCAATTTAAGTTCCATCGGTATAATCTAATTCTCAAGAGAAATTATATCAATTTTATTCTCTTGTTTTATTCTTTATTATTAGTTGCCTCAAGTGATTAGTGATTTGATTAAACCATATTCATTTAGATATTTGTTGTTCTATACAAATAATTAGGTAAATATTTAAATGGTAACATGATTAGTATTATACATAATTCAAATCTATTGGTCAGATACTATCAGCAACAATCTACTATGGGAGAGAACAAATCAGATTCCAGTGGAGGAAGAAATCAGGTAGAAGCGTTGGAAGTGGATAGGACATACATTGAGGGTAGCATCCAATTGCGTTACAAGGCAATCCATCACTTGGAATCCTCAAGGTCAAAGAAGGAGAGGAAGACCAATGAAGAACATATTACACCGAGAAATGGAGACAGATATGAGAAGAATGAACATTGATTGAATAGAACTAGAAAGTAAGGTCTAGGACAGAGTGGGTTGGAGAATACTGATCGGCAATCTATGCTGCATTAAGAGTAACAGGCATAATTGAGTAAGTAAGTAATTTCATTAAGTCAACATTCGGGAACTTTTACACTTTCAAACAGTAAACAGTTTTTTTTGACAAAGAAAATAAACAAAATTTAAACCATAAAACAAACTTTTAGGCATCAGCACTAACAAATAAACTGTCAGAAGAAACTGGAAAACCAGTTTATAGAAACAAGTAATAGAGTATATACTTATCTTCAGCTAATGACATGTTTATTGTTATCCATCACATACATTAGAATCTGATGTACGGAGGACTCATGCATTTATTCAACAGAAGGATATTTCATCTTACTAAAAAGAACAATCTAGAAATCTATGATCAGTTTTCTAATTATTTGTTAAATATATTAACAGAACATAACACAAATTACAGAACGCCAACAGAATAACACGACATAAGACAGTAGAGCAACTTTAGGCGATGCTTTCCAATGGTAGGCGGTGACCAACGATTAGTTCATATGCCAATTGTTCCTTCAGGATACTGGATCCTATGTGCATCGTTGGTTTGGAATCAGGGTTTTCCAACTCTCCTAGGTGGACTCTTCGTGTTGACCAACCCTGTTAAAGCAACGGACATTCTCTTTTCGTCCTCTTGATTTCCTTAACACCATCCCGGTCATGAGAAGGCAGTGAGTAGGACTTCCCTGGAAATTGAAGGTTGTTAGGATAGGAAAGGAGAGTGGGATTGCCCTGTTTTTCTTTGAATAAGTATGATTTCAACATGACATTGGTTCAGTATAAAACTATTTTTTATTAGTGTGAATTTCATTCACTATAACATGTAGTATGTGTTTGTATTAATTCAATGGAAAATCCGGTTTCGCATTTCTCCTAATTCGATCATACATACTTGTTTTTAGACAGTAGATAAAATCTTCTATATGATTGTAGTGAAAGAGAACACAGGTGGGCACAATCGAATATCTTAGTAAGCCCCCAAATGCCCTGGTACGGCCGACAGTGGGGAGAGTCCGCTCTCCCTCTTCAAATGCCCTCACATGGCCACGCGTATATAGCCTCTTCCAGGGAAGTCCTACTCACTGCCTTCTCGTAGCAGGGGTGTTGTTTACGAAATTGAGAGGGCGGAAAGTGAATGTCCGGCGCTTTAACCAGGTTCCAAACCAATGGTGCACATGGGCTCTAGTATCCTGCGGGAACAAATGGCATATGAACCCATTATTCGTCACCGGCTACCATGGGACTGCATCTCCTCACGACGCTCCACTGCCTTGTGGATCAGACCTTCAGGTCGAAGGCTCGGGGTGTGGCCCCCTAAGTAAACCACCTGCTTCGGTTTGGGCACCCGGGTAGTATCACAACCCTCACACATATCGAATGAGGTTTGTGTGGCGCATATCTATTTAGTGCCTCCTTGTACCAATATCTTTGTGTTAAAATAAATAAATAAATATCTTAGTAAAATCTGAGGAACATACAGTAAATACTTTATTTGCAAAATATCCATCAATTGTCTCAAACTTGGCTATTCCTTTTGCTAATGTCGGTTAATCGTTTCAGACTTCATTGTTCTTTCGTTCTTTGTTCTCGTTCTATTCGCTTCTCTTCGATCTTCATAACCTTTTTGCTGTGACTTTAAGCCCGGCCAATCGAAATATGACTTATTCAATCTTACAACTGTACTAAACCAATGACGTCCGACCGGTCTGTTCAGCCTAGCGTCCTATTGATCCGTTGCTTGCCTAGCCCATTCAGCTGAGTCCAGAATGCCAATAACAGCCTCCACTATGCGAATCATTTATTACAAACATACTTGGTTTATCTAATAACCAGACGAACCTCATCCCACCATCAAATAGAAAATAACATTTATACAAGATCAAGTCAAAGTGACTGTGAATGTAGGAGACTGTAATCAATAAACTGGGTATCCTTCTAGTAAACTTAATTACCTACTTCATATCAAGAATAATTTTAATCCAATTTTTTTTAAAAAAAAACGATAGAAAAACTTACAAAAACATACAAACACTCATGTGAATTTAATACGGAAATGTGTTTCCATAAATCCCCATGGCAACTTGGAAAAACATTAGTCGAATAGAAAACTTTTCAAATAGGATTTTATTTTTCTCTCTATTTTTCTTTCTTTTTTTGAAAAAAAATTTATTATGGATTACTTGAGTAAATAAGATGATTTTTGTTTTCAAATTTGAGGAAATCTAAGGTTTTATATGAGTGAACAAATTGAAAAAATTGGATTGAGATCAATAACCGTTTGATGTTAGACTAATATTAAGAACCTGGAAGCCCTGGACGACTGTTTCATCCTATCGTGTGACTCCTCAACAGTGCGCATTCATGATTTTGCCTCGTGAGATTCGAATCCAGGGTCTTCAGTATCGCGCGCAAACGCTTAATCTCTAAACCACTGAGTCGGTATTCAACGGTGTTAATGTCTAACCTTAACTAATCCACGAAATTGCACGGTCATCTTCTATTGTACTGAGGTAGATATCTATTTATACTCGACACGGATTAGCTCCACTGATCGCAGCTTCTCATTAGAACTCCGAGAATCCCCTCACGAAGTTCGTCACAAATGAGCACATGGTAATTATCAGTATAGGATTGTGGAGATTATTTCGTTATTATTATTTTAGATAGAAAAAAAGTTGATAGAACAGTTTCCTGATATATCTTCAAGATCCCGCAGGTGTGACTCGAACTCAGAACTTTTGGTCTCGTATACAAATGCTTAATCTCTAGACCACTAAGATAGTATCCAACGGGTTTGAGTCCCTTTGGTTCAGGATCATGGATGGGCACTGCTGAAAAGTTCCATAGTAGGACGAAACGGTCGTCTAATGCTTCCAGATTTTCAATGATGGTCTATTATTGATTTATTCATGATCTTAATGAAAACTCAACAATCTCCACAATCCCTATTACTGATAACTTTATTCTCATTTAATTTCTAATTCTTTTGTTTTGATAGTAAAAACAGTATACTTTCTATCTTTCTATTTCAATTTCTTACCTCATATTGGTAAATCTTTTGCTTTAGTGTTGTTTTGCTGGTTTGTGATTAATTAAGAATATTTCAACATAGAAGTGATTAATCTTATGGGGTGGGTGGGGGAAATACTCATTTATAAAGTTGGAAATTGGTAGTTGAATACTAAGATGATACTTTAATAACTAATGAACTACGTTAATCCTTTTGCTTAATAGTTTCAAAGCATTTTGTCTTATAATTACATAATCTACGTTCTTACTGTTACTGTGTCGTTTGAAAAAGAACAAACAAACAATCTCAATATAGACATTATTACTTGAATCTACTTGATACATGCATGTGCACTTCAGGCAAATTTAGATATTCTGATTAGCTAGTCTAAAAAATGGCTGATGTCTATCGACCTGATCAAGCGTGTCTACATTCAAGGGTAAATAAGTACAGCGTAGGGAAAGTGCCTATACTCGAAATCTGGTCTCACAAGGATCTTGGGGTGATAGTGAGTCATAATCTTAAGATCATAGCCCGCTATTGTGAGGGATTTAGAACACTGTGGGCTTTAAGACAGACATTCATCAAGTTATATACGACTATGTTCAATACGGTATATACAACCTTGGTTAGAACTGAACATGAGTAGTGCGTTCAGGCTGCAAAGGACCCCATTCAAAAGGTGATTCAGATGTGTTGGAAAAAGTACAGAGGGCAGCTGCCCATACAATTACAGAATTCTGAGGTTTACCATATAAAGATCGATCACTTTGCTCTGTCCTACCGCAGATTATGAGGTGGCCTGATTTCGATGTATAGAATACTAAGAAATGAATTTGGACCTAATATAGCCTCTCTTTTTCTCTTTACTACGTTAGGACAATTCAGAGGACATAACAGGTGAGTAGAAAAGCCATCAACAATAAAAATACCTATGGCATACAGGTTTTCATATAGAATCATCAGTTCTTGAAACCTGTTACCCGAAGAAGTGGTGTCCGCACCTTCAATTGATTCATTCAGGAGAAAACTGGACACTCACAGAAGTATACTAGAAAAGGAATAAAATAGGCTGTAGGCCTTCTGTTCTTACTACACAAATCTGAATTCAAAGTTGATGAACGATGTTGATCTCTAACAAATTAGTCTAGAAATTAGGCGTTTACACACGAGACCAAGGATTTTTCGTTCGAATCCCGTGTGCGGTATCATAGATACATACTTCAGATGAGTACCTTTCTAGCACGAAATGAAAGTTTAGTGTTTCCAAGTTTCAATGGTAGTCTAACATTGACTAGATGATGATCTTAATGGAACTGAACAATCTCTACAACGCTATACTGGTAATTTTTTACTACAGAATTATCACAAGGGGATATCGTTCAAGGTTTGTTAATCACAATATAAAGTTTAAACTTTAAAAAAGTATCAGCAACCTACGTACCAAAGAAAGATTTTACATGGACATTGGTTTCAAATTGATAAAGCTTCAAAAACCTCAAGGAGAAGAATTTCTCTCTCTCTCTCTCTATGAAACCTTTCCTCACTTTAACCATAAAGTCAGTATTCTTCAGTCAACCGATGTTCAGCAATAATCCAAGTGCAAATCTCTTGTATTTGACCACTTTCATGTGTTTGCCAACCTACCTATTTTTTTTATCGACTAAGGCATATAGGTCACTTGATGTGGGTTTTTCCTAAGAAAATCCAAGAACATTAACCTGCATAGTTAAAAGAACGGCGTAAACATAAGCGTTATAAGTTTTATGATTAAATATCCTATTAACAGTGATCAAGTTGAGCTTTGAAAATCATTTATAAGCTAGACATTCTTAACGGATATTCATGATCTCAATAATCATAGGTCTTGGGTTCGAATCTCTCGAAGCGGGATCGTGAATGCGCACTACTGAAGAGACCCACAATGGGACGAAACGACCATCCAATGCTTTCAAGTTCCTCATGATGGTTGACTCATGATCTCAGCTATTAAAATCATATTTTCACTATCTTAGTAACAAAAAATAAATAAAATAACAATTTTTACTGTGATTTTGTTACTATGCTCACTAAATCACCATTTTTCTTTTCTTTTCTCTTTTTAAAATTGAAGCATGATATTTCTCTTATTCATAAATTTAATTTAAAAAATAAATGGCTACTGTAATGGAATAAGATTAATGTCTGTATTTCATGAATCCGCTTCAACTATTGACAATCATTCATCTACGAAACTACAATATATAGTAATGGGTATATTTTATAGGGGAAGTTTTTAAAATTTCAGTGATTGAAATCATGAGTCAATTGAAGCTAGACATTAACACCGTTGAATACCGGCTCAGTGGTCTAGTTGGTTAAGTGCCTGGCGCGAGACTGACAGGTGTTGGGTTCGAATCACGCGGGGTGCGGGATCGTGGATGCGCACTGTTGGGAAGTCCCCATACTAGGACGAAACGGCTGTCCAGTGCTTCTAGGTTTTCCATGCTGGTCTAGCTTCAATTGACTCATGATTTCAATCAGTGAAATTTCTAAAATCTCCACAAAATCCCTTCTGAAGTTTTTAAAAGCCTATAAAGATATATCATTGAAATAATTGATTTAAAAAGTTAAATGACAATAATGATCAAAAACAAAGTACTGATTATAGGAATGTATAAAGTGAATTTGTGACTGTAAGCAAAAAATCAGTTCGGGTTTCTTGTTTAGTGAGTTAGTTTTCTACGGGATGAGGTGGCTAACTTCATGCCAAACCCTTCTCCTTTACACGGGCTTTGAACTGGCAGTAACTTTAGAAGTGTTACAGGCCTCGACATACACAAAGGAAAAAGAAAGATTTTCAAATACAACACAGGGAACATCAACCTAATCACACTTGATGGAGACATTCTGGAAGATGTGAAATCTTTCATTTACCTTGGAAGCATCATCGATGGACAAGGAGGATCAGATGTAGACGTAAAGGAGAGGATTGGCAAAGCGAGGTCCTCATTCTTACAGTTGATGAACATATGGAACTCAAAACAACAATTAACCAATATCAAAGTAAGAATCTTCAAAAAAGCATCAAGACAGTTTTATTTTACGGTAATAAAACTTCAAGAACTACCACAACCATCATCAAGATTGTGCAAGTATTTATAAATGGTTGTCTACGCAAGATACTCAACATCAATTGGCCGGATACCATCAGCAACAGCCTACTATGGTAGAGAAGAAATCAGCTTCCATCTGAAGAGGAAATTAGGAAAAGACGATGGAAATTGATAGGACACTCATTGAGGAAATCACCAAAGTGAATCAGGAGACAAGCCCTAACTTGGAATCCTGAAGAGAGGTGGAAAAGAGGAAGGACAAAGAACATATTACGTCGGGAATCGGAAGCAGACATGAAAATGATGAATAGTAACTGGAAAGAGCTGGAAACGATTGTCCAGGAAAGGGTTGGATGGAGAATGCTGGTGGACGGCCTATGGTCCTCCGCGAGGAGTAACCTGCGTAATTTAGTAAGTAAGTACAAAATTATCTGTCACGTAGTTAAGTGCTGAAGACTGAGTTTACGAAGACAGTGTAATAAATCCCATAAGTAACGTGGATGTGCACTGTTGAAGAGTCCAATACTAGAACAAAACGGCTGTCCAGTACTTCCAGGTTTTCCATGATGGTCTAGCTTTAATTGATTCATGAAGTCAACCATTAAAATACCGAGTTCTTTGGTCAATTGTAAAAATCATACATTAAATACTTCATTTGCAAATTATCCATTAATTGTCGGTCATGATTTTTCCACTTCTTAATTCCTTTCTGTTTCGCTTACTATTCTCTTTAACTCGATCTTTTTAGCCTCATGCTGCCAGTTTTCCACTTCCAACTGGTGTTACATACTAATTATGTCGACAGATATAAAGTAGCAAACATCACATAACTATTATGAATAAGAGAATGAGGATTGTTTGATAATCAATATCCTGTTTCTACCTCCCCTATATATTCTGTCAAAGATTTACAAATATAGTTTGTTATGTCCCGACAACAATAATGAATGGTAACTTTTGGGATCTATTGATGGACCAATACTAAATGTATATTTCTATTGTATAATTATTAAGTAACTAAACTATGCGTATTCATATTCCTCTTATTATAAGCTTTATTTTGACCTATAGACTATTATTATAGGATTTACCATTGTTGAATTATTCCCTGTCTATTAGTCACTGCCTCACACATTCACAGCCACATTTGGCAAAATCTTGTACAAATGTTGTTTCCTACTTTATGGTACGATGCGGTCTGTCTGGTTGGTATACAAACCCAGTATGTTTGGAATACATAATTCATATTGCAGAGGCTGAGATTGGCGTTCTGGACATAACTGGCTGGGCTAGGCACGAAGCAGGACGGACAAGTTCTCTAGACTGCTGCTCGCACGTGTTTTACGCGTCCTTGGCCCGATCGATAAGTCACTGCTCTCTAATCGGCGGTCACAACTTATAACATAGTTCAATCATCAATTTGATTAGATGCACCATTCACGTTTTCCTGATTAACGTTTTATCTAGCAAAATATTTGTTCATTGTGTATACATTAAGGGCAGTTGTGAAAAAAATCATTCACAAATACCTATATTTACATGAATGTATTAACCCTGTTATACAGCTCATTTGTAAACGATTTCAGAAATAACCGAAATAGTGCCCGCAGGTCTTCATTTAGAAAAGTTATGATGCCTTATGGTTAAAACCAAGTTCCTTCAAAAGTCACGAAACTGATGCCCCTTGTGACTAACAGTGTAACCATTAATTTGGGTACATAGAATACTCGTACAATGTGGAAGACCTAATCTGTTTCATCTGAAATTCCAGACGTACTATTCACTGAGCTATCAAGTTCAAATAATCATCTAAGTCTTCAACAGTTATAAGAATATATAAATAGATAGACTGTTAAGTTCTTCCATTATTGATATGTAAGATACATTTGATCAACATCAGGATATTTCATTCATACATTTTATCCCTAACAAGCATAATCGACTAATCTAAACTTCTATGCATCAATAACATTTTATTATGATAACTTGAGAGAAGATTTAATCACAATTATGAATGGTTATATTCATAGACATGTTTATATCTTCATTAGTTACGTGATATTTTTTTCTCTCTTTAGCTAGAAGAATCTAGTATCAGAAGGGATTTTTCTGGATATTATACTAATTTCAGTAGTTCAGATCATGAATCAATTGAAGTTAGATCACTATGACAAAACTGGAAGCACTGGACGGCCGTTTCGTTCTATTGTGGGACGAGACTGGTACATCTTGGGTTCGAATCTCGAGAGGCGAAATTGTGGGGGCGCACCACCGAGGAGTCTCACAATGGGACGAAACGGCCTTCCAGTGCTCCTAGGTTTTCCATGGTGGTCTAGCTTCAATTGAATCATGATCTCAACCATTAAAATTACTATAATATCCACAAAATCCGTTCTGAAATTAACTTTCAATGGGAAAATGCTGAACAAGAAAACAGTGATAAGTTATCTGTCAATTAGTTTAACTGAAAATATCATGCCATATATGCTGACAAGCATACGAAAAAACTATTTTCATCTTGTCATTCTGCCTCAGATGTATTTGTTGTAAATTGCAATTAATGATGAATGGCTTTTAAATTGTTCAAAATGTGTTCTACTAATGTCAACAGATATAAGTAGTATGTATCATCAATCGAAAGTGAAATACCTGAAGACAGAAGGTTGAGAAAAGAGAAGAGAATGAGAACAGAGAGTGATTGATATAAAACAACCACGTCTGAAACAATTGATAGATAGTATACAAATAAAGTGTTTACTGTATGATTCTCAGATGTGAGTAATTTCATTGTCTCCGCCTGAGTTCTCATTCACAACACTATAATCTACTATATGTCATTTCGATTTATTTTCTTATAATTTTTGAGTATAAAAAAAGAGTTTATGATAGGTAATTCGATTTTCACCTGTAGCTCAAAACAACTGTCAACTAACATCAAAGTCACAATTTTCAATACGAATCTCAGCACAGTTCTACTCTATGGGGTGAAAAATTGGAGAACCACGAAAATCATCATCCAGAAGATACAAGTGTTTATTAACAATTGTCTACGCAAAACTCCTCGGATACGTTAGCCAGACACTACACTATCAGCAACAACCTACTGTGGGAGAGAACAAATCAGATTCCAGCGGAGGAAGAAATCAGGAAGAAGCGCTGGAATTGGATAGGACATACATTGAGGAAAGCACCCAACTGTGTCACAAGACAAGCCCTCACATGGAATCCTCAAGGCCAAAGGAAAAGAGGAAGACCAAGGAGCTCATTACGTCGAGAAATGGAGACACATATGAGAAGAATAAACAACCATTGGATACAGCTAGAAAAGAAGGCTCAGGATGGAATGACTGGTTTGGACAAATTTAATAATAAAAACACCCTTTTCAGCTTTTTCTTCTTGTGAATGTGTATCTTACCATTTATAAAAGAAAGTTGTTCTTTCTATTACGATCGAACTATGAAGGGAACACAACAAAACTAACTTCACAATCATCTACACTTGAACAAAGTGAAGAACAACAGCGACAACAACAACAACAACAACGACGCCGATGACAACAACAACAGTGACCATAAAAACCCTCAGATAAATGTAGGCAAAGAAAAAGAAATTGGGCAATAGAAATTGAGCAAATTGATTTATGTATATTATTTTTACTATTATTATCACCATATATGTCTTGTTAATCAATCAATAAATCGATATCATATCATGGTTACTATGTAGTTGGAGAATCGATCTGATAGGATGTTCTATTATTTAGTTGTTTATATGTACAGCTAACTGATGAGCATTATTATTATTATTGAGAATTCATTTAAATAAACTTAGTTAAATAGTGATTACCAAGATGAAACTGAGGCTAAAGAAGCATTGGAAAATTAGACAAACCATAATACAGATGTTCAACATAACCTTCCTTTGACTTATCAACAAACTCAACCAATTTTGAGATAACTTTTAACAATAGATTTCAAGTCTTACAGGATCGACTGAAAAAAGAAGATACTACTATGGAGAATAACTAGGAAGAGATTAAAGAAGTACTAACTTCAACATGTCAGAAGGTACTGGGCCGAAGAAAGCATCATCGTAAAGAATGGATCCTTATGGAAATCCTGAACAAGATTCGAGAAAGAAAGAACTAGGAGATGGCAATTGACAACATTCTAAAAAGATCAGAGAAAGCCAAGGCACAAACTAAATACACTGAAGTAAACAAAACAGTAAAGAGAAATATTAGAACTAACAAGCAGAAAAACATGGAAGACCTATCAAAAAGCTAGAAGAGAAGGAAGTATAAAACAATTTTATGACAACAAAGAAACAAGCAATGAATTATAGTAAACCATAGGGACTGATCAAGTATAAAGAAGGCGAACTAATCATTGAGATTTAAGAACAGACAACCATGGGTAGAACACTTTGAGGAATTCTTTAATACACCAGTTACATTGGATACGATGGATATCGGAACAGCACACACAGACCTCTCTATAAATGCCAATCCACCAGCGATCAAAGAAATCAGGATGGTTATCAAATAAATCGAGAGTAATAAAGAAGCGGGACCTGATAATATACCACCTGAAACACTTTTAACAGACAAAGAAGCCAATGGAAACGTAATCCACGTTTTATTCAGAAAGATTTGGGAGCAAGAACAAGTACCGACAGATCGGAAAAAAGGATACCACATCAAGATACCAAAGAAAGAAAATATCGGTAAGTGTGAGCACTACAGAGACATCACACTACTATCGGTACTAATAGAAGTTTTGAACAATGTTGCTGAACCAGATGAAAGATTCAGTAGATGAATAACATCGAGATCAACAAGCTGGATTCCGTAAGCATCGGTTGTGCATAGACCAAATGATGACAATAAAGATTATCGTTGAACTACCAAGTGAATGAAAGTCGTCACTATACACCAACTCCCTTGACTATAAGAAAGCATTTTACATCATTGATAAGTGAACTATGCAGAACCTTATTCGACATTCTGGTCTACCTACGATCGTCAACATAATACGGAATTCATACAACGGGCTACAGTGCAAAGCCGTGCATACAGGACAGTTGACAGATACATTCAAAGTGAGGACCGGAGACAGACAAGACTGCTTACTCTTACCCTTTGTCTTTCTTCTGGTGGTTGACTGGATCATGAAGACCTTGACATCTAAGGGGAAGCACGGAATACAATGGACAACGTGCATGCAACTAGACGATTCGAACTTCATAGATGAACTAACTTTTCTATCCTATACACAACAAAAAATTCAGGTGATTATAGCCAGTGTATCAGCAGCCTCTGCATTAGTAGGCCTCAACATACACAAGGGAAAAACCAAGATCCTCAAATGCAACACGGAGAACACCGATCCAATCACACTTAATGGCGACACTTTGGAAGATGTGGGATCCTTCACGTACCTGAACAGCATCATCGGTGGACATGGAGGATCGGATGCAGACGTAAAGGTGATGGTTGGCAAAGCAAGGTCCACATTCCTACAATTGAAGAACATATGGAACTCAAAACAACTTTCAACCAATATCAAAGTCATAATCATCAATACGAACGTCCAGGCAGTTCTACTGTATGAAGCCGAAACGTAGAGAACTACTACAATCATCATCGAGAATGTACATGTATTTATAAATAGTTGTCTACGTAAGATACTCAATGTCCGTTTACCGGATTCCATCAGTGACAGCCTACTATGGGAGAGAACAAATAAGCTTCCACCTGAAGAGGAAATTAAGAAAAGACGTTGAATGTGGATAAGACACTCACTGAGGAAATCACCTAACTGCATCACGATGCAAGCACTAACTAGGAATCCTGACAGGAAAAGTGGATTCGGAAGACCAAGGAACACGCTGTGTCAGGAATCGGAAATAGACATGAAAATGCCTATAGCCACTATAGAGCATTCACAGTATGTAAATGAAGGAAATATTTGATGATGATCTGATATCCACTGATTAACTTTACCTAAGAAATACAATATATTTGATTTTGTTTGATTAAAATGAACTAATATTGATTTTACACAAATATAAAGCTTCAGTCAGTCCATCAACTACAACGTTGGACCAGGCACAGATACGCATCGGTTCATGTTGCTATACCTCATTAGCACAACAACATGAACAACGAATTCATAGAAGTAGTTACTTCAGTAGTGGTAATATATGAAAGAAAGATTGTATATAAGGACATATTACAGGGAGAAAGAATTAGTTGGTAGAAAGAAACATGTAAAGCGATTTTAATCTCATGGTTTAAGGGCAGACAAAGAGTGTATACACCGACGCCATTGTGATCGATTAACGTAGGTATAGTATAGTAAATTTGTTATTATTCAACGTTACAGAGCACACTTTCTTTCTGTTGTTATCGTTCAACAGGACGATGTGGTGTTCTATGACATCGAACAAGTTTAATTTTGAGGGATTGAAACTTCATTGTAGAATTTCAAGTAATAATGAAACATATCAAATGAATATTGAATAAAGTAATAGGAAATACTGACGTTTTTTAGAAATTTTTCCAGAAAACGGTTTGTATTATCGATAAATAGTTTATTTAATAATTGAATTCATGAGTCAATTGATGCTAGACTATCATAGAAAACCTGGAAGCACTGAACGGCTGTTTCAGCCCAACATGGGATTTCTCATCAGTGCACATCCACAATACCGGTTCGCGAGATTCGAACCCAGGACCTATCAGTCTCGCGCGCGAACGATTGATCTTTAGGCCATTGTGCCAGCCGGTATATAACGGTGTTAATCTAACTTCAACCAATCTACGAAGTTGAGCAACACTTCCATTATTGTCTTCAGTGATTTACTATTTCACAACATACCCTGTCGAACTCCACTGGTCACTGCTTCTTACTAGAACTCCAGTGCTTCCAGGCTTTCTATGATAGTCTAGCTACAATATAAATTACTACAATCTCCACAAAACCCCTCTCTAATTAAAATAGTTTGTTGTAAGTTTATATGAATATCAAGAACTGTAAAAATCATGCATAGACATTAACATCGTTGGATGCCGACTCAGTGGTCTAGAGGTTAAGCGTTCACGCACGAGACTGAACACCATGGGTTCGAATCCCTCCAGCAGGATCGTGGATGCGCACTTTAGTGCTTACAGGTTTTCAACGGTGGTCTAACATCAACCGGTTCATGATCTCAATCAATTTAATTTCATTTGGTTAATTGGTTATGTTTAGTTATCTATATTCCTTTGTATGAGATAAACTCTTTGAAAAGTAATTTCATTTGTGATATACTCAATAAAAGCATTTCTTATAACATACAGATACATAAATGTATCAAGGTATTTTACACATCTGGTCCTCATATTGTTGTTCTACTTTGTACTTTTATCTATAATACTAATGACTTTGAATAGGAGTCAAACTATTATAAGCGAATTCACTTGGTGTTGTTTGCTAACAAAAGACTGATCAATTGCAGCCCTTGACAACAATGTGAAGATATAAGCAAATAGTACGAAGTGAATTTAAACTTCACCACATTGCACAAGCAAGTGGCTATCAGGTTTCAGTAGTTAAATGGATCATGTTTAAAGCGAACGGTACTGGGTTTGAGTCCCGGAGTGGACAACTCTGAGGTGCAGGTACATTCATCTGACGAGTCACAAATAGGATGAAGTGTCGCGCGTCCTGGATTCCACCACTAGCCACTATCCGTCTTTGCTTACTGTAATCAAAATTATTAATATATGATGTTTAAAATAAGATTTAATTATTTCACTACGCTTGTTTTGCCAACAATGAAAACAATATGCTTTGTAGATATTTAGCATAAGATAATAACTGATCAGTCAGTTCTTTGATTTACTATATACATTTTCACCAACTTTCATGAACAAATGGTCATAAACATAGAACCTCATGTGAAGTGAATATACTACAAGATTGCTATGCTTGAAGTGATTACGCGATCACCTAAAAATCGGCGAACGGAACGAAGGATCAGCAACACATCAACAAGACAGCTGTACTATCCCCATCCATCCTAGCCCCGCTAACTAGAGGGAGAATTCATATGACGGAAATTCTATTTCTCAAGCAGCCAAAATCATGAACAACAACAAGCACACAACTCAACGGTATATATATAGCATAAAAATGTCCTTGGGAAACATCACAAAATAGTATATTAAAAGAGGCAACGAACGAATGGCATTTAGAGTCCCTTCGAGTGGGAACTACAATCTGAAGGTAAGAATGGGCGGTTTTGGCGTAGAAACGAGAAATTCAAATTCCCAGAATAGAGTTACAAAAATAAGATGTTTACCAAGTGAGTTCTGAGGATCTAGCATCCTGAACAAAGATAAGCCATCATTTATGGATACTGGAATCTAAATCACCGACTGATCTTACTTAAACCACCATTGAAAACCCTAAAGGATTAAACAGATATTTCGTCTTAGTATGAGATTGAGTAGTGCTTATTGATGACCTTTCCATAAGAAATCGAGCCTAAGATCGATCTCATGTGTGAATTCTTAGTCTTAGAACTACTAAGTCGATATTAAATGTTGTACATGGCTCAATTTAATCAGTTCATAATACCACATAACCATCTTTCATTGCCGGACTTAGAAAAAAAAACAGTCTCATGGTCTACACCATTGATACATTCATGATATACACTATGTAAATTCTTAAATCTCTAAAAAAAACTCGTTTCTGACTACACAAGAAAACATCACGTATTAGTTGTATTTCTAAGGGAGAATAAAATACTTTATTTAATAAGAAAAGTAATAAGATCTAAATGAAAACCTAAGAAATAAGATATTGGTTACTCTTCTTCTTTGTTACCATGACTATATGTACCATGTATGTATATATACAGACTCACACGCACACGCACACACACACGATCGTGAACGAATGGATAACAAAACTAAATGGCTTTTTTCTTACTACAGATTTTAAAAACGATACATTAATGGGAAAATGTCTTTTTCACATGAATTGTATTACAAAGATGTATATAAATATATCTTGTTACATAATATCTTCTTTGATAGTACTTATACGATTCACTTGGTGTTGTTTTTACTTGTATCTTCCCATTGTTATTTAGGACTGCAATTGTTGGTATATATGCATCTTGTGAGGATTGCTTCACAAGTTTTTTTAAGCAAAGATGAATAATGGTTAGTAGTGGAATCCAGGACGCGCATTTCGTCCTATTTGGGACTCATCAGCTGGATGTATCTGTATCCCAACTCGCGCCCTAAATTCCATTGCTAGCCATTATCCATATTTGCTTAAAAAAGTACTTATTACTATGTTTAATGATATAAATGAATATAGGTAAAAGAATAGGTTGTGTATACATTAATCCATTTAGATAATAATGACTTTGTATTGTATAAATTTTGTCTTAATTAGTGTAACAATTCATTCAAGTATAAATTGAAGAGAGATGATGATATTAAAATGTAATAAAATGAATGTTTAGTATGGTCTTACATTGTGACGCCAATTGAATTAGTATGATGATCAGTTATTAATATTGTAGGGCTAGCGAAATGTCGCTAAGCCCTAGCCAAATCATCCGGCAGTTGGGTCATTGAATATCGAACAAATCATCGATCCATGTCAAGGTCAAGGACAACCAACGTGCATCAGTTAATCGTATGCCATGGACTGGGCCATGCAGCAGTGGTCTTACTCTCGCTTGTATCTACTTTAACTAATATATTACTGTAATATTATCCTCTGTGTTGTACAGTCTTCAAAGCATCTATGGTACCTTGATACATCAATGGGGTAGTCCACGTAAAGTGATGATCACGAGGTGTGACATCAAAGTTAGCTAGTTTGTCACACCATTCACGTCTAACTCGAGTAGGCCTCCGATCATTTCAACATGGATTATCTACGATGGTGATCTACGATATATAACATTCCTGCCACCTTCATAAATAATCATCGACTTAAATCGTCTTAATGAATAAGTCAAATACAAGAATGAAGTTTGAATATGCATAATTCATATAATCATCAATTGGTATAGACAACCAAAGAGACGGAGTGAAGAGTAATGAAATAATGCGCAATAGACAAGAAGAGTGATCCAATCCTTTCTGATTATAATCATCATGTACTCAATAATGACTATCTCCAAGACTTATTTCCTGGAGTTCTAATGAGAAGCAGTGACCAGTGGAGTTCAACCAGGTCTGTTATGAGATAGTAACTCACTGAAGACAATAGTGGATGTGTCACTCAATTTTGTGGATTAGTTGAAGTTGGACAATAACACTGTTGGATGGCATCCGGCTCAGCTTTCTAGAGGCCAAGCGTTCGTGCGCAAGACCGATAGGTCCTGGGCTCGAATCCTGTGAGCAGGATCGTGGATGCACACTGCTGAGTCCCATACTAGGACGAAACAGCCGTCCAGTGCTTCCAGGTTTACCATGGTGGTCTAGCTTCAATTAACTCATGAATTCAACTATGAAATTTTTTTTGTCTCTTTATAAAAGTTTCGTGAGTAATTCCAGGAATTTTGTTAGTTGAAGAAAGTGATCTTTAGCTCTTTATTGAGGACATATTCATAAGTGGAAATTTCATTTCTATAAGGCATATGAAATACTATAGTTATGTAAACTGTAGTGTCGGTTATTATGTTAAGCCCATATACCTTGTTCCACCTTTCGGACAGCCCATTCTATTCATTCCACTTGAGTCATATTCTGACCTTCTTAATTGTCCGCTTATCAATCTTGACTTGTTTTTATATGAGCACGTAGGTGTGTGTACATTTCTTATCCCATTACTCATTACATGTCAGTAACTTACTTTTGTGTAACTATAACTATTGATTAACGGTCGGTTAAAAGGGGAGTTGGCTTACCAGCCATCTCCACTCTGAGTCCTTTCTCTTCTCTCTATTCCATTTGCTTTATATTACAAAATATATGTATTCACAAGTCCATTCTCGTTATTCGACTTACTTAATTCCGTTATTGACTAACATTATTTAAGTCGATGATTATATACGAGGATAGGCGATAACAAACATTCATTACGATCATCTTGGAGTCAGATCAACGGGCCACTAAAAAACATTAAGATATATTATTTGTTATAATAGGTTATAATTTATATTTTATATATATAGTAACATCATTTTAGGTTTGCACAATATAAAAAAGGATCCAAGTTACTTGATGAACTCCTCAATGTTCTGATTGGAAGAATAAAACCAGATGGAAATGTCACTGTGATCATCGATTGTTACCATATACAATAATTGTGTTGATAAACACCTTTATATTGACTATGACCAAAATCACAGAAAAAAAAAATGTTTACTATTCAGTATAATCATTCATTTTAGTTCTTATAAAATATTCTTTCTATTTTATATTTATAGTTGAATTTACATAAATAATCAGTTAATTAGTAGAGAGTGATCCAGTTTGTTTAAATTAGTAACTTTGACAAAAATATCATATGGGGTGGAGATGAACAGAATTGTAAATTGGATTTTCAACTTTTGGCAAGAAATTCAAATAGCGACACAAAAAAATAGCTGAAAAGACAAGGAACGTGGAAAGCTGACCACCATTGCTTATCAACATGGCGGATACAATAATTCCCTCTTCATTCTGATTGGTTGCTAAGCTGATTGCCACGTTTACGAAATCGAGTTGCGTTTAATAGCAGCTCTCTCTCTCTCTCTATATATATATATATATATATATAGAGAGAGAGAGAGAGGGAGGGAGGGAGAGAAATAGAAATACCTTTTTATAGTGGTCGGAATGTTTGGAATGATTGTGACTAATTACTTTTGTCACTATGGCTTAAAAATGATAATGTTCAATCTATCGAATAGTTAATATTTTCTTGGTACATTTTGTAATATGCTAAGTAACTCAGAACTTATCCTATAAACTTACTTAAATATTAATCCTGAAACAAATTTTAACCCAGATACGGTAGGTTTTATGGACGCATTAATCAAACAGCGCCTCTTGTTTGTTTTTGTTTCACGTGCATACAACCATTGCCAGAGAAGTCCTACTCATTACCTTCTAGTGGCATTATTGTTGTTTACGTAATTGAGAGGAAGGAAAGCGAATGTCCAGAGCTTTTAACCGGCTTGTTGGATACGGAAGATCCAACTGGAGGAGTTGGAAAATCTTAATTCCAAACCAATGATTCACATGGGCTTCAGGATCCTAAAGAAACAAATGACGTATGAACCAGTTATTGGTGACCGGCTACCATGGGACCGCATCTTCCTATGTTGGTCCACTGATTTGTGGATTGGACCTTTAGGTCAAAGGTCCGAGGTGTGGCCTATTAAGGAAACCACCTGCTGTGGTTCGGGGCACCCAGGCAGTATCCTAGCCCTCACACAAATCGAATGATTTATGTGGCGCTGATCTATTTGGTACCTCCTTGTACCAATGTTTATGTGTTTAAATAAATAAATATAAATAAACGAAACAGATTCATCCATTTGGCTACGGAGAATTTTCGCACTACTGTTAGTGCTAGTTAGTGATGAATACCCTTAATTATCTAACCATAACCAAGAACAATGTAGAAACCCTGTTGGAAAATCCTTTTTTTTTAAATGGCTAAGAAAGACGAATAATTTATATGCTAATGGGTTAACTTATGAAATAGTTTAATAGATTTATGAAATATGTAAAATGTCTTTACAGCTGACTAGTCACAAATAGGACGAAATGCGCGTTCTGGATTCCACTGCTAGCCACTTTTCATCTTTGCTTAAAAAGCTTGTGATTTGAGACTATATTGAAGTAATCCTCACAGGAAGCACATATGCCAACATGAGACTGATCAATTGCAGTTCTAAATAACAATGGGAAGATACAAGTTAAATAACACCAAGTGAACTTTGCTATATTACTGTTTTTTTTTTTCTATTACTTATCCATTTACAAAGACTATAACCTGATTTAATGAGATCTGGCTGAAAATCTTTCGCCATTAGTTTTAGTTCTTTACCATACTGTATATTCTTCATGTTGTTTGTCGTGAAATTCATGATGATATTCTTGTTAGACTACATCTGTTATTATATATGATGGCTGGCGGGCGGTAGAATCCACGATGCTCTTTTCGTCTCATATTGAACTTGTCAGCTGGATGTACGTACATCATTATGTATCAAATTGTCTAAACTCTTTTGAAAATTGTCTTCTAAGAGGGATATCGTCAGATCAGCTCAAAAATCTTTAAATATTTGAAAGACCATTTGTGAGATAAATAAAACCTCACCTGAATGTTTGGTCTTTTATATGCACTTCGTTGAGGAATGCTTTTTAAATAACAATTGTAGACCTCATATAGAGGAGGTGACATCAGCTATTCAGTTTGTTGCACACCACAACAAGATCAATGCTCATTCCACTACAGGAAAGCGATGATAGTCCTATGTGATGAAATCGTTCATTATAAGATTTGTCCTATAATCCTATGTTTCAAATCTTCACGTTTGTATCAAGTAATTTGCATCTAATGTAATGAGTTTTAAGATTTAGAAAAATATGGTTCCGAAATAATCCGAAGAAAAGTTCAATGGCCTACCATGGTAGTAGATTCTTTCGTGATTAGTGTTAGTTTTCGCACTAACTCTAGTACAGAATTAGGTTTATCATATTTAACAGCAATATTCCAATATCGCTTAACCATTGTATCCTGCTTGCGTACAACGTAAGGTAAAAGAAATTGGATTGAATTTCAGCTTTCATTACTTAATAGGCTGTTAGTGTTAAGCTATTAAAGTGACTATGTACAAGTCAATACTCAATGTTTTCTACCATGAGTTAAGTCAGCTGACACTAAATCTATCTTTTCACGAAGAATTTAGGATTGGATTCTTGTAACAGAACTCTGAAGGGTAGGTAACGGTCATTATCGCAGAGTTCAAACTGTTATATGTATATTCATATTCCTTTTATTATAAGCTTCCATTTGATTTATTGACTACTACTATATGATTTACTATTCTTATGTTATTACCAATTTGTTAGTTATAGTCTCTCATACAGTCACTTTTGACCTGATTGTTATTTCCTATTTCATGTTATGATGTGGTCCAGTTTGCTTGTATATAAACCAAGTATTATTCTGTGTGCTACTGTTGTCGACAGATATATGTAGTGTGTATTGTCAATCGAAAGTGAAATGTCTGGAGGTAGAAGGTGAAGAAAATCAGAGAGAAGAGAAAGCATGAATACATTATTTCATAACATTAATGATGTGAAGAAAATTCCAAATAACCGGTTGTATGTACTACTTATGTTGATATAAGTAGTATATAACACCAGTCAAAACTGGAATGCCTAGGAACAGAAGGTTGGCATTATCGAATCAAAGAGAATTGAGAAGAATGTGTGATTTTTATAGAAATGAAGGAATAATGAAGTCTGAGATAATCGATGGACATTTTGCAAATGAAGTATTCAATGCATGGTTTTCATATTTTATGAAATACCCTTGTAATTCCCTGTTGTCCCTACTGGTATTTTTGTTCTATCCCGACGAGAATTATGAATGGTAAGTTTTGAGATCTACTTCCAGACCAATACTATACATATAGTTTTATTGTATAATTGTTAAGTAACTAAACTATGCGTATTCATATTCCTCTTATTATAAGCTTTATTTTGACCCTTAGATTATTATTATACGATTTACCATTTTTGAGTTATTCCCTGACTATTAGTCACTGCCTCACACATTCACAGCCACATTCGGCTAAATCTTGTACAAATCTTGTTTCATATTTTATTGGTACGTTGTGGTCAGTTTGATTGGTATATAAACTCAGTATGTTTGAAATCCATGGTTCATATCGCGGAGGCTGAGATTGGTGTTCTGGACTTAACAGCCAAAGCTAGTCAGAAAGCAGTACCGATAAGGTGTCTAGCTTGCTCGTACTTGTTTTATGCATCATTAGTCCGGTTGATAAATCACTGTTCTCTAATAGGTGGCATCATAGGAGCTAGAAGGCTACAAGATATAACAGTGTTCTCGTTCGTCACAAACCAATTATTCTTTTTTGTATTTACTTACGCCTGTTACTCCCAATGGAGCATAGGCCGTCAACCAGCATTCTCCAACTCACTCTGTCCTAGGCCTTCTTTTCTAGTTCCATCCAATTCTTGTTCATTTTTCTCATGTCTATCTTCATTTCTTGGCGTAATGTGTTCTTTGGTCTTCCTCTTTTCCTTTAACCTTAAAGATTCTATGTGAGGTCTTGTCTTGTGACGCATTTATGTGCTTTTCTCAATGTGTGTCCTATTCAATTCCAGCGCTTCTTCCTGATTTCTTCCTTCGCTGGAATCTGGTTTGTTTTCTCCCACAGTAGGTTGTTGCTAATAGTGTCCGGTCAACGGGTCGGAAGTCTTTTTTTGTATTTAAGTAACTACAAATTTTGGAAATCACTGTACAAGACCTTACTGTTTCTTTGAAATTCATGTAAGCTAAATATGAGGACAGTCTACGAGTGAACTTGAAGAAGCCTTAAGAAGGTCAAAAAGAGTCGAAGATATTCCATCCAATCATCTTCTCAGTTTTCATTGAATAATGTAAGAGTGTAAAAAAATCAATGTGTTCTATAAAGTTAATATAGACACAATCAATTCGGTTAGTTGTAATATGAAATATGAATGTTAAACTGTATAATCTGAAAAAGGAAATTTCTCAACTTCATTTCCTTCATATGATCATATGATGTCTATATTTCATCATTACACATTTCCATTTTATGCTTCATTGATAAAGGTGACTAAAAATTCAAACTACTTTACTAAGTTTCACAGATTGAAATCACGAGTCAATTGAAGCTAGACCATCATGGAAAACTTGGAAGCACTGGACGGCCGTTTCGTCCTATTATGGGTTTCCTCATCAGTGCTCATCAACGATCGCTCACCCCGCGAGATTCCAACCCAGAACCTATCAGTCCCGCGCGAGGCGCTTCACCAACTAGACCACTGAGCCGGCCGGAATCCAACGGTGTTAATGTCTAGCTTCAACCAATCCACGAAGTTCAGCCACCGTACACCATTGCCTTCAGTGAGTTCCTATCTCACAACAGACCTGGTTGAACTCCACTAGTAATAAGTATGAAATGATATTGTAGTAGCTTTTGTTTGTCAATCGATCACCTCGACAACCGTTATTATATCAATCTCAACGGTGTTTTGAAATCAGAAGGCATAGAGAAGCGTCAACTACAGTTCATTAGCGGATAGCTCAGATCATAAAGCTATAAGCATATCGAGCTTAATTAAGTCGAATGAATGTATACGAGCAATTACATAGGCAACTTTATAGTCAAATTGTATAAGGACGCTGCAAGGCAAAGCAAAGGTTAATGATAGGATTTGAGGGTGAGACTATAATTTATGGAGGATCTTTGAGTGACTCTGAACTGAACTTGAGGGTGTTCACTTAATAACCAGGACTAAGTGGGGATTATAAAACTGTGTGAGGAATTATAATTATAATTTACAATTGATGATTAAGCTTAGGAATTAAATTTCGGGGGGTTTTCATCATGAACTGACATCAATTATAATGCCTTAAACTCTATTTATCCAAATGGATGGATGAATTTCACGCCAAAATATGGAACCTGTTATCTTATACCCTATTGGTTCGTCCATAAATTATAGTCTCACTGATTTGATTACATATATAAATGGGGAACAGCATGAATCATTGAGTGATATTTAAGCAATCAACATTTTAGCTAGATTCTGTCATGTACTCTACTTGATCATAACGGCATAAAGAAATATGCGAATTGTTACTAGGATAGTTGTTATAAAATATAATTCAGCATTTTATTCCACAATCAAATGACAGTCAATATTACACACATTTATAGTTAAGATTATCCAAAGGATATTTCCCTACATAAATAAAGCTAATATGATCTATACTAGTTACAGATCATTAATTGTTTTATATAATTTCAGATCTTGACTTCGAATAACTAGATCAGATCATTTGATTTCAGTAATAAGTTTGCAATTTAACTAGATACCTATGGATTAAATAATCCAATTAGAGCGAAACTATAATTTATGGACGAACCAATCACGTGTAAGATCACAAGTCTCACATTTTGGCGCGAAATTCAAACATACATTTAGCTAAATAGAGTCTTAGCATTATAGCTGATGTCAGTTCATGATGACCCCCCCCCATCTTATTATGAGACTCCTCAGTAGTACGCATACACGATTCCACAGACCTTAGATAAATATACTTAAAAATAAAGAATATAAATAATATAACAATGATGATACTTCATTTGGTATTGTTTAATTGTATCTTCTCATTGTTGTTTAGGAATGCCTCGATATTGCCTTAAATCACAAGCTTTTATAAACAAAGATGAATAATGTCTAGCAGTGGAATCTAGGATGGGCGTCACTTCGTCCTATTTGAGACTCGTCAGCTGAATATACCAGCATCTTAGAGTTCATATTCACTCCGGAACTCAAATCTAGTACCGTATGCTTCAG
The DNA here is from genome assembly GCF_000699445.3 of Schistosoma haematobium. Taxonomy (NCBI): domain Eukaryota; kingdom Metazoa; phylum Platyhelminthes; class Trematoda; order Strigeidida; family Schistosomatidae; genus Schistosoma; species Schistosoma haematobium. Next base: position 2,394,858 of record NC_067198.1, read on the forward strand.
ACACCATCGCGTTATCCACTTACCTACTGAGTCGTGATAGTCACTTGCTTATGTAATGGGGTGAAGTTTAAATTCACTTGATATTATTTGCTCGTATCTTCCTATTATTGTTTAGGACTGTCTTTTGTTAACATATGTGTATCTTGTGCGAATTGCCTGAAATCTCAAAGTGAACATCAACTCTAAGATGCAAGTACATCCAATTGACGAGTCCTAAATAGAACGCAGTATCGAGTATCCATCTTTACTTATAACATACATGATATTTTATTCATTCAAAGACAACAACAACAACAACGACTACTGTCTATTTGTTAATCAATTTTCTTTTACTCATATCCCTAATATTTACTTCACTTTCTTCTGACTGGTCAATGATAATCTACAGGTAAGTAGTATTATACTCCATTAGATTATTTTGTCCAGTTAGAATAAAGTAAACGTTTAAATGATGTATTTTTCTATGCTGATGATTAGTTGTTAATTCATGTACTCTCTCTATATATAGTTCTTAACTAAAACAAAGTTAAGAGAGAAGTCGTATAAGGGGAGGAGGTGAAGGAGGAAGAAAAAGTTTCTATGTACCTATCTATCTATCTATCTATATATGGATAGAGAATAAAACTAAGGGAGAAAGAATAAGATAAGATTGAATTTATCCATAAACATTTATTGATCTCTATTACTTTAGTTCACATGTAACATACCATTAATGTATGTTCATTTCGATATGTCTATCGAACAAGACCTAATAAGTTAATCATCATTATTATTATGCTATACTATCTGTACTCAATAGTTTATTCGTTGAAATGAGAATGAAGCTGTATGGATTTGTTCTTGTTCTTGTTCTTGTTTTTAAATGAAACTTAAAAGGTTTTCATTTCGTCTTTAGTTTACTTCATCAGTTTTGTTAGATCTCATTGTTATAGTTTGTTAGAAAATTTTTTTTTAAAAAAAAGCACATTTGGATAGTAACTATTCATATGGAACATAAAATGATTTATTCTCTACTTAGAAACATAAAAGTTTTCATTTCGTCTTTAGTTGGTTTCATCAGTTTTGTAAAATCAAATTGTTATAATTTGTTAGAACATTCAAATGAAAATATTTGAAAAAAAAACAAACACAAATGTTAGTTACTAACCCTATTAAACATCAAATAATTGATTGTCTATTGACCTAGCAACTATAATATGAATATTAATTTCAATAATATATTAAAATTATATCGTATTATTTATTTAATCAATTTAATATTGATTCAATTTCAAATGAATTATGTTGTAAAATCAATAAATATCGATTATACTAACAATACTACTGTTAATACTACTTATAATGTATATAATAATAATAATGAATCATTTTTAGAATATCAAATTGAATTCCATTTAAATGATAATACACCGATGAATTTTTTAATTGGAAATATTTTTATGACAAATGATACTAAACAGAAATATCCCCATGATCACAACCACCACCACCACCACCAAGAACAACAACGACCACCACCACAACAACAACATGGCAACATATTTATTCGTTCTATGCTAATTCCAGATACATATTTTCAATTAACTATACAAGGTGATTTATATACACGTCAAGAAATTGATCGTGATTTCATTTGTTATCAATTGAATTGTTGTTTATTAGATTATTGTCAAATGAATATTGAAGCATATTTATTTAAAATGATAACGAAACCAATGAAAATTCAAATTATGATTATTATTATAGATGAAAATGATAATAGACCATTATTTCCTAAATCTAATACAAGGAATAACGACAACAACGACAACGACGACGATGACAACGATAGCGACGACGACAACAACAACAATGAAACTTCAATTGATGTTTATGAATTGATGATACCAGAATCTGCTTCAATTGGTAATTGTTATACATTACCTATGGCTATAGATAGAGATTCTCCACGTTATGGTATTAAACAATATCGATTACAATTAATCAATAATCAATCAATCAATAATGTCATGATTAATCATTTCAATTTAGAATCACCATTTAGTTTAATTCATCCAAATAAATCTAATGAAGAATCACCTCAATTACAAGTGAATTATATATTAGATCGTGAAATGAAATCGATTTATTATTATCAATTAATTGTTGAAGATTATGGTCAACCATCATTACAATCGATTATGATATTATTGATTAAAATTACTGATATTAATGATAATCCACCAATATTTATCAATAATACAACAGGCACAATAACTCCTATTCCTCATAGGGATAATCATAATATCTATATTATGGAGAACTCTACAATCGGTACCAAGATCTTACATTTATATACTGAAGATTTAGATGAAGGTGAAAATAGTAATGTAACTTATTGGATTGATTGGAAATCAATATATAATCATTTAAATCAATCAATTATTCAATCAATTCAATCAAGATATACATTAAATCCATTGAATGGTGAATTATTGATTTCTAATTTATTAGATTATGAAAATCAATATGAACGTCAAATGATCTTATTAATCAAAGCTATTGATAATGGTATACCAAAATTAACATCAACTATAAGTTATACAATTCATTTAATTGATATAAATGATAATGAACCAGAAATTGATATAGTATCTATACAAACTACTGAAATCAACAATCATAATAGTAGTACTAATCAATATGTAGAGAATATAAATGATTATCGATTATTTTATGAAAATGATCCAACTCCACAATTATTACGATTAATCACTATTAAAGATAAAGATGATTGTTCCATGAATAAAATACATTGTGAACTCATTCATCAAGAAGAAAATCTTACTGATTTTCATTTAATTCATTATTCTAATTCTGTTTATGGTTTATTAAATCAACATGAATTTGATTATGAATTAGATACAAATAGTACAGGACAAATTTTAGTTGGTATACAATGTAAAGATTTAGCTGAACCATCAATCATTATTAATAAATGGTTTAATATAACATTAGAAGATTTAAATGATAATTGGCCACAATTTAATCAATTAAATTATGAATTTCATATTTATGAAAATGTACCTAATCATACAATAATTGGACAAATTGTTGCTATGGATATAGATTCTGGTATCTATGGTCAATTAAAATATGAATTAAGATCAGATAATTTACAATTACTTAATTTAATTAAAATTGATCCTGTAAATGGAATAATAACTACAAATAATTTATTAGATAGAGAATTGATTAATATTCTTCATGTTTTTGTTACTGTATCAGATAATGCAGGAATTGATGGTGGTGGTGATGTTGATGGTGGTGATGGTGGTGGTGATGTTGGTGGTGGTCATAGCAACATGAATCATAATAGAACAGAATATTTCAAATCAACAATGAAAACAAATACAACAAGTGTAAAAATTCATTTACTTGATATTAATGATAATTCACCTCAATATATTGGTCCATTAGAAATACATATTGAAGAGAATTTATCAAAAGGTACAATTATATTGAATCAATTCCATTTTATTGATCCAGATTTAGAAGAGAATTCAACAATTAGTATTCAATTAATTGATTATCAATCTTATTCTTATTTACCTAAACTATCTAATGAATTCAGTAGTATCTATGATCATGAAATGAATAGTCATTCTATTCTATCCATTGATAATCAGTCAAGATTATTTGTATCTGGTTTACTGGATCGTGAAACTCAAACTCAATTTATGTTAAAATTGATCGCTTATGATCATGGTCAATTCATACGTCATACATGTACCATTACTTTAACATGTTTCATTGATGATATAAATGATAATTCACCAGAATTATTATATCCAATAAATGGTAGTCTTTTATTTGGTATATATGATCAATTGAATTGGTTTAATAATAAACAATCTATATCAAGCATACCAATGAATATTCCATATGGTACATTAATCACTACGATACATGGGAAAGATCCAGATGCTGGTGAAAATGGTACTATCATTTATTCTATAGTACCAAGTAAAATCTCTTATTTAAAACAACAAATAACAAAACAAGATCTTCAATTCAATGATCAAGACATGATAAATAATCCTAGAAGTCATCTAAAGATGAATGAACAAAACTTAAACTATCCAATAGATCACAATAGAAATTACTTAGATATTCATGAAGGATTTTTTTATTTTACTATTAATGAACAAACAGGTGAATTAACAACATTATGGAATAATCATAATGATAAACAACAAATAAAAAATCAATCATCATTATTAATTAATAATCAATCAATCAATATCAATCAATTACCTAAATTAGGTTTATATATAATATCGATTAATTTACAAGATAAAGGAATACCACAACATACTACTGAAGTGATCTTTTATGTTAATATTAGTGAATCTATGAAAGATTCATTATATGATCCTTATATAAGTAATAAAATAATATTGATTTTAATTATGATATGTATTTTAGTATTATTGATTAGTTTAATAGCTACTATAATATGGGTACGTTTAAAATCAAATAATCAATTATTAAGATCTATATCAAATCATTCTTATAAAGAATATAAGTCAAGAATAATCATTTCCCCAGAAACACATCGTTTAGTCAATATATCTTCTATCAATAATATAAACTATGAGAAAGCTTTAATGAACTTGAATCAGACAATATATTTACCTTCAGATATATTAACAGGATCACAAATAAAATGGAATATTCCGGAAGAATATCCTACATCAAGAGGATTATATGATGAAACATTGGTACGAGAGACATTCATAATTAATAGAGATGAGAAATTACCATCTTATATACAACCTTATTATAATGATCAATTATCAATACATGTATATCCTTATCATATGAGTGAACCAACTGTGACATATCCTAATAGAAATGAATGGATGTCAACAACAACAACAACAACAATAAATGGATATAATCCATATCAAGAAACGTCATTGATCATGAAACATTCTAATGAACAAATGCTAAATATCATACATATGGATTCATTGACTGATAGAATAGAGTTATATGGTAAAGATATACAACTATTAAACAATGATATTATATCTACTCATTTAACAAATATCAATAATCAATATAATAATAGTATATGTGGTAGTGATAGTGGTGTAGATAGTGGAACAGGAATCATTATAACCTCTGATACATATTTACCTATAACATCATATGAAAAACCTGTTACTAATAATATTGTTCATGAAAATCTACAAGAATTACATCATATAGTTAAATTGTCACCTAGTAACAATACTACACCAATAATACAATCGATTCAACAAGAGAAGTATGTTTAATAGAAGAAAACACCAACGATTTCAAAATGAATCTTTTCCCAGTGTAATCTGTTTTTTGGTAAGTTTAATGATTAAGTTTACCTTTTACTTATGCTTGTTACTCCTTGTGGAGGAGTATAGGCCACTGATCAGCACTCTCTATCCAACTCTGTCCTGAACAATACTTTCTAGCTCTTTTCAGTTGTTATTCATTCTTTTCATGTCTGATTCTATTTCCCGACGTAATGCGTTCTTTGGCCTTCCTCGATTTCGCTTCCCTTCAGGATTCTAAGTTAGGGCTTGCCTCATGATGCAGTTTGGTTATTTCTGTAATGTATGTCCTATCCACTTCCAACGTTTCTCCTATCTACTATAATCTACATTAAATGATTGTTAAATTTTAATGTTGAAAACTAATCAGTAATATGATCCTTGATAATTGATTGTAGGAAAATTGATTGATAATGGAAATAGTTCTTTATTTATTAATTTATTATGATGATATCAAGTACATTAGGAATGTGGTAATAAGAATTAAGAAGCTTTAAACGATAGAGTTCAATCCTTGTTGAGTCCGAGATAGTTATCTACCTCAGACAATGAGAGAAGGATTGCACAAGATCATGGATCGATTGAAGCTAGACACTAACATTGTTAGATGTCGAATCGATGGTCTAGATATTAAGGATTAGCATGCACGATTGAAAGTCTTGAGTTCGAATCCTTTTGGTGAAGGATCGTGTATGCACACTGTTGAGGAGTCTTATACTGGGACGAAACAACCGTTCAGTGCTTTCAGGTTTTCAATAGTGATCCAGCTTAGATTGACTTATAAATTAAATTTTTAAAATCATAACAATTCATACAGGATATTTAAAATCATAAAGGTCTATAAACATCTGATAAGTGAGTTATGTAAGTTATTAATAAAATATAAATAAATAACAGCTTAATTCGCTTGGTATTGTTTGTTTGAATCTTTTCATTGATGATTAGGACTGAGAATGATCAGTTACTTACTGGCATATGTGCATACTGTGCGTATTGCCTCGAAATAGTCTTCATTCACAAGCTGTTATCCATCTTTGCATATAATGCTTGTAAATTGAGGCTATATCAAAGCAGTCCCAAACATTAGTGGGAAGAAACAAGTAAATAACATCAATTGAATTTAAATTTCACTGCATTGCACAAGCAAGTAGTTATCAGGGCTCAGTAGGTAAGTGATATACGCGATGGCGTTTGAAGCGAATGGTACTGAGTTTCAGTCCCGTAGTGAACGCCAACCCTAAGATGCAGGTGCATCCAGTTGACGAGTCCTAAATAGGACATAGTGTCTCACATCTTGTATTTCAATGCAAGCCACTATCTGTCTTGGCAAATAACAGCTAAGCTTGGAGGAAATTAAGTGGAAGTTAATCTATAGTTTGCATTTCGAATATGCATTGAATTGACTTCAGTCTATTTATTAATGTGCTTGGAATGAACAGTAAAGTATCTTATCAAATTACTCATGACTAACTTTTGAATCATATGAATGAATACTTTAAAGCTTATACTTTATCAAAAGGAAATTATGAGATGTTATTCCCAGATACAGAATAATTCAAATGTAGTTGAATGAATATTGAATAAAACCTAGATAATAGACTCTATATAATACAGTATTATAAGACAATGTCATGATAATAGTTAGATATTCAGAAATAGTTACTATTTAATTACTTACTTACTCCTGTTACCCCTCGTGGAGGAGCATAGGCCGCCTACCAGCATTCTCCAACGAGCCCCTAATTAACCATATTCACTGTTAGTGATCAGACAATTTTAAAGTTTTTATGAAAGTCAAATATTATCGTGGTAGAAGTTATGGTCATAAGTGCAGTAGAAGTAGAATTAGTAATAGTTGTATTGGTAGTAGAATAAGAAGTGGAAGTACGATCATTATCAGTCTAAGTATTAGCACTAGTAGCAGTAGTGTGGTGTGCTCTACTTATGAGGATAGATACAAGTAGTATATGGTAAGAATTGTGAAATGCTTACTATGTGAAGGATGAAATAAATAGTAAAGGGAGAAAAACACGGAGAGCCGTCGTTAAAATAACAAGATTGGAAGAATGATGGAGTATGTATAAGATGAATCAAGAAAGATACTCAAATGATGAATTGAATGTAAGATTTTCACCTTTTACTAAGACATTGTATAATTTATCAAAACATTTAATCAGTTTATCGTACCTGAACTTTCATTCACTACAGTGATTGTAGTAGCTGTACTAACTAGTATTTAATGGAGGAAGGTCATTTTTTTAAAGAATTGCTAAAATTAATGAAGGAAAATAATCCCACGAGGCGGGATCGTGGATGCGCACTGCTGAGGAGTCCTACAAGAGGGAGAAACGGCCTATTAGTGTTTTCAAGTTCTCAATGATGGTCTAACATCCAACAGTATATGATCTCAATCGAAAATTTAATAATTTCTACAACCCTATACTGATAATTCTAAACATTACGATTCACAACTAGTAAGTAATATATGATGAAGAAAATCATCTATATGATCTCAAATAATCCATAAATGTGAACATAGATTCGAATTAATATGATCCAAACACCACAATTATAGCAACTATCATTTTATCTTTCTGTAAATCGGAATGGTAAGAAGAAAAAAACTGAACGATTTATGTATCATATCAACCTATTCATCCATGAAAATACAATAATTATACATTATCGATATCAAGTAAAGTGATGATGTGATGAACGATGGAATATTTCTCACCATTCAGTTTTTTATCATGATTGTGCTTAACATATAATGAGACTATCATTTATGAAGAATTTTTGACCGATGTTCACTCTTGATGACGAAACTCTTGAAGATGTAGAAATCTTCACATACCTGGGAAGCATCATCGATGAACAAGGAGGTTCAAATGCAGACGTAAATGCGAGGATTGGCAAAGCAATAACAGCATTCCTACAATTGAACAACATATGGAATTCAAAACAACTGTCAACCAATATCAAAGTCACAATCTTCAGTACCAACGGAGCTGAAATTTGGACAACTACTACAACCATCATCAAGAAGGTTCAATTATTTATAAATGGTTTTCTATGCAAGATACTCAACATCCATTGGCCGGATACCATCAGTAACAGCCTACCGTGGCAGACAACAAACCAGTTTCCAGTTGAATAGGAAGTTAGGAAAAGTTGATGGAAATGGATAGGACATATATTACTCAAATCATGAAACTGCATCATGAGGCACAGAATCCTGAAGGTAAGAGGGAAAGTGGAAGGCCAATGAACATATTACATGAAGAAATAGAAATCAGACATGAAAAGGATGAACAACAACTGAAAAGAGCTAGAAAGTATTGCCCAGGACAGAGTTGGATGGAGAATGCTGGTGAGCGGCCTATGCTCCTTCAAGAGGAGTAACAGGCGTTAGTAAGTAGGTAAGTTTGACAGATATTAAAGCGGCTTTGAGAATAGTCACCAAATGACTAGAGTTAAATGAGGGTTATAGAGTAGTTTCAAGAGTGAACATTATGATTTTCAGTTGATGGTTAAAGTTAGAAATTAGATTCATTGTTTTCATCATGAACGTTTTTCGATGTTGTAAGTGGTCTCATTATATCGATACCAACTTGCTGATGTGGACCTTCTTTCATCATTGGAACTAACGGTGTATAGGGTATTTGTTGAGATGACTTGATGGCATAGCACGTGATACAATTCTTACAGAATTCATCTATGTCTTCATGGATGGATGGCCACCAAAACCTTCGGCAAATCGTATGATCAGTCTTTCATTTTCTCGAGTACCCGAGTACTCAGTGTACCTGCTCCATAATATTCTGAACTTGTACACATGATACTATCAACAGTGGCTGCTCTGACTCATGTGAGTAACGTCATATGTAATGATTTTTAATAGTGTTACAAAATGAATGAATGAATTTCGCGCCAAAATCCAAGACCAGTTATTCTAAATCTGATTGGTTTATCCATAAATTATGTTCTCGCCAGATAATACTTTCCAACCGAATAGCTAAAGCTTATATATCTAATTATATAATTTTTTGTCTATCCTTACTCTCTATCCAATATATGAAATAAATGTATATGTTTTTATGTTGAGAAAAGAATTACAGTATCATTCTTATCAGAAGAGGGTTTTGTGGAGATTTTAGTAATTTCAATTGTTGAGATCATCAATTAATTGAAGCAAGACCATGGAATACCTGGAAGCAATCAAAGGCCGGTTCGTTTCATTGTGAGACTCCTCGGTGGTGCCCATCCATGAGCTTGTCTCTCGCGGTTCGAACCCAGGATGTATCAGTTGTAGGATAGGAACTCACTAATGACAATGGTGGATGTGTAGCTTAATTTCGTAGATAAGCTGAAGTTAGACATTAACACCGTTGGATACCGGCTGGCTCAGTGGTCTAGGTGGTCAAGCGCCTGGCGCGAGACTGATAGGTCCTGGGTTCGAATCCTGCGAGGCGGGATCGTGGACGCGTGCTGCTGAGGAGTCCCACAAATAGGACGAAACGGCCGTCCAGTGCTTCCAGGTTTTCCACGGTGGTCTAGCTTCAACTGATTCATGATCTAAACAATTGAAAGTATAATTCTTGTTTCGACCTTATTGATTAAGGCTGATATTACATAAGATTGGTATCTCATATGGAAGACTTTGCTGAAATTGAATTCTATCAGCTTAATAGTTTAATTTCGATATGTGATTTCATGATAGGATTATTTGGGAATGAATAGTTTATTTCATTTGTTCAGTACTCTGAAAACCAAGTATCGATCTTTAGAACACATGTACATAGATTCATTTGTATATCGATCTATAAAATTCACTAATCGGTTACAAGATTTTTTGAATTGGACGGACCAATATTTTTTAAAAAATCTATCTATTTCGAATCTCGTAAGGCGGGATCATGGATGTGCACTGCTGAGGAGTCCCACAATAGGATGAAACGGTCGTCCAGTGCTTTCAATTTTTCCATAGTGGTCTAGCTTCAATTGACTCATAATTTCAACTATTGATATTACTATCTATTTCGATCAATTTGTAAAGGTTTGATTTTTCTTGTTGTTTGAACACATAAATATTGTCAGAATGAGTTTTTGTGGAGATTTTAGGAAATTTCACAGGTTGAAATCATGAGTCAGTTGGTAGAAAGGAGAACCGAATACATATGTCCCACACAAGTCAATTGGTTTGTGTGTGGGCTGTGATAGTATCTGGGTGCGAACACCGAAGCTGGTGGTTTACTTAGGGGACCACACCCGGAGCCTTCGACCTAAAGGTCTAATCCACAAGTCAATGGAGTAACGTAGGAAGATTCATTCTCATGGTAACCGATGATCAACAATAGGTTAAAACGCCATTTGTTCCCTCAAGATAGAGGAGCCCATATACACCGTTGGTTTGTAATCGAGGTTTTCCAACTCCCCTAGCTGGACTCTCTGTACCCACCAACCCGGTTAAAGCCACGAACATTCGCTTTTCGTCCATTCAGTTTCGCGGACAACACCCCCGCCACGAGAATGCAGTGAGTGAGACGCGTGGCCATACTCTTGGCCATGCGAGAGAATTTCGAGAGGGAGAGCGAATTCTCCCCACCCTCGGCCGTACAAGGGCCGAATGGCAAATTTACAAATGATACAGTCGATTATTATTGTTTTAAGATGGATATGAAAGCCAGAAACTCGTGTATGAGTTGCTATCCTAACAACAATAAGCTCAGGTAATTATGTCATCATTAGTTTAGAATCAAATTTGATAATTTGCTTCTCAGCATACTGTATCCTCAATGGTTTTAATGTTGATCTAGAGACTGTTTCACAAGTTGTACAAATTATATTGTTTTGTGGCTAATAGTAGAATCCACGACTCCCATTTCATCTTGTGTAGAAATGTTTAGCTGAAAAAGCCTGAATTACAGTTTTATTTGTTTTTTTTTAAACATCGGAACTCGAACTCTGTACCATCCATCTGTTCTACCCAACTTAATACGCAATGAATTCATCGATAGCATACGTACTAAGTTCATAATTGCCAGAAAGCAATAATGAAAATTCAACTACCTCCAACCACCATCTAATCTCAATATATAGTGCCCGCAGTGTTGAGTCATCTAGACTAGTGGCCACATTGCAACATGATCGATAGCATTCGATCTGCACTAATAAGGACTAGACACGCATGAGATTGATCGCCACCCCGTGATCAATCAATTGTGAAAATTCAATTCTCTATACCAACAACGAGAAGAATCAGTCCCTGATAAAGTGAATAAGATTCAAAATTTAATAGATCAATAGACTGGGTTCATATTCCTAAGTTAACATCAATACTAACCTATATGGTTTTGACATAATGGAAGTCACTATAAACGGCTTCAAAAGACAAATGTTACTTTAAATAATTTATTGAAAGGACCTAAGAATGATTGAATATAGATCCAGTTTAAATCAATAAAACATTGATTATTTTCAAATGATTAGTAAATAAGCTCTTATCACTTATGTTACATAATAATAATACATTAATTGAATACAATAGAATGTTTATCATCTGAGAGGAGTTTTGTGGATATTATAGTAATTTATTTGTTGAAGCTAGATCACCATGGAAAACTTGGAAGCACTGGATGGCTGTTTCGTTCAATTGATTCATGAATTCAACAATTAAATTACTATAATATCCACAAAACCCCTCTCTGATCATAATCATCATATCCTCACTGGTGACGGTCTCCAAGAGGTATTTCCTCGAGTGCTAGTGAGAAGCCGTGACTAGTGGAGTTCAACTGAGTCTTTCGTGTGATAGTAATTCACTGATGACAATGGTATATGGTGGAGCAACTTCGTGGATTAGTTGAAGTTAGACACTAACACCGTTGGATGCCGGCCATTTCAGTGGCCTAGCGGTTGATTGATAAGTCCTGGGTTGGAATCTCGCTAGGCGGTATCGTGGATGCTCACTGCTGAGGAGTCCCACAGTAGAACCAAACGGCTGTTCAGTGCTTCCAGGTTTTACATGGCTGTCTAACATCAATTGACTCATGAATTCAACTTTATGAAATGAGTATTATGTAAATACATTCGATCACTTGACATGATCAATTAGAGGCTAATTAGACATTTGTTAATGAGTAATAATTTGACTTGATTAGACTAGGCACATAGGTACTGCCAGCATACATAAAAACAAGTGAAATGGTTGTTGATTGTAAAACTAAATATCTTGGTTACTTACTTACTTACTTACTTACTTACTTACTTACTTACACCTGTTTCTCCTAATGGAGCATAGGCCGTCGACCAGCATTCTCTAACCCACTCTGTCCTGGGCCTTCTTTTCTAGTTCCATCCAATTCTTGTTCATTTTTCTTATGTCTATTTCCATTTCCCGGCGTAATGTGTTCTACTTTGATCTTCCTCTTTTCCTTTGGCCTTGGAGATTCCATGTGAGGGCTTGTCTTGTGACACAGTTGGGTGCTTTCCTCAATGTGTGTCCTATCCAATTCCAGCGCTTCTTCCTGATTTTTTCCTCCGCTGGAATCTGGTTTGTTCTCTCCCACAACAGGTTGTTGCTGATAGTGTAGTGTCTGGCTAACGTATCCGAGGAGTTTTGCGTAGACAATTGTTAATAAACACATGTATCTTCTGGATGATGGCTTTCGTAGTTCTCCAGGTTTCCGCCTCATACATTAAAACTGTCTTAACATTTGTATTAAAAATTCTGACTTTGGTGTTGGTTGACAGTTGTTTTGACCCCCAGATGGTTTTTAGTTGTGGATATGCTGCTCTTGCTTTGCCGATCCGCACCTTCACATCTGCATCAGATCCACCGTACTCATTAATGATGCTGCTCAGATGTGTGAAGGTTTTTACATCTTCTCCGCCAATTGTGACTGGATTGGTGCATGCTGTGTTGTTTTTTCCTTTGTGTATATTGAGACCTACTGCTGCTGAGGCTGCTGCTACACTGTTCGTCTTCTCCTGCATTTGTTGTTGCGTTTGCGATAGAAGGGCCAGATCATCTGTGAAGTCTAGATCGTCCAACTGCATCCTAGATGTTCAGTGTATCCCATGCTTCCCTTCAGATGTTGACGTCTTCATGGTGCAGTTGATCACCAGGAGAAAGAGAAAGGGTGAGAGTAAGCAACCTTGCCTAACACCGGTCTTCACTTCGAACGAATTTGTCAACTGTCCTCCATGCACAATTTTGCAGTGTAATCCATCATATGAACTCTGTATGATATTGACTATCTTCTGAGGCACGCCGTAGTGTCGAAGAAGTTTCCATAGTGTTGTTCTGTCCACGCTATCAAATGCCTTTTCGTAGTCAATGAAGTTGATGTAGAGTGATGAATTCCATTCAATTGATTGTTCCACAATGATCCGTAGAGTTGCGATTTGGTCTGTACACGATCTATCCTTACGGAATCCTGCCTGTTGGTCACGAAGTTGGGCGTCTACGCAGTCCTTCATCCTGTTTAACAATACCCTGTTGAAGACTTTTCCCGGTATTGAGAGAAGAGTGATGCCCCTGTAGTTATCACACTTGCTGAGATCGCCCTTCTTCGGTATTTTGATCAGTAGTCCTTCTTTCCAGTCTGTTGGTACTTGTTCCTCATCCCAAATCTTATTGAAGAGAATGTGGAGTATCCTTGCAGTTGCCGCTACGTCTGCTTTTAGTGCCTCTGCTGGGATGTTGTCCGGTCCTGCTGCTTTGCCACTCTTGATTTGTCTGATGGCCATGCTGATTTCTTCAATTGTTGGTGGGCCAACATTGATTGGGAGGTCCGTGGGTGCTGCTTCGATGTTGGGTGGGTTCAGTGGAGCTGGTCGATTCAAGAGTTCATCGAAGCGTTCTACCCACCTGTTTTGTTGCTCTTCAATGTTGGTGATTACCTCGCCTTCCTTGTTTTTCACTGGTCGTTCTGGTTTGCGGCGATTTCCAGAGAGTTTCTTTGTCGTGTCATACGCTTGTCTCATGTTCCCTTCTCTTGCAGCCTTTTCCGCCGTCGTTGCTAAATCTTTCACATATTTACGTTTGTCGGTTCTGATGCTCCTCTTCACTTGTTTGTTTACTTCTGTGTATTCAGCTTGTGTCTTGGCTTTTTTTGCTCTTGTTCGACTGGTATTGATTGCTGCCTTCTTGTTCCTTCTTTCTTGAATCTTATCCAGTGTATCAACAGTGATCCATTCCTTGTGATGGTGCTTCTTGTGACCCAGGACCTCATGACATGTTGAAGTGATTGCCTCTTTGATCCCCTTCCAGTTGCTCTCCATAGTAGTTCCTTCTCCATTGAGTAGATCATGAGAGGCCTGGAACTTATTGCTGAGGACTATCTTGAATTTGTTGAGTTTCTTAGTATCCTGGAGAAAGGCCGTATTGAACTTTTGTGATACTGTCCGCCCCGTTGTCCAGTGCTTCTTGAGTTTCAATTTCATCTTGGCGACCAGTAAGTGATGATCTGATGCTATATCAGCTCCTCTCTTGGTTCTCACGTCCTCTATAGTCCTCCTGAACGTTTTGTTGATGCAAATATGGTCGATTTGGTTTTGTGTAGAGTGATCCGGTGAAGTCCATGTGGTTTTGTGTATGCGTTTATGTGGGAATATGGTGCCGCCTATGACCAGCTTATTGAAGGCACATAGATTTGCAAATCTCTCACCATTTTCGTTTCTTTCTCCCAGTCCGTACCTTCCCATGATGTCTTCATATCCAGTGTTGTCCGTTCCAACCTTGACATTGAAATCTCCCATCAGAATGGTCAGGTCCTTTGTTGGGCACTTCTCGACGATTGACTGCAGCCTATTGTAGAATTGATCTTTAGCGTCTTCATTGTAGTCGTTGGTAGGCGCATAGCATTGGATGATGTTCATTGAAATGCCCTCTTTCTTTGTTTTAAACGAGGCTTTGATGATCCTTGGTCCATGAGATTCCCATCCTATAAGTGCATTTTGCGCTTGTTTGGACAGCATCAATGCAACTCCTTGTGTATGTGGTGCATTTTCTTCTTCATGGCCGGAGTATAACAGGAGCTCTCCTGTAGTTAGTCGTTGTTGTCCAACTTGTGTCCAATGTGTTTCACTGATCCCAAGTACCTCTAGGTTGTATCTTCTCATTTCTGCAGCAATTTGGAAGGCTCTTCCGGTGTCCCACATTGTACGAACATTCCATGTACCTAAATAAATGGTGGCTCTGGTTGTCAGAAGGGGCATCGGCCTCGTAACCTCCGAAGGAATTCGGCTTTCATCATGAGGCGTCATAATTCTTCTAAATGAAGACTTTCTGACTCCCAGGGCAGAGTTTAAAAGGTTTGAATAATTTTTTCTGGTTAGCGTTTTTTTAGCGAGTTAGTTTTCTACGGGATGGGGACGCTAACCCCATGCCCAACCCTCCTCCTTTATCCGGGACCGGCAGTAGCCCTCGGAGGGATTCCAGGTGGAGTTATCCTGGTTACTACTAAATTAAAAAATCTATTTGCTTATATACTGATTCACAATCTTTATTTGAATATTATTTATGCTAACTAGTCAATGATTTCAGCTTACAGTAGTGTAGAATTTGTCCTTTCTTGAAAACCTTGTAATTTTCGCCCCTATTATGGAATTTTTCAACATCGTGGATACACAATGCCAAGTGGTCCCATACTAGAACGAAACAACAGTTCAATGCTTCCAAGTTTTCAATAGTAGTCTAACATCAATCGATTAATAATCTTAATCAAATTAAAAAAAGGAATATACTACTTATTTGAAATATTAAGACGACAGATTATTGCAAAAGATTGCTCCATGTTGGCTGTATGTCCTGTTTGAACTAAGTGGTCTAAGATGGAGCTGTTAACAGTTTTGACTACACCATTGCTTAACCACATGGAGAGATGCTCACGAGCCTGAATGTACAAGTTCCTAGAACATCTGTCAATATAACTTGCTCCACAGGATCAGTTGAATTGATAGATACAGAAGAAGGTGGCTAGCCTAAGTAATTTATCTTTGAACCTCGGAGTGATTATTGGTCGTGTGGAGAATATTAGTTGTAGTTTACTCGCACTAAAAGTCCTTTGAATTGATCTGCTTAACTTAAGTCTTAGCATTTCACTCGGTGCATCGCCTCTAAATTGTAAGCTTTTTATTTACAGTTGGGCATTCTCTATGCTGTCTTTTATTGGTTATATTTTTATTTATAAATTTCTCGTGATATCGATTTTCCTTCAAGGTTATTTATAATGACTTTGATTCAACTATCAATCGTATCCACAGAGCATATAATCTTGATTCTATGATGCAGTATCTTAATAAGGTTCCTTTTGTGTTGTAGAGGGACAAAACTAAGAATATGACATTAACCAAAATTGTTTTACTCTGATGTAATAGACACCATTTAGTAAATTAATCTAACTAGTAGATTTGATTTACAATTGTATTGATATTCAATCAACCAGAAAGTTGATGTTTATTCAATAACTTCTTCTTCGACCAAGTTAATTCAAGTGTAAAAATCAATGAAACAGTAAGGATCTTATCTACTGAATTGAAGATATCAAATAACGAAGACTTAAATACTTCAAAAGTGAAAGATTTCAAAATTTGCATTTTTGTACAAAATATTTATCCATATTTCCAGCTTGCAATCAGTTATAATTTCATTCTTTACTCCAATTATGCTTCGATATATTGAAAGAAATAAAACAATTTATGAGTCAGTTAAAAGGTAGACCATCATGGAAAACCTGTGAGCACTGAACTGTTATTTCGTCTTTAGTATTGAGACTCCTCACCAGTGCACATTCACGATCCCACCTCGCAAGATTTGAACCCAATATATATATATATACACCTAGTGATTAAAAAGTATGTATTATCTATGAACTAACTATAGGAAACGTATTAATTGGATACGGTGAGTATATTTCATAATCATGAGTTATCAGACAATTCTCTTCAATTATCTAGAAATGACTGATAACACTATTGTTAGCGGGACATAGATTGGATTAAAGCATGCTCAGTGCACGATTGCTTTGGTGCACGCTGATTGGCTAATTCTTATCCAATCAGCACTAGTCGATAGTTGAAGAATATTCTAGAATCTTCTCATGTAAAAACTATAAATATACTGACGTTTTCCCTATTGTGCATCTTACTTCCATCTAACCTTGTTATTTGGAATACAATCGGTTTTCCTGTTCAACCGTGTTTTGATTTGGGGACTTGTCAAGTGAATCGGTGTCCGAGAATACTAAACAATAGGAATAGCTGGGTCATAACCGTAAGAAAGAGATTATAACAACTATAGACACTGATAACTCGATATTTCAAGTAATACATAGTGTACTAGTTCAATAATGATCAATATTAAAAAGGTTCATATAATAGACTATTATAATGTTGTATTCTTTTCTTTTCTCTTTCAGTTTCAATTACAGTTCAGGTGATTATATCCAATACAACTTGTTTACATCATAATAGACCTGACAATTCAATGAATAGTCTATAACAACAACAACAACAACAAGAAGGAGAAACTGGTTGAAACAATAGCGTCAAACTATATATAGGTGCAAATTATGTTTTTATTGCTTTCATTGTATTATCTATACTACTACTATTATTATTGTTGTTGTGATAGGGTTGATAATTTCTTTTTTAAATTTTGATGTTTTTATCCATTGAAGAATTCTTTTATTCTATATTATTGGGTACTTAATAATATTCGACATGGAAACATAATAAGCTGATCAGGGAGGGGCCTTTGGCGACACCCTAATTTATGGACGACTTTTGAACAAATCTTTAGTAACCTTGAGAAACATTAGTCAATCAGCAAACAGTAAGCATACAGTAAAAATATGTTATACAAAACCAAGGAAATAAAGTGGATACACTTCTTAGACGTGGTTCAAAAACTTCTCAAAGTTAGAAAGAGGTTCAGAGGTTCTTAAATCGTAATGCATGCAGTAGAGGAAATCATCTATACGGCTACAGAATAGTCGGCTTCTGGAGTCATGATAAAGTCTCAAAAACTATTTCAGCATCGAACACATAGCTTCAGTATTGTTTGTGTGCACTCCGGTTGTCGGGTTCAGAAAATACCACTTGTGGATAACGACACGATGCACATAACCAAGCCTATGTATGAGGATGTAGGTTCTCCAATCATCCGTATATACTGTAGTACCGGACTGCAGCCAGTGTTCTGGTGCTTTTATTATCCAGTTCGCAATATTTGTCATAATTTGCCTCAGTTAGCAATTATATATGGGGTTTTCATCACGAACTGACATTAGCTATAATGCCAGAAATCTATTTAGTCAAATGAATGTAAGGCTTTCGCGTTAAAATCCGAGATCTGTTATCTTATATCTGACTGATTCGTCCACAAATTAGTCTCGCCGTTTTATTTGTTATAGCCAAGCAATTATCACGTTTTGTACAAAATTGCTTGTGAACCAATCGTACATTAGCATTAAGCACTGAATTTGGCGCCGTAACCTTGAAATCCTTCAAACGCCTCTGATTGGCTCATTCATAAATTAGAGTCTCGCCTGGCTTTTTTATAAAAACAAGTATAATTTCAATTTTTGTCTTTGTTTATTTATACCTGTTAATCCTCATGAAGGAGCATAGGCTTTCCACCATCATTCTCTATCCAACCCTGTCCTGGGCAATACTTTTTAGCTATTTTCAGTTATTATTCATCCTTTTCATGTCTGCCTCCGATTCCCGATGTAATGTGTTCTTTGATCTTCCACTTTTCCTCTTCCCTTCTACATTCCGTATTACAGCTTGCCTCATGATGCGGTTTGATGATTTGAGTAATATTTGTCCCACCCGTTTCCATCCTCTTTTCTTAATTTTCTTTGCAGTTGGAAGCTGGTTTGTTCTCTGCCACAGTAGGCTGTTACTGATGGTATCCGGTCAATGGATGTTGAGTATCTTGCATAGACAACTATTTATAAATACTTGTATCTTCTTGATGATGGTTGTAGTAGTTGTGCAAGTTTCATCTCCGTACTATAGAACTAGCTGTCTTGACGTTCGTATAGAAGATTGTGACTTTGATATTGGTTGACAGTTGTTTTGAATCCCATATATTTTGCCAATCCTCTCCGTTACGTCTGCATCCTATCCTCCTTGTTCATCGTTGATACTTCCCAGTTACATGAATGATTCCACATTTTCCAGAGCTTGTCCATCAAGTTTGATTGGGTTGGTGTTCCGTGTGTTGTATTTGAGGATATTGGTTTTTCCTTTGTTTATATTGAGGCCTACTGATGCAGAGGCCGCTGCTACAGTGGTTTTCTTCATCTGAATCTGTTCGTATGTATGAGATATTGATCATTTAGTTGGGATATTCCATTTCATTTTTCATAGTATAAACTCCTGATTTGTCTTTCTTTTTCAATGTAATTCAGAATGACAAGCATAACTGATTAGTTAGTCAATGTGTTTTCGATTTTGCTTACAGATTGAAGTTTGATTTTTATTGATATATCTGTTGACATTTCAAAATTCCTCGATTTTTGTACAGATTAATAGTATATGGTTTTACTGAAACCTATTAAGGTTGTATGGAGAGTACTGGTAGGCGGCCTATGCTTCTCCACAAAGAGTGACAGGCGTAAGTACAACCAGTTTATTTTGATATTACTTAGGTTAATACAGACTCGAGATTTAAAGTATCAACACCAAACGACTTCCTCGTTATTATTCAGTGAAACGAAGACCATTACACGTCTATGACATTGACTACTTCTTAGTAGTTTGAAATTGTTCAGTAAGCATTTTGTGAAAGACATTATGTTTTCGATTGAGATCATGAGCAGATTGATGTTAGACCACGACTGAAAACTTGGAGGCATTGTACGGCTGTTTCGTCCTATTTCGTGTCTCCTCACCAGTGCGCATCCATGATCCCGCTTGCTCAACAACAACTAGCTTCGTGATGGAATTCTCGGAGTTCTAATATGAGGCTGTGACCAGTGGAGCTAATCCGTGTCGAGTAGAGACAGGTATCTACCTCAGTACAATATAAGTTGGTCGCGAAATTTCGTGGATTTATTGAGGTTAGACATTGACACCACTGAATGTCGACACAGTAGTTTAGAAGTCAAGCGTTTGCGCGCGAGACCGAAGTCCCTGGATTCGAATGCCGCGAGCGGGATCGTGGATGTGCAGTGCCGAGAAGTCCTACAATAGGAGGTCCAGTGCTTTAAGATTTTTCATTGTGGTCTAACATCAATCTGTTCATGATTGCAATCGAAAACCTAATACTCTCCACAACCCGTATATTGAGAAAGACATTATTCAACTATCGGTTATGCGTGTTTACACCCCTTATTACATGTATAAGAGAAATCTTCTATTAACTCTTCTTAATTTCCTTCGGTGCTGATAGTTTTTTTTATAAAAAAAAGTACACTAATCCCTTCACTTAAAAGTTAACTGGAGAACATTAAGAAGTATCTAGGTAAGAGTATTGATTTTGCCTTTAAGGCATTTAGAGATGCATCATTTGTTTTGCTACAAAAAACATCCAGCCTTTTATATTCTAGAAGTTTTCTTTTTTTCCATCTGTTTGTTCATAATGTCATTCAAAGTTTTCTACTTTTAATAGCCAAACAATAATAGAGTATCTGAATACATTTTAAGTCTAGTCCCATAGTAACAATTGAATGTGTTTGTCAGTACTGAGACAAGCAACAATATACATTGAATCAGTAGTAGTATGATGTATGTTACTGATGTTGATCTATATAAGTAGTATGTATTATTAGTCGAAAGTGAAATATCTAGCGCTAGAAACTATAAGAAGATTGAAGAGAAGAGAACGAGAATAGAGAATGATTGGTATGAAAGTGAAGGAACAATCAAGTCTAAAATAATTGATTTGCATTCTGCAAATGAAGCATTTACTATATGATTTTCAGGTTTTACTATGATATTTTTGATTGAGATCATGAACCGATTGGTGTTAGACCACCATTGGAAACCTGGAAGCACTGGACGACCGTTTCGTCCTATTTTGGGACTCCTCAGTAGTGCGCATCCACGATCCCACTCTCTGGGTTCGAACCCAGGGCCTTCAATCTCGCGCGTGAATGCTTAACCTACTGGCCCACTGAGCCGGCATCCAATGCTGATAGTGTCTAAGATATTTTGTACTTTGATTGTTCCCACTTGTGTTCTCGTTTAGTGCAGTAGATCTAACAAATGAGATTTTCATATGCATAATCATATGTATGAAACAACATTCATTTCACCATGCTCTCTCTTGAATTTTTATCATTTCCTTAGTCTAAATCTCATTTTATACTTAATAAAATTTATAGATAAGTTATCTGTTTTGGTATTCGAAGTTTCCATTTGACGATCGATTGATTATCTCGGCGAGACTCTAATTTTTAGACGACCTTTGAACGAATCTTAAGTGACCATGAGAAACATTAGCCAATCAGCAAACAGTCAGTACAGAGTAAAAATATATTATACAAAACCAAGAAAATAAAGTGGATACACATCTTAGACGTGGTTCAAAAACTTGTCAAGATTAGAAAGAGGTTCACGGGTTCTAAAATCTTAATGAATACAGTAGAGAAAATCATTCATATGGCTACATACTGGTCGATCTCTGGATCCATGATAAAGTCTCAGAAACTCTTTCAGCATCGACTACATAGCTTCGGTTATGGAGTGCACAAAATATCCATTAAAAATTTTAAACACACAGCAACGAATAAGTAAGTCAAGTAAAATGGGCATCAGTCTACCTTAACTGTTATTAGAAGTTGTTCATCTATTACATATGAGTTTTGTAAAATTATCACAAGGGGTTTTGTGGAGATTTTAGTAATTTCAATAGTTGAATTCATTAGTGAATTAAAGCTAGACCACTATGAAGTACTTGAAAGCAATGGATGGTCATTTTGTCCTAGTATAGGACTCCTTAACAGTGCGCATCTACGATCACGTCCTGTGAGACTCGAACCCAAGACCTATCAGTCTCAAGCGTGAGCGCTTAACCTCTTGACCATTGATCAGGCATTATGTAAAATTACTATTAAATCTTATTAAAAAAGCACTTAGAGATTATTTTCCTACCAATTAACTACTAGGTTATATTACTGAATAATCGATTCTGATGATAGGAACTAATATCACTCATCTATCAATAAATGCTCTTATTAGTCTTCAAGTTTACAAGACTAGGTTTACTCATTTTTTTATGTGTTTTTTTTAATCAAACATGTACCGAACATGATGACACTTTAGGTAAGTCGTTCATAAATTTCGATTGTAATACCATAGTAATTTATGGTTGAATAACCTTTAACTTTAAGGTATGTTTGATAAACACATCAATGTTTCCTAATCGGTATTCATTTAAATGTAATGGCTTCGCAACATATCATGTAATGTCCGATTTCTCATATTTCGTCCCAATCTAATTAGTATCATGATAATATTCTTCGACGATGGATTTGAATTCGTTTGAATCTTTAAAATAGTAATCATGAACTTACCTTAGTAACAAGCATAAGGATTTCATCTAGGGTTTGATTGCTTCAAGTACTCTATATCGATCGATATCTATATTAACAATTGAGATGAATAAATGAAAATGACTGATAATTTCATGAAATAAATTACTGTTACATCACTACTTACTTACTTACGCCTGTTTCTCCTAATGGAGCATAGGCCGTCGACCAGCATTCTCCAACCCACTCTGTCCTGGGCCTTCTTTTCTAGTTCCATCCAATTCTTGTTCATTTTTCTTATGTCTATTTCCATTTCCCGGCGTAATGTGTTCTACTTTGATCTTCCTCTTTTCCTTTGGCCTTGGAGATTCCATGTGAGGGCTTGTCCTGTGACACAGTTGGGTGCTTTCCTCAATGTGTGTCCTATCCAATTCCAGCGCTTCTTCCTGATATTTTCCTCCGCTGGAATCTGGTTTGTTCTCTCCCACAACAGGTTGTTGCTGATAGTGTAGTGTCTGGCTAACGTATCCGAGGAGTTTTGCGTAGACAATTGTTAATAAACACATGTATCTTCTGGATGATGGCTTTCGTAGTTCTCCAGGTTTCCGCCTCATACATTAAAACTGTCTTAACATTTGTATTAAAAATTCTGACTTTGGTGTTGGTTGACAGTTGTTTTGACCCCCAGATGGTTTTTAGTTGTGGATATGCTGCTCTTGCTTTGCCGATCCGCACCTTCACATCTGCATCAGATCCACCGTACTCATTAATGATGCTGCTCAGATGTGTGAAGGTTTTTACATCTTCTCCGCCAATTGTGACTGGATTGGTGCATGCTGTGTTGTTTTTTCCTTTGTGTATATTGAGACCTACTGCTGCTGAGGCTGCTGCTACACTGTTCGTCTTCTCCTGCATTTGTTGTTGCGTTTGCGATAGAAGGGCCAGATCATCTGTGAAGTCTAGATCGTCCAACTGCATCCTAGATGTTCAGTGTATCCCATGCTTCCCTTCAGATGTTGACGTCTTCATGGTGCAGCCGATCACCAGGAGAAACTCTTATATCATACAAATAATAAAATTAAGGTTTACTATACGATTCATCTTTAAACACAAAGAGAGAGAGGTAATGATAATAATCAAAGATTCATATGTACTACTTAAACATGAATAGTAAGAAAAGCAGTCCTAAACATCGTTGGGAAAGTAAAAACTCACCCCGTCCTGTGACTATTTGGATTCTCTAGCTAAGTGAATAACGTGATGATATTTGCAATGAACAATATTGAGGTGGATTCCAGAAGTGAACATCAACTCTAGGATGTAGGTGGCTTCAAATGACAAGTCTCAATTAAGACGAAATAAATATTCTGAATACCATTGCTCACTAATACTATCCATCTCAGCTTAAGAATAACAATTCCAACAGCTCCAATCTTTATAGGATCAACAATCTGTCAATAGTTTGTCTAATTAAAGAGCAACACTGTAGAAATTTATTTGGATCTATACTTGAAATGCCTAGATTGTCTTTGCTCATGATCTACTTTTATTTTATTTTATTTTGTTTGAACGTATAAATACTGGTACAAGAGGGCGCCAAATATATATGCGGCACACCATATTTGTGTGTGTTGGCTGTGATACTGCCTGGGTGCCCAAACTGAAGCAGGTGGTTTTCTTAGGAGACCACACGCGGATCCTTCGACCTGAAGGTCTGATCCACAAGGCAGTGGAGCATCGTAAGGAGATGCAGTCCCATGGTAGCCGGTGATCAACGATTAGTTCATACGCCATTTGTTCCCTCAGGATACTGGAGCCAGCCCATGTGCACGATTAGTTTGGAATCCGGTTAAAGCTCCGGACATTCGCTTTTCGTTCTCTCATTTTCGTAAACAGCACCGTCACGAGAAGGCAGTGAGCTTGATCTACTTATGTTTACGGTCTTGAATTGAAATATACTGTTATTAAATTATAAAAAGATAATGATCAATCCAGTTGTATATAAGGAAAAAAGGATGTTGGCATGAACTTTAAAGTTGTTTGGTGCTTGTCAGCTAAATGAATGGGATGTCATTGGCTAAATACGTTACCTTAAACATTCATGATTATCACGAAATACGGTTGGCAATCTAAGATACGTCGACTTATACGACAAAACTATTGCTGGCATACTCCAGAATGAACAGCCTAGAGTTTCGATTGGTCGTTTTCCGTTGAACACTGCCTATTAGGTCTAGAACACTAATCTTAGCTTTTGCGATGCGAATCCTATATTTCAAACATACTTGATTTATATACAAACAATATCAGACCACATCATACCATGAAATAGAAAATAACAATCATTCAAGATCAGGCCAAAATTGGCTGTGAGTGTGAGTGACTATAACTAATAAACTGGGTAGAAATTAAGAACAGTAAATCGTATAGCAGTCGTAGTCAATAGGTCAAATGGAAGCTTAGAATGAAAGGAATATGAATATACATATGAAAGAGTCACTTAATAGTCATACAATAAGAATATAGAATAAGATTAGTCTATAAACAACTCCTAACGGTTACCATGGTCTTATTCATTGTTCGGATATAACAGAAACATTTTAAACGAGAGAGAAATTTTCTTCAGTTATTTATCTTTTTGTTAAAAAAACGTTTGATCTTCCCTTTTGAGTAAACGTCATAAGAAAATATTTTTATTCGTGACGAAACGGCCGTCCAGTGCTTCCAAGCTTTCCATGATGGTCTAGCTTCAATTGGCTCATGATCTCAACTATTGAAGTTTGTTTTTGTCTATTTGAATCCAATGGAAATTAGTAAGTACGTTTAGTGTATATTCAGAGACTGAAGCATTTGTAGCTGAGACGAATAGCTTACTGAGTATCGAGATAGAAACATAACAAGTAGGATCCTCAATAACCATTGTACATATACTGTTATGATAACATGTCAGTTAAGGTTAGTTAACTTCTGGTATGTGCTACAGATGTCGATAGATATAATTAGTATGAATCATCAACTGGAAGTGAAATACCTGACGGCAGAAGCTATAAGAAGATTGAAGAGAAGAAAATGAGAACAGAAAGTAATTGGTGTGGAAACGAAGGAAACATGAAGTCTGAGATCATTGATTGACATTTGCAAATGAATTATTTACTGAATGGATCTCAGATTTTTACTGAGAGATTCTATAATTTTATGTTCATATACATTCGATTGTCCCAACATGTGTTCTCGTTCACTACAAACTGTCAAATAGTCTGGTATTTCTATGTTGGTAATATCGGCTCCACAACTCAAATCCCTTCAAAACGCATCTCTAAGTAACACTCATTCTGACTGTCAAAGGGTAAGTAAGTCAACTGACAGTTCAATTTTCGAACACTTCGTAAATTCCAGTCTATTTGCCACATAATCATTCTTTTCGAAGTCATCCATACAGTCAAATGAGGAAGCTTTATGACGGTAGAAACTTACGCACTACAGAGAATTCAGACAATAATCGATTCAAGTCTAAATTCTGTGCATAAAAACAGTACATGAAATCTTTCATTCACCCTTAATCTGAACACTTATTTTCTATCTTACATACTCTTCTATTACTTCTTGCCATTAAAACATCACAAATTGATTGAAGTTAAGAGATATCAATAATTAAATGTCAGCTTGGTTGTCTTACGGTTATGAAATCGGAACTGTACATAAACATTCAGAGTTCAACCAGTAGTGTTGTAGATAAATCCCTACTTCAACCAAACAGTACGATGTCAGCAAGGAACAGTTGCCCAACTCTTCCCAATTTTTAGTGATTGTCTAATCAAAGTCATTCCTTCATCTAAAACAACAAAGTTCAGCATTTACACATCAATCTTCTCAGCAGAATAGTTTTGACCATTGAATTTGTTGGAAGGCTGAAATCTGAATACACCGATCGGTTCATTTGTAATCAATTGACTTTAATGGATGAGGTCCTAACTATTTGTACAACTTGGAATGATCATCCAAACACCGAAATTGACTTTATTTATTTTTCATACAGTCTACACATACATCCAATTTTTTATATGCTGAGACAATCAGAAGTAACCTAATGAGAAAGTAAATCTATGACACTCAGAAGTGACCTAAAGGAAAAGTGTATTTCATTGGCTAAGGAATTGGTCAATTTCCTAAGGATAAAGTGGTATTTATATATATATTTGAATGAGTATTTTTGCAATATAACTTCTCGCTCGATCCTGGGTTCTTACTTCAGTAGTTAGTTGGAGGGCTAGTGTGTAGTGCACTATGTATCCGTATAAGGTTTCGGACACCGCCCGTTACAACAATTTCAACCTTACTACTTCATATTACAAATGCATAAATCTTCTATATCCAAATCTTGACGCACGAATTACTATAGTGATAGTTCATGCAATGGTATATACTACTTATGACAATATAAGTACTAGTTTTCTGGATTCAACTTGAATAAGCCTAAACTGACTTGATTACACGTTTACTATTAAGTGTTCTTGAATACTTGATCCCTTGGTAGATCTCACCTCTTTCTTTTGTCAGTCATCCTGTTACTTTGACAAATGATAAACGTATCCAACACTTGCTTTTCGTACAACCTAACATATGAATAACCTTTCTTAACATATCTGACCATACGCAGGCTAATAAGAAGATCATCTATATTGTTAGTAAAAAGTGGAGATCTATTATATAATGACTTCTGATTGAACAAGTAGAGACCTATATGTACGGTGAACGACTGGTACAGAGTAATCATATTACACTCGCCATTTTTAAGGTGAAAAGATTATTCATCTAATCGTAGTTTTGACTGGATTTCATTACTTATCACTTGCGAAGAGTATATATTTCCTATACCATACCACCAACACCATATGTGAAATCACAATATAGATGAATTTCTCTAATCTGGTATTGTTGGTTGGTAAAGATCAATTCGTATTAATACTGATAATCAATAACAGGCTATAAGACATACTTAAGGAGATTGATTGTTAACTATTTTGAAGTAGCTTATGTATCACCTTAAGGTAAACTGTAGTGTTTGTGTATTCCAGAACTGAAAAACGTTTCTTGAATAGTTTATATGAACAACTATTACTAAGCTTACTCATAGTATCTTTATTTTTGTTACTTAGTAGTAGTCAAGGCATGAGGCGAATTTACTTAACTGGTTTTCTGTTTTGGGGAAACTAAAACAACTGATTTTATTCAAACTGCCTATCTGATCTGCATTCATACTAAACATTCAAGAAGTTAATCAACATTTACTCGAACAGTAGTATCCAGTGGAGAGTTCTGTCCAACAGAAAAAATGTTATTTGGATAAATTCATCTGATGTTGATGTGTCTGTAGACGACATACTTACTTACGCCTGTTTCCCCTTCTGGGGAAGCATAGGCCATCCACCTGCACTCTCCATCCAACCCTGTCCTGGGCAATCATTCCCAGTTCCTTCCAGTTGTTATTCATTTTTTGAATTTCTGCTTCTAATTCCCGACATAGTGTGCTCATCGGTCTTCCTGTTTTCCGTTTCCTATCGGGATTTCAGTAAGGGCTTGCTTCGTGATGCAGTTTGATGAATTCCGGAATGTATATCCTATCAACTTCCAACATCTTTTCCTAATTTCCTCCTCAGCTTGAAACTGATTTGTCCTCTCCCACAGTAGGCTGTTACTGATGGCATCCAGCCAACGGATATTCAGTATCTTGAGTAGACAACAGTCTATAAATACTTGTACTTGTTTGATGATGATTGTAGTAGTTCTTCACGTTTCAGCCTCGTGCCATAGACAACATAGGGTCGCATTAAATATGCGTACGCCTCAGTACTTCGAACATAAATATATTTGAAACACTGCACGCGTTTCGCAGGGCAACCGAGTAAACAGTGTTAAAGCAATACAGATAGTACTAGATAAAGTTTTCAAATCGTCGACCATGTTTTGAATATTCATCAATTTAAATGTGCTACGTATACTCAAGCATCATCCGCCTGGACAAGTGATATATTTTTAGTATTGAAGTGAGCTAGTAGAAAACTATGGTCAGTAAGCTAACATGTTTCTTCAGTCAATATGGTCACATATTAGAAATCTTAGTCATAATGTTAGAAGCAGACTATCTGTTTTGGGTCAACAAGAGAACTGTGATCAGTGGTTAGTGACATGACTGAGAGTGATTTATAATGCCTCTAACCTATTCACCCTTTTTCGTTCTTCCAGCTTTGAATATCGTTATTCCTGTATACAAATCTTTCCACTCTATCTTACTAAACCATATTTAAAATGATTAGTCATTTTACTGTAATTGTTACAAACCTATTTTAAACTCTTTTGAAATTCATCTCTTCATAATACTTTGTTATGACAACTTCAGCTGATATACAATGAATGATCTAATCTCTGATCATTAAAGTCGTTAATCTAAACAAACGATAACTAATCTCATTGATGACATTGAAGAAGTTATGATTTTTCACCGCTCGACAGTTCGTTCTGTTCTACTTTACGGTTTCAAAACGTGGCCATTAAGAGTAGGAGATACTCGTAAGCAACTAGTAGTTGACTACAGATGCCTTTGAAATATTTCTCGCAACTGCTGGGATCACTGGGTAAGTAATAGTGAGGTTGGACTCAGGGTATTAGGGGATGATGGTAAATCAGTTATTGACGTTGTGAATGTTCGTCTACTGAGATGGTTGGGCCACGTTTTATGTATGCCTGAATACCGGTTACCACGACGTACAATGTTGACTAGTGTTGGAGATGGATGGAAGAAAGTTAGGGGGCAGCCAAACCAAAACGTGGCATCAATGCTTGAAGTCACTAACCTCTAGTCTGAGCTATGTTGGTAAATGCGGACTACTTGGTTGGGTTCCGCATGACTATCGTAACCAATGGTTGGAGACTTGTAGTGATCTACTTTTATCAAGAGAACGCGATTGGTTTAATGGAAACAATTATTATTATAACCAATTGCACCAGTGATTGTTTTACTGTACTTGTTTGCTTAACTGTACTAAAGATATCCATTATTCTTCTATTTTTCGTTCTGTTGATTGTGAACTTGCACGAACTTACGTTTTCTCAGTAAATCCGCTTGTACTCCTTTGGTACAATCTCGGTATTATTTCGATAAGACGAGATCACCAATAAATATACTTCGCCACAACTTTCAATTACCTTCTGATATTTGGTACACAACCTTCCTGTAGTGGTGATCATAGTCAATTGTGACTCGAAGCCACACTACAGACTCTTGGTGACATGGCTCAGAATCGATCACAATGGCGTATGTAGGTATATACACTCTCTGTCTTCCCTTAAATTAAGAGATTAAAATCACTTCATATCTTTCTTTCTAATAACTAATTCTTTCTTCCTGTACTATATCCTTATATGCAATCTTTCTTTTATATATTACCACAACCGAATTAACTACTTTTATGAATCCGGTGTTCATCTTGTTGTGTTAATGAGGTATGGCAACTTGGACCGATGCATACATATGCCTAGTCCTACGTTGTAGCTGACTGACTGACTGACTGACTGAATTTTCACTTCATCAGTAACATTTAATAACTGAGTAAACAATATTGAATTATCAAAATGAAAACATGTATTTGCAATGTTTAATGATATAAACATTAATATACTTATATACTTACATAAATACATTTAAATATTCAAGCATCTTTTCCAAGAACAAAAACAACAACAACAACAGCAACGATGACGAAAAAGGTGAAGATAAAAGAAAGAAAATTCAAAGAGGTTTCGAAATGCATCTGTTTCAATGTAATGGGAAAACGTAAACAAAATGGATCTATTCTCTTCATAAAAGCTTCTCTTCTTCTTCTTCTTAAACCATAATTGAATACTGGCACTAGATCATCTTGTTGACATGGTAACTAATTGAAATCATATTAGTATAATGTACTATTCATGGATTCACTGTACAGTAATCATGGTAGATTATAAGATAAATAATAAAATAATATTTAATATTTATAAATTGTATTTTATTCTATTTCATTTTTGAACGAGTATTCACTGATTTTATCACCCATTCTATCCCTTCCTATAAAAAAAAAACAATAAAATTTAATAGAAACAAATTATACTACTTATAAGTATATATGGATTTTGAAAATAGATAAACAATGAAGAATGATGAATATCATTATTTTATATGTATGCTAACTAGTGACTAGCTTCAAGATTTATTTCCTGGAGTTCCAGTGAGAAGCAGTGTCCGGTGGAGTTCAACCAGATCTATTCTGAGATAATAACATACTGAAGAAAATGATGAATTTATCGCTCAATTTCTTGGATTAGTTGAAGTTAGACATTAACACTATTGGATACTTGACTGGTTTAGTGGTCTAGATGTTAGGCGTTTGCGCACGAAACCGAAAGGTTCTGGGTTTAAATCTCACGAGATAGGATCGTGGATGTGTACTGTTGAGAATTCCCACAATAGAACGTAAAGGCCATTCAGTGCTTCTAGGTTTTCCATGGTGATCTAGCTTCGATTGACTCATGATCTCAACTATTGAAATCACTATAATATCCACAAAAACACCTTCTGATATTTAAAAAAATTTTTAGCCCATTTTTCAATTTTTTTCGTTTTGTTTCGTCCAATTATATGGCTAGTTATAAATTCGCTATAATTAGTGATTCAGTAGTTAAAATTGATATAAAATGTAAGTACTTGTCGACAAAGCACCTTTTCTTCAAATTATCTGCGGTAGTAATGTACAAAGTAGTGTCATGTGTGTCAGATCCTTCTTAGTACAGATCGAATGCTGTCGACCAAGTTGCAATGTGAACACATGGGCTCTATGATCCTGAAGGAACAAAAGGCGTATGAACCTATTGTTGGTCACCGGCTACCATGAAACTTCATGTACTAACGTTGCCCCATTGTCTTGTGGATTAAACATTCAGGTCAAGAAATCCGAACGTGCTCCCCACCCAAAGAGAACCACCTGCATTGGTTTGGGCGTCCGGGCAGCATCACAGCTCTCACACAAATCAATGACAACTACTACTGACCACATTGTTATTGTGTGGCGCATATATATTTAGTGCCCCCTTGTACTAATGTTTATGTGTTCAAATAATAATAAAAAAGTGTTTTGAAATGAAGGATAAATAAGTAGGATTTAGAATCTCATTGTCATATATACTGACTCAAAAAAAACTTTTTTCCTTCTGAAACATGATCATAGAAAAACCAAATCAAAACAGAAGGACTAGACACACATGACATTGATCGCCACTCAGTGATTAATCAATTGTGACTGCTGAGGAGTCTCATAGTAGGACGAAACGGCCGTCCAGTGTTCACAGGTTTTCCATGATGGTCTAGCTTCAAATGAATCATGAATTCAATCAGTGAAATTTCTAAAATCTCCACAAAACCCCTTCCGATATTCTTTTTTGATTTAATAATGAAAATTTTTATTCATAAATTCCTAAAGATTCTTTAAATCTTTGAAAGAAAATATTATTTTGGAAAATTTTCTGAAGAATTTAATCGAATCATTAAATTAATAATAATAATAATAATAATAATAATAATAATAATAGTGATTTGATCACATTAAGTGTTGACTACAACATAGTTACCATGGCAACATGAAAAGATGAAATATGAATCATAAAAAAAGGAAACAATATTGATTTTGTTTTTTTTGTTTGTTTGTTTTTGTTTTCCTATTCAGTGAACAGTATCAAAGTGGAGTTCATTATGAAAAAAATCCAGTAATTTTTTATACATTTTAATGAAACCTTTTTTTATATGTTGACTAAATTGTTGTCATATGAAAA
This sequence comes from Schistosoma haematobium, assembly GCF_000699445.3. Lineage (NCBI taxonomy): Eukaryota > Metazoa > Platyhelminthes > Trematoda > Strigeidida > Schistosomatidae > Schistosoma > Schistosoma haematobium. Next base: position 2,427,559 of record NC_067198.1, read on the forward strand.
ACGTAAACAAAAAAAGAAAAGAAAAGAAAAAGAAAAAAACAAACAAAAGAAAAACGCCTAAAATAGATAATATTGATAAGAATGAACTTTATGAAATTTTAACTTGAATATAAAGATGAAGTGCTGAAAGTGGATAGAACACATATTGAAGAAAACATTCAACTATGTCATAATGCAAACCCTCAATTGGAATCCTCAAAGCCAAAGGATAAGAGGAAGACCAATAGAGAACATATTACGTTGAGAAATAGAGATAGATATGAGAAGAATGAACAAGGAATTGGATAGAACTAGAAAGGAAGGCCGGTCAGTGGCCTATGCTCCATTAGGGGTAACAGGCGTAAGTAAGTAAATAAGTAAGTGGGTAACAAAGAAGTGATTAATTGTAAACCAATAATCATGTCATCAGAAGAGGTTTTGTGGAGATTTTAGACATTTCACTGGTTGAAATCATGAGTCAATTGAAGCTAGACTAACATGGAAAACCTGGGAGCACTGGACGGCCGCCTCGTCCCAGTATGGGACTCCTCAGCGGTGCGCACCCACGACCTCGTCCCCTGTGAGATTCGAACCCAGGACCTACTGCTTTCGCGCGTGAGCACTTAACCACTAGACCATTGAACCGGCATCCAATGGTGTTAATGTCTAACTTCAACCAATCCACGAGGTTGCGCCACCGTACACCATTGTCATCAGTGAGTTGATATCTCACAACAGGCCTGATTGAAATCCAGGGGTAACGGTCTCTCATTAGAACTCAAGGAGTATCTCTTCAAGTTAGTTACTAGTGAGCAGATGATTATTATCAGAAGGGCTTTTTTGTGGAGATTTTAGGAATTTCACTTCCAGGTTTTCCATGGTGGTCTAACTTCAATTGACTCATAATTTCAACCAGTGAAATAATCATGTTGTCATGACAAAATAAAATCAATTGAAAAACCTAATTATTTTATGTGTGAAATATATTCACAAAAATCTTTATTGTCATTATGTTGCCGTATTGAATCATTGAACAGTGTTGATTGACATGTAAGATGATAGATATTGATATAGATAGATAGTTTATAGTATTCAATATTCATATTATCTAAGAAACTTAAATACATTCTGTTTTTGAATAACTAGCTATATGATTCATTTGGCATTGTTTGCTTGAATCTTCCGATCGTTGTTAAAGACTGCAATTCATCAGTCTTATGTTGACATATCTGCATCTTGTGCGGATTGTCTCGATATTGTCTTACGTCACAAGCTTTTTAAGTAAAGATGGATGGCAACTTATAGTGGAATCCAGGACGCTGAATGTACCTGCATCCCAGAGTTGATGTTCACTCCGGGACTCAAGGCAGTTTGCACAAGATGTACATATGCCAAAAAGAGACTGATTAATTACAGTCTTAAATAACAAGGGGAAGATATAAGCAAATAATACTAAGTGAAGATAAACTTCACACAATGACTATCAGGACTCAGTAGCTAAGTGAATAACGCGATGGCGTTTGAAGCAAACGGTATTTTTGGGTTCGGGTCTCGAAGTGAACATCAACTCTGTGATTCAGGTACATCCAGCTGATGGGTCCCAAATAAAACATAGTGTCGCACATCCTGGATTTCATTACTAGCCACTACCTATCTTTGCTTATAAAACTGCCACATGACATTTCAAGTTTAAACAGCTGTAAATAATCTATGACATAATTGAATGGATATTGTTTCACTACAACTTATGTTATTTCTTTCTTGAAAACTGATCATTCAAATGTGAAACATCATTTCATAGTGAGATAACTCCTGGAGCCAGGTCAGGTTAGTCATCTATTTATTCGTGTATCTTCTCCACACTGATCTGCAACCGGGAAATTGGGAACCGAACCGGAATTGAGAATAAATCGAGTAGTGTCCCAGTCGACTTCTCTTCTTTCACTCGCGTGCTTGTCAGCCAATCAGGTGATAGAATAGTTTTCTTCTCTCACGCGTACTAGCCTCAAGGTTAAGCCGGCCACCCTATCGCGTCAAAGTCTTAATCTCCAGATTAGACAAGTCCTCAGCACCAAAACTGGATGGACAGATCAAGAACGTAACAGTTACAAATAACTGATTGTCAGTATTCATAAAAATCAGTGTCACCTTAACTTGAATTATGAATACAACAACTTTTGATCTAATTATAGCAATTGTTTTATGTTGATATACTGGAAAATGATGCGTAACTACAATAGAGGGATCTACAGGTGTTAAATTTTTAGAAATGAATAGTTTAATTTCCCTCGGTATTTTTTACTTGAATCTTTCCATTGATGTTTAGCACTGCAATTGATCAGTATGTTATTGGTATATTTGCATACTGTGTGTATTGACTCGATATTATCTTAACTCTCAAGCATTCTAAGCAAAGATGGATAGTGGATAGCAGTGGGATAATGAATGTACAACACCACGTCCTATTTAGGACTCGTCAGCTAGATGTACCTGCATACCATAGTTGATGTTTACTCTGAGATTCGAATCCAGTACCGTTCGCTTCAAACGATATCATGTTATCCACTTAGCTACTGAATCCTGATAGCCACCTGTTTTTGCGATGTGAAAATCAAAGTGAGCATCAACTCTGAGATGCAGGTACATCCAGTTGATGAGTCCCAAATAGGACGAAGTGTTGCGCGTCCTGGATTTCACTGCTAGTCACTATCCACCTTTGCTTAGAATAGTTTAATTGTTTCGTCTTTGGATAATACACTATTGACACAAACCCAGAGTCCGGAAATTTGCATACATATATATAAACTTTGAGTATCGCACATCAGTAATACTGATAGAGAAATATTTCATAAATAATGAACCAATCTCCTAAAATTCAAAACAAATATTTCAGCTTACTTGTACACCATTGCCAGTTATAGCTGAACAGCCCTGAATTTGCCATGGTCTATCTCGAATAGTTAGTAATCCAAGCCCTTCTGATATTCTGTTTGCTGGTTCGGCAGTGAGCAAGTCCTGTTTGTTGGCGAACACTATTAAAGGAACTCCAGCTAATTTATCTTCTGATAAAAGTTCCAAGAGTTCCTATGAGGGAAATACATTCTATGAAACAAGAAGTATAAAAATGGGCTAAATAATCGGTCACTTTAAGGAAATATTTTTATCTCATCTGAGGTAGTAAAAGCAACAGAGGATTCCCGTGGATCCTTTGGTGTTTGAGATAGTAAAAGATTTTACACTATCCGGGGAAATTTTACAATTCAAATTCAGGTTCAAAAAATGTTATCGAACTTGAAAAACACCGTACACGAAGGTCAGAGAAACAAGTTAAGATTTATAAAACCACCTGATCGAGCCACTTAAGTAAAGGACTAAATAGCAATAAAATATCACTCACTTGTCAGCGAAATTAAAATTGCAGGAGCAAATTTATATGCTACGAATGCATAGGAAACTATCATGAGCTACCTCCTTTCATTAATTTTTAAATAAAGGGATGAAGTTTTTTCGAGAATTCAACTCCAATGTTAGTTTTAGATACTGTTTCATCACTAGAATAAACTAACTGTTCCGTAGACCTTTAAACAATAGCAACATTATTGGTATGAGACTCAGGTATCTTACAATATGCAGTAAATGAAACACAAAGTAATCAACAAGGAATAGGAGGAACAAATATTTAAAGAATAGGGTAGATGGGTGATATAAGTAGGTTTTGTATCATTCATAGATCTCAAAAGCCGCAACATTCCTTGATATCACATCCACCTTCAATTCTTTAGAGTTGTTTGATATTGAATTTTCATTTATTAGGCGTATTTACGTAAACCGATTTAATACTATCGAATTCAAGTGATTTTATAACATTCACACAATGGATAGTATTTTAACCTAGCCACCAATAATTCGTGGGATATTGTTGTCAGGAAAATTTGCTGTATAGATCAGCCATAAACAAAAAGACATACTATTCCAACATTAGAATTTTCCCGAACAAGGGAACAAATATATTCTGAACACACCCTGATAAACTGTTCATGATTAAAGTTTACAGTTAATGAAAACACTGTGAATCACAGCTGTACAAAATACTTTTATTGAACCATAAAAGATATTGTGAATAAATTATGATTTAGTTGTCAGTCACTAAAATGGACTGAATTATCTTGTTTGGATAGTTGTATGGATATTAACGAGTGTTAAAAATCTATCCCCTCTTCTGATACGCTTAAATCACTAAAGCACTTGGTTTTTAACCAGAAACCGTGGATTTTTGAGACTTTCCATCTACTTCAAATTTTTTAGCCGAGGAGTATCACTATGCATCACTATAAAAGACAGGGAGTTAAGTCAAGTAAACAAATCTGCACTTTGTACATCAAGTAGCCGGTCTTTTGTGCCAAAAGTTCAAATAAGGTGCATCAGTTCGCTTGTATTTTATACCAATAAAAGTTCAGTATCTATCTAAAACATAATATGTTGGAAAACCACATTTTTTCTTTATTTCACTTACAATTGGTCTGTAGTTTCAGAAGGCTACCTACTGTTGTCGCTTGTAAGTGATCACCAGTGCTTATGGATTACTGCTCAGTCATTCAAAGTGCTTGGATTTAATAGAAAGCCGTATTATGAGGAGCAACTAAGCAACACTAATATTAGGCTTCTTTGAAAACTCTACTTAGAGGATAACTATTAATCACATAGATCGTTACTAAGTAGACGATATCAATAATTAGTATAGTGCATTCAGGTTTTCCGGGAGCTGAAAATAGTATGAACGCGGTAACGTATTATGAAGTGGTATGGATGCTTGACTATGTGTCTTAAGCCAATTAGACCCATCAATACTAGCTACGTTGGGAACGCATCTTGAAACCCATTAAACCACTCAGAATGAGAAATTATTTACTGGCATATTCAGTTTGCAGCTATTAGGATGATGTTTCAATACGATGTGAAATGTCCGATTTGATCTAGAGCAGAAACTAGTTATGATTTCCAATCAAATTCTTCATAAAATTAAAGGAAACCTCATTATCTGAGAGAAGTTTATATTAGGTATCTTAGCTAAACTGTTTTTCTAATAGAACTTATTCTTGACCAGATTTTCATATTCTATATATTTTAATATATTTTGATACTAGGTAAATGAATTCATCTCAGGGCTACAATAAACAATCGCCCTTTTACAGGGCGTTCGTCCAGTTGGTTGAGATAAAGGTTGTAAGACTAAATCGATGTAGATTAAGAGAGCAACAAGGGTAAGAGTGTACCCAAATAAAATGGGCAGAAAAATGTGACAAAAAATTAGCGAATTAACTGAAATGATATTTTGTAAAATGGCATTAAGATTAGTGGCGAGAAACTGCAACATATTATGGGATGGTACAAAGGCAAGATTAGAGAGTATGAAAACGTCTACCTATGTTTGTGAAACTACAGTTTCCTACCAGTTACTTCAGAAATTTTGAGTTGTTATTCATTATGGACTATATAGCCAGGTACCATCGCCCATAATTGGTTCAATAAATTTTGTGATAACCGACAAATATCAGTGAATAAACAAAAAAAGCTATAAAATACAAACGGATAATAGGGATTGGCAAAGTTTATCACCGTAAACAAAGTAGTCCTTTTTGCATGTAGATATTTTTATAAAAAAAGCAGAACTTACTTCTCCGGTTTCCTCAAAGCGCTTTTTATCTGAACTGTCGATCACATAAATCTAGGATACTATAAAGAAGAGGAGAAATAATTACCAAGATATCTGTATTTTCAAAGTAGTTTTTCCAATATGGGCGAATTTTTCGCTGTCCTCCAATATCCCAAACATTCAGTTTGAACCCTTGTGACTGAACGCTTTTGATGTTAAACCCCTGAAAAATTAATAAATAATTTTTTAAGTACTTGAGTGGGAGTTGTTTGAGTTATATCTTCAGATGCCAAGTGTTTAAGCAAAGTTGTCTTTCCTGCATTATCTAAACCAAGAAGAAGAATTCTTATTTCTTGTTCTGGTTTGGATTTCAATCTCCTTAAAAGACTTAACAAGCCCTGAAAGGTTAGTACATAACAGTCGTCATTAATAAAATGCTACCATTACGAAAGTTGACAAACCACTACTAGTTGTTATGACAACAACAACAATTAAATAGGCCTAATATCCAATATATTTGTGACTAGCTCATATAAACCTGTCGATTTCTTTTCACTCGTTTTATGTCATTTCGGCATGGTTATAGGTATTTATAACTCAGGGGAACTGAGAGGAGATTGTTGTCGGTTCTTACTTTGGCTACCTCTAAATTCTAGTACTAGGGACACGACGCACGTAAGACGGTTCCACAAACAAATAGTCGGACCATGAAAATTTTAGACCAGACTAAGCATGTAGGTGACGCCACGAGATGAGGTAAAGGCAGAAAACCTTCAAAATTAGACCATCCATCATCAAATGATCAGTTAATAGTCGAAGATGTCCATGTCCAAGCACAAACGGGAAGTATTGACCTTGGCGTAGACGGCATTTAACGTGGTCATAAACGAGGTACTTTGGGGAGAGCGACGAGAACGCTCCCTATATTCTTTATACTAGGCCAGTCTACACGATCACGAGGAGGTACCCTAAGCATGTTGTATATTCATAAGCGTGGTGTAAGCTAACAGCTGTTGACCACTTGGATATAGTGAGGATTATGATTCGGAAATCTACCCTATACAATATACCTTTGACAAAGCACACTCCTGTAAAGAAAAGATCTTGTGTTAAGCAAGGCGTTGAATGCTTGCTACATGTTATAGGAGGATAAGAAGTGATCTGACAACGGTACTCAACATTCCAAGTACCTCAAGTCACCCTAACATGAACACCCTACTGGAATATCATTATCACACACCTTGGGTTAACCCCGAGGACTTGCACACGAAGAGCGAAAACCTACCAAATACTTCGATTCCACATCCTTACACACTATCAGTTAGGCAAGTTAATTATTTATTCTTGAAATAATCATCTCTTAGCACTTGAATTACCACTTTACTATTCTCATATTTCAATGAACTGACTTATCTCCTGGTAGTCCAATGTATGTTAGTTCTAGAAACTGCAACACCCTGAGAAAAACGCATTTACTCGAATTAAAAAACTTACAAGTCCGCAGATTCAAAATAGTTCAAATGGTTCAAATGGTTGTGGATGGAATAGAAGAAGCTTTCGCTTAACAGGCTTCCGTGTTTATTAGCAGTGGATCACCAAAACCTCCAGGCAGGAACCTAGGTATATTAACTATAGTAGATTAAAAAAAGAAATTGGTAATTCATAATAAGATGTTACCCTTAGTCCTTAATAATAGGTCAAGTTTCCTCTCAAAGGACCCATGGGAAGTCGTTTGGACTAATTCAGTCGTCAGCGAATTCCAACATTTGACAACTCTTAAAGAGTAGAAGTTGCGTCTACAGTCCGTTCTGCTGTAGTGTCTCTCTAGTTTCTAGGTGTGTTACCCCTTAGGTTTGTGTTGAGACTAAGCTTAAGTAGGTGTTTAAGTGGATGTCCAGCAGTGTTATAGATACTGTAAGCCATCAGAAGGTCACCTCTAAGACGCCTATACTCTAATGAGTAAAGGTTAAATGATTGAAGGCTCTCTTCATAAGGTTTGAATTTGAGTCCCCGAACTGCTTTTGTGGCGCGTCATTGGATACGCTCCAGAGTGACATTATCGTTTTGGAGTGAGGGAGGAAGTACTATGTTTCCTTACTATGAATGGGGACGAATAAAACTGTTAAAGATTATGTGGAATGTTCTTCCGTCAAACTGGCCAAGGATTCGCTTCAATGTTATCAGTGCAAGGTTTGCTCGAAAGGCATTTCTGTCATAGTTATCGTAGGACTTTAAATCGTAGGCACCAAGACCCCTAAATCTTTTTCAACTTGTTGTAACTGTTGTCCGCAGCATGTCGCAGATGGGCTACTTTACACTATGAAGTGTTAAAGCTAAGTCCGTTATCGTCTGCCCAACTTTGAAGTCGAATCAAATCTTCCTGAAGTGCAAGTATATCGTCTTGGTTGTGTATCTCTCTTCAGATTTCACGTCATCAGCAAAAAGTAATAAGTCCGACGTTACCTGTTGTGGAAGATCATTTATATGAGTCAAGAAGACAAGAAATCCTAGTACTGAGCCCTGGGGGACCCCACTAGGACATTCCATAGCCCAAGATAAAGTAAAGTTAACCCTGGCCTTGAAATGTCGACTTTTCAGATATGAAATGAGCCAATCAGTCAGAAGTGGTCTGATACTCAATCGTTTGAGCTTATTGATAAGATATATATGGTTGACCCTGTCAAAAGCTTTTGGAAATCAAGGCAAATTATATCAACCTGCCCCTTGCGATCAAGGATGGTTGTCCATCTCAATTGACTGATCACTAGGTGGTGATCAATATCATGTGTGCAGATCGAATGCTATCGATCATGTTGCAATGTGGCCACCAGTCTAGGTGACTCGACATTGCGGGCACTATATATTGAGATTAGATGGTGGTTGGAGCATCAGTTCTCTCAGGATTACAGGTACAGCTTGGTGACGAGTGTCAAGTAGCACGAAACCCGGGTCCAGGGTTTCCTGTCGACTACCTCCAACCACCATCTAATGGTTGTCCATCTGTCCACCGAAGTCAGCAGGTTGGTCATACAAGAGTAACCCTTCCTGAAACCATGCTGTTGGGGTGCGAAGAAATTTAAGGACAGTAAATAGTCATGTATACAATTGGATATCAGGGACTCAATGATTTTTGAATGTATAGAGAGGAAAGCCGCCGGTCGGTAACTTGAAGGTTCTTTGCGTCGACCTCCTTTGAAAAGTGGTGTAATGTGAGCCAGCTTCTAATGTTCCGGTAGTTTGCCTCGGCTTAGCGAGTGTGAGAACATCACGCTAATCGCTGTTGCCAGGATTGAGGCTGCAGAATGAACCATATCTGGGCCAGGAGAAGTGTCTTTTCTTGGGTGTCGCAGTTTCCGGAACACTAAGTCAGCGTTCAGGTTCACCACGGAAAGTCCTGTGCAGTTGCAGATGAAGCTGTCATCGGTATAGTTGATGAGGATCTGTTGAAATGTCCAAGAGTATTGTTCAGCCAAAAGGTTGGCGGCGTCGCCGTCGTTATTGGTCGTGTCATTAGGACCTAGTAGTTGGGAAACTCCAGTTTTGGCTTGATGAAGAGGGGCTGTATAACGGAATAAGCTTTCTCAGATTGGAGACAAATTTATCCATATGCGTGATCTGGTACTGAAGCCTGTCATCCTTTATAGCTTTCGTGCATATATTCCTTATATGTTTGTATTGCCTGTTCGCGCCGTTGTTGTCAGTTCGTTTGTATTCTGCCCAACAGTGCCTTTTGCGGCTTAGCAGGCGAAGAGTGTGGTTCGTGATGTTTGTAGGTTGCTTGTAGTTATTGATGACCGTTTGAGGAACTGACTGCTTGGTAGCACATAAGAGCGTGTGCAGTAAGAAGTCCCAATGAGCGCTCATATCAAGTTGAGGGTGAACACCCCCATCCACATGTTTTATATAGCCCTGTAGAGCTGACACATCCAATCGTTTGAAATTCCAGCGCCTGATGTTGGTTGGGTGTCTTAGCTCAGTTTTTCTGACAAACCTGAAGGCTATAACGGCATGATCGCTTTTCCCCGGGGGGAGCCAGGATGTAGAGGTTGTCAACTAGAAATTCTTCGTTTGTAAATACTTAGTCTAGGCGCGACGGTATCTAATTGTTTTTCTAACGAGTTGCCGACTTCACATTTTCGTATAATCCCAAATCCTCAATGAGGTTGAAGAACCGAGCTTCAGTCGAGTTTTCACTTCTATTATACGTATGTTCCGCGAAATTGACTCTAGGGAGATTGAAGTCCCCTAGAATCAGGATATGAGTGAAACCGAGACGCGTAGAGCGGGATAGTCCTCCCAGAACACGACTGTCAGCAATGGGATTCCTATAGATGACCCCGACTAGGCACATCAAAGTAGTAAACAATCTTACAGAGCACCATACAGACTCATCAAGATTGTTGAACTCATAGTTATGAGCTTGGTTTACCTCCAAGCAAGATCGTATGTATACGGCTACTCCACCCCAATCCCTGTTTTTCTATCATTGGGGAACAAAGACATCCCAGGTATTGCTAGCTCCTGGTCCGCAAACTGAGAAGATATCCAAGTTTCAGATATTCTTATCAGATGAGCCTTGTTAGCATTGCCAAGTTCACGTAGCTCACCCATTTTATTTGGTAGACCCGCGGCGTTCATGTATAAGCAGTTTATGCTTTCATTTTGAAAAGCGTGAGCTACCTGTTTGTCTTTATGAGCCTTACGTGAATGGACAGGTAGCCTACCTATATAAGACCTGCCGAGCTGGTAGGCCCTGTCCTTTACACGTTTTTTTTTATGATCAAGACAGTCCACAAGTTGAATGGTCAGCTCCAACTTGCCTTTGTGCTTGACCCTGGCGTCATGTGGCCTATCCGGGAGCGCAGGGATTCCAGTTAGCGACCGACGTCCGTTGGCACGAAATGCTTCCGGATTTGCAGCGGCCATATGGGAGGATGGGAAAGTTATCCTCATTAGCCGGGGTCTAGAATCACCGTCCTTCTTGGCTAGTCTCGTCACATGTTAAGTCAGTATGTTTTCGAGCCTCAAGGACTGCTCAAGGAATTTCCATTCCCTAATATAAAATTTTGCTTGACTAGGGTCGGTGTTTTCAGGTACACCTTGCACAATTATATTTCTTCTGCGGAAAATCTTCTCGCAAGATTCTTTATGGATGTTCCGGATGAGGTTGCGCTCAGAATACGGTATGTTGGGCAGTGTTCTTGCGTTCCCATCGGATTTCAGTAAGTGCGACACTTGGGGTGTTCAGCTTAGACGGTGACGCCTGGTTCTTTTTAGCTCTGTTAACGTGAGTCCAATCACCTACAGAGTTTTTGGGAACTACTCTTGCATCCAAGAACCCTGAGCTGGGAGACCCGAGTTTATTGAGGGAGTCCATTACCGTAGACGTGATGATGTTGCTGAGTTTTAACATGTCATCATTAGTGCTAATGCATGCTCGAACGATGGTATACCTGTCGATATCTCTATTCATGTTTTCGTTGCGCGCCCTTATTTGTCTACCCGTTTTACGACTGTCATTTTCCAAGTTTGCTGACAACTTATACCGCAGACCTGTCAATGGGACAATGATGTTACTCAGCAAACCTACAGCATCTGTGCTGCTTGGAATAGATTCTTTAGATCAGAAATGGTACTTTTGCTGCGTAAGAACACAGCAAAAGTTTGAGAAATGCAAATGACGTTAGGACTAAACTTCCCAGACTGACTAGAATTTGTGCAGTGAGGTGGCTAGACTTCCACCGTTGAACGGTGGGAAACGCTTCAAAATCCCAATCACTAGGCTAAATCCGTTTCTAACAGGAGAAACAACCTGACTGCCCAAGTCATCGATACCATTCCGGAATTCCACAGTATGTTTGGTGCGTTTGTAGTTGCTAATCCGACGAAAGTTGATGAGTGGGTACAGGTCGAGAACAAAAAACGACATAACGCTAATAAAGAAAATCCAACCCCTTCCCTAAAATTAGCCGAGAAATTAATCACTGATCACAGTGACAGGTCAGTTATCTTTCATAAAGTGAAAGCTCAGAACCCAAAACTCGTTTTGTGCATGACGTTAGGTTTGTAGGACAGATACGTAATCAACTTATGCCTCCGAATACGTTGCTAAAGGTGTATAGACAAATTAGCCAAATGAATTTGTAACATATAAACTAGGCTGCTTAAAGTAGTATTTAAATTTCCTAATGAATGGGACTTGATATTACGGAATGGACATAAACTAAACGGGTCAGGAGTTTTTGTCTGTAAGGACTTACAGCCCGCAGATCATGTAGAAAGATGAGAAGCCGAAAAAGATTTAACAGTAAGGGCCTGAAAATTGTAAATTTTCGGATTGTGAGGTTTCAACAGGGAATGATAGCGAATCCACTATGGATGCAGCACGAAGCCATTTAAATAGGCTTCGGATATGTTACACAAATGCTCGAAGCTTGCTTAATAAGCGATCTGAACTGGGTGTGCAAATTTACTCTACCAAGCCAGATGTAATCGCAGTCACAGAAAATTAGCAAATACGTATATAGTATGGAACTTGATCTTGAAGGTTTCACGTAAGAGCCAACAGAATCCAGAAGCGTAAAGGAGGAGTACTAGCTCTATTCATTAGGAACACTATCCCATTTACCATTATCGACACTATATCTCATGAGATTGGGACGTAAGAATTAGTTAGTTGCCGTTTGAAACGCAAGAAACAAGAACTGCTATTTTGTTTGGTCTACCCCAGTAAGCTGTGAGGTACATGAGTTCTTTTTAGACAGCTTCAATATTTGGTCACAAAGTGGTTGATAATTAATCCGAGGAGACTTCAATGCACAGAGAGTAGACTGGAAGAATCTGAGGATTGAATTGTCAGGAAATTCCTACGGGCATGAACTAGTTGATGCTATTATTGCATGTGCCCTAGTACAGCATGTGAAAGAAGTGACTAGGTACGACTCGGACTCTGAATCATCCTTACTAGGTCTTATATTGAATCACTATGAGGATGACGTTGAGAACATCTATTACATGCCACCCTTAGGTAAAAGTGATCATACAGTTCTAACTTTTGACTTCCATAAAACTGTCAATCACGAGCACGCGTTAGCTCAACCCAGACCTAACGTCTGGAAAGCAAACATACCAGATACCATGCACTCGGCATCGTTAGTGGATTGTACAATCGACCCGGAGTCCTCAATCGAAACAGCTTGGCACACATTCCGAAATTTATACTTAAGAGTTACCGCACCTCACATCCCATGGATTATATCAAAAGAGCCGAGAAACCCTCCACCATGGTTCATTGATGAGGTCCCCATCCTTCTACTTAAGAGGAGAGGAATGTGGGAAAGACTTAGGTTAATGGGTACAGATGAGGAAAAATCTCAATATCGAGAAGCTTGAAAAACTCGTGCCTTTACCCTCCTTAAGCTAAGAAATTTATAGAACGTCACAAACTCTTATATTAGTATATAAAGTAAAGGACTAAAAGAATAGGAAATATTCCAGCACTATGAGGAGACAGTAACGCCTCACCATTTTTGAAAACGACTGTGGTAAAGCTCAAGTATTCTCAAACTAGTTTAGAAATGTATATACCGTTTAAACACCCTTCTTGCTAGTCCATGCAAATCCCCCCCACACACTGGACAACGTGACCACCAAAAAACTCTATGTCTTTGGTCTTCTAAATAAGCATGAAACAGGCAAATCCACGGAACTCAATGAAATGCATCATAGGTTACCAAAGAAACTAGCTAACTTCGTTGTGAACTTCTGAAGTATATGTTCTAATCTATCTGTGACCCATGGTCGATTACCACAAGACTGAAAAATCGCCATAGTAATCTCTGTCTTCAAAACAGGTACGAAACATAAACCTGAGAACTATCGACCCGTTAGCCTAACTAGCGTGGTTGTTAAAATTTTAGATTGGATTTTTCGGAACGTGTTGTTCAAGTATCTCAATAAAAACCAGATGCTTTCGGAAAAGCAGCATGGCTTTAGAATAGGCTATTCCTGTCTCATAAAAACTGAAAGTTACCTATAGACATAGCGTACATTGACTTCAGTAAAGCGATTGACAAAATCTCTCACAACCGTGTGTTATATAAGTTAAGAAATTCAGGGATTGGGTGCAGTTTATTGATGTGGATGAAAGACTTCTTAGTCGAGCGTCAACGAGGAGTACGGGTGGACTCCAAGTTATCTAGCTGGGAAACTGTGCCTAGCAGAGTTCCTCAGGGTACAGCAATGGGGCCAGTCTTATTCCTCTTGTATATGAATGACCATCGAAAATTGGCAGTTGCCGATTAATATTTTCAAGCGTATTGTGATGCATATTGGTGAACAAGGTAGATACGTACGTGACGAAAAACACTGAGCTACCTGTTGTTCAGACAAACAATGACTTGAGAATCATTGTTAGCTACGACTTAAAATCTACTGCACACTGTCGTACAATAGCCACATGGTCAGTATGTAGGGTCGACGCTAAAACTTTTTAACGCTGAATATACTATTTATGCATCCTAAACTTGAGTGCTGCATGCAAGCGGCTAGCTCGTGTTTAAAAAAGACAGCGACTTTGGAAAAAGGTTCAGAGAACAGCAATTGGACTGATTCCCGGAATAGCGAAGCTCCCGTAAGATCATCGACTGGTTAAGCTAAACATTTTCCCGTTGCTATATCGAAGAACTAGAGGTAACCTGATTACAGTTTTCAAATTATTTGGTGATAAATTTGCACCTGACACCCCAATATTTTTGTCTTTCAAAGCAGAGAATTTACGATGGCACTCAAAAAATGTTCACAAGCTCAGGACAAACTACTTGTCAGTTGACTACTGACTTTCCCATCGAATCATCAACGAATGGAATTCAGTGTCTCAACACGTGGCTGAAATTGCATCTGTTGACTCTTTCAAAAGACAGTTGAATCAACTAAGAGACCATCACAGCCAGGACTAACACAGGCCATCTAGCCTCTTGTCCTTTCCAAACTGAAACTGTCACCAGATACCTAGAATCATTCTGAAACGATAAAAAGTGAGTGAAAAGAAATCGTTCACTTGATTCAAGCTTGTGAAGATATTGGATTTATCGGAAACAACAGTTAACGTTTGATTCAAAGTATTTTGCAAAATATATTGGACATTAAATCGCATGTCTATTGGTTACCGTCTATTATGAATCAAGGACGCGGTAAGGTGTACGGTCTTAGTTTCCCAACTAGAAAGCCCAAAAATGAAATAAAGGTTTCGGTAAATGACGTCTTCAACGAGGAATCCGATAAAGAGGAAAACTACAAAGAACTTGTAGGGGTTTCATCGTTTATTGACGATAAATTTTCAGAAACCAGCCGATTATTCTCAAACGACTTGCATAGCTCAGAATAGGATTAATCGAAGGGTATCAATGCGTTCCATATTTTTGAAAATATTCAGGTAAAAACAGAGTTAGAAAAAGCCTTCGAGGAAGACCCATCAGTATTCCAATACGATGAATACTTAGACGATATACACGATAAAAAAGCAGAAGATATTTCTAGAAAAACCGTCAAAACAGTGGGTCTTTTAAATCTTAATTTTTTCAGTCCAAGTATGTCGGTAGACTTATAAAGGCATCCAATGAGCGAAAACTTGAGAG
Organism: Schistosoma haematobium; assembly: GCF_000699445.3. Classification (NCBI taxonomy): domain Eukaryota; kingdom Metazoa; phylum Platyhelminthes; class Trematoda; order Strigeidida; family Schistosomatidae; genus Schistosoma; species Schistosoma haematobium. The sequence continues at coordinate 2,442,826 of NC_067198.1, forward strand.
AGAGCTATGTGTCGAACGGAAGGCTCAGAAGGAAATTGAAGCAGAATCTGATATGTGTAACAACAAGGAGTCATTCGTTACCTCAGCGTACAAAAGTAAATTAAGTGAACTTCGCGCACTCGTAGAAAAACGCAAGGAAGAAGAGGAGAGAGAGAAAGTTATGGATGTTTGCAAACAAGATGGCTTAGGGGGATTTTACCGGTTTATGTTTGATAATCAAGATAAAACATCTGCGGGATATACAGTAAGATCCTTTTTTATTGGCTGCCATGTTTGCTAGCTTTCATTTTTACTTGACTCATATTGCACGAAACTCTGTACACTTGCCTGATCTTTACTGAGAAGCATGTACAAAGTGTTAGGGAAACAAGGTGTTGATAGCGAGGAACAGCATGTGCAGTCTATAATTATTGGACAAAAACATTACCGAGTAGTTTAATGCCACTTTTCTAACTCGATAAGTTGGATTTATTAGTTATTCACTTGATGCTCTTTTGATGTCTCTCCTTGCGAAAATTTTTCACTAGAGATGTGCATAGTTGTAGTCATTCTGATTATCTCCTAGAAAACCAACTGACAAGCACCTGGCTTTTTATTGATACGTAGAGGTAATGTAATTATTGCAAGGAGGCACATATCCACTAACATTGGGTTACTGACACTTGAATAAAAAGTAATAGACCTTTAAGCAGTAACTATGGACTATTTTTGCACACAACTATCACTGCTGTGGAAATAACGTTTAATGCTCCCCAGCATTAGTTACTTTACTGTTCATTTTCTGGTTTTAAAAAGCATTGAGAATAACAGTCAACGGACAATTCCAGAATGTTTCAAAAATAAAACTCCATTTGTGTTATATTTAGTTATGGTCTTTCCTGTAAGAAATGGTGTGAAAAAACGTAATATGGTACACTCTTTATCCCTCGTTCATGTTAGCTGAAGCTAATTGGGGTGTAAATAACCAGTCCATTTCCGAGTTGCAGTTGTAGGGCAGCACGTTTGCAATGCCTGCTAAAAGTTAGCGCTAGTTACAGTCTATACAAATTTGTAGAACGAAATCATTACAACCCGTGACTGTCAAATCACTATGCAACTCAACTCTGTACTTACTGGTCATATTTCAATCAACTACTTTTGAGGTGTATGTTCACAAGATTGCTGCTACTTTCGGGTACCCATCTTAACTTTGAATATGTTCTGGGTAGCGTCAAGCTTAATCTTGCATCCTGATGACTAGCAAATGTCTTGGTTTTAGTCCTTATTGTGGGTGCACCGTTCGTATTTGGATTATTCACTGCGTACATACTCAGAAATCTTAAACATAATACAAACTAACTCATTTACCGGATACTTGAATATGAGCTGTACTCTGAGTGTAAGTTAAGAGAATGTGACCTTGTGTGTGATGTGTTGGTATTTATAATCATATAAATAGAAAAATTATATATACCATTAGTATTTAGATAAATCCAGAATAATCAACTTTTACATTATTACCTGTTCCAATTAGGAGGAATGCCATCATCGCACTACAAGCAAAGAAGATTGTTTGGAAGCAGACTCTAACTCTGCATCTACAATTAAAAAACAAACTGTAAAAGAACATACAAGGAAAAAGACCGATGTTATTACAGAGCAGTATGATAATGATGATAATAATAATAATAACAAAAATGTATCATCACCCTCACCAAATAAAGCTTTTCCTAACTGTGATGATGATGATGGTGTAACCGAAAGTGATCGTAAAGATGATAAAACAAGGTATATGATTACATATATGTAACATTTTGTTTAGAAATATGGATTTATTTTGTTTCTAATCAGTATACTGATATGATTTAAATAGCATTATATTTGTTATGATCCGGTTATAGCTATGACTAATCAAAATATCTTTGTCATAGTGAACGCATATGTTAACATAATGGGTCAATGCAACACTTATAGTTTTCAGCAAAACTTAAATTATGCTTCAAATAACTCTTAATACAGTTACAAATTATCAAAGTGACAGGGGAGTCAGACATTTATTCTTTGCAGTAAACGACGCTGATACATGGGAAAAATATGAATAGCTAAACCTTTTCAGGGTGTTTTGAGAACCCAACCATACAGGATTCGAGTTTTATAACTGCTGATTGTAAACCTCCCATTCTGTTTAGTTCATTAAAGTTCACTTACAGGCTTTTACGTAAATTAGCTCATATTAATTTAAATGTATTCTATCATTATACTGGATTATATGTGTTTCATTATGTGGAAATTTCATACAATCACTCAACCCAATCTATCAGTTAGTTGAGTAAAACATAAACAACTACATGATAATAGATGAAAGCAATAATCAGTACTTTTACATGTGGAAACCATTAAGATTTCACAACTACTAAGAACAACTAATGAGATTGCAAAGTCATCATCAAACTCTCTTTAAGTTTGTGTTGATGTGAAAATTTTATGGCTTAATTATTCAGTTCATAGATCAAAATATTACTATATAGGCATATCATTGTGTTTGAAGTTTCATCATTTCACAATATCTGACCAATTGTTAACATTTTTACTTCAACATTTTATTTATTTATTTATTTAAACACATGAACATTGGTACAAGGAGGCACCACAAGCCTATGCGCCACATAAATCATTTGAGTTATGTGAGGGCTGGGATACTTCCAGGGTGCCCAACACCTGGAGCCTTTGACCTAAAGGTCTAATCCACAAGACAGTGGAGCAACGTCAGGAGGAGATGCAGTCCCATGGTAGCCAGTGACCAATAATTGGTTCATACGCCATTTGTTCCCCCAGGATGCTGGAGCCCCTGTGCACCATTGGTTCGGGATCAGGGTTTTCCAAACCCCCCCTAGGTGGAATCTCCATGTCCACTAACCCGATTAAAGCGCCGGACTTTCGCTTTTCGTCCTCTGAGTTTCGTAAAGAACACCCTAGCCGCGAGAAGTCAGTGAGTAGAACTTCCCTGTCAGTGGCTGTATGCACGTGGTCGTGTGAGAGCATTTGGAGAGCGAGAGCTGACTCTACCTACTCTTGGCCGTACCAGGACATTTGGGGGTTGTATTGTTGGATGCCTCCTTGTACATATATGTTTCAACACAACCTGACCGATATATATATATATATATATATATATATATATATAATCATTTTTATACACAGTTCATAAATATGTTTGTCCATCTATAAATTTAATCAAAGGTTGTCACTCAATCCCTTAACAACTAAACTTCATTTATTATTATTAGTAATACTTATATTTTCTCAATTATATCACATAATAGAGCCTCTCATCAATCGAAGAAAGATCTAAATACTTATTTGAATAAAAAGAATCAAAAAATACCTGGAATAATAATGGCACGTTTACGAGTAACTACTGATGAAGAATTAATTGCTGCTCGTCAACGTTATTTAGATAGAAAAGCAGCTGGAATACATGCAGTTATAGTTGAATCAGATTAATGATTGATTAGATGTTGTTCTTCTCATTTTTTGTTTGTTTCTGTGTATATGAATTCATATTTTTATATTATTTATTGATTTTTTATTGTTGTTATGGGAAATAATCTTTAAATTGGGATAAAAGAAATTAGCTTGGTAACAATATCCATTTAATATCAATGAACTGAGAATGGATATTATTACTATTATTGTATAAAAAGGTATTGTAAATAAATCATAGTTGAATATATACTTTTCATTGTAATTTGCTTTTCATATAGTCACTAATTGATTTCTTGTTTACTTGAGTTAATTTGAGTAAATATCCCCCCCATCAACCCTTACCCTTGTGATAACTTCTTCTGTTATGGTTTATTATACTTCTAAATATAGTTGATAAGAGATTATTTCAAATGTGATGTGATGTATTTACTACACTATAGATAATTGTATATAGTGATTTTGTCCATTTTTGTTCCTCTTGTTATTATTGTATGCGAAAAGATTAAGAGTAAATTAGCTGTTTTGATTTGGTAAATTACATTGGTGTTATAACTTGTGCCCTTCTGCCTTATTAATATATAACGTAACGATACCGTCAATTAGAGAACAGTGAATTATCGATCGGACCAATGACGCATAAAACGCGTACAAGCAGTCTAAAGTCTTTATCGGTCCTGATTCCCGCCTAGCCCTGACTGTTAAGTGTAGAATACAAATCTCAGCCTCCGTGATATGAATCATGTATTTGAAACATACTGGGTTTATATATAAATCAAACAGACAATATCGTACCATAAAACAAGAAACAATATTTGTACAAGATTTAGCCAAAAGTGGCTGTGAATGTGGGGGGTAGTAAATGATAGACAGGGCATAATTGAAGAATGGTAAATTGTATAATAATAGTTCGTAGGTCAAAATAAAGCTCATAATAAGAGGGACATGAATATGAATAGTTTAGTTACTTAGTAACTATACAACAAAAATGTATTTATAGTGTTAGTCTAGACATAGATTCTAACAGTTACCATTCATTATTCTCATCGGGATATAATCGGAAACAGATTTTAGGTTTTATAACTCTGGTTTTTAATGAATCTATGGAACCAAAATCAAGTTACAAGAATCACTTATTATCCGTTGTATTGAAAACATTGTATCTTCAAATCAAACATCAATTGAGAATTAGCATCGTTATTTAGTAACCATTCTAGTTTGCCATTTAGAATTGTTGTGAATAATGTTATTCATGATTAAAAGCTTAATATTTCAGCCTGGGATTTCCTATACATTGTTCAGATAACTGAATTGACTGGCCTACAGTTTTTAAAACCAACAAGAAACGAGTAGTTATCTTGTCCTAGTATGGTATTTAGAAGTGTTCATCCATGGCTCCATCGGAGATTGAACCCAGTACCCGAGAAGCTGTAACCAGTGAAGTTAGACTATTGGGAATATGAGGCAATTACTAGTGGCATTGGAAGATATTTGATTATTATGATGATTTGGTTGAAATTAGACGTGTAAACGACTGGATATTAACTCTGGTCTTAAAGTCAGACGTTCGCGATAAGGCCTAAAGGTTACGCATTCGATTCCGGCAGGGTCATATATAAATACTCGTGATGAATCTCATATCGGCTATCCGATGCTTTCTGGTTTACAATGGCTCTCCAGTGATTGTCAGCCTATATTGTAAACTATAAAACAACCAAAAACCGCTCATGCTAATGACTGTTGCATTTTGACATATCCACTTGTTGTACATTTACCAGCATAAATGTCCTGGTCGTCTGACGATTGTCAGCATCAGGATGCGCCAGTAAGTTCATTATGTCCTTCGTAAATTTCAGTGTTTAGTCCCGAACAAGGAGAAATTGTCTCAATTTCCTGTTGCGGATTATTATTAAATACGATGTATTACAATCAAGAGCGAAATGAAGGTATCCTTGCATTATGATAAGCAGAACAGTAGGCCCAGTAGTCAAGCTTTACTATAATTGACTTTGGAGTGGTCTATAGAGCCTTGATCAACCCATCACTTATATCTCAAACAACGTTTGATAAAATTTCTATTTTTGGTATTTTGTGCATAACAAAGTTGTTTTACTATTGGCCGTTGTGTTACCTTTCGGCAACCGTTTATCTTGCAGCTTATTAACTCTCCAAAGCAGTTATCAGTCACTCACAGTCTATCTTTGTAGATTATCTGTTTACCGCCATTCTGTACGTACGGCATCACTGGTTCTACAATCCACTCTCTATAATGCTGAAACTACTTTCTAGATTTGCTCTGTTCAGTTATCAAGTGAAAATTTTACACCCTTAAAATGACCTTAAACCTGTTAATGAAATGACTTATGTAACTCAGCAGCTCGGCGGATAAGGCTTCAGTGAGTGTTTGCAACATTCGTTCCTTAATAATAACACTGAAAAAAACACCCCTAACATTGTTGTTAGTCATTGCTCTATTTCGACAGATAGTATTCATGAATCTACAATTATATGGTTGATCGTACTAGAAAAAGTACAAATAACATTAAAACAACTAGTTTAAACTTATTACCCATACTTGCCCCATATTAATGAATAGTTCTTCCCACTCTTCCCCCATTCCACTCCTCGAACCTATTGCCTAATAATAGTCTTTAAAATGATATAATTGGTTACTATTGTTTTAAAATGCATGTAAAAGCAAATCATTTCTTCAGTAATCACTAGTTTACATTCAAATTCGAACGTAGTTACAGCCAGCGATAGTTTGTTTCTTAGCATGCTATTGTTCTATATATTTGTGCGCAAAATGTGTACACCCAGACTCAATGATCACATATTTCGTTTAAGTTTAGGCCAATTGGGGAAGATAAATAGTGGGTAACAGTGGAATTTAGGACGCTCGTTCCGTACTATTTGGGACTAGTCAGCTAGATGTAACTGTAACTCAGAGACGCTGTTTACTTTCGTGTTCGAACCGTGTACCGTTCGCTTCTAAGGCCGTCACGTTATCCACTTAACTACTGAGTCCAGATAGCCAGTGGTTTGTATAGGTGTATCCAGCTAAAGATTCTAAAATTGAAGGAAACGTCCGTCTAGGATTCCACCGCTACCCATCTGAGGTTGTTGGTAATTTTTATCAAAACAAACAAACAGAATCAAATGAATGCATTCTATTTCAAGGTTACCAATCAGCTGAGAATAGCCTATAATTACAATTAAGAATATAATTTGAAACAGAAGTTTGAAGTACTTCAGTTTAGTGAAGCTAATCTGGTTGTTCGGAACTGATTCAAAATTCATTATGCGAGCATAACGATATAACTCATGATTAAATGTAGTTTAGATTGACTCAATATTTATATCAGTATAGGGTTGTGGAGATTGTTAAGTTTTTGGTTAAGATCATGAACCGATTGATGTTAGACGACCGTTGAGAACCTGGAAGCACTGGACGGCTGTTTCGTCCTATTGTGAGACCCATCATCAATGCGCATCCAGTGTTCCCAGGTTTTCATTGGTGATGTAACATCAATCGGTTCATGATCTCAATCAATATTTATAGTTTGAAAAATTTCTCTTGTAGACTATGAGGAGTATTACTTTCAATCTGCATGATTGTGTTAACAATAAGGTTTTATGTAATCGTGGTGAAGCTGATTATGATATAAGGGTCGTAATACTGATGTATCACGTGGAATGCAAATGTGATAATTGTAAATGAACACATTATATAACAATACGCCTCATAGCCCTAATGGAAGAGCATAGGCCATCTACCACCATTCCCCATCTAACTCTGTCTTTTATAATCGTTTCCAGCTGCTATTCATTCTTTTGTGTCTTCTCCCGATTACCGACATAGTGTGTTCTTCGGCATTCCTCTTTTCCGTTTCCCTTCAGGATTCTAGGTGAGCGCTCGCCTCATGATGCAGTTTGATGATTTTCGCAACGTATGCTCTATCCACTTCCAACGTATTATCCTAATTTCCTTTTCAGCTCGAAGCTGATTCGTTCACATTCACAGTAGGCTGTTGCTAATAAAGGAATCTAGTAAAAGTATTAATGTCTGGTGAGACTATAATTTATAGACGAACCAGTCAGGTATGAGGTAACAGGTCTCGAATTTTGGCGCGAAATTCACTCATCCATTTGGTTAAATAGGGTTTCGGTATTATAGCTGATGTCAGTTGGCGATTAAAAACCGTAAATCTAATTCGTAAACTTAACCATCAACTGTAGATCATAATTCGAATTCCTCATACAGGTTTATAACCCTCATTTGGTCTTAGTTATTAGATGGACACTCTCAGGGTCACTGTAGCGTCGTTCAAAGGTCTTCCACAAATTATAGTCTCACCGTACTCAGTCAGAATGTGTCATTAAGAAAACGAAAGTTTCAAAAATAAATTCACAAATAAGTACGAGATTTGAATATTCACACACGAGAGATATGCTGCATTCTGAAGAGATCCTACCAGATTTTGAAGGGATCTTAGATGGTATTCTAATCTTAAAATGAAGTGAAGATTCAGAAATACCATATCTAAATTCTATTTCATCATAAAACCTTGGGGAAACATAATCTTGTTGACATAGTAACAATCAACGGTGATTACAGTTAGTGTACCTTACTTGATGAAAGCAACCAAACCGATGGATAGAGCAACTAGACAGGAAGTTTAACATTCACCTATACAGTTCATTGTTAATGACGGTAAGTTTATACGTTATAGATGTTCTCTTTTTTGCTCCACATTGATTGTTCCTAACTACATGTTTTTTTCTAATCGTGTTTAAACTTCTATTTCATATATAAATACGCTTTAGAGATAAAAATTGGGCATCAATCAAACTCGTAGGTAGTTTTTTGTCAGATATTGTTCTCCTAAAATATGTTGTGTTGCTCTGTGACGTATTTTCTTCAAATGTTTCTTGATAGATATCCAACTGAAAGATGATATGGTGATGTTTGATGAAGATGCTGATCAAATGAAGAGTCTTTTGATAGCACTGAGCAACAATGCTAAAATGTTTGAGATGCGTTTCTCCCCACTCTAAATACAAGTTTTTGCTCCAGGACTGACCTGCATCAATACCTGAACTAAGGATAGGGAGTGAAGTAGTCGAACTCGTTGACAACTTCACTTATCTTGGGAGTTTGATCAGCTTAAATAGGTTAGTGTCTGACGAAATCTCAGCACGGATTCAAAAAGCTCATTTGGCTTTTCCAACTAACGTCATCTATGGTGAAGGCAAGATATCCGCCTATTAATTAAAGGGACGAGTATACTGCGCAACAGTTCGTTCTGTTTTACTTTATGGCTGCGAAGCGTGGCCATTAAGAGTAGAAGATACTCTGAAGTTATTAGTATTTGACCATAGATGTCTGATAAATATTGCTCGCATCTACTGGGATCATCAGGTAAGTAATAGCGAAGTTCGACGCAGAGTATTAGGGAATGATGATAAATCAGTTGATAAGGTTTTGAATCTTTATCGACTGAGATAGTTGGGCCACGTGTTATGTATACCTGAACACTGTTTACCACGACTAGTGTTGGAGTTGGTTACAAGAAATGTAAAGGCGGACAAACCAAAAAAAACGTGACATCAGTCCATATTTATAGATGCCGACTACTTGGTTAGGATCCGCGTGACTATCATAACCAATGGTTGAAGACTGTTGGTGATATGACTCAGAATCGATCACAATAGTGTAGGTGTAAACACTCTTTGTCCTCTTTTAAACCATCAAAATTAAAATTAGTTTATACCATTTTTTTTCTATAAACTAATTATTTCTCCCCATATCATATCCTTATATATCATTGTCATTTGAAGCAACTATTTCTATGAATTTATTCTGTTAATGAGGTAATAACAACATGAATCTGTCCTACGTTCCAAATAACTGACTGACTGATTCACTAACTCATCATTGGAAAGAAGAAACAACTACAAATTAGTTTCTATGGAAGAAAATCAAATTGGGTTTGTTTTTGTTTTTCTAGACAATTTCCCTAAAAATAAAGTACAACTTTCTTTCTTTTTTTAAAAAAAAATACAAAAAACAAACTGAAAGCAACTCAATTAATGAGACAACTAAAATGATTGATGTATCTTTTTAATTTTTTTCACCTTTTTTTCTAAAAAAAAAGAAAAAAAGAGAAGAAAAAAGAGAAAAAAAAGGGAGGATTCATTTCTAACCTAAAAAACTAATAAACATTCAAATAGAAATTGTATTTTATTGAAAAAAACCCAAAAAAAAATATTAAATTGTACAATTCAATTAACTAAAATGTATCTGTCCATTATTCAGTATATTCGGTTATAGTGAAAAAAATTTTTATTTTTATTTTTATCTTTTAGAAAAAAAGAAGAAAAAAGAAAAGAAAAAAGAGAAAAACAAAAAGAAAAGAAAAATGAAAAGAAAAATAGAAAAAAAGGAAGAAGAAGAAGAAAGGGTTTGAACATTGAGATCATCTTTTAAATGATTAGAAATGGTTAATTTAAACAAATATTTATATACTTTATTAAGAAATTAATAATTCGTTAAGGAATTATTTTTGTTTGTTTGTTTCGGTTAGAATTCCATTGGATGGATGTGTATATATTTAAAAGTAGATCAATATCTGTGGAGAATAGGTTAATTGAATGAAGTTTGTTTGGATGAGTTGAAGTTAGACAATGATCTAGAGGTTAAACATTCACGAGAGAGATTGATAAGTTTCAGGGTTTCACAATTGATGGATCACTGGGTGGTGATCAATATCATGTGTATCAAGTCCTTATTTAGTGCAGATTGAATGCTATCGACCATGTTGCAATGTGGTCACCAGTCTAGGTGACTCGACATTGGGTGTACTATATATTCAGATTAGATAGTGGTTGGAGGTAGTCAACAGGAATCTTTGGACCCGGGTTTCGTGCTACTTGTCACTCGTCAGGTTCTGGGTTCGAATCTCGTGGGGGAGGGATTGTGTATGACCATTGCTAAAGAGTTCCACAATAGCATGAAAAGGCTGTCCAATGCTTCCAGGTTTTCTATGGTGGTCTAACTTTAATTGACTCATGATTTCAACCATTGAAATTTGATTTTTGTTAATAGAAGTTGGTATTAATGTCTACCATTATAATAAATAAGAATATAGTTGGATGACAACAAATATATCTTTTATACGAAATTACAGAATCTTTTGGTAAGATATACGAACCATACATGAATTAGTTTATTTGCAAATTTCCTTTTTCTTTCGGCTTATAATTCCGTTCCTGCTGTTTTCAAGTCGATTAATTCGATTCAATTCTACTTGATGTTACATACTACTTATATCTGTCGATGTAAGTAGTATACAACACATCATTCCAATTTAATCTCGACAGTTTATGAACGTTAAACATTAAGCACGGTAATGTTATATCATATCTCAATAGTGGATAAAAATCATACTGAAAAAAATGGGCAAATTATTACATTATTCTGGACAGTGATGACACTGAATTAAAGAAGAAAATAGAGGAAAGTGATATTCAGTAATAACCTTTTTATCCTAAGAATAATTAGGAATTATTTTTTGATTAGCGAGTTAGTTTTCTACGGGATTGGGTCGGTCACCTTATGCCCAACCGTCCTCCTTTATCCAGGTTTGAGACTGGCAATAGTCCCAAAGGGGCTTCAGGCGGAGAGAAGAGGAGTAAAAGACCAAAGAACACATTCCGCCGAAAATTGTAGTTATACATGAGAAAAATGATCAACAAATGAATAGAGCTAGAAAAGAAGGCCTAATACAGAGTGAATCAGAGAATGCTAGTCGGCGGCTTGTGCTCCACTGGGAGTATCAGGCGTAGGCATGTAAGTAATAATTTGGAAGTTTTCATGTCTAAGACCCAATAAATATTTTGGTGACGAATTCACTTATTCCAAATAGCCTACCACGTTTGTATTTTCTTACACTATGCTATATTTCTGGTCTTTGGAGTATAGGACATATCTAGACTAATTCGGCATGTCAATGTATTGGTATACTTACCAAATTATAAAGCCTTTAATCAAGTCACACCAGTATAGGAGAAATAGTACATGTTAAAAACAACCTTATCTATTATCATTTGAACTATAAGAGCCTATTAGAATAACAACAAGGTAGTAAACATTAAACTAAACAACTTCTCTATTTTCAAATGATGTGCAATTCAAAGTGATCTATGATACAGTGACAGAGAAACATAAGCACTTTATAGAAGAGCCCATAATATAAGTCAACTTTGATAAAATGTACAACAAAACATACTTGGGAACAATCCTATCGGGCATCAGTATTATAAGTAAAGTTGGATGTTGGATATCAGTTGAATCTAGGATGCATGTTTGGGACTCGTCAACTGGATGTACCTGCATACCATAGTTGATTATCACTCTAAGATTCAAACCTGATACCATTCACTTCAAACACCATTACGTTATTCACTTAGCTACTGAGTTCTGATAACCACGTACTTGTGCAATAGGGTGTGACTTAAAGTAATATCAAGGCAATCCACACAGGGTGCATATATATGCCAATAATAGACTGATCAATTTCAGTCCTAAGCCTTAATATGAAGATTCAAACAAACAATACGAAATGGATTTAATCAGTCACCAGTTTGTCTTAATATTAGTCACTAAGTACAATAATAATAGAACAAATGTATCACTTCGTTAACATACTTGTGCTAACTTTGGCTCATTCTTTAATCAAAGTGATAGATTCTATCAATAATCTGTAAAAATATATATATATATATACAGTGAATTAGGGAGCTTTTCATTATATGTTCATGATATACTTTGACGAATTAAGTATTTGAAAGGATTTGAACCCAGGACCTTCGGTCTCGCGCGCAAATGTTTGACCTCAGAATCATTGAGCCAGGATCCAACTGTGTGAATATCCAACTTCCACTAATCCACGATAATACGCAACCGTCCACCATTGTCTTCATTGAGTAACTACCTCACAACAGACACGGTTGAATATAGTATATTAGTGGAAGTTACACATTGACACCGTTGGATGTCGGCTCAGTTGTCTAGAGGTTAAGCGTTAATAAAAGCTTAAATGAAACTTATACTTTAAAAAGGATATTATATTACAGTAATAACCTTAGTGTGATACTTTATAGTGGTTCCTTAATTAGAACTTTACTTATTATTATCACCATTGTCCTGCTAGTAAGTCTTTTCTTAATTAAGATCACACAATTTTCGATTTCAGAAATGTGTCTTCATATTCATCTCAGTCTGTTCTATTCCAGAATATTCAAATAACTGACTTCTGAATCATCAACCACACGAACAATTCTTATGATTCTTGTAGACTTAATGGTTTTTACTAATTTACTCCAATATCAACTCTAGCCTTCATTAAAACGTTTTTGTAAGTGAATTTAAATTCATCACATTGCACAAGCAAGTGGCTATCAGGACTCAGTAGCTGAGTGGATAAAGCGATGACGTTTGAAGCGAATGGTACTGGGTTCGAGTCCCAGAGTGAACATCAACAAGTCTGAGATGCAGGTACATCCAGCTGACGAGTCCCAAATAGGACGAAACGCGCGTCAAACTGGATTCCACTTCTAGCCACTATTCATCATTGCTTAATCAATTAACTATTTAACAGCAAAATTAATTTTGATAGTATAGATCATGAGTCGATTAAAGCTAGACCACCATGAAAAACGTGGAATCACTGGACGGCTACTTCGTCCTATTGTGGAGCTCATGAGCAGTGCAAATCTACGATCCCGCCTCGGGAAATTTAAACTTAGCACCTATCGGTTATATTAATTTTCGACTATCTACAGCCTACTAACTTTAGCTGATGAAGATTAATACATAAATAAACTAACGTAGAAATATGAGTTGAATAAACGGAAATATAAAGGAGTAAGAATGTGTTTGCAAAAATCTTAGCGAAGTGAATCTAACGTTTCACTTAGCAATCTGGTTCAAGATTTTTCAACGAAAACGTAATCAAACATCAAAATAATTAAATATATAAACAAGGTAAATGGTTCCTCGGTGAATTGTATACTAAATCGATCATCCAATTATGTTAACAATCTTCCTCTTGATGTTTGGGACTGCAATTGATCAGTCTCTAATTCGCACATGTGCATCCTGTGCGGACTGCATCGATATTGCCTTAGATCACAATCATTATAAGCGAAGATGGATACTACATAGCAGTGGAATCCAGGATGCGCGACACAGCATTCTATTTAAGACTCATCAGCTAAATGTACATGCATCTCACAGTTGATGTTCACTCCAAGATTTAAATCCAATCCAATTTGTTTCAAACTCCATCACATTATTCACTTAGCTACTGACTCCTGATAGTTACTAGCTTGTGTAATGGAATGAAATTTTAATTCATTTTGTATTGTTTATTTGAATCTTCCTTGCAATTGATCAATCCCTGAATGAACATCAACTCTAGGATGTAGACACATCCAACTGATAAGTCTCAAACTAGGACGAAACGCATATGTTGGATTCCACTGCTATTCACCATCCATCTTTGTTTGTAATGTTTTTAAAGTAGATGGGTGAGATTATAATTTATGAATGACCTTGGAGCGACGCTAAAATTACCTTGAGAGTCTTCACCTAATAACTATGACTAAATAAGGGTTAGAATTATGATTTACAACTGATGATTAAAGTTAAGAATTAAATTTAAGGTTTTCATCATGAACTGACATAATGTCAAAACTTTATTTAGCCAAATGGATAATGAATTTCGCTCCAAAATCCGAGACCTGTTATTTTATACCTGATTGGTTCCTCCTCAAATTCTAATCTCGTCGACATGTAATACGAAATGAAAAGTGTGTTAAGATAATAGATTCTGTGCATTCGTCAATGAAACTGAGATGTAAGAAAAAATTCCATTGACTATACATCATCATCTTTGATCGGTGAATTTTTTGATGAAAACCTCTAATTTCTGTATCGATGATATAAATCAATTATGTCACAGTATACATAACTAGACCTAGCCCTCCTATTCCATACACATGAACAAATCCAGATGAAGACAACTAGTGTAGTAGCAGCATCAGTAGGCCTCAACATATACAAAGGAAAAACCATGGTCTTCAATTATTAGACGGAGGACACTAACCCAATCACACTTATTGGCGAAACTCTGGAAGATGTGGAATCCATCACGTAACTGGGAAGCATCATCGATGAACAAGGAGGATCGGACGCAGACATAAAGGCGAGGATTAGCAAAGCAAGGGCCGCATGCCTACAAACGAAGGATGTATGGAACTCAAAACAACGGTCACAATCTTCAATACTAACGTCAAGACAGTTCAACTGTACGGAGCTGAAACGTGGACAACTACTACAACCATTATCAAGAAGGAACAAATATTTATAAATAGTTGTCTTCGTAAGATATCCAAAATCCATTGGCCGGATACCATCAGCAACAGCCATCTGTGGGAGAGAACAAACCACCTTCCAGTCGAGTAGGAAATTAAGAAAAGACGATGAAAATGGATAGGACATATATTACTCAAATCATGAAACTGCATCACGAGACAAGCGCTAACTTAGAATCCTGAATGGAGGCGGAAAAGTGGAAGGCCAAAGTATATATTACGTCAAGAGAAATAGAAATCAGATATAAAAAGGATGAATAACAACTGAAATGAGCTGGAAAGGACTACCCAGGAGAGTGTTGGATGGAGAATGCTGGTGAGCGGCCTATGTTACTACACGAGGAGTAACAGGCATATGTAAGTAAGTAATAATTAATTCATACATACCAACACAATATACACCTAACCATGTTATAATTAATCACCTATGTCTTACATTGTTCATTTCTAAACCAATCAGTGTTCAACAATAATTTTTTCGTTGTTGTTATCATCGTTGTTTCTTCTTCTTCTTCTTCAAAGGAACCTATTCATCATCCATTCTTCTATTCATCTCTAATTAAAACAAACAAACAAACCTTAAATACTTTGACGATAACTTTATATCAAATTCTTATCGTTTCCTTATTATTCAAAACTGTATATTTTCTGTTTGTTTGTTCGTTTTTTTTGTTTTCTTTTTGTATCCAACACAGGTTTAATTAAGAATGGGAAAGAGCGAAAGAATGACAGAAATATGGGAAAAAAAAACAAAAAAAAAATGAAAAGAATGAAAAAAAGATTATAAATAGGATCATGAAAATATCAACTAAAGACAAAAAAGAAAACAACAACTGATCTTTTGTTTTGCTTGTTTTTTCTCACAAAAAAATCTTATTTATTTGCGAAAAGAGAAAAAAAAGAAAAAAAACAACAATAAAAATAGTGATTGTATTCATTGGAAAATTCATTTGGTAACTAAATTAAATTCACTTGGTAACTAATTTGAATTCACTTGGTAACTAATTTGAATTCACTTGGTAACTAATTTAAATTCACTTGGTAAGTATTATTGTAATTGTAATTTTGTTTTCTATGAATATATTTAAATGAATTTTATTAAGTTTTATTTCTTTAATTAAATCTTTAGAAGAATTGTGGAATTTTCACAATTAATGTTACTTACTTATTTACTCTGGTTACCCCTTATGGAAGAGTCTAAGTCATTGACCAGTAATCTCTATCGAACTCTGTTTTGGTTTAATCCTTTCTACTTTGTTATCTATCTTTTTTATGTCTGCTTCCAATTCCCGACGAAATGTGTTCTTTGGTCTTTTTCTATACCGTTTCCCTTCAGAACTTCAAGTTAATGCTTATCCTGTGATATAGTGTAGTGAATTCTCCAATATATGTTCTATTCAGTAACTTAATTTTCTTTTCAGCTAGAAGCTGATTTGTTCTTTTTCATAGTAAGTTATTGTTAATGATATCCGATCAATGAATATTGAGTATCTTGTTTAGAAAACTATTTATAAATACTTGTATTCTGTTGATGATGATTGTAGTAGTTCTCCACGTCTTAGCTCCATACGGTAGTACTGTATTGATGTTCATATTGGATAATTATTGTGATGTAAGTAATTCAAACTTATTAAAACTGTTTCATATAAGGAATGGTCATAATGTTTTGTTTTGTTTTATTAAAACATCACCACAAGGCTGCTGAAGGCTCTTGTACTAGGACGAGACGGACGTCCAATGTTTCCAGGTTTTAAATGATAGTCTACCTTAGATCAACTCATCAATTCAACTATAAAACTTATCCTTCTGAATAATACTGTTATTAGTTCTGAGATGAATATGACTTAGTTACTGGGTATCATGTAAGGATATATTGACAGAGTGAACGAAATCATTTAACCAATCCAATCATCTAAAAACTAGTTACTAATGAGCACATGATAATTATCACTATAAGGTTGTAGAGTTTTGATTAAGATTATAAATGGATCAATGTTAGACCACCATTAAAAAGGTTGAAGCACTGAATGGCCAGGTTTTCAATGGTCATTTAACATCGATCCATTCATGATCTCAGTTAAAAACTTAACAATCTCTACAATCTCATAATGATAAAAATCATTTAATTGGAAAACGTTACAAATTTATACATCTAAATGGTTGATAAATGAAAGAACTACCAACTATTTTAACATTGTAGTCCTATGGTTATCGTTGAACCTCGAATATATCTACAGTAATTTGAGTACATTAAAGATTTATGTACAGTAAAGGTTCTTTATTTGTTAAACATTAACACCGTCGGATTTCGGCCGGCTCAGTGGTTTAGACGGTAAGCATTCACGCACGAGACTGATACGTCCTGGGTTCGAGTCCCTTTGATGTGGGATCGTGAATGCGCACTGCTGATGAGTCGTACAATAGGACGAAACGACCGTCCAGTGCTTCAAGGTTTTCAATGATGGTCTAACATCAATCGGTTCATGATCTCAACTATTAAATTGTTATGTATTAATTTAATTTTTGAAAAAAATGTCAAATCAATCTTCAATGGACTTGATACGACAAGACGTAATCATAAATTTCTTGACTGTAATTTAAACTTGTTATGACTAAGAGCTCTATTAATTTACACATAATAAAGTTGTCAATGAGAGACATCGACTTATACGACCAAATCAATGACGTAAAAACTTGTACGAACAGGCTAAAGTCAATTCTGAGTTCTTATTGAATATCCGAGATAGTAGATACTCGTCTAACTCAACGGGTTCAATCCAGAACACAAATATCAGCCTCCACTATAGAAAACATGTATTTCAGACATACCCAAGTAAATCAGACATTTGTACAAGATCAAGCCATAAGTGACTGTGAGAGTGAGTGACTGTAGTTAACAAATCGGGAATAACTTATGAATAGTAAATCGTACAGTAGTAGTCAATATGTTAAATGGAAGGAATATGTATATACTTGTAACATAGCTACTTAGTAGTTATCCGATGATGGCATATGTATAACAGTTCATAAATAGATCCTAGCGGTTACTGTTCACTTATTCTTCGTCCGAACATCACAAAATTGATTGCTGTTTTTCTTTTTTTTACTTTTGTTGGAAAATTAATCCTCTATCACATATTAAACAATTGCTCCCCTCCATACCCTTTTTGTTTTATGAATTGAATTCATTGAATTTCCTAGTAACAATAATACAAGACATATGCCCACTAGCGACGATCTCCAAGAAGTATTTCTTGGAGTTCTAGGGAGAATCAGTGATCATTGGACTTCAACTGAGTTTGTTGTGATATAGTAACGCACTGAAGACACTGGTGAATTTGTAGCTTAGTTTCATGGATTAGTTGAAGCTAGACATGCCGGCCGATTCAGTTGTTTAGAGGTTAAGCGTTTGTGCACAAGGACGAAGTTCCTGCGTTCGGGATTATGGATGCACACTGCTGAGGAGTCAAATACTAGAACGAAACGACTGTCCAATACTTCGAGGTTTTCAATGATAGTCTAACATTGAGTAATTCATGATCTTAGATGATTTTTATTGTGTAGAAAATAACTGTGAATGATCATTTTCTCATTTTATTGAACCTATTAGTTAATATCATATGTTTACTTTGTATGAGTTTAATAGTTGAGTTCATGAGTCAATTGAAGCTAAACCACCATGGAAAACCTGGAAGCACCGGATGGCCGTTTTGTCCTAGTATGGGACTCCCCAACAGTGCGCATCCACAATCCCACACCAAAGGGATTCAAAACCAGGACCTATCGGTCTCGTGCGCGACCGCCTAATCTTTAGACCACTGAGCCGGCCGGAATCTAACGGTATTAATGTCTAACTTCAACTAATCCACGAAATTGAGCGACACATCCACCATTGTTATCAATGAATTACTATCTCACAACACACTCGGTTAAACTTCACTGTTTCTCACTAGAACTCTAGAAAACACCTCGTGAAGTCAGTTACTATTGATCACATGATAATTTTTATCAGAAAGCGGAGGTGTTTTATGGAGATTATAGTAATTTCAATAGTTGACTTCATGAGTCAATTAAAGCTAGAACATCATAGAAAATCTGAAAGCACTAAACAGTCACTTCATTCTAATATAAATTGTTGACAATTTAACTACAGAAAGAAAAACCCTGATAGAATAACACTTTCAATGAGTTAATCCTCAGATGTCATTTCCTTCTTCTTTCTCTCTCTCTCATTGGCATTCAAATGAAAGAATTACATAGTGTAGTATAGCATAGCATAGTGTAGCACAATGTAGTATAGTATAGTATAGTATAGTGTAGCATAGTGTAGTATAGTATAGTATGGTATAGTGCAGAATAGTGTAGTATAGTATAGCATAGTGTAGTATGGTATAGTGTAGCATAGTGTAGTATAGTATGGTATGGTATGGTGTAGCATAGTATAGTATAGTATAGCGCAGTATGGTATAGTGTAGTATAGTATAGGATAGTGTAGTATAATATTGTATAGTGTAGTGTAGTTCAGTTTACTTATATATGTATACAATCATCATATTGTTTAAAGCAACATAAAGAAAGAAATCATATTCATTGTAATGTTATTAGTAATAATATTAATTTATAATAAATAATGACCTTATTTGATAAATACAAAAATAAATCCTTTTAAGGACATTCATGTTGACATTTAGTATGAAAAATGAATAATGAGTTATATATTGAAGACTTTAAAATGTATCGCCTTTATAGTTTACTTGATGAGAATCTCTTTGATATGAAACATCATATTCATAATCATAATCATATATATCTATGTATAAGCATTAATATGATTGAATTATTCAAATACAATGAGGACAAGTGTTGTTTCAACAGTTGAGATCATGAGACAATTGAAACTAGACCACAATGGAAAATCTAGAAGCACTGGACGACCATTTTGTCCTATTGCGGGACTCCTCAGCAGTGCACAAACCCAGGATCTGTTAGTTTCGCGCTAGGCGCTTAACCAACAAGACCGTTGAGCCGACTGGCATCCAACGGTGTCAACGTTTAACTTGAGCTAATCCACGGAATTGAGCGACACATCCACCATTGTCATCAGTGAGTTCCTATCTCACAACTGACCCGGTTGAACTCCACTGGTCACTGTTTCTCACTAGAACTCCAGGATATACCTCTTGAAGCCAGTCACTAGTGAGCATATGTTGATTATTATCAGAAGGGGTTTTGTAGAGTGTTGTTGTTGTCGATGTTGTGTTATCATAATACAATTCAGATTATCATGTCTGTGATTAGTATTAGCTTATAATTAAGTGAAGAAATTTTTAATGAGTCTGTAATGAATGAGAAGATAAATTGAGACAATTAAATGTATTTGATAAGTAAAGATGAATAATGGCTAGTTATAGAATGAGGGACATGTGACAATTCGTCTTATTTGAGACTCTTCAAATAGATTTAATTACATACCAGAGTTGATGTTCATTCCACTACTCCAACTCGGTAACATCTGCTTCAAATGTCATCACGTTATCCACTTATCTACTGAGTCCTGATAGCCACTTGCTTGTGCAATGAGGTGAAGTTTAAATACACTTGATGTTGTTTTACTTGTATCTTCCAATTGAGGTTTAAGACTGCAATTGATCAGTCTGTTATTGGTATATGTGCATACTGTGCGTATGCCTCGATAGTACCTTAATTCACAAGCTTTTTGTAAGCAATGATGGATAGTGGCTAGCAGTGGAATCCAGTTTGACGCGCGTTTCGTCCTATTTGGGACTCGTCAGCTGGATGTACCTGCATCTCAGAGTTGTTGGTGTTCAATCTGGGACTCTAACCCAGTATCAGAGTGAACATCAACTCTGAGATGCGGGTACATCCAGCTGACGAGTCCCAAATAGGACGAAACGCGCGTCAAACTGGATTCCACTGCTAGCCACTATCCATCATTGCTTACAAAAATCATGTACCTTGTTTATATATTCAATAATTTTGTTGTTTCATTGCGTTTCTTTCAAAAATCTTGAAACAGATTTCTAGGCAAAATGTTGGATTCACTTCATATTCATTCGTTGAAATTTTTGCAAATATCATTTTTCTCCTTAATTCTAGAAATTTCATGACTGATTACAGTTGAAGGCATAGTTCAGTTGAGTTTCTTTCTTTGAGCTGGATAGTTAGAAGACATGAATAAACGCATAACACAACTGAAGATTTCAATTGTCCATTTTCTCTTTGAGAGTATTGCTGTTGATATTTACTTACTATAAAAGTATTTAAGTCAACAGTACCATTGGTTAAAGGTTATCTTGGAAGTCTGATCAACCCGAATGGGTTGGTGTTTGACGAAATCTAAGTACGGATTCGAAGAGCCCGTTTGGCTTTTGCCAATTTACGTCACCTACGGCGAAGGCGAGATATCCTTCTATCAATTAAGGGACGAATATGTTGCGCGGCAGTTCGTTCTGTCCTACTTTACGGTTGGGAAACGTAGTCATTAAGATTAGAAGATATTCGTAAGCTACTAGTATTTGACCACAGATGACTTAGAAATATTGCTCACACCTGCTGGGATCACCGGGTAAGTAATTGTGAGTCTAGATGACAGGGTATTAGGAAATGATGGCAAATCAGTTGATGAGGCTTTAAATCCTCATCGACTAAGATTGTTGTTCATTATGTTGAGTATACCTGTACGCCGTTTACCACGATGCGCAATGTTAACTAGTGAATAGGGGATGATTGGAAAAAAATTAGGGTCGGCCAAACCGAAACGTGACATCAGTGCTTAAAGTCAATAACTTCTAGTCTGAGCCATGTTGGCAGAAATAGATTACTTGGTTGAGGTCCGCGTGACTATCGTAATCAAGAGTTGGAGACTTTTAGTGACATGGCTGAGAATTGATCACAATGACGTAGGTCTATACAATCTCTCTCTTCCCTCAAACGGTGAGATTAAAATTGCTTCATATCTTTCTTCCTACCAACTAATTCTTTCTCCCTGTATCATATCTTTATACACAATCTTTCTTTTATACATTACCACTATTGAATTAACTACTCCTATGAATCCGGTGTTCATCTTGTTGTACTAATGAGGTATGGCAACTTGGACCGATGTATATATATGCCTAGTCCTACGTTGTAGTTGATTGATTGACTGATATTAACAGTTTATTATTGAAGGTAATCAATGATTGAAACAAACTTTCAGAACATTATTTTATAAAATCTCGAATATTGCAACCTATTTACTTGATCTCATTGAATGTATTTCAGTAGTCTATAGATAAATTAATAAATAAAATTTCTATTTATTCAAAGGATTATTATCCTTATAGGGTAGTGAAGATTGTTGAGTTTATGATTGAAATTATGAACTGATCAATGTGAATTGATTCAAATTAGACATGAACACAATTGACAGATGTTCAGTTTAGTACTTCAGTTGTTAAGTGTTTGTGTACAAGATCGAAAGTCTTGAGTTTGAATCACACGTATAGGATCATAGATGTGTACTTCTGAGGAGTTCTATACTCTAAGATGAAATAGCTATTCAGTGCTATCAAGTTTTCAATGATGGTCTAAGATTAGTCAATCCATAATCTTAATCATAAATCTATTATATCTTACAACTCTAGATAAGACCTAAAAATCCTTTGTTTCATACCCAGGTAGGTCATAAATGTCCTATATCACGATGAATTGTCTATTCATTACTTCTTGTTTATCATTTATTTCATACAATTAGTTCCTTTTATGAATTTAAATAAAACCAGAATAAATATAGATGTAGAATAATATGAATTCATTATGTTGTCGTGGTTTCTCATCATCAGCTGCTTACAACCACTGAATTTTACATAGAGGTAAGATATAGTATGGGACAATTGACATAAATGAATGTAAAGGATTGGAATGACAAGAACAGATCAGATGTTATTAGGTGTTAGAATCAAAGAAACATTAAGGATAGGTGGTGTAATAGTTGAGTAGAGTTCCGAGACAGATAAGATAAACTATGTGGTAATTTTAAAGGTAATAAAGGATTCATGATAAGATGGATTACGTAATAATTGAATAAAATTTCTAGTATGGGGGTTGTAGAGATTATTAAGTTTTTTTTATTGAGATCATGAACCGATTGATGTTAGACCACCTTTGGAAACCTGGAAGCACTGGACGGCCGTTTCGTTCTTTTGTGGGACTCCTCAGCAGTACGCATCCACGATCCCGCTCGCGAGATCCGAACCCAGGGCCTTCGGTCTCGCACAAGAACACTTAGTCTACTGGACCACTGAGCCGGCATCCAATGGTGATAGTGTCTAACATCACTATGAAGAGTTCAACATAATTTAAGAGAATCAAGTGAGTGGACATTGATGAGTAATGGGGTGGTTTAAGAATTCAGTAATGGGAGAGGAATACAACGCAAAATAAAACTGTTAACCAAAAACAAAACAAAAAATGAATTACCATGATCGTAATAAACTCCGCCTGTAGCTCTTCTAGAGTTACTGCCGGTCCCAAGCCCGGGTAAAGGAGGAGGGTTGGGCATGGGGTTAGCGTCCCCATCCCGTAGAAAACTAACTCGCTAAAAAAACGCTTACCAGAAAAAATAATTCAAACCATTTTAACTCTGCCCTGAGAGTTAGAAGGTCTTCATTTAGAAGAATTATGACGCTTCATGGTGAAAGCCGAATTCCTTCGGAAGCCACGAGGCCGATGCCCCTTCTAACAACCAGAGCAAAAATTTTTATAGGTACATGGAACGTTAGAACAATGTGGGAAACCGGGAAGACCAGTCAAATAGCAACGGAAATGAGGAGATACAATTTGGCAGTACTGGGAATCAGCGAAACCCACTGGACCCAAGCTGGACAGAAAAGGCTAGCTACGGGAGAGATGCTGCTATACTCCGGTCACGAAGAGGAAAATGCTCCACACACACAGGAGTTGCTCTAATGCTGTCCAAAGTAGCACGAAATGCACTTGTAGGATGGGAATCCCACGGATCCAGAATCATCAAAGCATCATTCAAAACAAGGAAGGAGGGGATCTTAATGAATATTATCCAATGTTATGCACCCACCAATGATAGCAACGACGACATTAAAGATCAATTCTACGAGTGGCTGCAGTCAATCATAGAGAAATGCTCAAGAAAGGACCTCACCATTCTGATGGGAGATCTAAATGCCAAGGTCGGAATAGACAACACTGGATATGAAGATATTATGGGACGACATGGACTGGGAGAGAAGAACGAAAATGGAGAAAGATTTGCAAATTTGTGTGCATTCAACAAATTAGTCATAGGAGGCACAATATTTCCACACAAACGTATACACAAGGCTACATGGATCTCACCGGACCACACTACAGAGAACCAGATAGACCATATTTGCATCAAAAAAATTCCGAAGGACAATGGAAGATGTGAGAACCAGGAGAGGAGCTGACGTAGCTTCAGATCACCACCTAGTTGTAGCCAATTTAAAACTGAAGCTAAAAAAGAACTGGACAAGTGGACAAACAGCAATACAAAGGTTCAATACAGCCTTCCTTCGAGATACTGACAAACTCAATGAATTCAAGATAGCTCTCAACAACAGATTCCAAGCCTTTCAAGATCTACTGAAGGAAGAAGAAACTACCATGGAGGACAACTGGAAAGGCATCAAAGAAACATTGACTTCAACGTGTCAAGAGGTTCTGGGCCTAAAGAAACACCATCATAAGGAATGGATCTCTATAGAAACACTGGACAAGATCAAAGAAAGGAAGAACAAGAAGACAGCAATTAACAACAGCCGAACACGAGCAGAGAAAGTCCAAGCACAAGCTGAATACATAGAAGCAAACAAACAAGTGAAGAGGAGCATTAGAGCCGACAGGAAGAAATACGTGGAAGAATTGGCAACGACGGCAGAAAAAGCTGCTAGAGAAGGAAATATGAAACAGCTCTACGATACAACGAAGAAACTATCAGGGAAATACAGTAAACCAGAGAGGCCGGTCAAAGACAAAGAAGGCAAGCCAATCACTGAAATTCAACAACAGCGAAACAGATGGGTAGAATACTTCGAGGAACTCCTGAATAGGCCGGCTCCAAGGAATCCACCGAACATCGAAGCAGCACACACAGATCTTCCTATAGATGTCAACCCACCAACGACGGAAGAAATTAGAATGGCCGTCAGACAAATCAAGAACGGGAAAGCAGCAGGACCCGACAACATACCAGCTGAAGCACTAAAATCAGACGTCGAAGTAACCACAAGCATGCTTTACCCTCTATTCAAAAAGATTTGGGAGGAGGAACAAGTGCCAATGGACTGGAAAGAAGGACACCTCATCAAGATTCCAAAGAAAGGAGATCTGAGCAAATGTGAAAACTACAGAGGCATTACACTACTGTCAATACCAGGGAAAGTCTTCAACAGGGTGTTGCTGAACCGGATGAAGGATGCAGTAGATGCCCAACTTCGAGATCAACAAGCTGGATTCCGAAAGGATCGGTCGTGCACAGACCAAATTGCAACACTACGGATCATCGTCGAACAATCAGTTGAGTGGAACTCGTCACTATACATCAACTTCATTGATTATGAAAAGGCATTCGACAGTGTAGATAGGAGGACATTATGGAAACTTCTTCGACACTACGGAGTTCCTGAGAAGATTGTCAATATTATCCGGAACTCATACGACGGACTACAGTGCAAAGTAGTGCATGGAGGACAGCTGACAGATGCATTCCAAGTAAGGACCGGAGTCAGACAAGGCTGTTTACTCTCTCCCTTCCTCTTTCTTCTGGTGGTCGACTGGATTATGAAGACCTCGACATCTGAAGGAAAACACGGAATACAATGGACAGCTCAGAACCAATTAGACGATCTGGACTTCGCAGATGACCTAGCCCTCCTATCACGTACACGTGAACAGATTCAGATAAAGACAGCCAATGTAGCAGCAGTCTCTGCATCAGTAGGCCTCAGCATACACAAAGGGAAAACCAAGGTCCTCAAATTCAAAGCGGAGAACAGCAATCCAATCACCCTTGATGGCGAAACTCTGGAAGATGTAGAATCCTTCACATATCTGGGAAGCATCGTCGATAGACATGGAGGTTCAGATGCAGACGTAAAGGCGAGGATTGGCAAAGCAAGGGCCGCATTCCTACAATTGAAGAACATATGGAACTCAAAACAACTTTCAACCAATATCAAAGTGAGAATCTTCAATACGAACGTCAAGGCAATTCTACTGTATGGAGCTGAAACTTGGAGAACTACAACAACCACAATCAAGAAAGTACAAGTATTTATAAATAGCTGTCTACGCAAGATACTCAACATCCGTTGGCCGGATACCATCAGCAATAGCCTTCTGTGGGAGAGAACAAACCAACTTCCAGCTGAAGAGGAAATTAGGAAAAGACGATGGAAATGGATAGGACATACATTACGCAAATCGTCAAACTGCATCACGAGGCAAGCCCTAACTTGGAACCCTGAAGGGAAGCGAAAAAGAGGAAGGCCAAAGAACACATTACGTCGGATAATAGAAGCAGATATGAAAAGGATGAATTACAACTGGAAGGAGCTGGAAAGGATTGCCCAGGACAGGGTTGGATGGAGAATGCTGGTGAGCGACCTATGCTCCTTCACGAGGAGTAACAGGTGTAAGTAAGTAAGTAAGTAAGTATGATCGTAATAAGTTTATTACTGTCCCTTTTTGAATACATAAATCCAGTTTAAGTTTTTTTTATCTCTATCGCTTCATCAAAACAGAGAGCAGTTGTACTTCATTGTCTACTGATCATTTTAAAAGCATTCGGAATGTCAATGATATGCCCAGTGTCAAATAAATGCCAAGCTATTGCACTACTGAAAGTCGTAATCCCTCACAGCCTCAATTTTTTTTAGAACATGCTCAATTATTATTTAACTAAGATTAAACTACAATAATAACATATATCAAATATATTTTCAATTTCAACAGTTGAGATCATGAGTCAATTGAAGCTAGACCATCATATGCTCACTAGTAACGATCTCCATGAAGTATTTCCTGGAGTTCTAGTGAGAAACAGTGATCAGTGAAGTTTAACCGAGTGTGTTGTGAAATAGTAATTCACTGATAACATTGGTGAATGTGTCGCTCAATTTCGTGGATTAGTTGAAGTTAGACATTAATACCGTTGGATTCCAATGGGCTCAGTGGTCTAGTTGGTTAAGCACCTGGTGTGAGACTGATTGGCTCTGAGTACGAATCTCGCGAGGCGAGATCGTTGATGCGCACTGCTGAGGAGTCCCACAATAGGAGGAAATAGCCGCCCAGTGCTTCCAGGTTTTCCATGGTGGTCTAGCTTCAATTAACTCATGATCTCAACTGTTGAAATGACTACAATCTCTACAAAAACCCCTTCTGACAATTTCAATTGTTTATTTTCATCTATTCCCTCCCTCCCTCCTTCCCCCTCCCCCCACTGCCTTATTTAACCGAATCTTTATATTCCAGTTCATTTATTTATTTTTGTTTGTTTTCATGTTTCTACATGGTGATTAATTATAGTAATTATATTGATTCAACTAATAATTAACTTATTTGTTTAAACCAATTAATGAATATAGAAGAAAGTGTATAAACAGCTAAATAGATAAACATTGAATTCTTTTTTAGGAGAAAATTTCTTTTTTTTTAATGTTTCATGAATTAAAAAACAAAAACGGGATAATAAACCTGTGAAATCAAATAAAACTATTTGTTGATAAGTAAAGATAGTTAGTGATTAACAATGGAATCCAGTTTGATGAATGTTTCGTCTTATTTGAGACTTATCAGATGAATGTACTTACATCTCAGAGTTGATGTTCATTCTAAGACTCGAACTGAATAACGTTCGTTTCAAATGTCATCACGTTATCCACTTAACTACTGAGTCCTGATAACCAATTTTTTTGTGTAATGGAATGAAGTTTAAATTCATTTGTTATTGTTTGCTTGAATCTTCACATTGTTATTTATGACTGTAATTGATCAGTCTCTTATTGACATATGTGCATTCAGTGCGTATTGCCTCAATATAGCCTTAATTCGGAAGCATTATAAACAAAGATGGATAGTAGATAGTAGTGGAATCCACGACATGTGTTTCGTCTTATTTGAGACTCATCAGCTGAATGTAAATTCATCTTACAGATGATGTTCACTTTGAAACTTGAACTCAGTACCATTCACTTCAAACTCTATCACGTTATTCACTTAGCTATTGAATTCTGATAATCACTAGCTTGTGCAATAGAAAGATTCAAGTAAACAATATCCAGTGAAATTATTCCCTGAAAAAGTTTCTAATTTTAAATAATTTTCATTATAAAAGAAACCTAGAAGTATTGGATAACTATTTCGTCTTAGTATAGAACTTCTCAGTAATGTACATCCACGATTCTAAGTTTTCTATGGTAGCTTTAATCAATTCATGAATTCAACTATAGAAATTATAAACTCCTCCTCCTTCATTGAGGTTGATCGTATCGCTTTGATTCTTGTTTCATATTATTGCTGACAATCTCACTAGTTAGACAAAACAAACAAAATTGAAAAAATGTTGAGTGGAAGTGCCTGTTTTGCAATATCTCCTGAACGGTTGATCGTATCGCTCTGAAACCTGTTTCATATTATTGCTGACAATATTGAAACATTCGATTAGGGAATATTGAAGATTTACTTCAAAGTAACATCATAATATTGTATCGTTGTTTTCAATATATATTGTAGAAAGAATAACGTTTCTATGCAATGAATACAATGTATATAGAGTTTTAAAATACTTCTTGGGTATTAACAAAAGTTAACATTTTCCAAATTTGAAAATGATGCTTGTGACAAACAGAAATCCATTAAGATATCATTGAAGATCAAGAAGAATTAATTAACTTCTATGTATACATCTAGTAACTCAATGAAGACAATGGTGAATAGTGGCGCAATTTCGTAGATTGGCTGAAGTCGTTAGATGCTGGCCGGCTCAGTGATCCAGATGTCAAGCGTTAGCGCGCGAGACTAATAGGTTTTGGGTTCGAATCACAGGGGGTGGGACTGTAGACGCGCACTGATCACGAGTCCCACAGTTGAACGAAACGGCTGTCAAGTGCTTACGGATTTTTCATGGTGATCTCGCTTCAATTTATTCATGATGTCAACTGTTAAATTACTGTAGTATCCACGAAACCCCTTTCTGACATATATATATATATATATATATATGCCGACCAGTCAGACAGACAGAATATAGAACCTGGACCATATGTAGTTCGCTTCAAGTTTTCCTCTCATATTATTATAACGAGATTAAACTGTCTCGTGATTTCCAAAGGAATTCGGCTTTCATCGTGAGACGAAGAAGTCTTTCTAACGCCCAGGGCATCGTTTAAATAGTTTAAATCATTTTTCCTGGCTAGCGTTTCTTAGCGAGTCAGCTTTTTACACTTCTATTCCTTTATTTGGGCTCGGGACTGGGAGCAGTCTCAGAGGGTCTCCTGATAGAAAGCATCAAACTGCGTCATAAGGCAAGCCCTCACATGGAATTCTCAATGTCAGAGGAGAAGAGGAAGATCAAAGAACACATTACACCGAGAAATAGAGATAGACATGAGAATTGAAGGCCCAGGACAGAGTTTGTCGGAGAATACTGATCGGTGACCTATACTCCACTGGGAGTAACAGGCGAAAAGAAGTAATACGCGGTACAGTCAGACAGTCACGGAATTATGTATAGATATATGCATAGGCTTATTCAAAGATTAATTTATTCCACTTTTATTCACTTAAAGAACTAAAGTTTCGCTGACTGATTTGAATTAGTATAAACTTTAAATGATTAATAACAAATGACCTAATTTTCAACGATAAAATGATTCGTTCACCCTATTTCTACATAACACTTTTTAATTGTACACCATTGAAATGAGTAAAACTCATATCATTTTGTACTTATTCAATGATTGTGAGAATAGTAATGTAATGATTATAATCTTTTAAGAATGATGATTATTGTTTATGACATGAATAATAATACTACTGAAATATAAATATACTACTACCAATTACATCTTTATGAGTAGTATCATGTTAAAGTGAAGTATTTAGCTCTAATCTATTTAGTTCATACATATTCATACATACAAAGTATCAACTCTTGCCCATAACTTCAAATTAAGCGCTAATTTATTTACTTTACATATATATACTACTGATGACATCTTTATGAGTAGTATCATGTCAAAGTGAAGTATTTAGTTCTAATCCATTTAGTTCATACATATTAATCTTTCAAATAACTTCAAATTAAGCGCTAATTTATTTGATTTACATTGAAACATTGAAACTTCACCAGACTCTTATATAAAGGTTATTATATTTAAACAAATTGACCTATAAAAGTATATATATATATATATATATATAACTAGGAATAGGTTCACATCTAAATTGCTCTTCATAATTGTAACTTAAAAGAAAAAACAAACAATGGAATATCATTATTAATTAGAAATAACAAGGCAGTTTATGCATATTATACCTCGGTCTTTTTACTTTCAACATCAGTTCATTGTATGCTATTAACATTTGTGCTTTAAGTGTTTTAAAAGGGTACTATGTAATGGCTCTATATCTTGATTTGAATAATAATCTGGTATTGGTAAGACTGTAATTTATGGATGACATTTGAGTAACTCTGAAAAAAAGTGCTTGAGAATGTTCATCTACCTAATAGGGTTGAATAAGGGTTATAAACTAGTATGGAAGAATAGAGATTATGATTGATAGTTGATAGTGAAGGTGAAGAATTAGATTTAAGGTTTTTTAATCACCAACTGACATTAGCTATAATGCTTAAATTGTATTTAGAAAAATGGATGAATTAATTTTGCGCCAAAATTTAACTTCTGTTCTCTTAGATCTGATTAGTTTGTTCATAAATTATAGCCTTGCTATATTGTATGATGGATTGTTATTGAAATAGACATATCACTGATACTTGTATATAATCATTGACTTAAATCGCTTTAGTGAATAAGGGAATTAAAGTAAGTCAAATACGGGAATAAAGTTTTGAATATGGGTATTTTGTACAATCGTTGACTAGAACAAACAATTAGGGAGATGTAGAGAAGGAAGCGAAGAAGAGAGAGCGAAGCGAAACGGAATGACACTCAGTGGAGAGGTCGTGTGAACCAACTTAATTTGGAGTCACACAAGAATAACTTACAGACATGTGATGAGTGAGGTAAGAAATGCACACAAATTACTTACTTACGCCTATTACTCCGCATAGAGTAGCATAGGCCACCCACCAGCACTCACCATCCAACCCTGTCCTGGGCAATCCTTTCCATCTCCTTCCTTTTCATATCCCCTTCTCTTTCTCAAAGTAATGTGTTATGTGGCCTTCCTCATTTCCGCTTCCCTTCAGGATACCAAGTTGGGACTTGCCTCGTGATGCAGTTTGATGAGTTCCGTAATGTATGTCCTATTCATTTTCATCGTCTTTTTCTAATTTCCACTTTAGCTGGAAGCTAGTTTGTTCTCTCCCAGAGAAGGCTGTTGCTGATGGTATCCGGCAAATAGATGTTGAATATCTTGCGTAGACAACTATTTATCAAATAAAAAACGTTAGCTTGCTAAAAAGAACGCTAACACACAACTTGCGCTTGCATAGAAACAGTCAAAGTTGTTAAGCAAATAATAAACAAGACGAAAATGTTATTCAAGGAGAATGAGTAAATTGGCTTTCCAGGAATCTAGAATAAGCTATCTGGGCTTAACATAACAACTGACACTATAACTTTGATTTTGAAATCTTAGAAAAAAATTGCGAAATAATACAGTTAGCACACACTGACTGTCAACTACTGATAGTGTTTACAGACTGACCAAGTTGGAATAACCAATTTAGTTATTAGTACGTAATTACAAAGTTCTTCCATAAAATGTGAAAACCATACATTAAGCTATTCATTTCCAAATCCTCCATCAATTGTCTCAAACTTTATCGTTTCTTCATTGTTATTACAACTAATCTGTTGACATTTTACTTCTCTTCAATTCGATCTGCTCAACCTTCTGCTGCAGTGCACTTCACTTCTGATTAGTGTTACATACTACTTATGTCTGTTGACATAAGTAGTATGTCTCACGTGTGAACGCTTGACCTATAGACCACTGAGCCGAAATCCAACGGTGTTAATGTCTAACTTCAATCAACCGATGATCTTACACAACCCTTCATCCATTGTCTGTGATGGATAACTGTCTCCAGCCGACACGGATTGGACTGTATTAGTCACGGTTTCTTATTAGAATTCCAGGAAACACATCTTGAAGATGGTCACTAGTGAGCTAATGATTATTATTATTATTATTATTATTATTAAAATGAGGGTTTGTAGAGATTGTAGTAATCTTCATAGTCAAATTAATGAATCGAGATAAGTTAGACCACCATCAGTTTCTAGCTCAGTGGTCTAGAGGTTGAGTGTTCGAGAGCGAGACCGTAGGTCTCGGGTTCAAGTTCCGCGTGGGGGATCCAGAATGCTCACTGCTGAGGAGTTCTATATCAAGACGGAATGGATCTCCGGTAATTTCAGGTTTTTCAATTTGATCTAGCTTAGATCAGCTCATGAATCTAACTATTAAAATTACTACAATCTCCACAAATTTTCAGTCTAAAATAAATTACAATATTTGAAATCATGAGTCAATTGAAGCTAGACCATCATGGAAAACCTGAAAGCACTGGACGGCCGTTTTGTCCTAATATAGGACTCCTAAGCAGTGCGCGTCCACGATCCCGCATGTGGAACTCGGAAACAAGACCTACAGTGTCGCTCTAAAACACTTCACCTCCAGACCACTGAGCCGGCCGTCATCCAACGGTGTTAATATCTAACTTCGACCAATTCACGAAATTGCGCCACCATACACCATTGTCTTCAATGAGCTGACATCTCCCAACAGATCTGGTTGAACTTCACTGGTCACAATTTCTCACTACAACTCCAAGAAATGCTTCATGAAATCAGTCACTAGTGAATAGATGATTATTATCAGAAGGGGTTTTGTGAAGATTTTAGTAAAATATATTTGACAAATATGATAAGCTCGTGTATACATATACATATATAGGTCATACTTTAGTAATTATGGCTTTATCAGTTTAATATACGTAATAACAATAGATTACCAAACTAATTTACATAACATATTTGAACTGAAAATGTCAACATTCATAAATTAAGGTTGATTATAACAAAATTTGTTCCTTATGAATCTATTTGTAATAAGAAAAAAAAGAAATTAATCTCAATCATTGAAATCTAAATCATTCCAACATTTCATCTAGTTAACATCTCTGAACTTCTTGATTAAGATCATGAATTAATGAATGTTAGACTATTATTGAAAACTTGAAAGTAATTGAAGGCTGTTTCGTCTTAGGGTGGGATTCTTCAGTAGTGTGCATCCACGATTCCGCATGCGCGCGAACGTTTAACTTCTAAACCTCTGAAATTCATCAAATCAAATCTACACTAAATCTTGATTTAATCATATTTAATTGTTGAGTTTAGGAAATAGGATAACATAAGTTATGAAGATGTGAATCATGGGAAAAGTTCATAAAGTGAAAATCAATGAATGTGTGTGTATGTGTGTGGAAGTATGTGTAACTTGATGTTAATAATGGTCAATGTTCAGTGAATGAGATAGAATTCCTACAGTTGAAGAATATATGGAATTCAAAACAACTATCAACCAACATCACAGTCAGAATCTTCAATACGAACATGAGTACAATTCTGTTGTACGGAGCTGAAGCTTCGAGAACTTCCACAACCATCATCGAAATCTACAGGTATTTATGAACAATTATCTACACAAAATACTGAATATCCGTTGACCGGATACCATTAGAAACAGGTCACTGTGGGAGAGAACAAATCAACTTCCAGATGAAGGGCAAATTAGTGATAGACGATGGAAGTGGATAGGACACACATTTCAGAAATCATCAAACTTTATCACAAAGCAAGAGCTTACCTGAAATCTTGAAAGAAAAGGGAAAAGAGGAAGATCAAAGAACACACTGCATCGGGAATTGGAAGCCGATATGGAAAGGATGAATAGCAATTAGAAAGAACTTGAAAGGATTGTTGAGGACAGAGTTGAATGTAGAATGCTGGTGAGTGACTTATGCTCCTTCACGAGGGGTAACAAGCGTAAGTAAGTAAGTCTTATCGACGGTTGAGAAAAAACACGAAACCAATAGTTGTGCAATGACTAGACAATACCTGTAATAGTGTACACAATTTTAGTTTTTATAACTCAGAATTCAATAACTGTGAGTGTACTGGAGAATTAAATGTACAACGTTTTACCTTCAACTACATTTAATAATGAATTGTGTAATTCTTACTCAAATTGTACTGAACAACAACTTAGTTACGGTAAAATCATTCATTAAATACATCATATGCATATCTTCCTTGAGTTGTTCTTTACGTATTCCATCATTCTCCTAATCCTTTTGTTATTCCGATCGTTCTTTGTTTCGCTTTCTGCTCTCTTTATTTCAATCTTTCTCTAATAAGTATTCAAATTCTAAGTCCTGTTACATACTACTTATATCTATCCATATAAGCAGCATACACCACAAAACCAACACCTCGATTAACAATCAGTATTTAGTCTTTTTTTAAGCGTAAACCACTACATCAGACAAAGTGGACGCCCTTTTCATCTACGCCTGTATGAACATCAATAAACGGTCAAACGCTATGACATTATCTCTCTTATATCAATGCACGTGAACTACTGCGGATACACATTCGACTGGAAAAATGTGGGAATCTTGGATAGAGGCAATTATATCAGCAATTAACAAGTACACTGAAATCGATACAATTTATCAACTAATCTAGAGAAAATATGGACGAAAAATCAAAGCAATGAGAGATACAACCAAAGCAAAGAAGTAAACAATGACATATTTAATGTCAACAAGAATCAATCAACATCGAGGTTTATAGGATAAGCTGTTAGCCATATGTGGAGAAATTTGAACATTTCACTTCTACCTGAAGTTTGTGCTAATGATGTCGTTGAGAAAAATGACGAAAACTCCACAACCAAACTATCCAGCTCAGAGAACAAAACTCAATCAAGGACTAGTTATGTAATTTAGATGCTACAATTGCATAACGGCTATATTTTCAGGCTTCTTTTTCAACATTATGAATATATAATTAATCTATGCTTTAATAGAAGTGGAAGGTATATACAAATAATTATCTTGAGTGACATGTATGCACCGTCACTTACTTACGCCTGTTACCTTCGATGGAGAATAGGTCGCCGACCAGCATTCACTAACCCACTGTGTCCTAGTCCTTCCTTTCTACTTCTATCCAATTGTTTTTCATTCTTCCCATACCTGTCTCTATTTCACGGCGTAATGTGTTCTTTGATCTTCCGCCTCTCCTTTGGCTTTGAGGGTTCCAGGTGAGGACTTGTCTTGTGACGCAGTTAGGTGCTTTCCTCAATGTGTATCCTATCCACTTCCAGCGTTTCTTCTTGATTTCTTCCTCCTCTGGAATCTGGTTTGTTCTTTCCCATAGTAGGTTGTTACTGATAGTGTCTGATCAACGGATCTGAAGTATTTTGCATAGACAATTGTTATTAAACACTTGTATGTTCTGGATGATGGCGTTCGTAGTTCTACGATTTTCCACGCCATACAGTAGAACTGTGTTGACATTCGTATTGAAAATTCTGAACTTGGTGTTGTTTGATAGAGAGTTGTCTTGAGTTCCAAATGTTCTTCAATTGTAGATATTCTGCTCTTGCTTTGTCGATTTACGCCTTCACATTAGCATCAGATCCACAGTGCTCAATTTATCCATTGTATTTTCTAACTTCTCGTTCTTTTGTTTTTTTATTGAAAGTGCTAACTATGACAATAAATTATGTTAGAAAACATTAGTGAATAAGAAAAATTGTAATTCTATGGAATACATCCAGTATATAAATTATTATCATTATAAAGTTGTGGAGATAGACGAGCTTTGATTGAAATTTAGATGGTAGTTGGAGGTAGTCAACAGGAAACCCTGGACCCGGGTTTCGTGCTACTTGGCACTCGTCAGCAAGGTGTACCTGTAATCTTGAGGGAACTTAAGCTCCCTGGCGGATTCAATCTCGTGTCACCCAGCCTCACAGTCAGAGACGTTACCACTGAGCTATCCGAGCCGTGACTAACCTCCTGTAGGACTGAGATGTAATCACAATTGATTGATCACTGGGTGGTGATCAATGTCATGCTTGTCTAGTCACGGCTCGGATAGCTCAGTGGTAACGTCTCTGACTGTGAAGCTGGGTGACACGAGATTGAATCCGCCAGGGAGCTTAAGTTCCCTCAAGATTACAGGTACACTTTGTTGACGAGTGCCAAGTAGCACGAAACCCGGGTCCAGGGTTTCCTGTTGACTACCTCCAACTACCATCTAAATCTCAATACATAGTGCCCGCAGTGTCGAGTCACCTAGACTGGTGGCCACATTGCAACATGATCGATAGCATTCGATCTGCACTAATAAGGACTAGACAAGCATGACATTGATCACCACCCAGTGATCAATCAATTGTGAGTTTTGATTAAAATCATGAATCGATCAATTTTAGACTACCATTGAAAACCCGGAAATACTGGATAGCTGTTTCGTCTTAGTATGAAGTGCGCATCCACGACTCCACACACGAGATTTGAACTCAGGACCTTCTATCTTGTTCGCGAATGCTTAACCTCTAGATCACTGATCTGGTTGGCATCCAGCGGTAATAATGTCTAATTTATTCTTGTAGCTTATATTGAATTAAACCGAATTACATTGTAAGCAAGGACGGATGGGGGCTAGCAGATGAATCTAGCACGCATTCCACCTCATTCTATTTGTGATTTTGTAACAACATCGAGGCAATCCTCACAGGATGTCAATAAGAGACTGATCAATTGCAGTGCTAAGTATCAATAGGAAAATTCAAACAAACAATACCATGTGAATTTAAACTCCATACCATTACACAAGCAAGTTGCTATTAGGACTCAATAGCTAAGTGAATAATGCGATGGTGCTTGAAGTGAACAGTATTGGGTTCAGGTCCCTGAGTGAACATCAATTATGGGATGTAGGTACATCCAGCTAACCAGTCCCAAATAACACTATATGTCACGCATCCTGGATTCCACTGCTAGCCACCATCCATCCAAGCTTATAATGCTTGTGACATATGGCAATATCGAAGCAATTTGTATCCCATCCACATATACCAACAAAAGATTGATCAATTTTGAACCCTGAACATCAATGGATACATTCAAACAAACAATACCAAGTGAATGTAAACTTCACGCTATTCCACAAGCAAGTGGCTATTAGGACTCGATAGCTAAGTGAATGACGTGATAGCGTTTGAAACGAACGGTACTGGATTAGAGTCCCACAGTGAACATCAACTATAGGATATAGGTACATCCATCTGACAAGTCCACTGCTAGCCATTATCCATTTATCAAACAAACAGTACAAACTAGATCAGATATTGATTATATTTCAATTCAATGAATTTATACTACTTATAAATTATTATCTATATTTTTTTTAAATTTTTTTAGTTACTAAGGAAAATGTTTTCTTCAAATAGTATCCAACCCATCAAATTTCATTCAATTTATATTCACTTAGTAACAATATTAATTTTGATTCATTATATCTATGAAATTAATGGACAACAATATGATTCATATAAATGGAAAACTATTCATGATAATCGTGATGATGAGGATACAACATATTTACCATTGAATAGAATGACTATTAATTCTTTATTACATCATAATGATCATGATCATAATAATAATGGAAGAAAAATCATTAAAACAAGAGCAATCGAGATTGCACCACCAGAAAGACCATTTATATTTGAAACTCCTGAAGCACTTAGAACATATTTACATAAATTAAATGAATATTTTGCAATTATAGGACGTCCTAGGTAATGATGTTCTTATTATTGTGTTATTATTATTATCAGTAGTAGTATTGGGTTTGTGGAGATGATTAAGTTTTTTTCTGATTGAGATCATGAACTCATTGATGTTAGACCACTGTTGGATACTTGGAAGCACTGGACAGGTGTTTCGTTCTAATGTGAAACTTCTCAGCAGTGTACATCCATGATCCTGCTCGAACCCAGGGCTTTCGGTCTTGCACTCAAACGCTTAACCTTTAGAGTCTCCGAATGCCCTGGCATGGTCGGAGGTGGAGAGAGTCAGATCTCCTTTCCCAAGTGGAAACGGAAATGTTCTAAATTGAATACCGCTGAACATTTTTGAACATGTTGTAAAACTATTTTTGAGATTTCTTCTTGAAATTGAATCTTTATTAGAAACTGTCATACATCTAATCAATTCTGGAGAAGTACTTAGTGTTAAAGTGTTTTATGCAATCAATTATTTATCATTAACCGTTGAATTAGAAAACAGTTATTCTCATTAGTTCAACTCTATAATAAAGGTCTTCTTAAATTAATAAAGATTTTACCTTCTTACGGTAAATCACTTGTAATTTGTACCTTTTATAAATTCAAACCAAATGAGAATGGAAATAATTGCCCGCAAATGCCCTGGTATGGCCGAAGAGTGGGGAGAGTTAACTCTCCCTCTCCAAATGCACTCGCATGGCCACTGACACAGAGATATCCTACTCACAGCATTCTCGTGACACGGGTGTTGTTTATGAAGGTCAGAGGATGAAAAGCGAATGTCTGGCGCTTTACCCGAGTTGGTGGATATAGAGAGCTCACCAAGTGGGGTTGGAAAACTCTGACTGCAAACCAATGGTGTACATAGGCTGGCTCAACGATTCTAAATAAACAAATGGCGTATGAATCAGTTATTGGTGACCGACTACTATGAGACTGCATCCCCTTACGTTATTCCACTGCTTTTTGGATTAGACCTTTAGGTCAAAGACTCGGGATGTGACCCCCTAAGAAAACCGCCTGCTTCGGTTATTGCACCGGGTCAATGCCACAGCCCACACACAAATCAAGTGATTTGTGTGGCGGCATGTATTCGGTGTCCCTTTGTAACAATATTTACGTTCAAATAAAATAAATAGAAGACAACCTTTAGACCACTGAGCCGGCATCTAACGGTGTTAATGTCTAACCGAAACCAATTCACAAAATTGTGCGACCATGTTTCATTATACTGAGGTAGATACCTGTCTCAAATCAATGAAATATCTTTGATAATGGACAATTCTCATATAAAGGCTTTAATACTTTTAAATCAACAGTTCACGTTAGATGATATCAAATTCGACCTTATCTGTAAAGTTGCCATGTAGAATGACTATATTCTCGGAAGAAGGCACAAGATTAAGTTCATCCTAATCAAAATCACTAGAAGTCTAAAGCACTAATTTGAAATATATCTTGACCAAACAATCAACGGCTTTTATCGAATATATATATGGTTAGATAGACAGACAGATAGATAGATGCTTTAATTCACAACTACAACATGTGGTTCCATTTACTTCCGTACATTCGATTTTCCCAGAATAGTCATGATCATTACCTTCATTGTAAATAAAATGAACCATTTTCATTTAATTTCGTCACTAAATGGGTTCTTTGAATTCGTATTTCTTAACTACATAGGTTGCTTTTATGATGAGACTCAGAAATAACTACTTACTATCTAGTATTCCTATTTAAACTACAGATTTTTCATTGCTTCCCTTTCAGGTAGGAGGATAATTCTAAGAATTCTATATTATTTCTTCGAAAGCATTGTACTACTTTTAGAATAGGTAGTAGTATAAAATCTGCCACATAAACTACCGTGTATCAATAAGAGAGGTTTCTTGCTTTTCTATATGATAACTACAACACTAGATAATTATCACTATCATGTTCAAAAGAATAAAGTTTTGTGTTCATTCATGTGTACGAACCAATAACATGTGCTCACTGGTGACTAGCTTTGTGAGGGAATTCTCGAAGTTCTGGTGAGAAGCCGTGACCAGTGGAGCTAATCCATGTCGGGTAGAGACAGGTGTCTACCTCAGAACAATGGAAGTTGGTCGCTCAATTTCGTGGATTGTTTGATGTTAGACACTATCACCATTGGATGCCGGCTCAGTGGTTCAGTAGGTTAAGAGTTGGCTCGCGAGACTGAAGCCCCTGGGTTCGAATCCCGCGAGCGTGATCGTGGATGCGTACTGCTGAGGAGTCCCACAATAGAACGAAACGGCCGTCCAGTGCTTCCAGGTTTCCAAAGGTGGTCTAACATCAGTCGGTTCATGATCTCAATCAAAAAAACTTAATAATCTCCACAACCCCTATACTAGTAACAGACATGACTTAGTTATTAAGATAGATGATGATTAAATTGCATGACTGTTGGCAACTATCAGAATATCCGAAATTTCTTAAACATACGGAATTGGTTCACAAATCACTATCACATAATTCTGTACTTTGAAAGACTCATTGATTGTCTATTTAGCTTACAGACTTTTGTTTACGGCCTCTGCAATATTTTTTAGAAACCAGAAATTTATTGGACTAAATTGTAACTTTCAAGTCTCGTTAACAAGAATGAACTTCCCAAAACGTATACGTTGGGAGTGTAGATATCACAAACTATCGAAAACGGTTGTCGTTTTCTACATCATGTATTGGTACTATTTAGTCGAAGTTAATTGACTAAAAACTCCTCCTGGAGCCCCTATGGGGCTACTTCAGGTTCAAAAAACGGATAAAGGAGGAGGGTTGTGCATGGGGTTAGCGACGCCATCCCATAGAAAACTAACTCGCTAAAAAAAATCTAACGTGAAAAAAATAATTCAAACCATTTAAACTCTGTCCTGGGAATTAGAAGGTCTTCATTTAGAAGAGTTATGACGCCTCATGGTGAAAGCGGAGTTCCTTCGGAAGTCACGAAGCTAATTCCCCCTCTGACTAACAGAGCAACCATTATGTTAGATATATGGAATGCTCGTACAATGTGGCAGACCGGAAGAGTCTTCCAAATTGCTGCAAAATTTGAATAAAAGAAGGTCATCTGAAATCTTGTATACTTATTTTAGATACAACACTAGGATTGGAGACGTAATTAACATGGATTAATGTTATAAATAGAAAATTACATCTATGGATTGCATAACATTACTACTTGTATTGTTGATGATAAATGAACCCATTACACTACTTATGATGTAACAATGACATAATATTCCAAAATCGCGAAGAATGTATGGTTATTCAAGTGTTTTTAAGCACGCATGGAGTACTCAAAGAAAAGGAATAGTTGAATAGTAGTAATTTAATGACTGAATTCATGAATCAATTAAAGCTAAGCCATCATAGAAAACCTGGAAGGATTGGACGTCCATTTTGTCTTAATGTGAGACTCCTCAACAAGTTACTTTATTATGAGGCTCTACTATTATTAATCCATGATAACTAGATGCAGTCTCGTAGTTGCTGGTGGCTGACGATTGGTTCATACACCATTTGTTTTCTTAGAATCCTTGAGCCAACCTATGTACACTATTGGTTTGCAGTAAGAGTTATCCAACTCCTCTAGGTGCGTCCTCCATATCCACCAACTTGTTTAAAGCGCCAGACAATCACTTTTCGTCCTCTCAGTTTCGTAAACAACACCCGTGTCACGAGAATGCAGTGAGTAGGACATCTCTATGTCAGTGATTGTGTGTACGTGGTCATGTGAGAGCATTTGGAGAGGGAGAGTTAACTCTCCCCACTCTTCGGTCATACCAGGGCATTTGGGTACGATAGTAATCATTTCATGTGCATTTACATAGAGATATTATGATGTGATGAACAAAAGCATATTCATCGCTAATCTCTGATATCGTTCTGCTATAAACTAAATAATAAGTCAATGAAGTAGTCACTGATAGTCAAGACAACTGATAAATTTCATTAAAATTATGGATCCATCTAAGTTAGATCAGCATAAATTAGCTCTATTCGCAAACTGAGCTTAAAGTGATGGTTTTTGTTATTTTGTATTATGTCATGATTACTAAGGAATAATTGGGTAAAAAAATACAATGAAAACTAGCCACTTAATGCTTTCTAGTTTTCTACTGTACTTCTTCAGTTTAATAGGTGGTTAGATACTGTTATGATAATGTTCACTTTGTTCATATATCACGCGTTTGCACACGATAGTGAAGAGCACGCGATTGAATACAAAGTACAGGTTCGTGGATGCGCACAGCTAAGGAGTCCCATACCAGGACGAAACAGCTATCCAATGTTTCCGGGTGTTCAATGATAACGTAACACGTATCCATTCATGATATCAAACTAAACTCAACAGACTTCATAAACTAGGGAATTTTTCAGAGTGTCTAGTGATATGTCGAATAAATTGTCTACTGTCATCTTATAATAAGGATCAAAACTCAAGATTGATGAAATTTTATTTAACTTCGACTCTCTGGCATGTTTTTTTATTACGTGGATTAAACGTTTTCAGATCACAGTTGTCTACTCATGCTCTAATTATACTTGGAAAATACTAACCTTATCCCTATAAGTAAAGATAGTTGGTAGGTAACAGTAGAATCCAGGATAGACGTTTCAAGCGAATGATACAGGGTTCAAGTCCAACAGTGGATATCTAGCTGATCAGTCTCAAATAGAACAAACGGAGTATCTCACATTCCACAATTAGCCATCATCCATCCAAGTTTATTATACTCGTCACTTATGTCAATATCGAGGTAATCCACACACACACACACACACAGGATGTACAAATGTCAACAAGAGACTGATCAATTACGATTCTCAATATCGATGTATAGTAGCTTCAAATAAACCATACCGAATGAATAGAATCTAATCATAATGTAAACTATATAAAATCAATTTCATATCACCATTCAATATAAATTACTCTACTTTTATTTCTTCTAATAATTTCAATATTCTAAATTTTAGATTTGGTCGAAGAAGATGATGATCATGATCATAACGATGGTAATAATGATCATTATCATCATCATAATAATAATAATGATTATGATCATGATAATTTAACTAATTTACAATCATACAATGCATTCCTATGTCTTCTTTATGTCATTGTTTATTCATTTCATTCATACATTTAACTTAAACTACACACTACACTATACTATGCTACACTCATACCCACACCCACACTCATACTCACACACACACGTACACAGTTATACCCACATATATCATCTATCTACATACAAATGAACAATAATACAGAAACTATTTATAAGAATCTAATTGAATGTGGGCTGTTAGTGATGTGTTGTATGTGTTAGTATCCATATATGATTTGATTTAACTGAATAGTTAACTCTTATTAACTATTATTGTCTAATTCTTACTATTCAACTAAATGAAATAATACATATATTTATTTATTTATTGTGAATCATTAAAAAAAGAAAAAGAAAAAAGAAAAAGAAAAAAGAAAACTATATTGATTATTTGTGATGCAAGAAAAAAAATTAAAAAAATTTCGAGAAAAAAGAGCATAAATTTCATTGTCTTTTGTTGTTGTTGTTTAGATTGATTTCGAACATTATAGAAGATTATCATCGATAAGTGAACACATGACAATTGAGAATGGAGGGTTGTCTAATCTGTACAGTTAGTAGTTATTTCTGTCGCTTTCTTGCTCTCTCCCTCTCTCTCTCTCTCTCTCACTAGTTCACTCACTCTTCCTACCCCCTCTCTCTCTTTTGGACCATAGATACATACATAATACTAATGTGTAATAGAATGAATCAATAAAACTATAACATTTACTTCTAAATCAATAGTTTAAGAGAAAATAAGATGTGTGTATGTTTGTTTTTTTTTTGGAGGGAGTTTTGTTTTTGACAAATGTAATTCAAATATCATCTTTTTTTGATTGAGATAATGAACTGATTGATGTTAGACCACCATTGAAAACTTGGAAGCACTGGACAACCGTTTTGTCCTTTTATAGGACTCCTCATCAGTACGC
Source organism: Schistosoma haematobium (assembly GCF_000699445.3). Taxonomy (NCBI): domain Eukaryota; kingdom Metazoa; phylum Platyhelminthes; class Trematoda; order Strigeidida; family Schistosomatidae; genus Schistosoma; species Schistosoma haematobium. Next base: position 2,486,897 of record NC_067198.1, read on the forward strand.
ATCCACGATCCTGCTTGCGGGATTCGAACCCAGGGCTTTCAGTCTCACGTGCGCGAACGCTTAACCTAATGGACCATTAAGTAGGCTGGGATCCGACAGTGTTAATGTCTAGCCTCAACCAATCCACGAAGTTGCGCGACCATCATCCATTGTACTGAGGTAGACACCTGTTTCTGCCCGACATGGATTAACTCCATTGGTCACAGCTTCTCACCAGAACGTCGAGAATTTTCTCACAAAGCTAGTCACTAGTGAGCACATGGTAATTATCAGTTTAGGTATTGTGGAGGATGAAAAGCTTTTTTTGTTGATTGAAATCATGAACCGATTGATGTTTTCATTGATGAATTCAATGAATCAAAAATATAAAAAGGGATACGGAATATGTAACTTATGAAATAGTTCATCTACTTGAATGTTGATCGTTCTGTATGAATTATAAAACATGTGTAAAATAAAAAAATATTTAATTAAGATCATGAATCAATCAATATTAGATCATTATTAAAAGCCTAAATGTACTAGATGGCTATTTCATTTTAATATGGAACTCCTAAAGGGACTCGAATCCATAATGTTTAGTTTGGCACACAAACATTTAACAACTAGACAATGAGGTTAATGTTTATCTTCAACTTACACGATCTTTTTTGATTATTTTCAATGTGTAACTCCTTTACAACAGATTCGATTGAACTTCACTGGTCACAACATCTTACCTAACGAAGCTAGTCACTAGTGCAGCAACAGCAATTTGGAAGACTCTTCCGGTCTCCTACATTGTTTGAGCATTCCATGTACCTAAATTAATGGTTGCTCTGTTAGTCAGAAAGGGGCATCGGCCTTGTAACTTCCGAAGGAACTCCGCTTTCACCATGAAGCGTCATAGCTCTTCTAAATGAAGATCTTCTAATTCCCAGGACAGAGTTTAAATGGTTTGAATTATTTTTTCCTCGTTAGCGTTTTTTAGCGAGTTAGTTTTCTATGGGATGGCGTCGCTAACCTCATGCCCAATTCTCCTCCTTTTTCACGGCTTGGGACTGGCAGTAGCCCCGGGGAGGGACTCCAGGTGGGGTCACTAGTGAGCATATGTTAATTTTTAGTATGGTGTTGTAAAGATTGTTACCATTGATCGATTAAAGATTTCCACAATCACATATTGATAGAAAATAGGTCTTAGTAATTAATTTAACCAACTTACTATTTATAAGAAGTTACATGAAATTATTGTTTGAATCACTGTTAAGTTTTAGTCGTCTAGGTTGCTAATCCTTGTATGTTGCTTAATTAAATTCATCAGAAATAATATAGTGGAATAATTAAATGAAAGAAGATGTATTTAAGTAATTATGTAGTAAACAAGGATATAGGCAGGGACGAAGAAGTGAATTTTAATACAACATTGTAGAATATCTTGGTAAATCTACGATCCATACAGTAAATACTTCATTTCTAAACTATTCATCAGTTGTCTTAAACTGGATTGTTCCTTCCTTCGTTCTTACACTAATTACTCTCTATTCCCATTTTTTTCTATTCGATCTTGTTAATCTTTTACAGTCAGGCATTTCATTTTCGATTAGTGGATGATCCCTACTACTTATATCTGTCGACATCAGTAGTAAACATCACAGTAAATGATGTATATGATACTTAAAATATGTGATATTATTCAAACTGAATTTTCACTTTATCTAACTATTCTGTCTATATTACAACATATTACATCACTTACTCTACAGTATTCTGAGAATTCAAACATCATAATCTTGACAACTGTCATCATCGTATCTCATTCATAAACAATTAATAGTGGACCTCGGCGTCTACAGGACAAGCTGTGAATCACATGTGTAGTAATTCGAACACTTCACTTCTACTTGATTTTTGTGCTGATGATGTCGTTCAGAAGAACGATGAAAGATCCACGAGTAAATCATCCAACTCAGAGAACGAAACTCCATCAAAAACATCCATATGAGCTACATATTTCTTTTCACCATCTTAATTAATAATAAATCGTTCATTAGACATCATATGGAACAGGTTAAGAAAAGTAAAGTAATTTAGATTCAACGGTGATATGAAATTTAGTAAAATCGATTTTATGTAGTTTATGTTATGATTAGATTCCATTCATTTGGCATGGTTTATTTGAAGCTACTACACATTGATATTGAGAATCGTAATTGATCAGTCTCTTGTTGATATTTGTACATCCTATGTGTGTGTGTGTGTGGATTACCTCGTTATTGACATAAGTGACGAGTATAATAAACTTGGATGGATGATGGCTAATAGTGTAATGCGAGATACGCCTTTCGCTCTGTTTGAAACTGGTCAGCTAGATGTACCTACATTTTACAGTTGATGTTCACTGTTGAACTTGAACCTTGTATCGTTCGCTTTACACGTGTATCCTGGATTCCACTGCTATCCACCATCCATCTTTGTCTATAATAGCTAGTTCATTTGAATCTGTACGTTGGATAAGCTAGATAATTCTCATAATAAAATACATCACAAACATCTCCCTCTTCATCAGTTATCTTGAAGTGAACACTTATCCTACATAATATATATTTTATAAGTTTAAATAAAATGTAAACGCAGTTTGACAGCCATTTATTTTCAACTAAGAAGGTTATTTGTTAGTTTATTACATATAATCAGTCAGTCAGCTACAACGTAGGACCTGGCACATATTTGCATCGGTCAAAGTAGCCATACCTCATTAGCAATTTCGTGGATTAGCTGAGGTTAGACATTAACACGATTGGATACAAACTCATTGGACTAGAGGTTAAGCGTTCACCATGGGTTCGAATCCCACTAGCGGGATCGTGGATGCTCACTGATGAGGAGTCCTACAATAGGACGAAACGGCCATATAGTGCTTCCAGGTTTTCAGTGGTGGTCTAACAGCAATCAGTTTGTGATCTTAATCAAAAACTTTATAATAACTGAAGGAGCACACATAATCTGAATGATATTTTATTATGTAGTGAATAAGAACACAAGTGGGAACACACAAAATTACAGAATCTTTTAGTAAAATCTGAGAATTATACAGTAAATACTTCATTTGCGAAATGTTAATCTATTGTCTCAGACTTCATTGTTCTTTCGTTTCCATACTAATCATTGTTTATTCTTGTTCTCTTTTCTTTGATCTTCTTAACTTTCTGCCGCCAATTATTTTACAATCGATTAGTGATACATATTATTTATATCTGTTGACATCAGTAGCACACATTACATCTAGCGTTGAATACATGTAATATGTAGCCAATAGTCATTCACATGTAATCAGACAAGTGTATTAACAATAGAACCTCATGTAATGTAATAAAACGAAATCATGAGTTATGACATTAATCCTTTAATTTATAATGGAGTAAATTTATTATTAATGTTACTTAAAGAAACATGGGGCTGAATGTTTAAAACCATATCCACTGAAGTTTTAATAATAATTATAGTAAGAAGAGAATAGAGTTACCTTAAGATATAATTCATCAGTAGAGTATATAATGAAAATCGTTAATCTGGAAGCGTTGAACGACCGTTTCGCCTTAGTATCGGACTCTTCAGTAATGCGTATGCACGATCTCACACCAAAGGGATTTGAATCCATGACCTTCGGTTTCATGCTCAAACGCTGAACATCTAGATGACTGAACCATCCAACTTCAACCAATCCACGAAGTTGAGCCACTGTCCACCATTGCCTTCAGTGAGTTACTGACTAATGAAAATTCCAGGAAATCCATCTTGAAGTAAGTCATTAATAAACGCATGGATGCCGGCTCAGTGATCTAGAAGTTATTCGTTCTCACATGAGACCAAGGGTAATGGTTTCGAATCCCTTTGGTGTAGGATCGTGGATAGTAGAATGTAACAGTCGTCCAATACTTTCACGTTTTTAATGATGTTCTAGCACTGATCAATTCATGATCTCAATCAAAATAATAAATTATAGATTCATATTATTGTTTGCAGATGTGAATGGTCCCCGGTTCGAGTCCCAGAGTGAACATCAAGTCTGAGGTGCACGCACATCCAGTTGACGAGTCCCAAATAGGACGAAGCGCGCGTCCTGGACTTTACTGCTAGCCACTATCCACCATTGCTTACAAAAAACTTGTGAATTAAGGCAATATTGAGGTATACGCACAGTATGCATATATGCCGCTAACAGACTGATCAAATGAAGTCTTAAACCTCAATGGGAAGATACAAGTCAAATAATACCAAGTGAATTCATATAGTCAATAGTTAATTTGCAATATATCAATCCATCATCTCAAACTAAACTGTTCCTTTTGCAAATATCAGTCCATTGTCTTAGATTTCATTGTTCATGCATTTTCATACCAATTGCGTTCCGTTCCCGTTCTTTCTTTGTCCATCTTCAACTGAAATACATTCTATGCCCGTTCTATGACCACAATTATATACTACTTATATGGATATAAAGCTCCGCCTGGAGTCCCTCCGGGGCTACTGCCGGTCCCAAGCCCGGATAAAGGAGGAGGGTTGGGCATGGGGTTAGCGTCCCCATCCCGTAGAAAACTAACTCGCTAAAAAACGCTAACCAGAAAAAATTGTTCAAACCTTTTAAACTCCGCCCCGGGAGTCAGAAGGTCTTCATTTAGAAGAATTATGACGCTTCATGGTGAAAGCCGAATTCCTTCGGAAGCCACGAGGCCGATGCCCCTTCTAACAACCAGAGCCACCATTTATTTAGGTACATGGAATGTTCGTACAATGTGGGACACCGGAAGAGCCTTCCAAATTGCTGCAGAAATGAGAAGATACAACCTAGAGGTACTTGGGATCAGTGAAACACATTGGACACAAGTTGGACAACAACGACTAACTACAGGAGAGCTCCTGTTATACTCCGGCCATGAAGAAGAAAATGCACCACATACACAAGGAGTTGCATTGATGCTGTCCAAACAAGCGCAAAATGCACTTATAGGATGGGAATCTCATGGACCAAGGATCATCAAAGCCTCGTTCAAAACAAAGAAAGAAGGCATTTCAATGAACATCATCCAATGCTATGCGCCTACCAACGACTACAATGAAGACGCTAAAGATCAATTCTACAATAGGCTGCAGTCAATAGTCGAGAAGTGCCCAACAAAGGACCTGACCATTCTGATGGGAGATTTCAACGCCAAGGTTGGAACGGACAACACTGGATATGAAGACATCATGGGAAGGCACGGACTGGGAGAAAGAAACGAAAACGGTGAGAGATTTGCAAATCTATGTGCCTTCAATAAGCTGGTCATAGGCGGCACCATATTCCCACATAAACGCATACACAAAACCACATGGACTTCACCGGATCACTCTACACAAAACCAAATCGACCATATTTGCATCAACAAAACGTTCAGGAGGACTATAGAGGACGTGAGAACCAAGAGAGGAGCTGATATAGCATCAGATCATCACTTACTGGTCGCCAAGATGAAATTGAAACTCAAGAAGCACTGGACAACGGGGCGGACAGTATCACAAAAGTTCAATACGGCCTTTCTCCAGGATACTAACAAACTCAACAAATTCAAGATAGACCTCAGCAATAAGTTCCAGGCCTTTCATGATCTACTCAATGGAGAAGGAACTACTGTGGAGAGCAACTGGAAGGGGATCAAAGAGGCAATCACTTCAACATGTCATGAGGTCCTGGGTCACAAGAAGCACCACCACAAAGAATGGATCACTGTCGATACACTGGATAAGATTCAAGAAAGAAGGAACAAGAAGGCAGCGATCAATACCAGCCGAACAAGAGCAGAAAAAGCCAAGGCACAAGCTGAATACACGGAAATAAACAAACAAGTGAAGAGGAGCATCAGAACCGACAAACGTAAATATGTGAAAGATTTAGCAACGACGGCGGAAAAGGCTGCAAGAGAAGGAAACATGAGACAATTGTATGATACGACAAAGAAACTCTCTGGAAATCGCCGCAAACCAGAACGACCAGTGAAAAGCAAGGAAGGCAAGGTAATCACCAACATTGAAGAGCAACAAAACAGGTGGGTAGAACACTTCAAAGAACTCTTGAATCGACCAAATCCACTGAACCCACCCAACATCGAAGCAGCACCCACGGACCTCCCAATCAATGTTGGCCCACCAACAATTGAAGAAATCAGCATGGCCATCAGACAAATCAAGAGTGGCAAAGCAGCAGGACCGGACAACATCCCAGCAGAGGCACTAAAAGCAGACGTAGCGGTAACTGCACGGATACTCCACATTCTCTTCAATAAGATTTGGGATGAGGAACAAGTACCAACAGACTGGAAAGAAGGACTACTGATCAAAATACCGAAGAAAGGCGATCTCAGCAAGTGTGATAACTACAGGGGCATCACTCTTCTCTCAATACCGGGAAAAGTCTTCAACAGGGTATTGTTAAACAGGATGAAGGACTGCGTAGACGCCCAACTTCGTGACCAACAGGCAGGATTCCGTAAGGATAGATCGTGTACAGACCAAATCGCAACTCTACGGATCATTGTGGAACAATCAATTGAATGGAATTCATCACTCTACATCAACTTCATTGACTACGAAAAGGCATTTGATAGTGTGGACAGAACAACACCATGGAAACTTCTTCGACACTACGGCGTGCCTCAAAAGATAGTCAATATCATACAGAGTTCATATGATGGATTACACTGCAAAATTGTGCATGGAGGACAGTTGACAAAGTCGTTCAAAGTGAAGACCGGTGTTAGGCAAGGTTGCTTACTTTCACCCTTTCTCTTTCTCCTGGTGATTGACTGGATCATAAAGACGTCAACGTCTGAAGGGAAGCGCGGGATACAATTTACATCTAAGATGCAGTTGGATGATCTAGACTTCGCAGACGATCTGGCCCTTCTATCCCAAACGCAACAACAGATGCAGGAGAAGACGAACAGTGTGGCAGCAGCCTCAGCAGCAATAGGTCTCAACATACACAAAGGGAAAAGCAGGATTCTCCGATACAACACAGAATGCACCAATCCAATCACAATTGACGGAGAAGATTTGGAAGATGTAAAAACCTTTACGTATTTGGGCAGCATCATTGATGAACAGGGTGGATCTGATGCAGATGTGAAGGCGCGGATCGGCAAAGCAAGAGCAGTATATTTACAACTGAGGAACATCTGGAGCTCAAAGCAACTGTCAACCAACACCAAGGTCAGGATTTTCAATACAAATGTCAAGACAGTTCTACTGTATGGGGCGGAAACCTGGAGAACTACGAAAGCCACCATCCAGAAGATACAGGTGTTTATCAACAATTGTCTACGCAAAATACTTCAGATCCATTGGCCGGACACTATTAGCAACAACCAACTGTGGGAGAGAACAAACCAGATCCCAGCGGAGGAAGAAATTAGGAAGAAGCACTGGAATTGGATAGGACACACATTGAGGAAAGCACCCAACTGCGTCACAAGACAAGCCCTCAAATGGAATCCTGAAGGTCAAAGGAAAAGAGGAAGACCAAAGAACACATTACGCCGAGAAATGGAGATAGACATGAGAAAAATGAACAAGAATTGGATGGAACTAGAAAAGAAGGCCCAAGACAGAGTGGGTTGGAGAATGCTGGTCAGCGGCCTATGCTCCATTGGGAGTAACAGGCGTAAGTAAGTAAGTAAAGTATATGGATATAAGTAACTCACACCACAATACATTTGTTTACATAATCTGTACTTTTTAGTAACCTATTAGTGTAAATATAGAATGAAGTACGCTGTTCATTAATGCCCTAGCTTTAAATAGACAAAATGAGGTTCTAGTAGAAAACCTTATTCTAAGAACTCTTTCTAATATAGATAAGTGTATTCAATGATTACAGACTGTATTCATAAATGAATTTTCTGAAGACTAACTGTATTGACTATAATCTAATAACTCTGTTTTCATCAAAACAATTAGATCTGATCTTGTCTAGTGGTCGAATATACTCAAAATTGAGGAGTTCTAATGTATGCCAAGAAGCCTATCTTATCTTATTTGATTTTTATAATCTTTTTACTGATATCATTATGTTTTAATGTTATTAATGAATAACTATTTCCAAACTAATCCTTTAGTTCATTTTTATTCAGTTTAATTGTTATATATAACTCCGCCTGGAGTCCCTCCGGGGGCTACTGCCGGTCCCAAGCCCGGATAAAGGAGGAGGGCTGGGCATGAGGTTAGCGACCCCATCCCGTAGAAAACTAACTCGCTAAAAAAACGCTAACCAGAAACAATTATTCAAATCTTTTAAAAAATTGTTATATATGATCGGTTCGTTTGATGATTACTATGTCATGTATATAATAATAAGTGATTATATTGAACTACAATTTCCTTAACTATAATATTCACTAAATCAATAACAATGAAGATTTGTCTGATACAATCTTATAATTACAGAAAGGGGTGTTTGTAGATATTATAGTAATGTTTTTAATAGTTGAGTTTATGAGTTAATTGAAGTTAGACTATTATGGAAAACTTGGAAGCACTGGATGGCCATTTTGTACTACTGTGGGACTCCTCAGTAGTGCGTATTCATGATCCCACTTCGCAAGATTCCAATCCACGATCTATCAGTCTCACACATGAACGCTTAATATCTAGACCAATGAGCCGGTCGGCATCTAACGGTGTTAATGTCTAACTTCAACTACTCGACGAAGTTGAGCCACTGTCCACTATTGTCTTCAGTGAGTTATTATCTCACAACAGATCTGAGTGAACTTCACTGATCACTGTTTCTCACAAGAACTCCAGGAAATACCTCTTGAAGATTGTCACTAGTAAGCATATGATGATTACAATCAGAGAGGGGTTTAGTGTTTATCACAGTATTTCAATAGTTGAATTCATGAGTTGATTAAAGCTAGACCAGCATAGAAAATTTGGAAGCATTGAACAACCGTTTCTTCCTAGTACGGGACTTCTCAGCAATGCGCATCCGTGATCAGATTATTCAAAATGTATTACACTAACATGTATTCACATAGTTCTGATAATCTTCGTCTTCTTATAAGACTATCGAAATTTGTCAAACGGACTAATTGCTTCAAGATTCTACTTTAACATATTGCTGACTAGTTGACGATTTCACACGAATGATATGAATAAGCAATAACCGATAAGAACAAAGTTTATTTAAATTTTTCTCTTTATGTGATAGGATTGTTAATCCTATACCTAACCTTCTTCGTTTCCTCAGGATTGAGATCGGCAGGAACTCCAGAAGAGCTACAGGTGAAGTTGTCACTAATTGTCTATTTCTTTAATTCCTACTTTTTGAATAATCACATTCCATAGGCACGGAAACTAAATTTAACAGTTAGTAATACTGATCTAATGTTTTTAGAATTTCATCATTCTGAAAACAAAGTGTAATTGACTCCAAAATATTTTGAAATCTCTCTTAAACCTTTACATATCTAGGCAGCATCATTTATGAACACGATGAACTTGATGCAGATGTGAAGGCGCGGATCAGCAAAGTGAGAGCAGCATATTTACAACTGAATAACATCTAAAAGTTGAAACAATTGTCAACCAACACCAAAATCAGAATTTTCAATACAAATCCCAACACAGTTCTACTGTATGGGGCGGAAACTTGGAGAATTACGAAAGTCATCATCCAGAAGATACAAGTGTTTGTTAACAGTCGTCTACGCAAGATATTTCGGACCCTTTGACCAGAAACTATCAGCCACAACGTACTATGCGAGAGAACAAACGCGATCCCAGCAGAGGAGGAAATCAGGAAGAAACGCTGGAAGTGGATAGGATACACATTGAGGATAGCTCACAAATGCGTCACACTGCAAGTCCTCACTTGAAATTCTCAAGGCCAAAGGAGAGGCGGAAGATCAAAGAACACATTACGCCGTGAAATAGAGACAGGTTTGGGAAGAATGAAAATTAAATGGATAGAACTGGAAAGGTGGGTCCAGGACAGAGTGAGTTGGAGAGTGTTTGTCGTTGGGTTATGCTCTATTGGGAGTAACAGGCGTAAGTAAGCAAAATAACTAAAAAGCATGGCTGATTTACAATCTTCACAATCAGTAATTAATTAAGTTCACACTGGAGTCAGAGGCGGACTCAGAATTCAACTTCTCTAAATGTTTTGGTGAATTGAATACTTGATGGTTCTCTACAAAGATCGATAAACAGAAAACCAACATGGGATGATCAATACATGAACTTTTAACGTTGGGTTCTATTGAAGTAAAAGTGAAACCTGATCTGAACAATGTCTGGAAAAATCTGTACTGAGAATACAATCGACATTGAACTTGATAAACTACGAAGATACTGAACAACAATATGTAGCCATCTAGATTCATTGAGAAAAATCTGAAATCGAAACAACAATACAAAAGAGTGTTCACTGCACCAATAAAGACCTAATTCAGGTTAAAGGAGATACTGTAACAGGAACTTTGCATTACCTTCCTTATTCAACTAATGATTTGTGGTTGTGTGAAAGATAACTTCTTATTTTAAAAAAAATCAATCTATATCTATCAGTTTACTTGCTCATATAAAACAAGTTATATTGATCACACAAGATGAGCTCTTTCAATACACATTACTGAACATTACCCTGCATGACTTTTTAAAGGAATACAGAAGTCAAACAAAATCTCAATCTTGGAGCATCGATTTAATTCTGGTCATTTCATATCATCCGAATAGTAATTGTGCTGAGTTTCTTTGTGGAATTCTTAATCAATTGGAGGGTATCAGTCGAGTGAGTGATTAGCCTGATCTCTACCACCTGGTTTACCGTTCACGTTAGTTCATGAGTCATTCGTTGCTTCTCGACCCTCTTAGCTAAGATCATGTGTAGCATCATTCGACGCCTCCTTCAAAATTATACGGGAATATATGTGCAAAAGTAAACTTATAACATAAAATGAATGAATCAAAAAATCATGTACCAAGTAATACAGTTAATCAATAAGATTCTCATGTATTTCACTAGTCTGTAATATGTAAATCCATTTGTATATCAAGTTATGATGATCAATAGTACCATCTAGACCATTTACGCAATTGAATTACAGTAGTTGATGTAGTTCTATATTTAATTTTAGAAGAAAAAAGAAGAAGATGACATCACTTTGTCAACTGATTTCTATTTATAGTAGCTATTGAAATCAATAGCCATTCAATCATATTATTGCAGATGAATTTCAAAGTAGATGGTAAACTCAAATTTATAAGCGAAATCTAATTTAACTTATACTGTTTTTTATTTCTATTAATGTCATGTTCATGTCCTGATACGGTCGATGGTGGGGAGAGTTAGATCTCTCATGACCACGCTTATACAGCAACGGCCAGGGAAGTACCATTCAATGCCTTTTCTCGGCGGGGGTGTTTTTTACGAAATCCAGGGGACGAAAAGTGAACGTTCAGCGTTTTAATCGGGTTGATGGATGTGGAGGATCCACCTAGGTGAGTTTGAAAACGCCGATTAAAAACTAATGGTGTACATGAGTTCCAGGATCCTAAGTGAATAAATGGTGTATGAACCAAATGGTTGGTGACCGGCTACCATGGAACTGAATCTCCTGACATTGTTCCACTGCCTTGTGGATTAAACCTTTAGGTCAAAGACTCCGGGTATGACCCACTAAGAAAACTACCTGCCTCGGTTTGAGCACCCGAGCAGTAACCCAGCCCTTACACAAATCAAACGACTTGTGCATCTCATATTTTGGTTGAGCAAACTAAAATGTTACATTGCTTTACTTCACGAATTTGAATAAGGTAAAGGAATCAATAAATTTCAGATGTCAAAGCAAAATGACACAACTATCACAAAACGTCATGGAATGGAATTTATCTAAACTATAACAACTTCAGGGAGGCAAAACACGACTCACACGTCCTTATTATGCCTCCTGGATAGTGGGACTCACTCCTATGAACTAACGTGAGCCGTAACCCAGGTGGTACAAATCAGGTTAATCACCCATTCGACCGATACCCACAAACTGACTACGAAATCCACAAAGAATCACAGCATAATTACTGCTGGATCGAAAAACGACAAAGAGAATTCACAAAAGTGGTGCATAGAATGTACAGGGTCGCTCCCTAGGGGGAAAACTCCAACCGATTGCAAAAACAGCCATTCTAGCCTCTGTATTTGTGCCGTGCTTCGATGTGTACTGTTTTTCTTCAAAAAGAGCCTACTAGGCTTCATCAACTTTTTTGGTTGTAAGAGGGGACAGCAACTTCAAGACGCACGTTTCGTCCTATTCGGAACTCGTCAGCTGGATGTACCTGTAGCTCGGAATTGATGCTCACTCTGACGAGTCCCGAATAGGACGAAACATGCATCCTGGATTCAATTGCTAGCCACTATCCATGTTTGCTTATAATGCTTGTTAAGTAAGGCAATATCGACGCAATATACACAATATGCACACATGTCAATAACAGATTGATCAACTGCAGTCCTAAACATTAATAGGAAGATTCGAATAAACAATATCAAGTGAATTTTACAACAACTTCTGTTCAGTAAGTTATGAAAAATGGATTGTACTAATCCTTTTCAACGGTTCTTGGTGCTTTGAAGAAAGTCTGGAAAAACGATTTGTTTTCATGAAAACCTGTCCATGTATACCTACAGAATTTCATCGACAAGTATCCCAAAACTGATGAATTTGTTAAGTGTGATACAGTCGTAAAGAAAACCGCCTTCCTATATCTTGTTTTCAAATGAAATGAAACTACCAGAATAATTCATCACAAAATGAATGTTTCCGTTATATGCTTCAATAAGTCAAAGAGATTGCAGGTCATTTTGATGGATTGCGGAATGCTAACAACTAAATGCAAAGATTAAATGTTGAAAACTACCATAAATTTATCCGAAACATTCACATTATCAAGCTTTTGTACAACTTCGAAACTATTCTTCCGACTATAAAGAGCTTGTTTCCCGAGTATTGGTTCTACACACTTAATAAATCAATGGGTGAGTTTTTAAAAAGCTGATTAGGTCAAAGATATGTCTGGTCATTGTGATCTCTTTAGCTTGAGTTAATCGTACAAGTATTCTGTCAACGCTTTTAAAAGCTACTTCTTTGTCTCATTTGTCATGTCTTTTTGAATAGTATCAATAATAAATCTCATAAAACCATTTAAAATGGATGGATAATGTGTTCATCTTTGTCTAAAACGGTCACAGTAGAACCTTTGGTTGATGAATAGCAGTGGAATTCAGGATGCACAACACTTCGTCCTATTTAGGACTCATCAGATGGATACACCTGCATTCTACAACTGATGTTTACTCCACTACTCCAACCAATTATCGTCAGCTTCAAATGCCATCACGTTATCCACTTAGCTACTAAGTACTGATAGCGACTAGTTTGTGTATTGGAGTGAAGTTTAAATTCATTTTGTAGTGTATGTTTGAATCTTCCCATTGTTGTTTAGGACTGTAATTAATCAGTCTCTTGTTGACATATGTGCATCCTGTAAGGATTGCCTTGATATCGCCATAAGTCACAAGCATTATAAGCTTGGATGGATGCTGAATAACAGTGGGATTCAGGACTCATATTTCGTCCTATTTGAGACTCTTCAGCTGGATGTAACAAACAACACAAAATTTTGTTATTTACTCTTTTGTAGGTAATCTCAGTTGCAATTGAGATAATGATATAACTAATTCTTCTATGTAAGATAGAAGTAATATGTTGTTCTATCTTTTCTATACTATCAAGATCTGTCTGTCACGCTACCATCTCCAGGATATTTAAGCCTATGGTTCAATTGAGTAAACTGTATCCGTTAACTATCGATTTTCATGGTATGTATTTCTTTAAGACAAGCGTGTCCATTCTAATAATATACATGGTATTCCAAATACATGTAAATAAGTATATAGATGAAGAGGAGAATAGAGGAATATAAATCAATACCAATCTGAGATGGTGGAGAACAAAAATCAAACCATTGAGAGATACAACCATAACAAAGAAGTGAACAATGACAAGTTTAAGGTCAACAAGAACCAATCAACATCAAAGTCTACAGGACAAGCTGTGAATCACATATGAAGAAATTCGAACATTGCACTTCTATCAAAAGTTTGTGCTGATGATATCGTTCAGAAGAACGATGAAAGTTCCATAACCAAATCATCTAGTTCAAAGATTTATTTATGTTGGTACAAGGAGGCACCAAATACATATGAGCCACACAAATCTCATTTGATATGTGTGAGGGCTGTGATACTGCTCGGATGCCAAAACCGAAACAGGTGGTTTTATTAGGGGGCCACACCCGGAGCCTTCGACCTGAAGGTCTGATCCACGAGGCAATGGAGCAACGCAAGGATATGCAGTCCCATGGTAGATGGTGACCAACGATTGGTTCATACGCCATTTATTCCTTCAGGATAATGGAGCCCATGTGCACCATTGGTTTGGAATCAGTGTTTTCCAACTCCATGTCCACCAAAACGGTTAAAGCGCCCGACATTCGCTTTTCATCCTCTGAATTTCGTAAACAACACCCGTGGTGCGAGAAGGCAGTGAATAGGACTTCCCTGGCAGAGACCATATACGCGTGGCCATGTGAGAGCATTTGAAGAGGGAGAGCGGACTAGTTTAAAGAGCAAAATTTCATCAAAATAAATGCCGATCGAATAACAAGGAGGCATAATCAATTAATAATACATATATGAGCGTAATGAATACTAATTAGATCTATGAATTTCATAAATCCATAAACTGTTTTAATTGTTTATTGGATAACTAAGTGCACAAATGAATGCGGGCTATTTGTTTCCATATATCATGCTGATATGACCGTATCTATCTTCAAATGATTTGACCTAAATTGATAAACTTTTAATAAGATGATAGAATAAGTGAATCTGATTGTCCACATCATATACTATATACATATATTTTAGTTCATTTTCAATTGAGCACACACACACACTTTTTAGGTTACAATCTTGTCCAAAAATATCATAGTTTCATGTTAATGAATCGATTTTAAAAAGTGTTTATACGTGTTAACTACATGAACAGTTGCTATGGATTAGATAATGGCTAGTAGTGAAATACAGGATACGTGATACTTCGTCCTATTTGAGACTCGACAAATGGATGTATTTCCATCTAAGAGTTGTTGTTCACTTTGAGAAACGAACCAAGTACCGTTTTCTTTCAACACGATCGCTTTATCCACTTATCTATTGAGTTCTGATAGCCAATTGCAGTGCTAAACATGAATGGGAAGATTCAAGTAAACAAAACCAATTAAATTCAAACTTCCCCTCATTGCATAAACAAGTGGCTATTAGGACTCAGTAGCTAAATGGCTAACGCGATTGCGTTTGAAGAGAAGGATACTGGGTTTGAGTCCCGGTTTGAATATCAACTCTGAGATTCAGGTACATCTAGTTGACAAGTCCCAAATAAGATAAAAGGCGTATTTCGCATTCCCCAACTAGCCATCATCTATGCAAACTTATAATGCTTGTGATCTATAGCAATATCGAGGCAATCCACAAACGATGCACATATGCCTATAATAGACTGATCGATTGGAGTCCTAAACAAGATTCGAGTGAACGATACCAAGTGAATTTAACTAGAAGATAATTTACACCTAGAAGAAAACGTTTCCATCTCTTAGTCTAAAAGCTTATAACTCTAGTATATTTATCAATAAGTAATTTCATTCTAACAAGTAGAATACAATAGAGATCTTAATGATTCTTGAACTTAATAATTGAATTCATGGAAAACCTGGAAGCACTGGATGACCATTTCATTCTAGTATGGGACTCCTTAGCAGTGCGCATCCACGATTCCGCCCTCCGCAAGGTTCGAACCCAGAATCTATCAGTCTCGCATGTAAACGTTTACCCTTTAAATCACTAAGCCAGCATCCAACGATGGTAATGTCTAACTTTAACCAATTCAATCTTGAATTATTTTTTTATGAACGGAACATCTAGCTCCAATGTATCTGTTAACTGAAAAAATGAAGTGTTGATCATAGCAAATATGATCACGTTTTCAAATAACCACATGTTAAGATGATAATATAATGCTATTTTTACCATTCTATTAACTAGTTCGTAAACAATTGGGTTTCAGCCTACAACATTACAATTGTCAATCGATGAAACAATGAGAAACAACAATCAGTTTACCATGTTTGTTCATAGTTGCTATGGTAAGTTTTATACTGCTAATTATGATCTATACTATTATTAGTAAACTAGAATGATAAGCAATCTAAAGTAGCATAACAGTCAATCAACAACTCATTGAATGTTTCAGTATGTCTAGTCTATAATACTTACCAAGTTTCTTTTCTTGTAATATCATTCCATAACCTGAAGAGTTACGGTGAATGGAAATGTTTGACAGTAAAATGTTGATAAAACCAGAACCGTAAACTGTAGTTCCAGTATCGAACTTAGTCTATAGGATTCGATCTGTACTCAGAAGGATCTAAAACACATGATATTGATCACTACCTAGTGATCAATCAATTGTAAATACATCTCGGTCCTACAGGCGGCCACTCTTGGTCCGGATAGTCAAGTGGTGAGTTCTTTGACTGTGAAGCTGGGGAACATCACTTCCCTCAAGATTAAAGGTACACCTTGATGAAGAATGCAAAGTAGCACGAAACCTAAGTTCAGAGTTTCCTATTGACTACTTCCAACCACCATCTTATCGGTATCAAGTTTCTAGAAACATAAAAATTCATAGTATTATATCAAAATGAGATGGTATTATAGGACTGAGCATCTAAAATTTATTTCAGAGATACAACCCCAAAGTGTAATCACAACATAAGCTTGAAAATGAAAGATTCTAGGAGTGAATAATAGAGCACTTCGATCTGATTTAATAGCCACTTAAGCTTAGTATTTATATGATGGCCGGATACTATAAGTAACAACCTACTGTGGAAAAGAACAAATAAGGTTCCAGATGAAGAAGAAATTTGGAAAAGAAGTTGAGAGTGGATAGAGCATATAATTCGGAAATCATCAATCTACATTACGAGGCAATCTCTTACGTGGAATCCTGCAAGGAAACAAAAAAGTGGAAAGCCAAAGAACACAGTGTGTCGAGAATTGGAAACAGACATGAAAAGGATGAATAGTAACTGTGTCCAGGACAGAGTTGGATGTATAATGCTGATGGTCGGCCTATGCTCTTCTACGAAGGGTTACAGACCTAATTAAGTAAGTAAATAAGTAAGCAAGGCAACTTTTTACAAAAAATACTTTTCACAGTATATTTGATAATCATAAGTATCATAATCCCATCAAAATTTCATTTACAAATTTAGAATTCACTTTGTCAAAAGAGGTTGAAAATTATAAAATTATTAGCAAAAAAGGGGTATTTTGTAGTTATTATAGTAATTTAATAGTTAAGTTCACGAGTCGATTGAAGCAAGACCACCGTAGGAAAATTGGAAGCACTACATGGAATTTTCGTTCTATTGTGGAACTCCTTAGCAGTGGGCATCCACGATTTCAGGTTTTCCATGGTGGTCTAGCTTCAATCGACTCATGAATTCAACTATTAAAGTAGTGTAATAAACACAAAAACCCCTCTCTGATTATAATCATCATATGCTTATCATTGATGGTCTCCAAGACGTATTTTCTGGAGTTCTAGTGAGAAGCAGTGACCAGTGTATTTCACTCGGGTCTGTTTTGAGATAATAACTCACTGAAGACAATGATGTAAGGTGGCACGATTTCGCGGATTGGTTGAAGTTAGACATCAATACCATTGCATGCCGACCGGCTGAGTAGTCTAGAGGTTAAGCGTTCGCGAACGAGACCGAAAGTCCTAGGTTCAGATCTCGTGAAGGCAGTATCGTGGATGCGCACTGCTAAAGAGTCCCACAATAGGATGAAACGGCTTCCGTGTTTTTCATGATAGTTTAGCTTCAATTGACTCATGAATTCAATTAATGTATGAAATTGTTCTTTGTCTGATAGAATGAACTAATTGAAATTCTAATCAAATAAGTGGTTAAGATACATGTGATATTCTTGTAAATATACTTATGGTTAATTTTATTTGTCTTTTATTTTAGGTTTCAGCAATAAACGTTTTTCAAGTAGTATGTACTTTATTCAATAATAAAATATGAATTTGATGATATATATAAATGGTTTGAATTGTTTTTTCTGGTGAGCGTGTTTTTTAGCGAGTTAGTTTTCTAAGGGATGGGGTCGTTAACCCTATACCCAACCGTTCTTCTTTATCGGGACAAGAGACCGGCAGTAGCCCTAGAGAGGCTCCAGGTGGAAGACAGCTCACAGACTCGTTTGAAGTAGAGACTGGTGTCAGGCAAGGTTATTGACTCCAACCCTTTCGCTTTCTCCTTGTGATCGATTGGATCATGAGGACGTCAACATGGGTAGGATATAGTGGACAGCTAGGATGCAGCTGGACGATCTACACCTCACGGATGGTCTGGCTCTTCTATCGCACACGCAACAACAAATGCAGGAGAAGACGATTAGTGAAGCAGCAGACTCAGCAGCAGTAGGTCTCAACATACACAAACGGAAAAACAAGATTCTCCGATACAACACGACGTGCACCAATCGAATCACGCTTGACGGAGAAGCTTTTGAAGATGTAAAAGCCTTCACATATCTGGGCAGCATCATTATTGAGTATGGTGGATTTGATGCAGATGTTAATGCACAAATCGGTAAAGAAAGAAGAGCATCTGAAAGTTAAAAAAATTGTTAACCAACACCAAAACCAGAATTTTCAATACACATTTCAACACAGTTGTACTGTATTGGGCGTAACTTAGTGAGTGAGTAAGCATCATATAAAAAACTGATTTTGATGGAGTTTTCTTCTCTGAGCTGGATGGTTTGGTCGTGGAGCTTTCATCGTTCTCGTGAACGACATTATCAGCACAAACTTCAGGTAGAAGTGAACTATTCTATCTGAAGTTTGTGCTGATGGTGTCGTTTAGAAGAACGATGAAAGCTCCACGACCAAACCATCCAACTCAGAGAAGAAAACTCCGTCAAAATCATCCACCTGAGCTACAAATCTTCTCCACCATCTAAAAAAATGATTAGATTTGGGCCTAGAATCATTCCACTGATTCAATCAATAAATTTCTCTTTTTTCTTTCACATCAAACTTTTGTAACTATGTACTTGAAATTTGTCAGTTATTTTTTTAATATTTTGACAAATATACAAATATTAGAGGGGGGTTTGGATATTATAGTAATTTCAATAGTTGAGATCATGAGTCACTTGAAGGTAGACCACCATGAAAAACCTGAAAGCAGTAGACGGCTGTCTCATCCTAGCATGGGAATCCTCAGCAGTGTGCAACCACGATCCACCCCGAGATTCGAACCCAGGACATATCAGTCTTGCGCATGAGCGCGAACGCTCAATTGACTCATGATTTCAACTTTTGAAATTACTAAAATCTCTATAAGACCTCTTCTGATAATTATCATCTACTCACTAGTGATTGACTTCAAGAGGCATTTGCTACAGTTCTAGTGAGAAGCTGTGACCACTGGACTTTAACCATGTCTGTTTTAAGATATCAACTCATTGAAGACGATGGTGTACGATGGTGCAACTTCGTATATATATATATAATAGAAAATATATACTATACAAACAGGATCATTTAAATTATAAATGACTATTATTCAATGGAAAAACACTATTTCCATGAAGTCAATCTATCACTGATTTAGATATCTAAATAAAATAATCAATTAAATAGATGATCATAGTTTATTGATTAAAAAATGAACAACAACAAAAAGTTAAATCGATTTATCATTCTTGTTTACCCAGTGTAAAATCATCAGTTTCTTATTTTCATTATGTTTCTATTTGGCTTCATTATTAATGATGATCAATAAATGTTTGTGAAACTATAAAAGAATCTTATGTATACAATACTGATATCAATAAGAAATAATTAGTTGCCTACGCCTGTTACTCCTCGTAAAGAAGGAGCATCGATCATCCATCAATATTCTACAACCAACCCTATCCTGGGCAATCCTTTCCAGCTACTTCCAGTTATTATTCATCATTTTCATATCTGCTTCTATTTCACGATGTAGTGTGTTCTTTCACCTTCCTCTTTTCCGCTTCCCTTCACGTTCACAAGTTTCCGCTTGTCTCGTTATGCAGTTTGCTGATTTCCTCAATGTAGATCCTATCCACTTTCAACATCTTTTCTCAATTTCTTATTCAGATGGAAGTTGGTTTGTTCTCTATCACAGTAGACTGTTACTGATGGAATCTGGCCAATGTATGTTGAGTCACTTGCATAGACAACTATTTATAAATACGTGTACACTCTTGATGATGGTTGTAGTAGTTGTCCACGTTTCTGTTCCGTACAGTAGGACTGTGTTGACGTTCATATTGAAAATTGTGACTTTGATATTGGTTGATAGTTATTTTGAGTTCCATATGTTTTTCGATTGTAGGAATGTGACCGTTGCTTTGCTGATCCTCACCATTACGTCTGCATCTGATCCTCCTTGTTCATCAATGATGCTTCCCATGTATGTGAAAGATTCCAAATCTGAGAACCATACAGTAAATACTTCACTTGAAAAATATCAATCAATCGTCTCAAACTTGATTATTCGCTTATGTAAATGTCAATCAGCCATCTCAGACTTCATTGTTCTTTCCTTTCCATATCAATCATTCTTCGTTCTCGTTCTCTTTTCTTTCATCTTCTAAACCTTCTGCCTACAGGCATTTCACTTCCAATTGATGATACGTACTACTCATATCGGTTGACATCAGTAGCACACACCACATATAAAATTATGTTTGTCAGAGAACTGTAAACTAGTGATGACTCATATTCAATGTAACTATTAGCTAATTCTTCTTTAATACTCCATTTCTAGAAAGAGTTATATCAATATTCCCATTATTGTTGATGTTAGAGATTTCCATGAATTAGTGTTTGCTTATGTATATCTTTTACACATTATCTTCACTATAAACCCTATCTTGAACATGCCTAACCTAGAAAGTTAAATAAAATTAGAATATTTAATTAATCTTATATTTTCACCTGAATAATGCTAATAGGTCTGAAACTGTTCGATTAACTTAAATCTGAATGGGGTTTGTGAAGATTATAGAAATTTTAATAGTTGAATTGATGAATCGATGTAAGCTGGAAAACCGTTGGAAACTTTGAGGCACTGGACGGTCGTTTCGTCCCAAATATAGTACTCCTCACAAGTGTGCATCCACGATCTCGCACCAAAGATATTCGAACCAAGGACCTTCGGTCTCGTTCACAAACACTTAACCTCTAAACCACTGAGCCGGAATACAACGGTGTTAATGTCTAACTTCAGTCAACCGATGAACTTTCACAAACCTTCATCCATTGTCTGTGATGAATAAATCTCCCCACCCGACACGTATTGAACTGCACTAGTCACAGTTTCTCACTGGAACTCCAGGGAACACATCTTGAAGTCAGTTACTAGTGAGCACTTGATTATTATTATTATTATGTGGGTTTGTAGAGATTGTAGTAATTGTGATATTCAAATTCATGAGTTGATCTAAGCTAGATCCCTATCTGATTCCGCCTCAGTGATGTAGACCGAAGGTCACGGGTTCGAGTCCCTCAGTTTTTACAGTGAGACTACAATTTATGGACAATCTTTAAGCAACACGAAATTAATCTTTAGAATGTTCACCTACTTACTAAGACTAAGTAAGATTTATAAACCAATGTAAGGAATAACGATTATAATTTACAATTGATGGTTAGGGATAGGAATTAGATTTGTAGTTTTCATCACAAACTGATATCAGCTATAATGACAAAATACTCTTGAATGGCACGAAAAAAACAACGTCAGACCCTTTCAAAGCTGCCCGTCGTTCCATTTCAACGACCTTGAACGCCTTCGCAATAGGCGGTCATTCCGTATTTCAAATGCTCTGGATTTGTTGGGTGTTCAGTTCAATCGAAAATGATTATACTTATAATGGATAGAACTGTTTACGGCTGTATATTATCCAGTTTTATAACTTTCATAAATAGTTTAATGTTGAATTGCTTCAACCTACATTTTATAAACAACTACTAACATCCATGTTGATCACCATCATAATTAAGGAGGTAAATCAAATGTAAAAGGTCTTAGAACTCATTTTCGCAGAAGACTGTGATGATGGTCTATTGTTGACTTGTTAAATGGTGATTTTCACTTGCCTGAGTTTGCATTATTATCACAATTGATTGGTCACTGGGTGGTGATCAATGTCATGCTTGTCTAGTCCTTATTAGTGCAGATCAAATGCTATCGATCATGTTGCAATGTCGCCACCAGTCTAGGTGACTCGATACTGCGGGCACTATGTATTGAGATTTGGACGGTGGTTGGAGGTAGTCAACAGGAAACCCTGGACCCGGGACTAGACAAGCATGACATTGATCACCACCCAGTGATCAATCAATTGTGATTACATCTCAGTCCTACAGGAGGTTAGTCACGGCTCAGATAGCTCAGTGGTAACGTCTCTGACTGTGAAGCTGGGTGACAAGAGATCGAATCCGCCAGGGAGCACCAGTTCCCTCAAGATTACTGGTACACCTTGCTGATGAGTGCCAAGTAGCACGAAGCCCGGGTCCAGGGTTTCCTGTTGACTACCTCGAACCACCATCTAAATTTGCATTATTATAAATAACCACATTAGGCTGACCCAGGTTGTAAACAATAAATACGTTAAACTATTAATAAACTGGAATAAAAATCATGTAACAAGCATAAACATCACGAAAATTGACATAAGACGGGGAAAATTGCTGTTAATAGCTGATAAATAACGATATCCTAAAATCCTTGACAATATGTAACATGCGCGTGAAAACCCATAGCTTAATGTCCTAACCGTGTCTTCTTTAACCAAATGGATGAATGAATGAATTCACAGCTAAAGTTCTGTTAACCTAAATCTGATTGGTTTGTTCATAAACTATAACCTTACCATTATTTCTTATTAACCCTCCTATCCCATACACATGAACAAATGAAGATGAAGACAATTAGTTTAGCAGCAGCCTCTGCATCAGTAGGCCTCAACATACACGAAAGAAAAAGCAAGATCCTCAGATATAACACCGATAACACTAACCCGATCACACTCAATGGCGAAACTCTGGAAGATGTAGAATCCTTCACGTACCTGGGAGGCATCATCGATGAACAAAGAGGATCAGATGCAGACGTAATGGTGAGGATCAGCAAAGCAACGGTCACATTCCTACAATCGAAAAACATATGGAACTCAAAATAACTATCAACCAATATCAAAGTCACAATTTTCAATATGAACGTCAACACAGTCCTACTGTACGGAACAGAAACGTGGACAACTACTACAACCATCATCAAGAGTGTACACGTATTTATAAATAGTTGTCTATGCAAGTGACTCAACATACATTGGCCAGATTCCATCAGTAACAGTCTACTGTGATAGAGAACAAACCAACTTCCATCTGAATAAGAAATTGAGAAAAGATGTTGAAAGTGGATAGGATCTACATTGAGGAAATCAGCAAACTGCATCAAGAGACAAGTGGTAACTTGTAATCGTGAAGGGAAGCGGAAAAGAGGAAGGTGAAAGAACACATTACATCGTGAAATAGAAGCAGATATGAAAATGATGAATAATAACTGGAAGTAGCTGGAAAGGATTGCCCAGGATAGGGTTGGTTGTAGAATGTTGGTGGATGGTCTATGATCCTCCTTTACGAGGAGTAACAGGCGTAAGTACGTAAGTAAGTTATTAAGTGAGTAGGTTTTAGATGCATTCTATTATCCCTATTTACGTTCTCATTCACTACATATACACAAATATTTCTGTCTTTTTTACTTGTTTTTTATTGATTTGAGTGAAATTACTTACGGTAATAAACTGAAATGATATAAACCTCATTTGAGTAGAACATATTCTCTATGTTACACATTTAGATAGACAGATAGATAGAGAAGGAGAGTAATGAATTAAATACGCATTAATTAATTGAGAATAAGATTTCAACTTTTTTCTTTTTTCCAAATTTACTTTGTTACAAAACCAAAAGGCAAAAATAATGTTCCTACGATTTCTACAAACAGAGATGGGTTGTTATGTGGTTGAGGTCTATCTAATACATTTTATGGTAATTACAAATTATGGTACAGAATATTGGTCAGTGGACTACTCTCCATTGGGGGCAACAGATGTAAGTAAGTAAGTAAGTAAGTAGTAGTAAGTAAGGTAAGGGAGTGAGGAAGGAGTAAGGAAGTGAAGGCAAGTGTGGGGTAAGTAAGTAAGTAAGTAAGGTGAGAGCAAGGAAGCAAGGCAAGGAGTGAGGTGAGCAAGCAAGGTGAAGTGAAGGCAAGGCAAGGCAAGTGGTGAGGGTGGAGGCAAGGCAAGTGTGGGCAAGGGTGAAGTGAGGAGGGCAAGGCAAGGGAGCAGGGAGCAAGGCAAGTGCGCAGTGGCAAGTGCGGCAAGCAAGTGAGTGAGGGAGGCAAGTGGCAAGGCAAGGCAAGTGGAAGTAGCAAGGTGAGAGGGGCAAGCAAGGCAAGTGGTGGAGTGAGCAAGCAAGGCAAGGCAAGGGGCAAGAAGCAGGAGTGCGGGCAAGGCAGTAAGGGCAAGTGAAGCGCGCGCGCGCGGCGTGCGCGCGCGCGCGCGGTGGTGCGCGCGCGCAGCAGGAGGGGGGCAAGTGGGGGCAAGAAGGCAAGTGAAAGTGCGAAGGCAAGTGAGCAAGGGCAGGCAAGGAGTAGAAGGAGAAGGCAAGGCAAGGAGGAGTGCAAGGGCAAGGGCAAGGGGGCAAGTGGCAAGTGGCAGGCAAGGGAGTAGGAGAAGTGCAAGGCAAGTGGTGGAAGCAAGCAAGTGAGTAAGCAAGGGAAGCAAGTAAGCAAGTGGCAAGGTAAGTAAGTAAGTAAGTAAGTAAGTAAGTAAGTAAGTAAGTAAGTAAGTAAGTAAGTAAGTAAAATTTGGGTATGTTAGTGTTTTCTTATTCAGAAACTAATGATAATGATTACGCATGTTCAACTTGTAAGATGACGTAGAATATTTATTTTTGAATTGTTTTACCAAGGAAAAAATAAAAATTAATACATGGTGCTTAACCTTTTTTCTTAAATGATATAGAAAGTATGAATTTGAACATTTTTTTTATTGAATCACATTCAAAACTCAAATGGCATCAATGAATATATTATCATGTTTATTTAATATTTGAGATCATGAGTCAGTTGAAGCTAGACCATCATGGGAAATCTGGAAGCATTGGACGGATGTATCGTCCTATTGTTGGACTACTCGGCAGTGCTGATTCATGATCACGCCTCGTGAAATGCGGACCCAAGACCTATCGGCCTCACATGCGAATTATTAACCTCAAGACCACTGAGCCGAAATTAAGCCACCGTCCACCATTGTCTTCATTGAGTTATTATCTCACAGCAGACCCAGTTGAACTCTACTGGTCACTGCTTTTCACTAGAACTTAAGAAAGTATCTCCTGAAGACCGTCATTATTGAGCATATATTGAATGATATCAGAAAGGAATTTGTGGATATTATAGTAATTTTAATAGTTGAGATCATGGGTCAATTTTTCTAGTGCTTAAGCGTTCACGCGCAAAACCGATCAGTCATGGGTTCGAATTTCACGTGGTAGAGTCGTGGAAACGTAATACTGAGGAATCCCATACTAGGATGAAACGGCCATCCAGTACTTTCAGGTTTTCCATGGTTGTCTAACTTCAATTTACTCAGCAGTGCTCATCCACGATCCCACACCAAAGGGACTCGAACCCAGGACCTATCGGCTCCACGCTCAAACGGCTTAATCTCTAGACCACTAAGCTAGCCGGTATACAACGGTGTTAACGTCTAACCTCAATCAATCCATGAAATTGAGTGACACATCCACCATTGTCATCAACGTGTTACTATCTCACAACAGAGTCACTTAAACTCTATTGGTTACTCCTTCTCACTAGAACTCCAGTACTTTGAGGTTTACCATGGTGGTGTAGTTTCAATTGACTTATGTATTCAATTATTCAACACTCTTTCTTATTCAAACAATAAATATTGAATAGATGAAATAATAGTATTTCTTTTCTCTGTTTGTTATTATTGGCTTATTCCTAGTTTATCTCTAATACAGTCTATAGATGGTTTACAATAAACAAAAATGAAACTGTTCACATTCTTCTTCTCCATCTTCTTCTTCTTCTTCTCCATCTTGTTCCTCTTCTTCTCCATCTTCTTCCTCTTCTTCTTCTCCATCTTCTTCCTCTTCTTTTCCATCTCCACCTTCTTCTTCTTCTGCATCTTCTTCCTCTTCTTCTCCATCTTCTTCCTCTTCTTCTCCATCTCCACCTTCCTCTTCTTCTTCTTCTCCATCTTCTTCCTCTTCTTCTCCATCTCCACCTTCCTCTTCCTCTTCTCCATCTCCATCTTCTTCTTCTCCATCTTCTTCCTCTTCTTCCTCACCTTCTTCTTCTTCTTCTTCTCCATCTTCTTCCTCTTCTTCTCCATCTTCTTCCTCTTCTTCCCCATCTTCTTCTACTCCATCTTCTTCTTCTTCAAAAGAAAGTGTATTATTTAGGTTATTCGAAAATGATGCTCATCTATCATTGTATAAATTAAACTAACCATAATTTAATTATATTTATTGTTGATTTTAATAGAACAGACATTGAATAGATAAATGTACAATGAAATTTTTATAAAAAAAAAGGTGGATCATCTCAGTAATGACCATGATGATTAAATTAGATGAGTTAAAAAATGTCTTAGATACATGTACATACGTATAGATGCATATACATATATATGTATAGGTATACTGATGAAAACAGTCTTGTGTATTTGAGCACTTATAATAATCATCATAATAACATTAGTTCGATTAGTTTTTATATTGAGATGATTCTAACCACCACCACCATCACCACCACCACCGCAACAACAACGACATGTTATAGATTATATTGATTACATATTTTATTACACAATAATGATGAATAGTTTTGTAACCAGTTACCTTTATCACATATTCTATTGAATCAATCAATAATGAATGAATGAATGTTTTTTTTGAATAAGAAAAAAAAACAAAAAAGGCCTTAGTAACTATGCTGATGATTTGTTATATTTTAAAAAAGAAACAACAAAAGTGTCATGTAAATGTTCATTATAATTTCGAATCATTTGATTTATATCGATATATATATTATTGCCAAGGTGATTATTTAGAAGAGAAGATATGATAGTAAATTAGTGAATAAGATTGTCAACTGTTCATCGACTAAGATCGTTAGGTCATGTGTGTGTTGAATATGCTTGAACACTGATTATTATGACACATGATTCTGATTAGGGGATGGATGGAAGAAGGTTAGGGGGTGGACAAATCAAAATGTGACATTAGTGCTTAAAGTTACTAACTTCTAGTCTTACCCATGTTGGTAGATGCAAACTGATTGGTTGGGATCTACTTGACTATTGTAATCAATGGTTGGAGACTCTGTGTGACATAACTCAGAATCGTTCACCATAGTGTAGGTGTATTCATTCTTTGTCTTCCCTTAAACTATGACATTAAAATTGCTGTATATCTTTCTTTCTACGAACTAATTCTTTCTTCCTGTACTATATCCTTATACACTATCTTTCTTTTATATATCACTACCATTCAAGTAACTGCTTCCATCTTGTTGTGTGGTTCTAGCTTAGTTCTAAGTAATTTTGGTGTATATTTCTTTACTCCCAATCGAATAATGTGATATATCCTCTGTGTACTTTTTCTCTCCATGCATTTTTGAATTGATAAATACAACAGAATGATAATGAAACTAGTGTGAAAGTATGGGTTTTAATATTTCAGAACTTATGTAAGACGTTTTCCTAGTAAGCGTTTTAGCTGCCGTTATAAAATAATACTTTTTAAGCAGTCTTAATATGGGATAGAGTGAACAGCTGGAAGATCTACACTTCACGGATGATCTGACCCTTCTATCGCAAACGCAACAGCAAATGCAGGATAACACGATCAGTGTAGCAGCAGCCTCAGGAGCAGTAAGTCTCAACATACACAACAGGAAAAACAAGATTATGCGACACAACGCAACGTGCATCAATCAAATCACACTTGATGGAGAAGATTTGGAAGATGTAAAAACATTTACATATCTGGGCAGCATCATTGATGAGTACAGTGGATCTGATGCAGATGTGAATGGGCAGGTCGGTAAAGCAAGAGCAGAATATCTACAATTGAAGAACATCTGGAACTCAAAACAACTCTATCAAACAACACCAATTTCAGGATTTTCAATACAAATGTCAACACAGTTCTACTGTATGTGGTGGAACTACGAAAACCATCATCCAGAACATACGAGTGTTTAATAACAATTGTTTATGCAAAATACTTCGGATCCGTTGATCAGACACTATCAACCACAACCTACTATGGGAGAGAACAAACTAGATTCCTATTGAGGAGGAAATCGGGAAGAAGCACTAAAAGTGGATGGGACCCACACAAAGTAAGCCCTCACTTGGAATCCTCAATGCCAAAGGAGAAGAGGAAAATCGAAGAATACATTACGCCAAGAAATGGAGGCAGACATGAGAAGAATGAACATCAAATGGATAGAACCACAAAGAAAGACCCAGTAGAGAATGGGTTGGAGAATGCTTGTCGACGACCTATTCTCCATTGAGAGGTTAAAGGCCTAAGTAAGTATGTAAGTAATACACATATATTTTAAAGTTCAAATCTAATTGGATTCGAAACATTCAATTCTTCATAAGTAATAAAAATCATATTTAGAATTTTGATAAAACTGAAAATTATTCTTTTAGAAACATGAAGTAACATGTTACTATACAAGTTGATTTGGAGTACATGTTTGAATATCGTTACTATATCTTGTTATTTAAATAACGCTATTAGTTAAATTTATACAAAGTATTTTAGTCAAATGTATAATCGTACTATAACCAGAGATGTATGTTAGCCAACAATGGAATACAGTATACGTGGTTCGTCCTATTTGAGTTCCGAAGTGAATATCAACTCTAAGATACAAACGTATCTACGTGACAAGTTTGAATTTTTTAATAACTTGTGACCTATGTATCCTGTTAATGTATAACGTAACGATACCGTCAATTAGAGAGCAGTGAATTATCGATCGGATCAATGACGTGTAAAACCCGTAAGAGCAGTCTAAAGTACTTATCGGTCCTGCTTCCTGCCTAGCCAAGTCAGTTAAGTCCAGAACACCAATCTCAGTCTCTGTAATAGGAATCGTTTATTTCAAACATACTCAGCTTATATACCGACCAGACAGACCGCATCGTACCAATAAAATAGCAAACAACATTTGTACAAGATTTTGCCAAATGTGGCTGTGAATGTGTGAGGCAATGACTAATAGACAGAGCATAATTCAACAATGGTAAATCGTATAATAATAGTTCATAGGTCAAAATAAAGCTCATAATAAGAGGGACATGAATATGAATAGTTTAGTTACTTAACGATTATACGATAAAAAATATAAGTATCGTATTAGTCCATAAATGGATCCCAAAAGTTACCATTCATTATGCTTATCGGGACATAACAGATTTCCAACTATTAACTTTAGCATAAGAAAGGAAAACCAATTACATACGCTAAATGAATAGTAGAACTTCTGTTCCATATACATTATACTCTGATCCATTTTGATTGTCTACATGATCTCAGAATTACTGGACACATACTTCTACAATTTGTAAATGTTTGTATATGAATTATTATCCCGTACTATTCACTATTATTCTTCCTGGACTCCGATGTATAGTACTGAAGGCATTATTATGTATATTTTTTATGGATAGACAACTAATCAGTGATATTTTACTAGATACCACACTTACAACTTCTCTTTTGTATATCTTCTAGCAGAATTAAACTCATATACTTTAAAACTCATTCATCGAATGAAAAGTACAAAAAACTCTCCAATCCCTTCCCTAGCATACCTACTACATGACAATTACATAACAGCTGATGTAACCGGGAAATCTTAAATATTCCGATTGTTTATGATCACTGACATATGCGGAAATTATATATCATTATATATCCAAATTAATAATCTGAAAATTGATCAGTTTTAAGGTAAAAAAAAAAACATCGTGAATTTAAGATTGTTTATAATATCGAATAAAGCTGCTAATGTTGCTAATGCTAATATTGTTGAGTTTTTGGATTGAGATCATGAATCGATCAATGTTAGACCACCATTGAAGACCAGAGGTCTTGAGTTCGAGTCACACATGCGGGGTTGTGAATGTGAACTGTTGAGGAGTACCATACTAGTACGTAACAAACGTCCAGTGTTTTAGCGTTTTCCATGGTGGTCTAACATTGATCAACCCATTATCTTAATCAAAATATGTGAGATTAATATTCAGAATAAATATAGATAACATAAAGTAAGAGAGATAATACAGTTGGAAGTTCGACCACATTTTTTGTTGAAAGACTTTATTGTGTGTCGAGTTCTATGAATTCAATACGAAATAATAAAGTGGGATGATGGCGGCCGAGAAGTTGTTAGTGATGCTCAACCGATAGTAATAATAATAATAATAATGAATAAAAGCAAAAAAAGACAGCTATATTTAACTAAGAAAGGTTGATTAGTCAAGTTAGATCACTCTGTAGTTACGACTACTATTAATTAATTGACCTTGAAGTTGACCAGATTTAGAGAAGAGGGTTGAACACATTTCTTTTGTACACATAGCCCAGGTTTTTTTTATCCGAATGACTATTGTTTCTGCTGTTTTGAAGGACATTAAGTAGGACTAATTTTGTCAGAACATGACAAACCCGATAAACTATTGAGAAAGATTGACTTATACTGGGGTTTTGATCAGTCTGCATTAAATGGGCCAGTATTGAGCTATTCATTGTATCTGCTACATCTTGGCTTAAATATGTCAAAAGGTTTTCATGAGCACAAAATTGCAGGTCACAATTGATTGATCACTGGGTGGTGATCAATGTCATGTGTGTCAAGTCCTTATTTAGTGCAGATCGAATTCTATCGACCATGTTGCAATGTGGCCACCAGTCTAGGTGACTCGACACTGTGTGCACTATATATTGAGATTAGTCCTACAGGAGGTCAGTCGCTGCCCAGATAGCTCAGTGGTAACGTCTCTGACTGTGAAGCTGGGTGACACGGGATCGAGTCCGCCAGGGAGCACCAGTTCCCTCAAGATTACTGGTACACCTTGCTGACGAGTGCCAAGTAGCACGAAGCCCGGGTTCGGGGTTTCCTGTCGACTACCTACGACCACCATCTAATCTAGAAATTGCAAGTTCGCAAATCTTTGAACAACATAAATTGCTTCACAAGATTGGTAGGACTGATAAAAATAAAGTAAGATGGTCATTCTATGTAATTCATCTTTTAGCCTAGATGTCACCGCTGGAAACGCAGAAAATATGAATTGTAGTTTTTAACCACTGAACTCAGAGAACAAAACTTTATGAAAATCATCCACAAGAGCTACAAATCTTCTTCACCATTTCTATAGGTTCTTCTAAGTAAGCACAGGATTAATATTTCAAGGAGTGCATTATCTCTGGATTGTAGACTCATGTATAGGGATTTCTTATTCGCTGTATATATTTCCCCTATGCTAACAGTTGTGATCATTAATTTGTTTATAAACTTTCCAAGGTATCCGTCTTTCCTAAGTGTATTATCCAAAGCATTTATATAATCTTCAACCACATCAGTTGAGCATTTAGTGCGTAATCGATAATGAAGAGTTTTCATTAGGTTTCATTTGTACTGTAGAAGTACAAAGCTAATGAAATGTGTGTACTACCCTGTCGAGGTGATTATCTTGTGTAAATTCCTTCTTATCAACCCATCAACTCGTTTTGTGAATAGAATATCCTATGAGGTTATTCTACGTTCACTATCTTCAGCTATAAACTTGATAGCTGATTATACTTCATTAAATTGCCTTAGAAGCTCTAGTTGTAATGTACTAACTTTACAGAGGAAGAAAATGTCATAAACATATCGACAGTAAAATTTAAACTTTCGAATAGACTTTTTGAGTAAACCATTTCTAGCTAGAAAAATGTCAACCAGTATGTGACCTTAGTAATGAACCTATTACATCACTATCCATTTCACCATGAAACACAAAATTCACATCCATGGTACATTCCAGTAATAGCTTATTTATGACATAATTTGGAATCGCAGTTTGTAATTCGTTTTACCTGAGTTTATTTTCTTCAAATAAATGTATTCTATAGTCCTCATGAGTGGGTGATTTGTAAATTATGACATTACATCTAATGATATCATTGTTTATTCCATGAAATTTGGAATACATTCCTAACATCATACTATACAAGTTTCTTGTAAAGTAGTTACAATATGGTTACCAACCACATATATAAAACTAGTCTCAATGAAATCCTTGATTTGTGTACCTTTGGTGTTGACGTTAGCCATTAATACCATTGGATGTCGGCTCATTGGTCCATTAGGTTAAGCATTCACGTGAGGGACTGAAGGCCCTGGGTTCGAATCCAGTGAGCGGAAACGTAGATGCACACTGCTGAGGAGTCCCACAATAGAACGAAACGGCCGTCCAGTGCTTCCAGGTTTTCAAAGGTGGTCTAACATCAATCGGTTCATGATCTTAATCAAAACTTAGCAATCTCCACAACCACTATACTGATACCTTTGATAAGTCATAGAATTTCAGTAAATGAGTTCCTACTGGTTTAATTGTTTGATATAAACTTGATGAAATTATATTTTAGTTCTTGAATTTCACTCAAGATCTGGTAAGATCATTTTCTATCTTAGTACTAAGATCGTTGAGACTATAATTTATGGATGGCCTATGACCGATGCTAGTGACCTTGAATGTGTCCACCAGGATCAAATGACGGTTGTAAACCAATCTAAAGAATTAGAATTATGATTTCTAGTAGATGGTTAAGGTTAGGTATTAAATTTATGGTTTTCATCACGAACTGACATCAGCTAAATCGCCAAAACGCTATTTAGCCAATGGATGAAGAATTTCGTGCCAAAATTCAAGACCTATTATCTTATATCTGGAAGCACTGGACGGCCATTTCGTCCTATTGTGGAACTCCTCAGCAGTGCGCGTCCACGATCCCGCTCGCAAGATTCGAACCCAGGGCCTTCAGTCTCGCACGCGAACGCTTAACCTACTGAACCACTGAGCCAGCGTCCAGTGATGTTAATGTCTGACCTCAATCAATCAGTTCATGATCTCAATCAAAATCTTAACAATCTCCACAACCACTATACTCATATCTTATATCTGATTGGTTCGTCCATAAGTCATAGTTTCTCCATCACTTTTATCAAGAACAACTCTCAATCCTTTGCCAAGTTTCTTAATTAATAGCATTTTATACTTTAAGAGAGTGTTAATGGATTCTTTGTGTTTCCTTGAATGAATGTTTTTGTAATTTTATTTGTTGTTTTTGTACTGGTAACAACAAAAGTCTACTAGATTTGATTTTAAACATTCTAGTTCCAGATCAGAATATCCAAGTGGATCCTATATTTGCCTATGTACGTTTTTGAACTGTATATCTGTACCTACATGGTCAGAATGATCACAGAATTTCAGATCAAAGTTGATTATTAAGAATGAAACTCATTCAATCGTTGTGTCATAACTAATGACTTCATTGTAATGTGTTTCTCTATATGGAATTATGTAGCAAGATTTACACTGCATTTTAACTATTGACAATCTATTTAGAAATAAGATAAATAGATGATTGAATCCAGATGACGTCGTGTAGTTTCATAGCTAAAAGGTTACAAAACGATCTCTTTGTAATAATCTTTAAGAAGGTCTACAAAATAACTCTTCAAAGATGGTAGAAAAGATTTGTAGCTCAGGTAGATGATTTTGATGGATTTTTTGTTCTCTGAGCTGGATGGTTTAGTCGTGGAGCTTTCGTCGTTCTTCTGAACGAAATTATCAGCACAAACGCCAAGTAGAAGTGAAGTGTTTGAATTTCTCTACATGTGGTTCACAGCCTGTCCTGTACATTTCGATGTTGATTAGTTCTTGTTGACCTTAAACTTGTCATTGTTTACAAAGGAGCTCAGAAAACAAAATTTCATCACTAACTCTTCAGAGTATTAATTTTACATTATTCCTGACAATAAGAACTGACTACATAGAGATTAGTAACATGTACGATTATATTTGGTACTGTTATCTTATATCTGATCGGTTCATCCATAAATGATAGTCTCGCTAAACATTAATATTTCCTACTAGGTTCTTTCATTAGCAACAGTCTACTGTGAATGAGAACAAACCAACTTCCAGATGAAAAGGAAATTAGGAAAAGACAATGGAAGTGGATAGGACAAATACTGAAGAAATCATCAAACTACATCATGAGGCAAACCCTAACTTGGAATCCTGAAAGGAAATGGAAAAGAAGAAGACGAAAGAACATACTACGTCGGTAATTGGAAGCAGATATGAAAAGAATGAATAGCAACTGGAAAGAACTTGAAAGGATCATCGAGGACAGAATTAGATGAAGATTGCTGGTAGGTGGCTTATGTTCCTTCATGAGGGGGAACAGGCCTAAGTAATAACTCAACTTCCATGTATATCATGTATACATCTCAGTTCACATTATAAACAATACTAAAGATTGATCCACATACATCCTATCTGATGAATTTCTGTAAATTGCTCAGTTGTTTCCCTTTTTTCTCACTGACAATATTCCAATAATAATTGAGTTCATCATTCGAATTGATTCCTACATAATCAAGGCAAAAATTATTTTATGAACGATTTATATGAATATCTATGCTTAATACATCTTTGATTGATAATGAGAATTCAAATTGAATTCCACTGTGAACTAGTCAGTCAGTCAGCTTCAAAGTAGAACCAAGCACATATATGCATCGGTCCAAGTTGCCATACCTCATTAACACAACACCGGATTCATAGAAGTAGTTAAATCAATGGTAGTAATATATAAAACAAAGATTGTGTATAAGGATATAGTACAGGAAGAAAGAATTAGTTCGTAGAAAGAAAGATATACAGCAATTTTAATGTCATAGTTTGAGGGAAGACAAAGAATGAATACACCGACGCCACTGCGATCGATTCTGAGTCATGTCATACAGAGTCTCCAACCATTGATTACAATAGTCAAGTAGACCCCAACCAATTAGTTTGCATCTACCAACATGGTTAAGACTAGAAGTTAGTGACTTCAAACACTGATGACACGTTTTGGTTTGGCCGCCCATAACCTTCTTCCATCCATCCTCTAAACACTAGTCAACATTGCGCGTCGTGGTAATCTGTGTTCAGTCATACGTAACACGTGACCCAACCATCTCAGTCGATGAAGATTCACAACCTCATTAATTGATTTACCATCATTCCCTAATACCCTGTAATCTAACCTCACTATTACTTACCCGGTGATCCCATCAGATGTTGGCAATATTTCTGAGGCATCTGCGGTCGAATACTAGTAATTTACGAGTATCTTATACTCTTAATGGTCATATTTCGCAACGGTAAATTCGAAAAGAACGAACTACCGCGCAGTGTACTTGTCCCTTAATTGATAGACGGATATCTCGCTTTCGCCATAGGTGAAATAAGTTGGAAAAGTCAAAGGAGATTTTGAATCCATGCAGAGATTTCGTCAGACACCAACCCATTTAGGCTGATCAGACATCCAAGATAATTGTAGTTATCGATGCATTCGACTACTTCACTCCCTATCCTTAGTTTAGGTGTTGATGCAGGCCAGTCCCGGAGCAACAACTTGCATTTAAAGCGGGGAGAAACGCATCTCAAACATCCTGGTATTGTTGCTCAGTGCTGTCAAAAGACTCTGCATTTTATCAGAGTCTTCACCAAACAGGACTATATCATTTGAGTATTCTAAGTCGATAAGTGGACCTCCTAGAAGGAAATCAATACCCGAGAATTCAGTCGACGAGAACATTATTTACAGTAGTAGGTCCATGATGAATTTGAACAAAAAATGAAAATAATTTTCAACTAGTGATCTTGGTGGATATGAAGTTTTATAACCTTCATGATATAGAAAATTAAGATCAACGTTACAGTTACTAGGTTACTACTCATGAATACTTCATCTAATAAATGTTGTTACATGTGAATACCTGAAAGATTCATAGGAACATCATGCAGAAAATAGTTGTTAATCAGATTTAGTTTTTATTGAAATCACGAACCAATCTAACTTAAACCATCACTAAAATCTTGGAAGTACTGAACGGCCGTTTCGTCCTAGTATGAATCTTTTCAGCAGTGCCCATTAACGATCATGTATAAGGGAAACCAAACCATGACTTTCGGTTTCAAGTACAAACACTTAAACTCTAGACCACTTATTTAGCATCTAACGGTGTTAATATCTAACGTTGATCAATCGACGATATTGAGCAACTATCTTCCATTGTTTTTCGTAAGTAACTATTTCATATCCGATACCGTTAAACTCCAGTAGTCATAGCTTTTCACTAGAACTCCAAGAATTACCTCTCCGAGCTAATCACTATTGAGCGCATGACCCAAGGAGCGGAAGTTCTATATCAAGACGAAACGACTCTCCATGAATTCAAGTTTAGCTTTTTTTTAAATTAAAAAAATCTAATTTATATCGATTCATGATATGGATGAAATCTAACCATCACTATATAATCTCTTACTGACCAATCTAGTTTTATTAATTAAGTAGTACAGATTTGATTGCCAAAATAGATTGATTCTAATGAATAATACATGTCACATGGATTTAAAACTGATGTATTGATTTGTTTTGTTTTGTTTTTCTTCTATTGAACTAAGGCATTATTATTTTATGCATTGAATATGATTGACTCAAATTCCTCTCAGAATTTTTATATCAAAATTTGGCCTTGTATTACTATTCTATTTATCATATGATCTCATCAGGCTAAGTTTACAGATTGATGATTTATTGCTTAGGGTATGAGATACCTTCTTTCTTTCTTGCTTGCTTTTAACACACTATGATCAGTTATGTATACTATTTTGTTTACTTAAGGATGGATAATATGAAAACAATCGAAAGCCATCATCCAGAAGATACAAGTGTTTATTAACAGTTGTCTACGTAAAATACTTCGAATCCGTTGGTCGGACACTATTAGCAACAACCTACTGTGGGAAAGAACAAATCAGATCCCAGCGGAGGAAGAAATCAGGAAGAAGCGCTGGAAGTGGATGGGACACATATTGAGGAAAGCACCCAATTGAATCACAAGACAAGTCCTCCCCTGGAATCCTCAAGGCCAAAGGAAAAGAGGAAGACCAAAGAACACATTACATTGAGAAATGGAGACAGGCATGAGAAAAATGAACAAGAATTTGGTGGAACTAGAAAAGAAGTCTCAGGACAGAGTGGGTTGGAGAATGCTGGTCAGCGGCCTATGCTCCATTGGGAGTAACAGGCGTAAGAAGTAAGTAATATAAAAACAATAACTGACTAATGCAAGGCGGACTGTTTGAATATCTGGGCTACCTGTTTCCTGTCATCTGGATATTTGAACAAGTTATTTGTTTTCTTGTTTGTTTTAATACATCACCATGCCTAATAGTCTCATAACCTATTCAGATGAGTCTGTACAAGTTATAAAAGAGCACAATCAGAGATACCGTGATCGCTGGAAATATATATTATTCAGATGTCGATTCCTGAACTGTTTACATCTAACTAGTAACCACTCCATATTTATCGTCAAGATCGACCAAGAAGTAAGAAACGGAAACTTGTTGAAATACTTTGTGTTAAGAATTCTGTATTATACCAAAAAAATAGAATATTGAATCAAGCCAATAATAATAATAATAGATCAGCTAAATGACATCTTGCTATGTGTATTGTAATAGAGAATTGTAACGAAAACAACCATTTATTTAATCTTACAAACATATTAGAATTAATCGAAGCACCGTTTAATTGATTTTGGTGAAGTTTTGTTCTCTGAGCTGATGAAAGCTGAACGATGAAAGCTCCACAACCGAACCATCCAGCTCAGAGAACAAAACTCCACCAAAATCATCCACCTGAGCTACAAATCTTCACCGTTTAACTGATATCTGAAATCCATGTAATTTATTATACATAGTCATTAATATATTTTGATCAACAATGTAAATGAATTTCAATAGTTGACATTTTGAGTCAATTAAAGCTAGACCACCATGGGAATCCTGGATGCATTGGACGGCTGTTCCATCCTATTGTGAGACTCCTCAGCAGTGCACATTTATGATCCTGCCTCGAGAAATTCCAACCCAGAACCTATCGGTCCTGCGCGCGAACGCCTAACGTCTAAATGACTGAGCCGACATTCCACGATGTTAATGTCTAACTTCAATTAATCCATGAAGGTAAATGAATGTTTGATTGAATAAAATACATGCAAAAAAGTAACAAATCACTTTGTAACTTATCTTAAGAGACAGAATAATACGGAAATCACAATTTACATTTTGTACGCATGACATATTACCATAAACTTTTCACATTGACTTTTATTAGCAGCTCATTGGTTCTACATGAAGTTAAGTACCATAAGTAACTATTATGTGTTTGAATAGAATATACATTACTTAGGATAAATGAATCATCCTGAGAAATTCAAAGTAGTTAATTATTTTTTTAATAGTTGGATTCATGAGTCGATGTAAACTAGACCACCATAGAAAACCTGAAAGCACTGGACAGCAGTTTTGTCCTGGTATAAGAATCCTAAGCAGTGGGTATGCACGATCCCGCATGCGGTACTTGAGCTCAAAACCTTCGGTTTCGCTTATCCTCTAGATCACTGAGTCGGCATATAACGGTATTAATGTTTAACTTCAATCGTGGATATGTACTGCTGAGAAATCTCATAATAGGACAAAACGACTGCCCAATCCTTTCAGGTTTTCTATGGTGGTTTAACTTAGATCGACTCATGAATTCAACTATTAAAAAGAACCATCTGTTCACTATCTAAAATCTTATCTGTTCATGTATTTAATTACATAATCTCAGAATTCCATATGAATGATGTGTTGAACACTGTATATATATATATATATATATATATATATATATATATATATATATATATATATATATATATATATATATATATATATATATATATGACTTTTGAAGCAAAGATGGATAGTGGCTAGCAGTAGAGTCGAGGAAGCGCGTTTCGTCCTATTTGGGATCCGTCATATGGATGTACCTGCATCTCAGATTTGACGTTCACTCTAGAACTTGAACCCAGTACCGTTTGCTTCAAACGCCATTGCGTTATTTACTTAGCTACTGAGTCCTAATAACCACTTGCTTGTTCAATGGAGTGAATTTCAAATTCACTTAATATTGTTTACTTGTATCTTCTTATTATTGTTAAAGACTGCAATTGATCAGTCTCTTATTAGCATATATACATCCTGTGTGTATTACTTCGATATTGTCTTAAGTCATAAGCATTCTAAGCATAAATGAGTAGTAGTTAGTAGTGGAATCAAGGACGCGCATTTCGTCCTCCTTAGACCTCATCAACCTGATGATCTTATTAACTTTTTTAGTTATTGAACATTTCATAGTTTATTACTTTGATCTATAATTGATTTGATTTTACATGAGTTAGTTAACATATGAACCGTTCAACAACAACAACAAAAACATGCAACATTATAGACAAAGAAAACAATGTCTCATTATTGAACATTGACTATTATGGTATATTCATCAAATCAAATCTTATACAAAATATATATTGTATTATTTATATAGAAGTGATATTGTTTATTCTACTTTAACAATAACAATAAGGATGAACAAAGTCCGTTCAACTTATTGAATACTTGATCTAATTTATAAAATAATTAAATGTCAATGATTTGTTCTAATGTAAAATGCTTTAGAAATTCTGTATATTGAAGATGATAACCTTGGAATGATATTCTTTGAATTGAAGGTGTTCATAGATGATTAAACAATTAAAACTTCAAAAAGTTTTGTTGTTGTTGTAAATGTCCTCTCTAGGCTGAATGATTTAGATTGAAAAGCTTTTATTTTCATTCAGAATAATATCATTCATTTCAATAGTTTAGATCATGAGTCAACTCAAGCTAGACCAC
The DNA here is from genome assembly GCF_000699445.3 of Schistosoma haematobium. Lineage (NCBI taxonomy): Eukaryota > Metazoa > Platyhelminthes > Trematoda > Strigeidida > Schistosomatidae > Schistosoma > Schistosoma haematobium. The sequence continues at coordinate 2,527,332 of NC_067198.1, forward strand.
TATTGAGAATATGGAAGCATTGAATGGCTATTTCGTCCTATTTTGGGTTTCTTCAACAGTGCGCATCCATGATCCTGTCTCGCGAGATTCGAACCCAGGATTTATTAGTTTCAGGCGTGAGCGTTTAACCACTAGACCACTGAGCCAGCTGGTATCCAACAGTGTGTTAATGTCTAACTTTAACTAATCCACCGAACTGAGCGACGCCTCCACCATTGTGTGCATGATCTTAACTATTGAAATTACTGCAATCTCCACAAAACCCCTTCTGATAGTAATATCATTGATGTTTACCTCATGAAGAGGTGTGAATTACTCTATACTGTTTATGGATAAGTAATCAGCAGTGAAAAGATTGAAGAACGATAAAATCGACATAGTTGTAGATAAAATATATCCACAACACTACAACGGAAAAGGAGATTACTTGAATAATCTCGACGACTTACTTCTAGATAAGAAAATATATCAGTTATTATTAAAACATCTTATCGATTGAACAGACAACTGAATTAGCAGAATCATATTCAAATCGTAGAATAAAATTAATGGTGAATTATATCCAACGGAGCTATTCCTTATAAGTTCCATAACAAACAAAAATAAGATAAAGCATATACTCTTCTGCGATCAATTATATCTCTATCCGGAACTGAAACCTATTATTTGTCAAAAGGATCATGTCAGATATTGGAACATTTAACTGAACTACCCAATCATTATATCGAATTTCCGACAAATACCTCAGAAATAATCAAAGAATTACAATTAGAAAATGATGAGGTAATGTTGTTCTTGAAAGTTACGACAGGAAGAAAACAGACTAAAACTGATTGGCAATATACGAATGAACGATGATCAACTTTATTAAACCATAAATCTAATCCTCTAGACAAAGTTTCAACCAACTTGTCGAGGTTGACAATACAACAAAGAAACTTCCATTCACAAATGCTGTTTTATAAACTGTAGAAGCTACAGTTTTACTAACGTAGAAATCATAGATTTGTTTACGGTAATTCATAAATAACTTTTCCGTTCTTCAGACAAACGATCTAAAAAAGTAAATACAAATTGATTAACAACGTGTTCAATTACAAGTTGACAAGTAACGATATTCAATGAGTCAAATTTTATTTTTAAAAAAGTTGGGTTCGAGTCCAGGAGTGAACATTAACTGTCAGATTCAAGTATATTCAGCTGATGAGTCCTAAATAAGACGATGTGTCTCGCATCGTGGATTCCAGTACTAACCACTATTCATCTTTCCGTATAAAGCTTGTGATTTAACACAATATCCAGGCAATCCGCACTAGATGCACATATGCCAATAAGAGACGGATCAATTGCAGTCTTAACACAACAGAGGGAGGATACAAGTAACACAACACCAAGTTAAGTGAGAAATCTTATTATTCAGGAAACCAAGTCAAACAAATTGAGGTTAACAAGCACAAAAGTAGATATGCATAGATATTATTTCATTTCATCATGTTCAATCAATTAAGTTGAATGCAACATTATCTCTAATGTATTTAACAATGACAACAATAAAAACTAAATTGGACGACGCAGACGTTTCGCATAGCTAAGCATACACAACTGATATGTTATCAATAATATTAATGGACTCAAAAGATCATGAACGACAATGTGATTGGGAAAATGTGAGAATTACCACCTTTAGAGTAATAGGTAATCGATAGCGCCGTTGATCTATAGCCAATCTACAGGACATTTTTTCGACCTGTTGACAGATGCATTATATTGCCATCTCATTAACCGTGGATAAACTGTTTGGTGAAGAGACACTAATAGAGTGTTTAACAATGAATAATTATGGGCTTCAATGTTACACTCGGTAATTCTGTAACATTCATTTAATCAGTCGAATGTCAGTTGGATGACTCTCCCGGTTTCCCACATTGTACGAGTAGTCCGTGTACATAAATTAATATTTTCTCTGATTATCAGAAGGGGCATCAGCTTCGTGACTTCCAAAGGAACTCGGCTATCATCATGAGGCGTCATAGCTCTTCTAAATGAAGACCTTCTAATTCCCAGGGCAGGGTTTAAATGGTTTGAATTATTTTTTCTCGTTAGCATTCTTTTAGCAAGTTAGTTTTCCACGGCATGGGGTCTCTAACCCTGTACCCAACCCTTCCCCTTTATCTGGGTTTTGGACCGGCCCCATGGGGGTTCCAGGAGGAATTAATGTCAGTTGAAATCGTGTAATATCTTGCATTATGACACCCCTCTTATTTTGAACAATGGCTTTGTTGACGATGTCTTTTTTCCATTAAATGAGCATCTTTTGTTTAAAAACTGTGCCAACTATGACGTTTCAACTGCTTGCCAATATACACCCAAAACGTTGAATGATATAACATCAAATGTGTTAGATTCCATTTGTAATTGAATTTCATCCATTTGCAGATTCTTATCGTTATTTTAAAATAATTTGCTAAGGAAGAAAAATGAACTCAGAAAACTAGACTACTGACTAGGAATTAACTAACTACAACTGTTACAGGAAGTATAATCTACATTTACAAATACATCTAAACTTTATAGTTCAGCCGCACTCATAATTACATATCCGTCAACTTCGAATTAATTACACATACTATATGCCTATATTAATTGTTGCTCTGATTATTAGAAGGGGGCTCGGTCTTGTCACTTCCGAAGAATTTCAATTTTCATCATGAGGAGTTATAATTCTTTCTTCAATTCGGAGGACAGAGTTTAACTTGTATAATTTGTTTATTCTGGTTAGCGTCTTTTGTTTTAGTAAGGTTGTTTTCTACGGGATGGCGTTGATAACCACCCTTCTTTACCCAGGTTTGGGACCAGTAGTTACCCTGAGTCTTCGACCTAAAAATCTAATCCACAAGGCGGTAGAGCAACGTCAGGAGATGCAGTCCCATGGTAACCGGTGACCATTATTTGATTTGGGAGTTCACTTATTTACTAGAACACATAAATTTTGGTACAAAGGGGCACTGAATACATATGCACCACACAAATCAATTCATTTGTGTGTGGGCTGCGATACTACCCAGGTGCGCAGGCCGAAGCGAGTGGTTTTCTTAGGAGGTCACGCCGGAGACTTTGACCTAAAGGTCTAATCCACAAGGCAATGGAGCAAAGTCAGGAGATGTAGTCCCATGGTAGCCGGTGACCATTATTTGGTTCGTAAGTCATGTGATTTCTCAGGATCCCGGAGCCTATGTGCATCATTGGTTTCGAATCACGGTTTCCCAACTCTCCTAGGTGGATCCTACGTGTCTACCAAACCGGTTAAAGTGCCGGATATTAACTTTTCGTCCTCTGACTTTCATAAACAACACTCTCATTGCAAGAAGGCAGTGAGTAGGACTTCTCTGGTAGTGGTTATATGCTCGTGGCCATGTGAGAGCATTTCGAAGGGAAGAGCTAACTCCCCACCCTACCCTCGGCCGTAACAGGGCATTTCTGGACTATCCTCAAACGTTTATATTTCTAACGCGTACATATATATATATATATATATATATATATATATATATATATATATACATAATCAATTAAGAAAATCAGTAGTTTACCTAATTAATAGTAAACCATATTATTAAGTGGTATGAAAAGAAATGGTTTCTTCTTTTTTTCTCTAAAAACCAAAAAAAAACAACTCAACAATTGCTTTGTTTCTTTCCTTTTCTAACAATGGAAACCCATAAACGTCAATCTAATATAAATTCAATTTGGTACTACTTACTTAGTTACCTACTTACTTACTTAGTTAGTTAGTTACTGCAATACACAAATTCCAAAGAAAATGTCAGACTTTAGCGAGAGAGAGAGAGAGGGAGGGAGAGAACGAGAGAAAAAAATGCAGTTGTTTCTTTTTTGTTGCAAATTGATTATTTCATTATAAACATAAACTAATTTTATTAATATCAGATCAGATTCAAACTGTATGATTCTTTATATTGTGCTAATCAGATCAATTTTAGATAGTAAATAATTTTAAACGGTAACATGTAGTTAATACTTTAAAGGGAAAAAGTAAGATTCTCCAATATAACACAACGTGCACTAATCAAATTACACGTGATGAAGAAGATTTGAAAGATGCAGTATCATTGCTGAACATGGTGTATCTGATGCAGATATGAAGGAGTGGATCGGGAAAGAAAGAACAGTATATTTACAACTGAAAAAACATCTAGGAGTTAAAACAACTGTCAATCAACATCAAGGTCAGAATTTTTAATACAAATGTCGAGTCAGTTCTATTGTATGGAGCGGAAACTTGAATAATAGCAAAAGCAACCATCTAAAAGATACAAGTGTTTATTCACAGTTGTCTACGCAAAATGCTTCGAATCCATTGATCAGATACTATCAGCAACAAACCATTGTGGGAGAGAACAAACTCGATTCTAGCAGAGGAAGAAGCGCTGGAGGTGGATAGGAAACTCATTGAGGAAAGCACCTAATTGCGTCACAACGCAGCTCATCACTTGGATTCCTTAAGGCCAAAGGAGAGGCGAAAGACCAAAGTAGAACACATTACATCGAGAAATGGAGACAGGCATGAGAAGAATGAACAACGATTGGATAGAACTGGAGAGGAAGGCCTAGGACAGAGTGGGTTGTAGAATGCTGGCCGGTGGCCTATGCTCCATTGGGAGTAACAGGCGTAATAAAGTAAAAAGTTAACATTTAGTAAAAGAAAAAACGAAAGGTGATTTTATCAATCAGGTAACTATTATATGATGATAATTTTCGTGATCCGTGAGGTTTAAATGAATTAGAAGAAAACCATTGAGTAAATAAACAATTACTTCTATGAAATCTTTATACATCTTTGAAATGGGCACTTTAAATAGAATGGATAACTCTATGTATAAGTTTCTTACTTTGAATAAGCGTATTTCTACGTAGAAATCTTGAAAATGTATATATTTGAGTGATCGTCAGTTAGATGTTAGCAGTCCAGTCGATAAACATCTAAATAATGTACATTCATTTCGATGCATATTGCCTGCCAGCAACGACGATATCTATGATTGGGCTTTTTTGTAAGTTGTACAACGAAAGGTTGTACATTTTTCAAAAACGCATAAAATTAAATAACTTGTTGAAATATCTACATGACAGAAACAGGTATCCCAGATATTCAAGTAGACCGCCTAGCGTTGTTTTCTTTTCATTCACAATTTTAATTGTTCAATATTCATTTTAACTGACGAACTATCTTCTATATGACGTTAAATTAAAACATAAATTGTCTAATATAAAAAGTTTATTTAATAAGCCTTAATTGTCATTAAACTGATCGTAGGTGGAAATTCAAATAAGACCCATATAAGTGAACTATACGCCGAGATAAGACAGTGGTTGGTGGTAAGTCAACCGGAAACCTCGGACTCGGGTTTCGTGCTATTTGGTACTCATCAGCAAAATGTAGCTGTAATCTTGAATGGAACTGGTGCTTCCGTGTCACTCAGCTTCACAGTCAGAGATGTTACTACTGGGCTATCCGGGCCGAGACTGACCTCCTGTAGGACTGAGATTTATTCACAATTGATTGATCACTAGGTAGTGATCAATGTCACATATGGCAACATTGCAACTTGGTCGATAGTATTTGATCTGCACTAAAAAGTACCTGACATACATGACATTGATCACCTCCCAGTGATTAGTCAATAGTGAATATATATATATATATATGACGGATGTCAGCTTTACGTCGTCTACCTTTTGTAAATGAAGTCGACGCTATTTGAAGTCATTATGACTTTCCTCATATAGCCTACAAACATGCGGTTGAATGAACCAATTTTGTGAGAGAACATGTTAATAAACTTTAATCATAATACCGTGATATAAAGAACTAATAGTTTGTTCATTATCGAAAAAGTCAGTATCTATAACCAGTTCATGATATAAGATCCAGTCCCATGGTCAGGATCTTGGAGCCTATATGCACCATTGATTTTGAATCAGGATTTTTCAACTCCCCTCTACATGGATCTTTCATATTCACCACCAACCCGGTTAAAACGTTTTTATACACTGATGACAGTTACTAATCTATTGAGTGTTTTTTTTTGCTTTTCTTTTCAAATACAAATATACTAAATCAATAATTAAAATCAATATATTTTTTTAAATTTATTTATCAGCCATGTGTAAATAAAGAATTTGATGAAATTCGTACTTAATAAATCAATCAATCAATCGATCGATCAATCAATCAATCAATCAATCAATTAATCAATTTAATAATCAATTAAATTCCATCATTTCGAACTTGTAGTAAATTATGAAGTGACATATACAAAAAACAAAAAAAAATCATTAATCAATATACTTCGAATTGAGTTTATTCTTAGTTTACAGATTCTTTAGTATACAATTTTCTAAACAGAAAAACAAAACACCTTTATTAGGTGAGATTAGAATTGATGGACAATCATTGAGCAATAATTAAAGTGACCTTAACAATATCCACCTATTTACTAAAAGGTGAAATAAGGGTTATAATTGATGGTTAAAGTTAAGAATTAGATGTATAGTTATCTCATCAACTAAAATGGTAAGAAAGTTATTAAGACAATTGGGCAAATGAATTTTTGTGCTAAAATCTATGATCTGTCATCTTCAATTTGATTGATTCGTTCATCAATGATAGTGTCGTCTTCCATATGACTAATCAATGGAATACAACCATTAAGACATTAAATAAGAAAGATTAGTTCAGCGAAGAGTTCTGCCGTTTTCGGAGAATTCATTTTCAAAGCTGTACAATCGCAAATATATATATATATATATATATATATATATATATATATATATACTTATTTTTACAGGGTGATAATAAACTTCTGTTATACATGGTGACAGTGCATTGCTGAAGCAATGCAAAGAAGATGCAGTCTAATTGTCTTAGGAAGACTTCTACTTACTATGTAGATGACTTTGAACGCAGAGTCTGTCTTGATTGAATGACCTGTGTTCACAAGGTGTTCGATTATAAAACTTCTTATTGAGCCGTTGCCTCCTCTTTTTAGCCACGCCGGATAATGTTCTTGAATTCTTTTGGATTAAGTAATACCTTTGTTTATTTAATCTCATTGTCACCATGTATAACAGAAGTTTATTATCAGTATTATTATCTCGATAATGCAATGAGAAGACGTAGTCTATCAGAATTATGTGATATATTTGCGCAATACATTTCGAACAATCTGATCACACATCATCTACTTGTTAAGAACATTTATATATGAAAAATTAAAAGGTCAACTAGACAGGTTAAGGGTAAGTCATAACAACAAAGGAAAAAATATTAAGGTACACAAAAACAAATGTGATTACCACTCTGGACAGTAGATCAGTACTACCAGGGTAGGTTAAGTGTAAGTACAAATTGTTTTTGAACACATAAAGGGGGTTTCAATTTCCGTATAGCCAAGGCTTCAATAAACCTTAGTATACGTCCTTGAAGGGCAGCCCTCTAGGACCATTGCTAGCTGATGTGTTCATGGGATATGTGGAAAATTTAGTTGGAGACTCAATTCGAAAGATGGGTCTGTATAAACGATATGTAGACGACATAATAATCATAGGTGACAAAATTGAAGACATAAGCCAATTGTTAGAAGAATTCAATAGTAGTCAAAACCACATTTCTCTTACATTTGAAGAAGAGAAGAACAACCAACTTCCTTTTCTTGATATCCTGATTACTAGGAGAGATGATGGTTCCATCAAACGTGCTATATATAGAAAACCAATATGGACAGGACAATATCTTAATTTTCATAGTCACTGCCCTATTCATTATAAACGTGGTTTAATAAAGAGCTTATTCAATAGAATCAGTCGTATTTGTACTAGTGATACTATTGAAGTAGAGATGAAGCTCTTGACTGATGCGTTAATCAATAATGGTTACCCTTTGAAGTTCATAAACCGCTGGAAGGGTTGCAATATGACTAGACCTATGACGCTTCTGGCACCTAAAAAGCGAGTTTATATTACGCTACCATTCAGAGGTGACACAAATAGTCTCATGTTGAAACAGAGACTTAAATTAGCTATCAACCGGACATTTTATGCAGCCCAACTTGTCATTATCGAAAAGACAAGGTCTATGTTTCACCAAAAGCCCAAACAGCATGAAAATGATTGTGTCACATCCCATTGTGTCTATAAATTTACATGTATGTGTGGCAACACGTACGTAAGGAGGAGCAATCATGATTTGCAATTAAGGGTGGGTGAACAAATACCAAAATGGTTGCAAAATCAGATGAATTCCAATGGTGAAATAAGACCACAGGATAGACAGACATCATCATCCATTGCGAAACATTTGATTGAGACGGGTCATAAGGTTGATATCAAATCAGCATTTGTTGTGTTGTACAAAAGCCTTCAAGGACGTATACTAAGGTTTATTGAAGCCTTGGCTATACGAAAATTGAAACCCCCTTTATGTGTTCAAAAACGAAGAATATTTGAGCGAACAATTGTTTTCAATAACTTCATCATCAGGCTCTACAGTTATAAGTCCATAATTATAATATTTTACAAAGGCCAAAAATAAGGCATGGCATTAATGAGTTTGACAATGTTATGTGTTAAAAAATGGTGAGCGTTTGCATCTGTTACGATATATAGATATATATACTTCAAAAAATTGTAATATTTGCAAATTAGAAAGGTCATTCAATAAAGGTCAGTTAATTGTTCAGTCACAATAAGATAATATAATAGTACTATTGCAAAATTGAAAATAATTTTGTCAACTGAGATAATAATAATATTGTTGTGTGAATATAATATGTAATAAAGGGGGGGGGTGTTATCAAGGTAATTACGGTCAACAAATTGGGAATGATGTATATGAAGATTAAGATATAGATAATGACAAATAATGATAATAAGGAAAATAAATAAAAATAAAGGAAGGAAGGGGTAAGAGGTTTACAATATTCAGTCTAGGTATTTGGTGATCTAGTCGTAGGCCAGGGTAAACATAGAGGCTGGATATATTTTTTCTGGATGCATAAGTTAGGTCTTCTGGAGTTGATCCAGATGGCTTCGGCTGTGTAAAGCAGTCGTAATCTAGCTCCTTGAGGTAGATATTTTGGAACTTGATATAAAACAGAGAAAGCTTCCTCTATTTTAATATGATGTTCACTATCTACCAAGTGAGAAAGAATGGTGCTGTTAATCGATTTGGTGACTCCTTTTCCTAACCAAAAACAATTTGTACTTACACTTAACCTACCCTGGTAGTACTGATCTACTGTCCAGAGTGGTAATCACATTTGTTTTTGTGTACCTTAATATTTTTTCCTTTGTTGTTATGACTTACCCTTAACCTGTCTAGTTGACCTTTTAATTTTTCATATATAAATGTTCTTAACAAGTAGATGATGTGTGATCAGATTGTTCGAAATGTATTGCTCAAATATATCATCATATAATTCTGATAAACTTCATCTTCTCATTGCATTATCGTAATTTATCAAAGGGACTAATTGTTTTAAAGTATTATTATCACCCTGTAAAAATAAGTATATATATATTTGTGATTGTACAGCTTTGAAAATGAATTCTCCGAAAAGGGCAGAACTCTTCACAGAATTAATCTTTCATATGACTAATCACTTTTTACTATTCATCTGTTGACAATTAATCGGTCAAATCAATCTTTGACACTTTAATATAATTATGATGTGGTAAATTCATAGAAATGATACATTAATCTTATCAACCATCAGTCAGTCAATCAGTTACAACGTAGGAACAGGCACATATTATCAAACATTAAATATACTGTGATGTTTGCTTGTCATACAGCCTCCGAATTCGCTGGTATGGCCGAGAGTCTGCTCTCCCTCTCGAAATGCTCTCACATGGTCACGCGTATATAGCCTCTGCCAGGGAAGTCCTACTCACTGCCTTCTCGCACCACGGGTGTTGTTTACGAAATTCAGAGGACGAAAAGCGAATGTTCGGCACTTTAACCAGGTTGGTGGATATGGAGAGTTCACCTAGGGGAGTTGGAAAACCCTCATTCCAAACCAATGGTGTACATGGGTTCCAGTATCCTGAAGGAACAAAGAGCGTATGAACCAATCGTTGGTCACCAGCTACCGTGGGACTGTATCTCCCTACGATGCTCCACTGCCTTGTGGATCAGACCTTCGGGTCGAAGGCTCCGGGTGTGGCCCCCTAAGAAAACCACCTGCTTCGGTTTGGGGACCCTGGCAGTGTCACAGCCCTCACACATATCAAATGATATTTGCGCGGTGCATATGTAACTGGTGCCCCCTTGTGGCAGTATTTATGTGTTCAAATAAATAAATAAATAAATAAAAATACTGTTCTTAATTGAAGCATAAAAGCTCTCTCATAAAGTTTCGTTTTATCTCATCATACTTACAAGGAATGTTCTCATTTGGAATTATAAAAGCCAAATGAGAAGAGGAATACCAAAGAACACATTACACTGAGAAATTGAGATAGATATGATAAGAATAAACAACAATTGAAGAGCACTAGAAAGGAAGGGATAGGACAGAGTGGATTAGAGAATGCTGGTCGACGGCTTATTCTCCATTTGGGGTTAACAGGCGTAAGTCTTCGTATACACAGACTGATACTTGTCAGCAAATTGATAGTAGAACCCAATTATTTTTATTTATTTACTTAAGCACGTAAAAATTTGTACGTAAAAGCACTAAAAAATACGCCATTCAATGAGAATGGGATTGTGGAAAGATAGAGAAAGGAAGGTTAGTATAGTAATAAAAAGGAGAAAAATGAATCAGTGTAGGAGAATAAAAAAAATAGGAGAAACACAACCAAAAAGGGGTTCTTTCAGCCTAAGAAGTTTCTTTCAGTTACAAGAAGAAAGTAAAAGAACGTCACAGCAGGACTGTCACTGGCTTCTATTCTAAACCATGTCTGATAACATCTCAAACCACTGTGATACACCATCTCTAGGACCATATCCAGGGAATTGTGAAAGACCGACAGATACTAGTCCTATACAGCTTTCTTTCTTACCATGACAGTAGATCATATACTGATCACTTCTCCGCTTTTTCTAACCGGCCACAGCGACTGCAACTAATTTGGAGTGTGGAGTTCTCTGTGACGACATTCATGGCATGTTTTCAAGACACCAAAGGCGGTGTTTCAAGATGGTGACCCCAACTGAATAATCATCATTGTGTCCGAATATATGTTGCCGAACCTACCCATTACTATCACGATGTTGCCACTAGATCTCAGAAGTCCTTCAGAGACAACATCCTCGACTCGAAGAGGTCAAGGTTAACAAGCATAGAGCAAAACTGCTCTCACCAATGTGTTGTATATCCGACTTGTAACAACCAGACTAACATCACGACAATGGAACCCACTTAGTTTTCGTTAGATGTTAAATTTGAAAATTACTTGATCAAAGAAATTTGCCAAATGGTTTCAATCATTTAAAAAGAAAAAAAGTTCTAAGTATTCTTAAACGAATGATTCATGAATAGAAGTTACAAGTGTTGTTTGGAGAACCTTGTGAACGATGCTATAAACATAATTTATAATATATGAAAAATGGAGTAACTAAGTGCTAAATTTTATCAGTAATATTTCTCATGCACTTGGTTACTGATTTGGTGTTTACCATTTGTTTGTCAGCTGAAAACCATAGCTTTCTTTATAGTGAATTAAGTGGACTTGGTCGTATTCTTTTTGTTAAATGATTACAGATAACTTTTTTTGTGATCTGAAATGAAAAATAACAATCATATAGATCCTCTCATGCACTTAATCTTTCCTATCACAACTGATCCTCCTACTATTGTTATGACTTTATGTCCGGCTTTTTATCACGGGATTTATCCACCAATTAAAATACGACTTATTCAATCTTAACACTATGCCAAACTGTTGTATCTTGTGACTGCAGATCTAGATAGCAGCGTATTTATCGATCGGATCAATGACACGTAAACACGTACGAACGACCTAGAGTCCCGATTGACCCTGCTTCGTTGTCTAGCCCAGCCAGTTGAGTCCAGAACACATGTCTCAGCCTCTGAGTTATGAATCATTATGTTTCAGACACTTTGTTTATATACCAATCAAGCAGACTACATCGTACCATAAAATAGAAAACAACATTTGTACAGTATTTGACAAGTGAAATAAATATTGACCAATGGGGAATGTCCATTTAAAGTTCAAGGACACCGTTAGACTTAACATGATAATTATTTTTCCGAATATCCTAACACAAACCAATAACGTTCGACCGTTATGAGCAGCCTACCGTCCTTATTGGTCCTATGTCCGCCTAGCCCGTCTACTTGAGTCCAGAACACCAATACCAGCTTTCACTATGCGAATCGAATCACTTAATCTTTCCTATCACAACTGATACTGCTACTATCTCTACTATTTTGAAATTTAGCCTGACAATTTCATCTCTCTGTGCATATAGGTTGTTGGAATTTGAACTGATGTATATACGTACCAGATTCTACGTTGTGACTGCGTCAAGAGAAAAACAATTTTTCGGACTTTATCCTTCCGCCCTCCCCACGAAATAATGTTGGGTCTTCATATTCCCAAGTTACAGTTAATGTGACTCTATTGAGCTGTCATTGAAAGTGATGATATAAAGTGATATCCATTTAGGTTGTCAGCTTTCATTTTTATCTAACAATACCATAGATATTCCATAGGAGATAACCCTCTGATTGCATGGTATTCTATGAATTGGTGTCTCACTAGAAGAATCGCTTGTTGACTTAGAACACAGGCGATATACCCTTGTTTGATGAAGACCCTGAAAAATGCCGAATCTTCAAGTCACTCTGAGAAACAATGCCCTGGTGCATTGATGTTTAACAAAATATTGACGCTTTCGCCAACTTCTATTGCATACACGAGGTGTCCATCTGCTATGTAAAGGATGTGTATGCTGTTCAGTACGCTTTATTGCACTTTATATATGTGAAACGTGACCTTTAAAAAATACAAGATATTGGTACTTCACTAGTATTCGATCACATATCCCTTCAAGGATATACTTAAGCACGTTAGGATCATCGAGTGACCGTATTGGTCAATGAGGTAGTAAATTTACACTAACTGAGGTAGTTTGGACACGTATTATATATTCCCAACTGTTGTCTACTTTGACATTCGATATTTACTAGTATGGGAATGGGTTAGAGGAAAAGTAGGGACAGCCACACGAAAACGTAGTATTAATCCATGAAGTCACTTACAGATGAAGCCATGTAGGGAGGTTCACGTTACGTAACTAAGGTCGTAACAGATAGTTCAAGACGTTAGGTGACATCGTTCATGGTTCGGTCCGAAAGGCTCAGGTAGCTAAACTTTTTGTCTTTCATAAGATCTTGAGTTTCAAAATCATCTCGGTACTATTTTTCTTAATCCATGAATTCATTATATCGTCCATACCTAATCTCAACTATTACTACTACTATTCTGATAATTAAATGTGCTGTGTAAACTTGAAGCCAAATGAAGATATGTGCTAGATTCTACATTACAAACTTTAAATTTGAGAAATTGTTAGATCTTAACTTGGAATTTACCCAATTCTGAGATTCTATTGTCGAACATATAGTAACAGAGAACTTGTAGACAAAACAGTAATCCTGAAAACTTTTACGAGTTAAACGAATGTATACATTCGGGCTCTAGTTAAAGTTGTTTTATAATGAGAAATCAATGATGTTACATATCTTCAAAATGAAAAAATTCCTTCATAAACGACCTACTTACTTTGTGCAATAACTTACCTCTAACAAAAACTGTGAACATGAAGTAGTTTGATTGCAAAACAAAGTTTTCTGTACAGTTAAAATTATATACCCTATCTATATTTACAATGGAAATTATCCCACTAAGGTAGATGAAAGAAGAAGTGAAATTCACATTAGTCAAATTAAACTGGTATATATATCATTTCTTCAAATTATTTACCATTTGATAAGTTTCATTATTACTAATCCAAATCTTTTCTACATTTTCAAGACACAAACACTCTGAATTCAATTCGAATCTAGGTTCATTTGTAGTATATGCAATATATCCTGATAGATATAAGTAGTATGTAGCAGTAATCAGAAGTGAAATGTCTGCCACAAGAACAAGAATGGAAACAGAGAACAATTGGAATAACAATAGAATTAAGTCATGAAGTATGTCGAGGATAACTGAAGGGAGATATACAAATAATGTATTTAATGTATGATTTTCACATTTTACGAAGACATTGTGTAATTTTTTATAAAACTACAAATTGGTTTTCCCCACTTAAATTCTCATTCACTACATATCCAGTCAATAAGTTCCACCTACGGCGAAGGCGAGATATCCGCTTATCGATTAAGGGACAAGTATACTGCGCGGAAGTTCATTCTGTTCTACTTTACGGCTGAGAAACGTGACCATTAGGAGTAGAAGATACTTGTAAGTTATTAGTATTTGACCACAGATACCTTAGAAATATTGCCAACATCTGATGGGATCATCGGGTAAGTAATAGTGAGGTTAGACACAGGGTATTAGGGAATGATGGTAATACAGTTATTGAGGTTGTGAATCATCATCGACTGAGATGGTTAGGCCACATATTACGCATACCCAAACACCAATTACCACGACGCGCAATGTTGAATAATCTTTAAAGGATGGATGGAAGAAGGTTAGGGGCGGCCAAACCAACACGTAGAATCAGTCATTGAAGTCACTAACTTCTAGTCTTAACCATGTTGGTAGGTGCAAACTACTTGATTGGTGTCCGCCTGACTATCGTAACCAATGGTTGGAGACTCTCGGTGACGTGACTCAGAATCCATCACAATGGCGTCGGTGTATACACTCTCTGTCTTCCTTTAAACTACGAGATTAAAATCGCTTCATATATTTCTACGTACTAATTTTTTTCTTCCTGTACTATATCCTTTTATGCAATCCTTCTTTTATGTATTGCCACCACTGAATTAACTACTTTTATGAATCCGGTGTTCATCTTGTTGTGTTAATGAGGTATGACAACTTAAACCGATGCATATATGTGCCTGGTCCTACGTTGTAACGGACTGATTGACTGACCAAATAGGATAAAATGCATGTCTTGAATTTTACTACTAATCACATTTGATCTATTTTTCTATAAAGATTCTAAAGTTAAACTCATTCAGTATAAGCAAATAAGAAATAAACTATCTGTATTGATGAATACGGTAAAACAAACAAACAAACAAACAACCACCACCACAACAACAACAACAACAAAAGAGTCAATATAACCGACAACAACAAAAAAAAACTTTATTCAATAATAGATATACATAGAAATTCTTAAAATTTGATTTGTTAGCAACATCGAAAAACAAACCGTGTAGATAGTTTAAGAATAAGAGAGATAGAGATAGTAATTCATGTACACAAAAAAAAGAAAAACAAAAACACCCAACCTGACACAAATACAATATGAATACATGAAGACATTTTATGAATGAGGATAGTTAATAAACGAACAGATAAGTATCTGAAGACGTTTTATTCATTAACAGTTGAATAGGGATAATTCATTAGTAAAGAATATGATATAATAATTCGTATTCTTATGTATCAAATATTCACTTCAGGTACTTCATATAATGAATAAATGAATGAATGAATAACAAAGTTAAACTAACTATTGACAAATATAACTGTGAACATAAGAAATAACGGATAAGTTAACAAAGAATGTTATGGTAATGTATGAAAACAAGAAGAAGAAGAAAGGTTTGTCTAGTAAATACCTTCATAGAGTTTGAATAACTGTGATGAAAGGAAAACAGATGAACTTGATAAACATGAAAATAAAAAGAAAAAAAAAGAGGGAACTGAATACAAGCGGACTACACAAGAAGACTGAAAAATTTCCACAGACCGAAACGAAACAAAACAAAACAGAAAACAGTATCTTTCAACAAAGAAGAAGAAGGAGAAACAAACAAACAAACAGACATTATAACTTGACAATAATAAGAATAGAAAGAATAAACAACCTTCAAAGACCATGAAAGATAGTTGCGCAATTTGTGAATTGATTTGAAGTTACACATGAAGATTATTGAATGCTGGCCTAGTAGTCTACAGGTTAAGTGTTAGCGCATGAAATAAAAGAAATAACAGATAATTTAACAAAGAATTTTATAGTAATGTATGAAAATAATAATAATAATAAGTAGAAGAAGGATAGTTTCTCCAGCAAACACCTTCATAGAGTTTGAATAACTGTGATGAAAGGAAAACCTTTTTCACAGGTGAAAACTTTGTTCATTAAAAAGAAAAATAATGAATTGAATATAAGCGGATTACACAAGAAGACTGGAAAATATCCACAAACTGAAACAAAACAAAACAGAGAACGGTATCTTTCACCGAGGAAAAAGAAGAAGAGAAGGAGGAGGAGGAGGAAGAAGAAGAAGAAACAAACAAACATGGCTTGAAAACAATAAAAATAGAAAGAATAAACAACCTACCAAACAATTTTTTTTAATCTTTAATGGATAAAAAAAGATTTGTATCAAGAAATAAGTGAAGTTTCCTTTCGATCATAATTTTTAAAAAAACGTGTTTAAGAGATTGAATATGTATTTGTAGATGTATGTGTGTGTGTGTCTCTATGTGTGTATGTGTATCTGTGTGCGTCGATACGATTTGAAACCCCAATCCAACCCGTCACACCCTACCTCACCCCATCCCCATTTGTAATCCAATGATTAGTGAATAAACAATTACTCTTCAATAATTCAATTTTATAAATAAATATGATGAGAGGATTGATTTAATTGTTTATTATTATTATGATATGATTGATGATTACACCAAATTTTTGATAAATGTTGATAATATGATGAAAAAAAACGTACTGCTTGTTCAATACTAGTTGAACAACATAATTCTCTACATGAATGCATAGCTAATTGTGGAAATCCTAAATCCACTGTAGGTATACCTAATTGTGATGATAATAATGGTCCTATTGTAGAACCACAATGTATATCTTGTTTGGAAACAAATTCCTAATGAAATTGAATAGATAAAAAAAAATAGGTAATTCATAAAAGTGAAATACAAGTAGACAATGTTTTATAAATAAGTATATATAGATCCTGATTTCAAATCTCGTGAAGTGAAATGGTGGATGTGCACTATTGAGGAGTCTCATACTAGAACGAAACGACTGTTCAGTGCTTTCAGGTTTTCCATGGTAGTCTAGTTTCAGTTGACTTATGAATTCAACTATAAAGTATATATAGTTTTATTTTTCTTAAAATCATCAAATTAGACAAACCTGGAAGTATTGAATGACTGTTCCATCCTAGTATGGGACTCTTCAGTACTGCATATTCACAATTTTATATAACAGTTATCTAATCCTAGGATAATAGTTTTTAATAAGATAAAGGTGAAGTTTATAACGTTTTAATGATAAGTAAATCGTGTAACGTATAACTATTTATATGTAGTGTATACTTTGTGAACAATTATCTATTTATTAACAACGAAAACAAAACATTTGGGTTTGCGAATTGTTGAGAAAGAGCCTTCAAATACCTTGTTACAATCGAAAGTGGGGTGTCCACTTCCCTTCTCCAAGTGCTCTCAAATAGCCATGCGTATACAATCACTACAAGGAAAGTCCTATTCCTTTCCTTCTTATGACGAAAAGCGAATATACAACGCTTTAACCGTGTTGAAGGGTATGGAGTTGGAAAACCTTCATCCCAAACCGATAGTGCATATAGACCCCAGAATCTTGAGGGAACAAATGGTGTATGAACCTACTGTCGGTCACTGACTACGATGGGACTGCATGTCCTAACGTTACCAGTTTGCTTTCTGTATTAGACATGTATGTCAAAGGCTCCGGGATTGCTCCCCCCCCTAGGGAAACTACCTGCTCCGGTTCCGGCAATATGGAATTAACCCAGCCCATATAAAAATCCACTTATTTGTGTGATGTATATAAATATTTTTGATGCCCCTTTGTACTGATGTTTATGTATTTAAATCAATAAAGTCGATTCATACATGAAATGAATTGCAAATCAAAATTTCGACTTCTGATAAAATACCTAGTTAAACAGTACCACATTGAAGTAACAGTAATCAAATAACTACATGTAATATAACATTGGTACTTTAATCTGATGGACAAATATTCCAATATTAAGCTATTTTAAGAAAAACAGATAAATGAACTAGTATAATGTGATCGGAATATTAACAGTCAAAGGATGTTTCAATGTACAAAATAATAAATTCAACAAAATACTTTAGAACTAAAATGAAAATAAGATCTTGGATAATGATCAGTTCAAGTGTAAACCGATTCGATAAAGCTCAAAAAACAATGTGTGTATTAAGTCTATAACCAGACAATATAAAGATCAATTGTAATTTACATTGAATGTTTACCGTCAACTTATCCATTCAGTCTTCATTTGATCTTAGTTTTTATTTAGCTAGTAATTACGAAATGATGTAACACTAGCATAATAGGCAGAGATGGACAGTGGAATTCCGGACAACCGTTTCGTTCTATTTCAGACTCGTCAGTTGGATGCACCTGCATCCCAGAGTTGATGTTTATTCCGAGACACAACTCCAGTACCGTTCGCTTTAAACGCCATCGCGTTTATTCACTTAGTCAGTGAGACCAGATGACCATTAGCTTGTACAAAAATGATTTAATGATATAACACATTTATAGGAATGTGTAACTGTTGTTTAATGAATTTTTCACTAATACACAATAGTTATGTTACCAATTGCCCTCAAATGCCCTGATACGGACGAGAGTGAAGAGAGTCAGCTCTCCCTATCCAAATGCTCTCACATGGCCACGCGTATATACTCACTATCAAAGACGTCCTACTCAGTGCATTCTCGTAACCAGGGTGTTGTTTACGAAATTCAGAGAACGAAAAGCCGGTGCTTTAACCGGGTTGATTGATGTGGAGGATCCACCTAGAGAAGTTGGAAAATCCCGATTCCAAACCGATGGTGTACATGGGCTCCAGTATCCTAAAGAAACAAATGGTGTGTGAAATTATTGTTGGTCACTGGCTACCATGGAACTGCATTTCCTAACGTTGCTCCATTGCCTTATGGATTAGACCTTTAAGTCAAAGGCTCTGGGTGTGGCCTTTTATGGAAACCACCTGTTTCAGTTTGAAAACTCGGACAGTATCCGAGCCCTTGCAGAAATCCAATGATTTATGTGGCGTATATCTATTTGTTGCCTCTGTGTGCTGATATTTATGTGTTTAAATAAATAAATATGTTTCGTATTGCTTCTTAAAACAAATAATAATCTTTTATTCTTATAAACTAGATATGCAAATTTACTCGATATAAGGAACCTAATAAATTATTGGCAATCACAATGGTGTACCTACTTTGATTTGGTACAGACTACATAGTTCATTAATGTTAGATTCGACTACGTTTATCTGTATATGTCAGCGAATCACAACATTCTAGATCATTAAATTTGCTTTGGTTGTTGTAATCTTTTAACTCATGTTTAGGACTGAAATTATCAGTGCCTCTGGGCATCAGTAGTAGTAGTAGTCACAATGTAGAACCTGGTACATATGTATAACGATTCAAGTCTCCATAACCCATAAGCACAGAGATGAAATTATCACGTTAAATCCCAGAATATTAGAGGTAGTAACAGTATGAGTACTGATAGAAAAGATTAGTTATCGAAATACGATTTTCTTTTAAAAAAATTCGTGAAATAACAACAACAAAGTTATGAAGGATTCAAGAGCTCAGAATCTACACGAGGACAAAGAATGAACGCACCAGAGCCATGACATTGATTGATTCAATCAAGCTGTTAATAACTTCATGAACTGATGCTACGTTTTTGTTTGACCACCTTTAGCTTTCTTAAGGATATTTGCATGTTTTGCAGATGGCCTCGATATTCCTATTAAGCCATAATTATTTCAAAAAGAGATGGATAATGGCTATCGGTGGAATTCACGACGCACGTTGTGACTTGATGGCAATATCGAGGTTATCCGCACAGGATGCACATATCCCAAGAAGAGACTGATCAATCGGAATGCTAAACATCAATGGGAAGATCCAAACAGTCAATACGTATATGAAAATTAAAATTCACCCCATTGCAATAGCTAGTGACTATCTGAACTCAGTAGCTAAGTGGTTAACGTGGTAGCGTTTGAGGAGAATGGTACTGGATAGTCCCAGAATGAACATCCACTCTGGGATGAAGGTATATCCAGCTGGTGAGTCCCAAACAGAACGAAATGGACATCCTAGATTTCACTACTAACCAGCATTCATCTTCGTTTAAAATATAGATTATTAATTTACGTAATAACAAAAAACTCAAAAAATACAAACCTGAACTGGGACATTACACAAATGTGCGATTTCACGAACAACCGCTGCAGTAAGGCTATTCGTAGCATAACGCTGTGAAACATTGTATTTTAATACGACACCACTGTGAAATTGAGGTTTATGATAACATTCATGTCGTTCACCCCATGATGGATGAACTGCATGAGCTTGATCAGCTGATACAAGAAAAGATTTAGCTAATGATTTTTCAAAATGTAAATCTAAATTACATTTTGTACATTGTGATGTAGTTGTATTGTTAGTTGGCGTAAGTGTTTCAGATAAATTGCACATTTCAAATGCTTTATTAAGTCGACGAATAACAGACAAAGTATAGCCTGAATCTGCACCTTGAGCTGATGTAGATCCAACTTCTTCATGATCAAATAAGCATAATAAACGTATATTACACTCAGAGGATAAAGTTGGAAGAGATTCAATGAAACCATGAAGACCAGCATAAGAATTAAACAAATTATCTAAACGAGGCGCATGAATAAATTCTTTGTACAAGCCACCAACGCAAGCAGGCTGTGCATCAGCAAAACAAAGTTCCAGCTCCACAATTTGTTGTTCACTAACACCTGTTTCTTCACTTAATAAACGTAACAAAGCTGGTGGATGACGATTTCTATTAGATAATGATGAAATAGGACATATGTTAAAACATGTATTTGTTGAATCATTTCCACATTCAGTAGTATTGGCAGTTTGAGCAGTTGGATTTTGAAGCTGTACAAGAAAAAACAATATGAAAAACCATCTATTTTAACTCATCAACTGAACTGTAAGTACAAACTACTATCAAGTAGGACCTAATCATAATCATCTTTTTTTAATTTTTCGTAATTTGAATTGTTTAGTGTTGTTGTTAGGCATAAAGTTCTTAGAAAATATAATAGGGCAATGAATATCATTGTAAAATTATACTAACCTATGCGTCATGCCATGTTGCTCTGAATTGTAATGCAGGAGAAAATAAGGTTGAGTATGCTCATTAACTATAAGTTCTAAACTGAGAAGAAACAACTATTTAATAATTTCTAGTTTATAATCAATTTGTAGTGGATGGATGCAGTTCCATTGTAGCCAGTGACCAACAATAATTTCACACACCATTTGTTTCTTTAGGATACTGGAGCCCATGTACACCATCTGTTTAAAATCAGGGTTTTCCAACTTCTCTAGGTGGATCCTCCACATCAATCAACCCGGTTAAAGCACCGGCTTTTCGTTCTCTGAATTTCGTAAACAACACCCTGGCCACGAGAATGTAGTGATTAGGACCTCTTTGATAGTGAGTATATACGCGTGGCCATGTGAGAGCATTTGGATAGGGAGAGTTGACTCTCCCCACTCTCGGTCGTATCAAGGCATTTAGAGGTATACAAGTACTGACCGGGCCCAACGTTGCTTACCTGCAGTGATCGGACGAGAACCGGTGCTTTCAACATGGTATGGTATTGATTTGAATAAAATGGTCAGTAAAATCACGAGTTGACTATTCAAATAATTTGACTCGAAATCCAACTTAAAGAAACATAAGTTATTAGTTTTCTTTTCCTGAATCCTAAATTCTAAAATCTACATATACAAATGCATATATTTCTTAGCTTATCACAATTTCTCCATATTTTAAACAAAATGTCTTTATATCTACACTACAAATCGAGTCCACATTCAGTATACATAATATAACTGAACGATTTGTTTAGTATACAGTTAAATTGTGAACTATATATATAGTATATTCGATAATTATAATGTTTGGTTATTTCCTCTCTGAAGAAGCTTGAATCAAACTGTAGAGTAAAACGTTGGATTTGTTTTCATTTTAATCACTGATATTTTTTACAAATACAACTTCCTTCCTAAATTAAGCGACATTTTAAACAGGAAATATGCATTAGTAGACACAAAGAAGTTCAATAAAAGAGAATATTAACAGTTGAATTCGTGAGTCGTCCTAGTACGAGACTGGTGAGCACAGCGCATCTAAGACCACACACGCGAGACGAAACGGCCGTCCAGTGCTTTCAGGTTTTTAATGGTGGTCTAGCTTACATCGACTCATGAATTCAACTGTTAAAATCGGTACAATCTCCAAAAACCTCCAATTCTAAAAAAAGATATATTGTGAAGAGTGATAAGTCCTCTGGTTGAACGCTAGGTTCGGTTCCTAAGCTCTCTAGTAACTCCAAGGCTAAGTCTACACAGCGACTTGAACACGAGAGAAAAGGTGCAAAATATGGAATAAACACTTTACCCCAAACGTTCGTTCATGTACAGAAAATCTAGAGTGCTTATAATATTTCAGATGGCCTTGAGTTTCCGGAAAATTCTGGGACGCTACTAAACATAGTAGCAGTATAGGTAATCATACAATCAGAAACCCGGCATGTGACTTTTCACATTCTAGATTCTTCTGGCAAAACTTCTAATGAATGCTCATTGGATAAGATGCTTCTCAGCGTTTTCAGAACCTTTTTTGGCGTTTTTCGAGGAGTTTTCTGGATCTTCCCAAACAGGATATCTCGTTCATTATTTTCTAAATGATAAATGGTGCTTACAGACTTGATGACCACTTTTCTCAAGTAACAATATACACAAGAAAAAGATTCATTGATTATGATAAATCTATATTTTCGTTACATAATATGAACAATTGGGATCAACTTGAGGAAACTGGAAACATCTGTTCAACTATCTTATTTACCATGAATTACAAAATGGTTAGCTTAATATTGTAAACTTCTAACCCGTAATCATCATTTAGGTTTAGTCAGTCAGCTACAACGTAAGACCAGGCACATATACGCATCGATCCAAGTTGCCATACCTCATTAGCATAAAGAGATGAACACCGGATTCATAGAAGTAGTTAATTCAGTGGTGGCAATACAAAAAAGAAGGATTGCATAAAAGGATATAGTACAGGAAGAAAAAAATTAGTACGTAGAAATATATGAAGCGATTTTAATCTCATAGTTTAAAGGAAGACAGAGTGTATACACCAACACCATTGTGATAGATTCTGAGTCATGTCACCCGGAGTCTCCAACCATTGGTTACGATAGTCAGGCGGACGCCAAACAAGTAGTTTGTATCTACCAACATGGTTAAGACTAGAAGTCAGTGACTTCAAGCACATTTACGTTTAGATATATACCCTGCCTCATTATATAACAATAATTATTGAGCATTTGTCTATCTTAATATAAGTGATTTCATTATTTGTTCTACTGATCATAATATATTAACTTAAAGGATTTATATGATCTTTTAACTTTATTAGAAACTCACACCACAAGCATTTGATACTTCAGCAAAATGAAATCTACTATTAATGATTAATAACTCCGCCTGGAGTCCCTCCGAGGGCTACTGCCGGTCCCAGGCCCGGATAAAGGAGGAGGGTTGGGCATGAGGTTAGCGACCCCATCCCGTAGAAAACTAACTCGCTAAAAAACGCTAACGATAAAATTATTAATGATTAATAATGCTGACCGATTCAGTTGTAGTTCTGGTATTTGTATACCCTAATAGATTAGCTAATTTAATGTAATATTCATGGATTTATAACTGTAGACCCCTAGAGATGAAGTTATTGAAAACGATAGTTTGCTTGAATATTCTTTGAATTAAATAACACTTATAATAACTGGAGGTTTATTAAATACCAGAGAGAACACATTATTTCTACAACACGAAAACTACTCACAAAAAGGTTATGTATGACCGGCTTCAAACAATTGTCCCTTGGGCACTACGGTTACGCTCTCAGGTCACGAAGACCAACCCTAACCCAATTTCATTTTCAGGCACCTCTACGGTGTGGGCAACCGAGAATTGATAACCGCCTTCAAACCGTTAACAGCACTCAAGATCACTGTATTCATAATCAATCTACCTCTTCGATTCCTATTATTCCTCCTACCTTGACTATCAACTCCAAACATCCTCTTTTGACTTTCTCATCAAGTATCACCATGGTCAACGATTCTAGTGCGCGAAACACTGTCCCAGGTCTACTGAAACCTCTATCCAAACTATACATTGGAGCCTTCAACGTACGTACCCTATGATAAATCAGCCAGAATGTCTCCTTGGCTAAGACCCTAGAATCTCATACCATTGATGTATGCTGTGTCTCCAAAACACGCATACATGATCTTAGTGTGGTCATTCACTTGACCTCACCTAGCCAAAGCGAGGAGCCGACGAAACACGCCCTCCGTTTATCTGGCGACCCGGCAACAAGTTCTCGTGGATTGGCGGCGTAGGCATAGCACTAAGTACGAGGGCAGAGGATACCCGTTAGTTACTAGCATTTAATGACAGATGTCTTAGAAATATTGCTCGCGTCTTCTAGGATCACCGGGTAAGTAATAGTGAGGTTAGATGCAGGGCATTGGTCCTTGAAGTTATTAACTTCTACTCTTAGCCATGTTGGTAGATACAGACTACTTGGTTGGGGTTCGCGTGACTATCGTAACCAGTGCTTGGAGGCTGAGTTACATGGTTCAGAATTGATCACAATGGTGTTAGTGTATACACTTTGTCTTCCCTTACATTGTGAGAATAAAACTACTTTATACCTTTCTTTCTACCAACTAATTCTTTCTTCCCGTACTATATCCTTATATGCAATCTTTTTTATTTCTACCATTGGAGTAACTGATCAGTCTTACGTTGTAGATGACTGAATGACTGACTAAGCAGTTGTAATTATTTAAAGAATAGTACCACACAGATAATTAGATGAGATTATAATATATGGATGAACTAGTCAGATTTAAGACAGACAGTCTTAGAATTCGACACGAAATTCAATCATCCATATGGTAAAATAGCATTTTGACATGATGAAAAACCTAACTTTAAATGCTAACCCTATTTTTGAACTCTGAATCCTAATCCTATTTCCTTATGACCAAGCTATGACCTTCTGTTGACCCTAAAAAGTGGTTGACTTTTCTCGAGATCGTCACACACGCTATCCCCACACTGATTTTTTTTAACGTCATACAAAAGAAACACCCCTGTTACATAAATGTACTACATAACAATATTTTCGTTATTGTTAAATAAGGTATAAACTAACCTGTTCCATCAAACTAGTACACAGTATTGGAGATAAATGTTGTTCGGAATTTGGATGAAAACCTTGAGCTTTAATTTCTTGATTTAAATGTATTGCTAAACTAGGAACACAAGCAATTGGGTTATTAATATGCACTAAGCGTTGTTCTAGACGTCCTTCGGCATTACGAATAATTACACGTCCAGCCAATTTTAAATCTCTATCAAACCATGTATACCAAAGACCACCACCATATGTCTCAACACCTAACTGAATATATCCTTCTTTTAATCGTTCCGAATTCGGTTTTAAACGTAAACATGGACTATCTGTATGTGCTCCAAGCAAAGTAAAACCATTGCCTGATTCGAATCGACCACCAACAGCGGCTGCAATTACAGTTGATTCATTTTTCGTTATATAAACCTTATCCAAAGGACGTAAACTCCAAGATTCTTCTTCGAATAACTCACGAAAACCATGATTATCCAAAAATGTCCTCACTGATTGGATAACTTGAAGATTTGAAAAAAAAAAAATATATATATATATATATATATAATTCTAGATCTCTTTATTTATTTATATAAACACATAAACATTGGTACAGGGAGGTATCAAACAGATATACGCCACATAAATCATTCGATTTATGTGAGGGCTCGGATACTGCTCGGGTGCCCAAACCGAAGTAGGTGATTTTCTTAGGTGGCCACATCCAAAGCCTTGAGAGCATTTGGAGAGGGAGAGCTGACTCTCCCCACTCACGACCGTACTGTAGTTAAGTTTTAAATACGAAACAATGGTAAAGAGACACAGGTAAATAAAAGAATGTTGATTTAATCTTACTGCTCATGAGAAATCTTGAAGGAATGGGTGTCCCAATTAATATAGCTTGATCAGATCATTACAATAGGTAATTCCAACCACCACATTACGATAGCACTAAGAAGCCCTTAAACTAGGTTTCTTGCTAGTCGCGACTTGTCATCAAGAAGTATCTCGAATATTCTAGAATCTAATGCTCTTTGTGTAATACGAACCCCAAACACTCAGTATCCTAATCACAGACGTTATGATAGAGCTATCTGGGCCACAAATAACCTTCTTTAGAACTGAGATCTTTTGTACTGATTAATTCCTGAACAGTAACCGATTTCACACTTGTCAAATCCTTAATAATGACCGAATTCGATCGACGAAATTTCAGCGTGAACATGACTTAAAGTCGTGATACAGATATAGATAGATATATAGATATGGATCGCTGTGAAGCGAATTTATAAAGAAACGAATAAATGAAAATATCTAGAAGACTGAATGTTTTAATACTCTATTATAGAGGATTAAATGGTGAGTAGATCATTTCAAAAATCATAAAAAAGTATGACTGATGAAATTGAAAACCTCACACGATGTAAATCAAAATATAATGCAATGACCCTGATGAATTTAACAATTTATGCCAAGAAGCTAATGACCTACCATGTTGAATAAAAGTATATTTGGACGTCTATTTTTAACATTTTCCTTATTTACTATTCATAGACTTATTAATATACTTTTGATTTACATCTTATATGCGGATTTGTAACACTGTTCAATTATTGCATAGAATTTAAATTGACTTGGTGTTGTTTACTTGTACCTTTCCAATGTTATTTAGGACTGCGATTTAGCAGTCTCTTGTTGGCGTATGTGCATACTGTGCGGACTACCTTGATATCGCCTGAAGTCACAAGCATTCTAAGCAAAGATGGATAGTGACTAGTAGTGGGATCCAGGATGCGCGTTCCGTCCTATTTGGGACTCGTCAGATGTTTGTGCCTGCATCTCAGAGTTGATGTTCACTTTGGGACACAAACCCAGTACAGTTCGCTTCAAACACCATCGCGTTATCCACTTAGCTACTGAGTCCTGATAGCCA
The DNA here is from genome assembly GCF_000699445.3 of Schistosoma haematobium. Taxonomy (NCBI): domain Eukaryota; kingdom Metazoa; phylum Platyhelminthes; class Trematoda; order Strigeidida; family Schistosomatidae; genus Schistosoma; species Schistosoma haematobium. The sequence goes on from NC_067198.1 coordinate 2,554,844, forward strand.
CCTGCTTGTGTATGGTGAAGAAGTTTTAAATTCACTTGATGTTGTTTACTTGAATCTTCCGATTGATGTTTAGGACTGCAGTTGATCAGTCTCTTACTGGGATATGTGCATCCTGTTATAATTTATGACCCTTTCTAGAGTGAACATCAACTCTGAGTTGCAGGTACATCCAGTTGACGAGTCCCAAACAGGACGAAACGCGCGTCATGGATCCCATTGCTAGCCACTATCCATCTTTACATATAATTTGTTGTGATTACTAGTCAACTATTATGTACCACAACGTCTCCAGATATTTTAAGTATACCGAAATAATCTGTGTAATTAATGGTAATTTAGACAGGAACGAGACAGAGCCAACAAATTTAGTATGAATACCTAGCAATACTAGTCGAAGAGGCGATACTATAATTTATGAACAAACTAATCATATTTCGGATAACAGGTCTTAAATTTTGGCGCGAAATACATTCATCCATTTAGCTAGTGTTTTGGTATTATAGATGAGGTCAATTCGTGATAAAATCCATAAATCTAATTCCTAACCCTAACCATCAACTGTAAACCATGATCCTTTTTTCCACAGATTTATAACGTACATTTGAGTTTAATAAATAGGTGGACATTTTTAAGATCACTTTAATATTGCTCAATGGTCACTCATAAATTATAGTCTCGCCATCAAAGATACTTGATAATTCAATTTACGAATTTATGACAGATTTCAGTATCACTGATACTATTAGCGTCGACAATAGTGACAAGTTATATATATATATATATATATATATATATATATATATATATATATACAGTTAGGTGATAGGTTCGAATTCCTTTAGTGTGAGATCGTGGATACGCACTGCTGAGAAGTCCTATATTAAGACAAAACGGCCGTCCAGTGCTTCCATGTTTTTTCATGATGGTCTAGCTTCAATTCACTCATGAATTCAATTATTATATATATAATCCTGAAGGGAAGCAGAAAAGAGGAAGGCCAAAGCACACACTACGTTGGAAAATGGAAGCAAATATGAAAAGGATGAATAACAACTGGAAAGGATTGCCCAGGACAGGGTTGGATGGAAAATGCTGGTGAGTGGCCTATGCTCCTTCACGAAGAGTAACAGGCGTAAGTAAGTAAGAGTAAGTAGTGATATATATATATATATATATATATATATATATATATATATATATATATATATATATATATATATATATATAAAACATGCTTATGAAATCATTATTAAACATTTATTTCTATTACATAAACATACATTGTTTCCTAAACATTAACAATCAGGAAAAATCATTATTTATCGCTGAAGTAAATTGTTTTCCAGGGAGAAGAAGAAGAAGAAGAAGAAGGAGAAGTAAAACAAAAACAACAACAACAACAGCAATTATTGAATGTACCATACAAACTGATTGTATAGTTTATATATATTCTTTACACAATAACCATACTGATCAGTTGTGAAAGCAAACTAAACACAGTAATCAATACTATGTTGACTAGACAATCATAAACTATAAATGAGAATATAGATATACATCTACCATTATTACACATTAGACAAACATTAACATAACCATGTATTTTTTTATTTATTATTTCTAATGTAATATATCAAAGTGTTAAATTTGTTTTGTATATTAACTTTTATTTGGCAAGTAAAACTGTTTATGCATACTTACATAAAATAAACAAAAAACGGTACATTTATCTATCCATCTATCCATCCATCTACGTATCTATGCATCTTCCAAATACATTAATTGTGTCAGATTGTTTTAATAATAATAATAAGAAAAAACAAATCAAGATTGAAAGTAGAAATGTTCACTATAATGAAGAATTTCATCTTTTATCAAATTGAATACATTCAAAGAAATTGAATATCCATTGTGAATAGTGAAATGTGATCATTAAGATATATATATATATATATATATATATATATATATATTAAGGCGAATGGAATTAAATGTTCTATATTCATTATTAATACAAAAGAAGAAAACAACAACAACACTAATAGAGCAGACTAAATGTTTCTTTCATGATATGCCATTTCAAACAACAACAACAACACTGATAGAGCAGACTAAGGGTTTCTTTCATAATATGACATTTCAAGCAACAACAACAACAACACTGATAGAGCAGACTAAATGTTTCTTTCATAATATGCCATTTCAAACAACAACAATAACACCGATAGAGCAGACTAAGGGTTTCTTTCATAATATGACATTTCAAACAACAACAACAACAACAACACTGATAGAGCAGACTAAATGTTTCTTTCATAATATGCCATTTCAAACAACAACAACAATAACACTGATAGAGCAGACTAAGGGTTTCTTTCATAATATGACATTTCAAGCAACAACAACACTGATAGAGCAGACTAAATGTTTCTTTCATAATATGCCATTTCAAACAACAACAATAACACTGATAGAGCAGCCTAAAGGTTTCTTTCATGATATGCCATTTCGAACAACAACAACAACAACACTGATAGAGCAGCCTAAGGGTTTCTTTCATGATATGCCATTTCAAACAACAACAACACTGATAGAGCAGCCTAAGGGTTTCTTTCATGATATGCCATTTCAAATAACAACAACAACAACAAATAGAAAAATATAAATGAAAGTAAATATATACGTAAACCATGTATCATAATATTCAAATGATAAACAGTGGATAAATAACGAGTTGGAAGAATTAATAAATTGGAAACATGACATTTTTTCTACTATATCAGATGATATAAACTTTTATAAATCTTATCTTGAATAATTGATATATTTGAAGAACAATCAAAAACTTAATAATCTCCACAACCTCACATTGATAATTAGCATGTGAGCACTAGTGGCTACCTTCGTGAGAGAAGCAGTGACTAGTGGAGCTAATCCGTATCGGGTAGAGATAGGTATCTACTTCAATACAATAGAATATGGTCGCGCAACTTCATGAATTGTTTGAGGTTAGACATTAACGCCATTGGATGCCGGCCAGTTCAATGGTCTACAAGTTAAGCGTTCGTGTGCGAAACTGAAGGACCTGGGTTCGAATCCCGAGAGGCGGGATGGTGGATGTACACTACTGAGAAGTCTTATAATAGGACGAAACGGCCGTCCAGTACTTCCCAGTTTTCAATGCTGGTATAGCACCAATCAGTTTATAATCTAAATCAAAAACTTAATAATCTCCACAACCCTATACTGATAAAGACTAAAATAAAATTTAAAAAATATTGTACAAGTGACGACCATAAAACTGGTAACAAATAGTTACTTTTATGAATTTCACCTGGGGTTTTTTTTCAGATTTTTGTAATGATAATTTTAAATTTATTAATTGAGATCATGAGTCAATTGAAGTTAGACCATCATGCAAAAACCTGGAAACACTGAAAGCTTCAATGGACTTATGATCTCAACTATTAAATTACTTAGTAATATCCACAAAACCCCCCCTCCTTTCTGATAATAATTTTCAACGCTTGATCTCTAAAATGGTGTAGTGTATCACAACAGTTGTATTTAATGATTAGTATATAGAGTTTGTATAGTATCGTTTTTTTTTCTAAGTGATGTAAACACCATAAGTACACTTAGTTTTAAATGGTGTACTTAAATTTTTTTCTATCGTTAAAATCTTCCTCTAATCATTGCTAGAATTCTTTAATAACAAAAAACTCCATCTCTTTCAGATCGTGAAATTGAAGAACACTTTTAATGAAACACAAAAACTGATATTTTAATCTTACAACTTACACAAGGTATAAGTATATCACGGTTAGATTAGAAATACTTTATGAAAGAAAAAAATTAACAAATAAAGAATATTTCAATGGTCGAAATGACTGTTTCGTCCTATTGTTGAACTCCTCAGTAGTGCACATTCATGATCTCGTCTCACGAGATTCGAACCCATGGGCCAATCAGTCTCGCGCACGAGCGCCTAAATTCTAGACCATTGAGTTGGCCGGCATCCAACGGTGTTAATATCTAACTTCAATCAATCCATGAAATTGATTGACACATCCGCTGTAGTCATCAGTGAGTTACTATCTCACAACAGACCTGATTGAACTCAAGTAGTCACTGCTTCTCACTAGAACTCCGAGAAATACCTATTGAAGCCAGTCACTAGTGAGCATATGTTGATTCATATCAGAAGGAGTTTAGTGGATAATGTAGTAATTTGAATGATTGAGATCATGAGTCAATTGAAGCTAGACTCATGATCTCAACCTTTGAAATTACTACAATATCCACAAAACCCATTCTGATATGAACCAAATAAAGAACAAACTGATAAAAAGTTTACACAAATCGAATTTATAATTTTCATTATCACAGAAATCATATTCAATGAAAATAATGGCAACAATTGAAGCAGAAATGTAATTAAATGTAAACTACTGTTGTATGTGTTACTTATGTCCGAAGTGGAATGCTTAGTAACAGAAAGTTGGGAAGATCGAGTCGAAGGGAACGGGAACAGAGAATAATTGTTATGGTAATGAAGAAACGGTGACGTTTACGACAATTGATGGAGTATTTGCAAAGGTAGTATTGAACGTATGGTTTTCACATTTTCGTATTAAAATACATTTTTATCAAAAAGGGGGTTTTGTGAAGATTTTAATAATTTAATATTTAAATTCATGAGTCGATTGAAGTTAGACCACCATGGAAAACCTAGAAGAACTGGACGGCCTTTTTGTCCTAGTAATGCACTCATCAATAGTGTGTATCCACGACCCCGCATGAGGGACAGGGTGTGCACGGCCGAGGAGTCCCATACTAGGATGAAACGGCTGTCCAGTGCTTCCAGGCTTTCCATGGTGGTCTAGCTACAATTGACTCATAAACTAAACCATTAAAATATATTTGTTTATCCCCGCCTGTGTTCACGTTCACGTTACTACTATTACTACTAATACTGTAGTGTATGCAATATATATCCTGACAGATATAAGTAGTATGTAGCAGTAATTAGAAGTGAAATGTCTGCCACAAGAAGATTGAATTAAATAGAACAAGAATGGAAACAGAGAACAATTGGAATAACAACAGAATTAAAAGAATCATGAAGTATATCAAGGATAAATGATGGAAGATATATAAATAATATATTTAATGTATAATTTTCATATTTCACGAAGGCACTTTGTAATATTGCATAAGACAATAAATTAGTTTGCTATACCTGAGTTCTTATACTACTACTAGTACTACTAGGAGTACTCTATACATGTTATCAACTAGCTCATTTTTCCAAGAGTGAAGTTTGCGTGTATGTGTGTGTGCGTGAGACTACTTTCTAAAACATTAAGTAGTAAAATAAACTGATCTCATTTAATAACTCAACAGTGAAATCAATGTTATTTATTCTCTATCATGATTACTGTCATTTTCACAAAATGCAAAACATAATTACGGCTTATAATGTTGTTGTTTTTTCTTCTATATATATATAAACAGGTTTAAACCTGTTGTTGTTTATTATTGTAAAGAAAACAAACGAATATGTTTGTATATAAACATCAAGTTACTCTGAAAAAAGAAAAGAAACGAAAAGAAAAGAAAAATCATGTTGTAATGAAAGTATAGAGAAAAAAAGAAGAAAAAGAAAAAGAAAGATGATAGATAGATAGATAGTTTAGAAAGAAACATATCAAAATTTCAACTACAATTGTCCTCTATTTCTTTTATTACATAATTTATGATCAGTTCAGTAGTAGTAAATGAGAACATTCTAATGTAAAAATTTATGTACAGTATGAGAGTATTGTTAAGTGTATAGATACATATATATATATATATATATATATATATATATATATATATATATATATACCACAACAAATAAATATAGTCGTAAATTTAGTCAAGAATAAACAGTAAACAGTATGATTTTCTACAGAACCTTAGTCAATAATAATAAGTAGATAAAATATACCATACACTAAGTTGACCAAGAATTGAGTAGTAGTTGGTAGCAGTAGAAGTAGTAGTAGTAGTAGTAGTAGTAGTAGTAGTAGTAGTAGTAGAGTTCAGTATATATATATAAAGCTTAGAACTAAATGTGCACTTACAATAAAACACATAAGAACGTAAAGAAAAAAGAATAAAGAGAAAGAGAGAGAGAGAAAAAAAGAGAAAAGAAAAAAAACGAAACATTAACGAAATTTATGAATTGCAATGAAATTACTGATTTAATGGACAATCTCTAACTTGGATACAAATCATTCGAAAATTATTAAGATGTACTAAATTCTAGATATCATTTTCAAGATAAGAGAGAGAGCGAGAGCGAGAGAGAAAAGAAAGAAAAGAATAAGTTTGATAACCCTGTTACACATTATAATATACACTGAAATAAATAAATGTGATCATTTGAAATTAAGTAGTTATATGCTACATTATAATACAGTTATAACTAGAAGAAAAAAAGGTAACTATGGTTATTAATTCTGAGTGCTGCTAGAGGTATGAGGGCGGTTATCACTTCCCGGTTGCCCACATCATGGAAGGGTGTTTCTGGAGGTACCTGAAAAGAAAATTGGATTGAAGGTGGTCTTAGTGACCTGAGAGCATGACTGAAGTGCCCAAGGGACAACTGCTTGAGGTCAGTCACACACGACCATTTTGTGAATAGTTTTCGTGTCAGCTCCATAATCGTTGAGATCTTACCGCCGGAGACGGATATCTGTGGGTAAGGCAAGGTGTGCATTTTTAGGTTCGACCTTTTCTAATCCCACCCGTTTTTGTGAGAAGGCAGCATCGCTGTTATTCTGCTTGTCTGCAGGGAACACCAATACTGCCGTCACACCTCTGTACGGCCAGCAGTACGACTTCGTTTTCGGACCTTCGGTTTGCTGCTTTTAGTCGTACCGCTCTTCAACCAACCTATCTGGCATGGTAGGACCTTGAGGAACGATTGTCCCAGCCAGTATAGCTCAATTGGTTCATCACAATAGGCAAGCCTGACCACCACGTCAAGGTAGCAACAACGGTCGGAGTTATTAATTCTGTAACAATTTTATTACTATTTCATGTAAAGTGTAAAATTGTTCTAAATGTATTCAGGGTATTTCAATATTACTTTGTTTAAACTAGTTTATTCATACTAATACTACTAATACAATTTAAGTCAACAACACAGTTCAACTCATTTATGCAGTGGAATTGAAAAATTAACATTGTTGTACAGGTGAATTGAGCTGACAAGTGATAAATAGGACAAAACACACATCTTGGATTTATCTCTGCCTAAAATGCATATATGTTTACTGACAATATCGAGAAAATCCGCACAGGATGCATGATATGCCAATTCTAGGCCCAACCATCAAATGGGAACTTTTTGATATTCGAAGTATTTATGTATTTATTTATTTGAACACATAAATATTGGTACAAGAGGGCACCAAATATATATGCGCCACACTTTTGTGTGAGGGCTGTGATACTGCCCGGGTGCCTAAACCGAAGCAGGTGGTTTTCTTAGGGGGCCACACCCCAAGCCTCTGACCTAAAGGTCTAACCCACAAGGCAATGGAGCATCGTGAGAAGATGCAGTCCCATGGTAGTCAGTGACCAAAAATTGGTTCATACGCCATTTGTTCCCGCAGGATACTAGAGCCCATGTGCACCACTGATTTGGGATCCGGTTAAGGCGCCGGACATTCGCTTTTCGTCCTCTCATTTTCGTAAACAACACCCCCGCCACGAGAAGGCAGTGAGTAGGACTTCTCTGGCAGAGGCTATATACGCGTGGCCGTGTGAGAGCATTTCGAGGAGGGCGGGCTTACCCCACTCTCGGCCATACCGGGGCATTTGGGGGCTTATATTCGAAAAGAATATATTAAATGATAATATTCATTAAAATAATCAGATCAACTATAATATGTAAACAAGATATAATACACTATTTTACTTACCATGAAATGGTGTTGGTGATTTATTTATAAAATTAATAAGACCTTGTACATGATGTGACATGTTAGAATTAGTGGAATGAAGTAAAAATAATTGATTTCTTAATAAATCACTATTCAATAATAAAGTAGATGGATTATTTGTTGTTGATATTGATGTAATCGGTTGATGAACTTTGACAGATTCGATATTTCTACAACAATTAACTTGATTGTCAATAATATTATTATTATTATTCAATAGATTTATAGGAAAATCTTTTATTCCACTTTTTGTTACAGCTATAGATGTTGGAGTTATAGTTGTTGTGCTAGTATGAATTGATGAAGAATTTGATAAATTTACTGAATTAATCCGTTGTTCTTGTGATGCTGCTGCTGCTGCTGCTGCTGATGATGATGATGATGATGGTTGTAATATGCTCGGTCCAAATGTTGAAAGTAAATCTATAGCTTTAGAACCAAGTGAACTCCAAAATAAAGTGTTTGCCAATTGCCTCTATATAAAAAACATGTATAAAGGAAATATTTGAGGAAATAAATTGAAAACCTGATATATATATATATAATGCACAAAATAACATGAAGCAGAAATGTAACACTATTTATTTATCTACTTGTATATACCAAAGAATTGTGTTAAATGTCTACGTGTCAAACTGATAAAGCACTACACTAGGAATCGAAATTCATTGAACTTCAGTCCAATTAACTAAACTGTATAATTAATGTCTACATTGCCCTCAAATGCCCTGGTATGGCCGAGAGTGAGGATAGTCTACTCTCCCTCTCAAAATGCTCTCACATGGCCACACGTATATAGCCTCTGCCAGGGAAGTCCTACTCACTGTCTTCTCGTAGCGGGGGTGTTGTTTACGAAAATAAGAGGACGAAAAGCGAATGTCCGGCGATTAAACCGGATTCCAAACCAATGGTGTACATGTACTCCAGTATCCTGAGGGAAAAAATGGCGTATGAACCCATTATTCGTCACCGGCTACCATGGGACTGCATCTCCTTACGATGCTCCACTGCCTTGTGGGCCTTGTAGACCTTCAGGTTGAAGGCTCGGGGAGTGGCACCCTAATAAAACCATCTGCTTCGGTTTGGGCACCCGGGCAGTATCGCAGCTCTCACACATATCGAATGAGATTTGTGTGGCGCATATGTATTTGTACCAATATCTATGTGTTAAAAATAAAATAAAATGCTTACATTAGTTATTACTAAGAATAAAATTTATAAGTAGTTGTCAATGTGTTAAATGATTACATAAATCATCATCATCATGTAATCAACCTTTTTCGTAGAAACAAAATAGTAACGATTAGTTGATAGAAACTCAGTTTGAGTTACGTAACACAATTAAATTTCTCATTATTATTAGCATTATTCAATATTATATTTTGAGTACAATATAGAATTCTCAGCACAAAGTATTTCAACAAGTTTCTGTTTCTTATATCTTGATCGATCCTAATGGTAAATAGTTTAGTGATCGCCAGTTAGATGTTAACAGTTCAACAATCAACATTTGAATAATGTACATTGTTTTTAATGCGTATTGCCTGCCAGCAACCACGATGTCTCTGATTGTACTATTTTGTAACTTGTACAATGAAAGGTTGTACATTTTTTAGAAACGAACATGAATAACTGATGCAATTAACTGACATAATGATCTGTTAGAACAAACATAAAAGAAGATCGCTTGATGAAATATCTAAATAACCGGAACAGGTAGCCTAGATATTCAAGCAGGTCGCCAAAAAAGGCGATAATATTTAGAGAATACAGTGAAATTAGTTGTTTTTTTTGCTTTCTCTTCAGCTATATACAAGCTAATATATTTAATTCTTTCGAGATATTGACATCGGTTGCTATCGTATCGCAGATCCCAACTAGGGAGTCTAAACCTACTTGTTAGTGACTTCATGGACTTGTACCATGTTTTGGTCTGACCGCCACTACCTTTCTTCCAACCTACTCATACATCATAAAAGGATTACGGAATTATACAACAATTTATTTGTTAATAAATTATGTTATTAAGTGAAAATAATTACAAAAACTAGCTTGTATGCAGGTAGCTGAAGAGAAAGCAACAAAATAAAATGAATACATTGTATTTTGCTTCATTTATTTATTTATTTGAACACATAAATATTGGTACAAAAGGGCGACGAATACATGTGCGCCACATAAGTCACTTGATTTGTGTGTGGACTGTGATACTACACGGGTGTCCAAACCGAACCATGTGGTTTTTTCTTAGGGTGCCACTCTCGGAGCCTTCGACCTAAAGGTCTAATCCATAAGACGGTGAAGCAACGTTAGGAGATGCAATCCCATGGTAGCCGGTGACGAATAATAGGTTCATACGCCATTTGTCCCATCAGTGACTCCGTAAACCCATGTATACCATTAGTTTGGAATCATGGTTTTCCAACTCCTTTATGTGGATCCTCCACATCTACCAACACGATTAAAGTGCTAGACGTTTACTTTTCGTCCTCTGAATTTCGTAAACAATAATGCCGCGAGAAGGCAATGATTAGGACTTCTCTGGTAGTGGCTGTATACGCGTAGCCATGTGAGAGCATTTGGAGAGGGAGAGTGAACTCTCCCCCCCCTTTGGCTGTATCAGGGGATTTGAGAGCAAATATTCCCATTTTCGTTTGGTTTAAATTTATAAAAGGTACAAATTACAAGTGATTTACCGTAAGAAGGTAAAATCTTTATTAATTTAAGAAGACCTTTATTATAGAGTTGAACTAATGAGAATAACTGTTTTCTAATTTAACGGTTAATGATAAATAGTTGCTTGCACAAAACACTTTAACACTAATTACTTCTCCGGAATCGATTAAATGTATGACAGTCTCTAATAAAGATTCAATTTCAAGAAGAAATCTCAAAAATAGCTTTACAACATATTCAAAGATGTTCAGGGGTATTTAATTTAGCACATTGCCGTTTTTCAGTTTTAGCTTACTTTGAAGAGGTCATAATTAAAATGCTGGTGTTAACATATAAATGAGATTGTACCGAAGTACACGACGACTATGATGTAGTCGGACAGGGTCTAAAATATTGCTCAGAATAGCTGTTTATTGATTCGATCAATTAAACTGAGAGTTTAGCATTAGATCATCGATTTTGGAGGCGCTTATTAACCTCAGTTCTCGAACCAACAAATGCAAAAGGTTCTTACATACTGAAGTTGTATAGTTTACCCAAGACTTAAAAAACTGATATCTCTCTACAACCGATCCCAGTAATGAATAATCCAACGTATCATAATGCTGCTCGGTGGCTTACCCAAATGACTGAACCCATAATGGAAAAATGTCTGTATACAGTCTGAAAGACAGTTTCAACTTTATTAACAAAACTGACGGCATTAACTTGGACAGAAAGTATGCGGTTTGTTTCAACGTGGAGAGCTTATTAACTAAATCCCCACTAAAAAAAGACTACTAACACCATATTCAGTCGTGATGACATGACTGATTTTCCAAAGAAGAGACTGAAAGAGTAATTACTGTTAAGCATAACTGTTATGCAGTTTTAATTCAACGAAAAGTACTACCGACCAAAAAGGTCTTGCAATAAGCAGCTAACTAAACCCTTCATTCGCTGATATTTTTCTGGAACTAGAAAACACCAAACTGAAGCATATGAGTAAACGAATTCACTCTATTTGAGATATATCGATGATACTTTCATCATGTATGGTAAAAGAGATCATGTTGATCAATATTACCTGTTTCAATACAGCTTATGTAGATCTAAAATTCACGTGAGAGGATGCAGTATGAAATTAGTGGAGTTTCTTAAATTTAACGACAACAAAAAACGAAGACTGTTCCATTTCACGTTCCATATACCGTAAGACTTCATGAACAATTTAATAGCTTCCATCCAATCATATAAAAAAGAAGTCTTGTGAGAACTCTGTTCTTAAGGATAAACTAACTATGTTTTGAAGAATCCGTCGATAACGAATTACAAACTCTTTAAAGTTAATTAACCGGGGCTGAGTATCCACAAAGTTCATAAATAAAAAACTTTAGGTCAATAAATTACACGTAACGACAACCCACTGTCCCCAGAATAGGCGTCCACTAAGAGCAATTACTTCATTGCCTTTTCTGCCACAGACTTAATAATCATGTATGGAACATAAAAGACTATTCAGAAGATATAACTTGGATAACAGGTCACCTCTAGGGACTTACAAATGTATCCATATACTTACTCGTACATGCACTATCACATGTATTGAAAGAACAGAAAGGATACTACCTAAAAGGATCTATGAATACATCCCAAAGAATTTAATCTAGATCCTGACACTGCCTTTCGAATAATAAATTGATAGGATGATGGTACACTTTGAAGTTACTCAGAAGCAGTAGGTGTTTATCGTCTAAAACCAAGCTTATGTGTATCCAAAAAGAAATTGTGTTTCACATGCTCCTGCCATGGTGACCGATTTATTGCTGTACTTCGCCTCCTTTATTTCCCCTACTTTGTTTACTTGCCCTAATCTTTATTTGATCACATTTTTATTGTTCACTTATAATCTACAGTTATCATAGCTAGTCGTATTATTTAAACATTGTTCAGTAAAATATATTATAAACTATCAGCCTAGATACCTAAATATTTCCATCTTCTCACACCCTCTCCAAATATTATTATTAATTACCAGTGTTTTATTCATCTCAAGTAATATGATTGATTCACAACTATTTTTTGGTAATTTCTATCACCATCACATTGTCTACCGTAATCAGTGGGGAGAGTAAGCTCTCCTTCTCCAAATTCCCTCGCATGGTCTCGTTCATACAACCACTGACAGGGAAGTCATACTCACTGCCTTCTCGTGGCATTACTGTTGTTTACGAAATTCAGAGGACGAAAAGCGAACGTCCAGCGCTTTAACCGGGTTGGTGGACACGGTGAGTCCACCTACACAAGTTGGAAAACCATGTTTCAGAACCAATGGTGGGCATGGGCCCCAGTATCCTGAGGGAACAAATGGCGTATGAACCAATCGTTGGTCACCGGCTACCATGGGACTGCATCTCCTCACGATGGTCCACTGCCTTGTGGATCAAACCTTTGGGTCAAAGGCTCGGGGTGTAGCCCCCTAAGAAAACCACCTGCTTCGGTTTGAGCACCCGGGCAGTATTCCAACGTTCATATAGATCGAATGATTTATGTGGCGTATATCCTTGTACCAATGTTTATATGTTTAAATAAATAATAATAATACTACCGTAATCATAACAATCTGCACATTTTTCCTATATCCGATCACATCATGATCTCTCGTTCTATCTCTCTCATTTAACCCGTTCATCTATCTATTAAATCTGCATCAATATGGAAAGTATTTATAATTATCTTTTTCAATAGTGAACTAAATCAATTGTTTCTTTTGTTTTACATGTTTCACATAAAATTACAATTGCAAAACATTGTTTATGTATTTGTACAGATCAATGAGTACATGTAAATGCGTGAATGAGACATGAAGTTATTCTAACTTGATAAGAACTTCAATACAAATATTCATCATTGAAATCACATTACTAGTGTTACTTCTGAATTTGTTAAGCATTTTGAATATAATGAGAAAATAACAACAACAAAATAAATGTATAATCAAAAGGGGTTTTGTGGAGATTTTAATAATTTCAATAGTTGAAATCATGAGTCAATTGAAGCTAGACCACCATGGAAAACCTGGATGTTGGACATTAACACTGTTGGATGCCGGCCAGATCAGTTGGCTAATGCTTAAGCGCTCGTGTGCAAGACTGATAAGTCTTGGGTTTGAATCTCGCAGGGGTGGCGGGATCGCGGATGCACACTGCTGGGGAGTCCCGTACTAGGACGAAACGGCCGTCCAGTGCTTCCAGATTTTCCATGGTGGTCTAGCTTCAATTGACTCATGATTTCAACTATTGGAATTATAAATGTATAACATAATGTAAATACTTATTTCATTTCAGAAGGTATATGTTCTATACAATTTGATTTTGATTATTATCCTGAAGAAGTTTAAACAAATTTATAAGACGAAATGCTGGGATTATTTAAGATTCAGTCGCTGAAATTATTTCAAATATAATTATACGTAAATAAGTGTATATATATAATTTGGCAGTTATTTAACTAACATGACATATCTAAGAAATTAAAGGTGTGTGAGGGCTGGAATACTGCACAGATGCCCAAACCGAAGCAGTAGGTCTTAAAAAACTTAACCTTAACCGTCGTATGTAATGTGATTAACAATTAAAATGCATTAGATAATATGAGACAACTAACATTAAACTTCATATAATATCTCCTAGGAACTGTTTTCCATAATAGGTCACCTCATAGTTTCATTCACATAATCCTCTAACATATAGAGAAATGTCTCATACTACCTAAACTCAATCAGTCTATTGAATGTAGTGATAATAATACTGTTTCTAGTGAAGAAATATTACTTAATATAAACGATCAAAATGAAATAAATATATGAATAAAACACAAGACAATTTTCCTTTTAGATTTTTCTGCAAACCTAAATGTCTTAGTACAGCCGAAGGCTGGGAGAGCCAGCTCTCCCTCTTCAAATGCTCTCATATGGCCACGTGTATACAGCCACTATCAGGGAAGTCCTACTCACTATATTCTCCCGGTGGGGGTGTTGTTTACGAAATTGAGAATGAAAAGCGAATGTCCGGCACTGGGTTCGTGAATATTGAGGACTCACGTAGAGGAGTTGGAAAACCATAATTCCAAACTAACGGTATACATGGGTTTAAGGATTCACTGACGGAACAAATGGCGTATGAACTTATTATTCGTCACCGGCTACCATGGGATTGCATCTCCTAACGTTGCTTCACCGTCTTATGGATTAGACCTTTAGGTCGAAGGCTCGGGGAGTGGCCCCCTAAGAAAACCATATGCTTGGGTTTTTAGGCACCCGGGTAGTATCACAGTCCACACACAAATCAAGTAACTTGTGTGGCGTGTATCTATTCGGTGCCTCCTCGTACCAATGTCTATGTATTTACATAAACAAATGTTTTTGTATTTGCATTGTTTAGCCAATATATCTCTGGAATTTTTTCACTATAAACCAAACTGTTCAACATATTCAACAAGTATACTATACACCTACTGACAAGAATTGTCTACAAACTTTCATGTGATTCATTAACTACTAAATCTAAATAGAGTTGGGTGACACTGCAATCATCTTAAGTTATGTAGAAGAATTTCTATATTCATCATATTAACAGTAAGATAACTAGTATAGGAACGTAAACCAGAATATAAGTAGTATAACCTTTTCATTAGGAAATAAAATACAAATTAATAAATGGAATTGAATCAATACAACTAACATACCAATGAATGAGCAGCAGATTGATTAGTTAAATGTGATGGAATAATTAATTCAGTTGGTGATGACACTGTCCCAGTATTAGATTCAATTAAAAACTTTGGAAATTGTTTCAATAAATTAATTTGTGGATCACAAAAATTCAATGAATTAATAAGTTCCGAATTTGTATAATGATTTTTTGTAATGAAAGGTAAATGTATAGAAGGAATTGACTGTGTTATTTGATTAAATGATTTATTAATTTGATTTGAATGATCTAATGGATTTTGTACAATATCAATTGGATTATGAAATTGTGAAGAATTAAGAGGTGAAGTAACAATAGGACAATTTGTATAATTTGATGTAGTAGAATTTATTGAATTAGCTGAAACAGTTGAAGCAGTAACTGCAGTTCGTGAATATTGCAATAATAATGCAGCTATAGCCGCTTGATTAATAGGTAATAAATTAGATTGAAAAATTGAAGCTGAAGGTTGACAAAAATGAGAATTTATATGATTAATAGAATTAAGACCAAGTAATGAACACAATGCAGATGCTGTAGTAGAATTTGATAAAAAACGATCAGTAACAGTGTTATTACTAATCGCAGATTCAGATTGTATACCAATATGATCCGTGTTATCTGAACTAGAATGAGTAGTTTTAAAAGGAAGTTTTGTAGTTTCGTCTGAATAAATCTGACAACTAGATGATGATAAACTAAGTGGAGTAGTTAAAAATCTTGAATTAGTTGATGAATCTAAATTAACAGTACTAGTAGGAGGTGAATATGAAACTCCTGTAGATGATGATTCGTTTGTACTACGAAGAGATTGTGTACTATCTAAAATTGATCTTGATTGTTCCGAATCTGATAATCCGTTAATAGTTCTATTTGAATTGTTAAAAATCCAAGATTTGGCCGATTCTTCATTTAAAAATATTCGTCGATCATATTCCGATGATAATTGGGAAATAGGCTAACCAAAGTATATTTAAAAAAAACAACACAGAAATACATATACATTGAATAAACAAATGATCATTGGTAAATTGCAATGAAATGTAATCACTACGTAAAAGTTCTAGAGGGTGTTTGTTATTTTGACCATTGAAAAGTCATACATACATACACACACACACATACATAGATACATACTGTGAAAGGGGAGACCTGAATTGTCAAAATATACTTACAGAATCAACAGGAAAATTTGTAGTTATATTAATACTATTTGAATTAATTGGACAACAACAATCATTTTGTCGATTATTTACTTCATCACTAAGTGATTTCGTTTCATTAGATAATAAATAATTAGCAACATGTAAACAATCTGTTATTGAATCATTGGAATGATTTAGTTTTAATTTACTAAGGTATAAATTATTATTTAATGAATCTTCTACATTAGAATGTAGATGATTATTAAATAGACTATTATTAGATGGAATAAAAGATGATGTATTTTTTATATTTATTGTTGGTTGTTCTTGTTGATTTATATTTTGTAATGAACCACTTAATGTATTAGTACTTGTCCATGAACGCATAGGTACTTGAGTAGGAAGTCCAGCAGCATTATACCATGGACTTTCAACACTTGATGATTTACAAGAGATAACATTTGTAAAACACTTAGATATGTTAGATACACTAAATAGATTATTTTGATTATTTGTATGATGTTGATTTGATAAACAATATTCACTTGGACAAGAATCAATATTAGTCTTTTCAGATGATATAAGTGAACGAATACAATTTAAGTCACAATTACTAGCCAATGAAACAGTTCTGTCATTATCTACTCCGAGGGATAAGTTGTCCATTTGAATAACTGGTCTTGCAGATATTTTCGAGTGTTGCTTATTATTATTATTATTATTATTATTATTATTATTATTATTATTATTATCTATATTCTTAGTTCGAGTAATATTCACTTTACGAGTTATACCACATGATAATTTTGCTGGCAAATGACTCATAGATGATATACAAGTATCACCAGACATTGGTGAACCGCTACGTTTACACGATGCCGAAGTTTGACGATTTGTATTTCCTGATAAGGTAACTTTTTTACTTGATACAGTCAAATCAGTGGCTGTTGATCTTGGAATAGTTTGATAAGATTTAAAACGTAAATTAGGTAATATAATTCCATTTTTACGAACATAATCACATAGTGATGATTTCGCTAAGTTATACTTTTGTGCAGCACGTCTCATTGATATCTGAGAACCTAACACATCATTTACGGCTAACTCTAATAATTCCCGTCGTTCTGCAGGTTTATGACGTGGGCGTCGGACAGAAGTAACAGTTGTAACACTTGTAACAGCTGTTGAACAAACATTTGTAGGAATACAATGTAACTGATTGTTAATCGACGTTGATGAACTGAATGATAGTCCGAAGGTAATAGGTGATAATGAATTTTTATTATCTGTTTCTGATTTTTGTTCTTTTACACACTCCTTACTTAATTGACGTTCAAGTATAGGAGGAGATGATGATGATGGAGATGTAATAGATAATTCTTGAGTGGATATTAATTGGGATCTTGAATCATGCTCAAAAAAATGAGGTGATGGATAATCACACTTTCCTTGTTCTTCAGATGTTGATAAAAATAAACTATCATTAATACTAAAATCGTTAGTAAGATTTTGATTGACTGAATTAATTGGATTATCACAGTTTGTATCTGAAGTCTTTGGTTGAGTCATTAGATTATATATTGTAATTGAATGAAATTAACCAAAATTAAGATGGATAAACACTTTTGTATAACATAATACCGGTATATACACATGAGAATCTTTTCAATTGTTTAATCTCCCTGTTCAATTATAAATATATTTTATCCTTAAAATATCCTTGACTTAGCAACAATGGAATATAATTTAAATTATAGAAGTCATGGTAATTATACAATATATCTCATCAATTCGATTATATTATCTAATTAAAATAGTATATATGATGCCCAATTGTCAATATATGATCCATAAGCATAAAATATAAATGTCATTCAACAAACTATAAGATATGAGCAAGCTTAGTTGTGTGTGTCTATCCAAACATATTATTATTGAATATTATCATTGAAGCATTATTGAGCAATCATTATTTTGCTTGGGTGTATAATTGTGTACACATTTATATGAATGCACGCATTCAGATACACAATAACATGAGTGCTCATACGCACACCCACCCACACACACACACAATACACAATGTATTGTGTTACTTGTCCATTAGAAAAAAAAATCAGCGGCCACCCTAACGTTTAATAGTGCTTATTTATTATAACAAATGAACATCAAAATGCACACAAGCACAACATGAAATAGTTAATCACGTTCATCATTTTAATATTTTTTTTCTGTTTCTAGAAATGAGAACAATAAGATGTGCGCAAAGAACCAATAAATAGATCGAAGTAATAAAACAAAAAAAAGCGAATGATCCGAAATTTTATGAAAAATAAACAATTCAATATGAATTCTCCCGTATAATCATTTTAAAATATGTTAATTTCAATAATTGAGATCATGAATCAATTGAGGATAGATCACCATGGAAAATCTGGAAGCATTGGATGGCTGTTTCGTCCTATTGTAAAACTCTTCAGCAGTGCACATTCATGATCTCGCCTCGCGAAATTCGAACCCATGGACCGATCAGTCTCGCACGCGAACGCTTAACATCTAGACCATTGAGCCAGCATCCAACGGTGTTAATGTCTAACTTCAACTAATCTACGAAAATGAGCAACACATCCACCATTGTCTTCAACGAGTGACTATCTCACAACAGAACTCCACTGATCACTGCTGAATGTCGTGGTTGTGAGGCAGATTTGACATATTTACACGTTGTATCTGTTTCTAACTCATTGGTCTAGAGGTTAAGCGTTTGCTCTTAAGACCGAAGGTCCTAGGTTCGAAACTCGCGAGGCGGGGTCATGGATGCGCATTGCTAAGAAGTCCCACAATAGGTCGAAACGGTCATCCAGATTTTCCATGGTGATCTAGCTTCACTTGATTTATGATCTCAACTACTGAAGTTACTATAATATCCACAAAAACCCCTTCTGATATTAAAATATGTTATTTATTGAAATAGATGTTAACTTATATAGACAGATAGATCAGTATACAAACGAGGCTATCAGAAGTCATGAACTTATAACAAATTATAATAGAATGTTTAACAAATTAGAAAAAGATATTTTAACAACCATTTGATATGAATCAAACACATGACTTTTATAAAAAGAACACATTGTTAGAAAGCAACATTACTAGCAGTAATATTGACTTGTATTGAATAAACAGACTATTCATCTTTGTTTATAATGCTTGTGAATTAAGCCTATATCGAGGCAATAAGCACAGTATGCACATATGCCAATAAGAGACTGATCAATTGCAGTCCTTAACAACAATGAGAAGATTCGAGTAAACAATACAAACTGAATTCAGACTTAAGATACTTCTAAGAATGAATCATTGTTAGTACGACAATAACCAAAGAATAGTAAAAATATAGTGTATAAATTAATTCACAATAATTATATTAAATGTATAGAATTAAGGTTATGATCGCTACAGTGGTTGATCTTGAGAAAGTGGAATAAAAGGAATATAGATGCTGATTTAGGTACTTGTTTTATTTATTTAGAAACACATAAACATTGATACAAGGGGGCAGCAAACAGATATATGTCATAAATCATACGATTTGTGTGAGGGCTGAGATACTGCCCAGGTGCCCAAACCGAAGCAGATGGTTTACTTGAGGGGCCTTTCACTTAAAGGTCTAATCCACAAGGTAATGGAGTGACGTTAGGAGGTTCCGTCTCATGATAGTAGGTGAACAACAGGTTGATACACCATTTGTTCCCTTAGGATACTAGAGCCCATGTACACCATTGATTTGGAATCAGAATTTTCCAACTTTTCTAAGTGGATCCTCCATATCTATCAGCCCGGTTAAAGCGCTGGACATTCACTTTTTGCCCTCTGAATTCCGTAAAGAACACCCCCGCCGGGAGAAGGCAGTGAATAGGACTTCCCTTTCAGTGGCTGTATGTACGTGGCCATGTGAGAGCATTTCAAGAGGGAGAGCTGACTCACCCCGCTCTCGGCCGTACCAGGGCATTTAATCAGAATCAGAATAAAGCTGCTGATTCCAGTACTTGAACCTTTGACATATTCTTGTTAAATACAAAACTAAGTAAGATTAGTTAGTCCATCACTAGACCATTAAATACAATTTTGTAGATGTTTTATGACAAGCACTTATTAAGATGGAGAGGTATTGAATAATTTACAAGCATTATTAGATCGAACAAACTCATAAATATTCGCTTATTTTCACTACAAACTGCTTGGTAAAATTTTATGTGGAAACTAAATTGTTACGTTGTCGATTTGATTACAGTAGAATACGATATACATTTAACGGTACTCGAACGTATAGAACCATACAGTCGCAAATCAGAAGACGGAAGAAACAGGGGAAGTGATTATTGGATAAGAATCAGAAATGCACAGAAAAACGTGAGTATTTAAAGTTATTAGTATTGGCTATAACATCATTATTCAGCCAATATGTAGAGAGAAAAGTTATGCAATTATACAATCGTAGCATGACACGTTGATATTCTAGAAGGACCGATCATGTTCTGACTGAATGGAATCTCTTCAGCTCCTTTAGGGAATCAGGAGGCTTCGCCGTGCTTTTCGAAGCCGTCACAACACCTCCCAGGAACAATATTTGCTGCTGAGGTGTACGAGTAAATTGCCAAGTGGTTTGCGACAGCGTTTTGTCTTTCATAGTGTCCTCCGACTCCAAACTTTCATCCTATCGTTCTCCATTGTCTTTAAAAGTTCCTGTCATTGGAGTACCTGTGATCATCTCCAGTGGAAGACTCCCTTGCTTATCTACCGTGTTAATTGTCCTTTTCCCTCTATGGATTTGATTGGTGTGTCCGACTGACGTTCCGAAAGTCCCACGCACTTTTTACAAAACATTCCCCATTCTCTTTTTAATAACTAGGTTCCCACCAACTTTTCCCAGGGTGTAACTTGACAACCACTTTATCACTCACATTAAGACTCCGGATGCCTGCTTTTGTATGCACCAATGCACTGTCCTAGATGGTTACATAGAGTTGAACATGGTTCGAATACTTCTCCCAGACATAACTTCGAAAGGAGGCCCTCCACATTTGAGCCACTAAGACTGGTCTCGAACCATGCCACTCGACATTTCTACCTACTGATCGTTGTGGTTAGAAGTCCGCAACTACTACCACACCTTAAAGCAAGTCTATGATTTTATAAAATAACCTCACAAGTGATAAATGTAGCAAAAACCAACCAACCTTTTTGAATACAAACTGAGATATCAAACCATCAAGGTTGATAAGACGTTCAAGGTAAGTGGATTGGTCAACGCATTTCAATATTTTACTCTATAACACTAGTTAAGACGTTGATGAAGACCAGTTCGCGCCGATAAGTGAAGAAAGGCGCCCTAAGCAGCCTATCAGGGTTAGTGATACTCCCGAAATGGCTCATAGTTTTGACGGATTGTCTAACTATCAGTCCATTACTTTACAGTGAACTGAAAGACTTAATATTGAGTCCTTGGTGCATACGTATTACAAGATCCTGAAAGTATGAGTGGAGTTAAGGACACGAATTGGTCACCGGTAATATAGGAATATATCTAACTGCTTCACTCTATAATAGATAAGACCATTAGCATGAAATGTTGTTAGTCGGTCATACGTAAAGTAGAACCTGGTGTATATGTTGGTAATTTCGAGACCCAGAATCTAAAGGAATGCAAACAATACGTGTGTCTCCGTGGCCGAAACAAATGCCGAGTTGGGAAACGTCTCCGACCGGAGCCTACCAACATGGCTCAGTTCGACAGTCAGTGACTCCATAGGCTGAAACCAGGTTCTGATTTGGCCGCCGCTAGCTATATTAAAACCTATTCCTACGTCAGTCCACATAGCCAGTTGATGTAGGAGATGGTTCGCCATCGAAATCAACGTCAATCGTTCCGAAGCAGTTGATTGAGCTCTAACCACTTTCGAACAATTATAGAATTGATCCTTTAGAACCAACTGATATACAAGAATCGGTTACATCCGACATTACATGAAAATACCGAATCGAGTAACATTTAAGACTAGCTGGAACTCTACCAGAATGTAGAGGTGAGCATCATTTGCACTCAAAATATGCTACGAGAATGGAGAACAAATACGCTTGGCGTTTCAAGAAACGCCTCGCTTATTAACAGTAAGTTCCAGCTGACATCTTAGAACCTCTGCATACTAGTTATTTATATTCCTGTGGATTTTAAGGACGATTTTTCTACCGTCTCAATGTGGAAAATTTCGCAGGAACTTTAGGACGTGAATACATTAATTACGAGGAAAAAGTAGTAACTTCTCAGATCCACAGCTAGCAAAATGATGTGCCCATGAAGTAACCTGCGATATTGATGGCACATTAATTAGCGATCAGTAAAGATGTCTAGAGTTTTGAATGAAAGCAGCTCTACTCCACGCTCATGAGAATTTGACTACCTTAGCTAAGGATATTTGAAGACACTGTATGTTTAGTCGTCCTTGACCATTTTCGGAGGAAACATCCTACAAGTAGTGTTGAGGTCTGGGAACGTGGGTTTGAGCGTAATGGATATCATGAGTCAATAAGAATTTCCATCTCGAAACACAGCCTTTAGAGAATTTATCATTGATTTCTGATTTCGTTACATAGGTTTCAATACCACATACTTCCCCACACTAGCAAACATTAGTTTTATTCTGCTTTTATGATAAACGGGATAGTCTATTTCCTAACTTCGTGAGATAATTACTCTACGTGTATTTTTGTTTATTTTATGTTTCATTTTTTCCCAACCCTATATTTCTCAACGTAATACATATTTTGCCAATATACTGTATCGATCAATTAATTTTGTTAGTAATAGATAAACGATGCTCTAACATACATGCATATCGTCGCGAGCTGTCGTACTTCATAGTCGTATAGAAAGACTAATTCAAAAAGAAAAGTGGGACAAAAATCCAAATTATAACACTAACGGTGTAACGAATTTTAAAAACTAAGAGAAGTAAAATCCAGAAGCTAGTAAAAAGAACAGGATAATGCTACTTAGAACTTAAAGAAAGACATTGAATGGATCCATACAGACTGAATTTCGAAACACTTATTAACTAAAATATAAGATAAAAAAGAGTACAGTCACTAGGTTTTTAATTTTCAGAACTAATAAGAAATAGGCTATTTGTATGTATATAAAAACATTGTCAGCCACCAAACTGTCGCAATCAACAATAGGCAACCTGCCTAATTATGTCACGCTCTATTGATAGAATGGGAAACAACCAGGCTATTACTGAGGAAATACTTTGTACCTAGTTTCGGAACCAAAACTTGAAAAACTAGCAGTTGTTACTTATAGCGCTCATTAAGCAAATTTTACCTTTATGCTGTAAATATATGAACGTTCTCCGATGAGAGATCAGTCCTCGGAAAACCAGAGGAAGAAAGTTTTTTATCAGCATATGTGGTGAACTTGAATGAATATGGAAAATTAGACAACATAGAAGATTAGAGAGAACTGAAGCCAGTCAATACACTAATCAAATTAATAACCCTGAATTCAAAGCATAAGGAACTTAAACTTAGTTATAATCTTGTCTAATTTGCCTAGTATCTAGGGTCTGATTTCAGTATTTCTTTCTAGCTGTTTTCATGCACTAAGTAAACTTTTAAGGAGTGGAATATGCAGCGGTAACTCTAACAACAACCGCTATATCATACACAGCAGTTCTGCTTGCTCCTAGCCCAATGGCTTACCCAAAAGACTAACATTGTTAAGATTTATTGGACGAAAACAAAGACTCAATTTGCATCCAAGCTAATTCAGTAGTATGTCGATTTTGTGGTTATTAATTAAAGTTTTATTCCCTGACTGGTTGTCGTTGGATACAAAATGATAGTGAGATAGTCATTACAAATCAGTACACTGAGAGTCGAACAATTAAATACATCTGAATTACAACGAAAGTTAGTTGGTAGGATTCATGACGATCCATTGAAGCTGACTGAGTGAAAATCATTTGAAGTCGATAATGCGAAATCAAAATTGACTTTTTTTCGTATGCTGTATTTATCACCATATAGAAATATCCCTCGGTTAACTTTGAATCGTGTAATTGTTGTTAGTAAAAAAGTTTTATTTACACTATTGATACTGAAAGATCTAAAAATTAACAAAAAACATCAACTCCTAAGGCAAATGGAAACAGCCAGTAAGTCAGTCAGTCGTCATTCACGTAGGGCTTCACATGGACGTGCGTTGGTCGAAGTTGCCGTAGCATATTCGCACGAGACGGTAATAACAAGAACAGCAAAAGCGATCGCAATTATGTAGTAGCAATGACAATAAGAAATAATAAGTATCGAGTATATGGTAAATGAAATAAACTAGCATTGCTTATTTCTTAAGTGAATGAGTTCTCGAAATTCATTTCACTGTTCATGTTACCTAGATTAACGTAACTACTTAGGAATTTAGCTACTTAAATAAAACTAGTAGCATATATTTCGAAATGCAAAGCATGCATTATGATTCGAGCTAAATTATAAATGCTATTATTGTTTTATTTAAGTTTTACACAACGGAAGTAATTTATGGTGTGTTATATTCATATATTCATGAATCAGAAAACAACAAATCCCAGATAATGAAGTGAAAACAAATAGTTTTACGGGAATACCGGTAAATCCGTACTATATTTCCGAAGTTGGATGTTTAACTCATAAGCTAACGCACACAGATCGTCAAGAATCTGTTGTTAAAAGCAGCGGGACTTCAACGTGATTAATGGTTTGACAATGTTTGTAATTGATCTTCATCATCTTGAAGTCGATTATTTTCGCTACAAAACCCCATTTGTTTAACAGAACAGTATAAAGTTGAGAAATTCATTAAGTTATTATTTATTTATTTGAACACAAATATTGGTATAATAGCGCGCCACACCCAATTCATTAAGTACGTACCAGGTTCTAAGTTGTGACTGACTGACTACTCATTAAGTCAAAAATACATTTATAAACAATCCCTGATAGTTTTCACAACAATGTTTTGCAAACTTCCCTCAACTTCGACGAAACAACATTACGAGAGCTACTTAAGTGAAGCTCGACCTATTTTGGAGATTTTAATAGCATGAAACTACCAACAATTCAGTCAGTAGAGATGATTTAGTTAAGAGATTACACCACATAAATTAACAAAGAACGAACCTATAACAAACTGCGTTTCTTACTGATTCTGTATGAGGAGTTTTTCATGTAAATTCGTCTTTAAACTGCGTAATACTATACGATGATAAGAAACATTTTCTTACTAATTATAGATCGGAGCTATTCATAAGGTGAATGGTACTACTCCACTGCCTTTCGAATTATGGATGAAAAAAGTTTTATTTTTATTTTGATTAGCTTAGGAGTATAACATAGTTACAGCGAACTGCCTAGTTTGCAGGGCAGGTTTCACTTTATTAGCACCGAATGATGTCCATAGACATGTACTTTCCACATTAAGGTCCCGCAACCCATGCGAATTATTTGTTTGAGGGTACTGGAAATTAATTTTACTATGCAGGTAGTAAACAAAATTATTAACTAGTTCGAAAAGAAAAATATTATAAATAAACTCCTATATAATTAACTGATTCACTTTGTCTTATTTTTCATCAACGGAAAAATCATTGAAAAAGTTGTAAAGGTGTTAAAACGATGACCGAAAGTATATGATGAGTAAGGAACAGTTTAGAATTTCATGAAAGATCGGATGCAAGCGCGTCAAAATTTGCACATATATCGGAAAATATCCACTTTATTATCTGTCTGTAATTCTATTGGGTCACCAGGGATGTCTACATATTTGTGTTAGGTTTAGGTTTCATGTCAGTGAGTTCATCTAATTGAAGTAATAAAAACCACCAGACTAATGAACCGATATGTTACTAAGTTGTAGTAATCTGTATCCTTAGTCTGTTTTATTTTTAATCTTATTCATAAGATCAATGTAAAGGATAACACCAGTGAAGTGGAAGCAGTTGCACTGGAGGTATGATTTTATTTCGTCAATAGTCAAATAATAAAATCGGCTTTCCAATGAAATATTTAAAGTAACTTCTTCAGTTGCTGAAATGCAAACAAACTTAGTAACACAGTATGACAGCATCCCCCAAACAACTATCCATTGTTTTAGCTCGCTTTCATATAATGTCTATTCAAAACGACCAGAGATCAGTTGTCTCATACACAAATAGATATCAACAAGATAGACAGTTAACCAAAGCTAAAGACGGAACAACTTAAATCCGGTAGTATGGAAAGACTAGCTGTTCTATTCTTACAATCAACAGCTACATATCTTAGAAACCGCTAATAAAATGTGATGGTACTTTAAGTTATAATAAGGAACTTTAAATGCATACGACTCATGGAAAACAAATGTCCAGAGGCAAGTAGTTTGAGTTGGGTTTCTAAACTTCCTGAGAATATTCTATCGGGTGATCGTAAGCAACAAAAAAATACGATTGACCAAATCATAACTAGAAGCACGGCGAAGGTTATAATCCAAGGTATTACATGATTACAATCATTCTACAGTTACAGTTAGGTAATTCATAGTTAGTAGTCCAGACACCTGAGTCCACTCTTTATCTCTAGACAACGGGTTACTTTGAAACAATAATTAAAAAATGAGAATTTCCAGATGAATGAAACTCAATTACAAATCGAATCTAACACATTTGATGTTAATGGACTCGCGACGTTTATATCATTCAACGTTTTGGGTGTATACTGGCAAGCAGTTGGAACGTGATAGTCGATACAGTTTTAAAACAAAAGGTGCTCATATAATGGAAAAAATACATTGTCAATAAAACCATTGTTCAAAATAAGAGGAGTGTCAAAATCCAAGATATCATACGATTTCAACTGACATTCCACTGATG
Organism: Schistosoma haematobium; assembly: GCF_000699445.3. Classification (NCBI taxonomy): domain Eukaryota; kingdom Metazoa; phylum Platyhelminthes; class Trematoda; order Strigeidida; family Schistosomatidae; genus Schistosoma; species Schistosoma haematobium. Next base: position 2,582,338 of record NC_067198.1, read on the forward strand.
AACGACCAAGGACACATTGTGTGAATGGTCTGAATCGGTTTAGAACGTTACAGAAATACTGACGCCGAGTGTAACATTGGAGCCTAAAACTAGTCATTGTTAAACACTATCAGTGTCTCCTCACTAAATAGTTTACCCACGGTTAATAAGATGGCAAAATAAACCAACTGCTGTCGCTAGTGAAAGATGACGTAGTCGAATGTATATCACTCGTCCACCTTCTCAAAGATAATGTTAGAGATGTATTTTGTATCTCTAGTTCCACCCTTCACCTATCATACATATTTTTTTATATATGAAGTGTAAACTTGCCTCTTGACTACTATATTGTGCGAACTGAAATCGTGTGTAGAATCTGAAAGTGGTATCTACTCACATGATAAAATCGGTTGCAAAATCGCAATTACGCCATTTACTTATCCCTATCTAAAATCTGTGTAATAACATTAATTCCTGCTTTCTTTTCTAGCCGTCTTTCCCACGGCTTTTTCTCATACCATCAATTGTGATACCACTCCGACTAATTTTATATTCGCCCTAATAACTACACCCAGCTTTATCAATGTGATATAACTATTTGAGTAGAAGCACACTTAAGTCAAGTTCTACGTCATCAGAAAATGATTAGCTTATCCAGCTTCACAAAAGCTTAACAAATCGACCATAAGACCAGTGAGTATTTAGTATTTACTGTTGTGAATTTAGCTGTGATCATGAGGTGGTAGCTTTCAATTACTTTTAAAACCTTATGGTCAGTAAATTAAAACCACGATTACAAGTAATCCACAAATCGCTCCATTTTTAAAACCGATCATATTTGACAGCACGAATATTTATCGTTAGCGAATTCGGCACTAAAAGAATGGTGGACAACCCTACGTTTACATCGACGAAACCAGATCTAGACATCTAGAGTTCAATACTGTGATTATATATAACTATTTAAACGATTGTCGAACAACACCGACAGTTGCTAATTCTGGAAAAGTCTAATAACACAGATGTACGTTCATATAAACATAAATTTTAACTGTTTGAAATATACCTAAGTTTTTGGGCAGTGATTATGTAAATCAAATAAACGAACCACTACCTCGTTAAAATTACCTCTTATGTTGGTACGACCTTGAGTGACTGAGGTGAAAGAGGAGACCGTGTATTTGAATAGCTAGAGGTGGTTTGCTTGTTACTGGTCTGTCTTGCTTTTCTAATATATGTGAATCCGAACGTGCTGGATATTTTGGAAAACACATTCCTATTGATGAATCACAACCATTATCATGTATTGTTATATATTTTACAGTCAGATAAAATTCTTCAGTTGGTTTTGGTGTTTTCTACTCATGGTCAATATTATTTGTGCATCATGTACTTTGAATTCAATCTCTACTGAGTTGGGTGTTCTTTATTAACAGAGGCTGCTTTATTAAAGGTTCTACCGTTGTGAAGAATTTGAACATACCTTTACCGAGTTTCACTGAGTAAGTGTACCTTAAATTTAGTAAGCACGGATTAGATGTACTCGCCACAATCATCTACGAAGTAGAGAAGATCACAGTACATGTGTACGTTTGCTGCCAATAGATGTACTTTCGGCATCCGTAGAAAGTCAGTATTCGCTTTGTTACAAAGCCGCAGGAATGTTAACTTCTATGTAACCAAGTGGGCTCAAGTATCGTGGTTGTCAATCAAGAATTCGAGTTGACTTACATAATGGAGAGTATGTGAAAAGGTCGCTGAGAATGATTCACATCCATGAGTGTTCTGTGAGCCTCACTGTTTGATCCATTATTTAGAAAATTGTCTTCAGAGGAGGACTTAGATCTAACACTGTAGCAAAATTATAGATTGAAGAATATGATAAGGACACATTCCACAAAAAATCACATACGATAACTCAAACAACCTGAAGTCTAGGCTCACTAAAAGTAACTGTGGAAGTAAATATTTGCAAGCCGGTTTCACTTGAAGCGATGTATTTACTATGCTGACAGATACCTATTTTGATTCAATGGGAGATGGAACTGCATAAAAAATATCCTGAACTTGTATCTGTTAATTTTAAGCGAAATACAAATAAGGAAAGGGAAAACAGCTACTTCATGACTATTCCAGTAGATATTCTCTGTTCCTGCCAGCATTTACTGATAGTTGTTGTCGTGGTTATTCTGAAAATAGTTAACCGACAGCTTGAGATGGATATCAGATAACCTTAGTGACATTATGTAAGTTGCGTTTCGTGCAAAAACTTTAATCTTGGACCGTGGTAAAGCTGAAGTGAGGACTGTCAGCACCATCCACGGACATGTCAGTAACATACCGTGTCATTTTCGCTTTTTTTGAGCTTTCATTATAATGGCAAATTTATGATGATAATAATAATCGACGCCCAAACACAAAGTAAGAAGCTTTTAATATGCAATAACCAATATAACCATTAACATTAGAACGAGTTTCTACAAATTGTTTGAGTTCCTTGCACTCGATTCTCTTTTGTTTCAACACGGTTTGAGGTTAGTGATTATATGGACGTTGCTGTGACTCTAGCGAGTGCCTGAACTGTTCGCATACTGATGAACTGATTGCTTTCGTGCACTGTTCCAGAATTTCAGGGAGAATTTTGTCATATCCTGATGATTTTGATGAGCTCAGGCACTTTAGTTTTGCAAGTGCTTACCTGGGAGTTGGATGGAAATTCCTTAGAGCACCAACTCTCATCAGAGTTGGGGAGTGTCCCACTTTGTGTGATTCTGATTGAAGTGATTGGTGAGGTTGAGAGTTAAGATTTCAGCCATTTCTGTGTTGGTAAGATCTTCACCGTTAGGCACTTCGAGGGGACCAACACATCGGTTTGTGAGTTTTCTTTTAGCCAACATCCGATAGAGATTCAACCGGAAGTTCATGTCCTTGTTCTTTAATAATTTACCCCTAAGTAACTTTACGTTACTATAGCGGTAGTCCACGGTTTGTCTCATCGCCTTAGGATCATTCATGTCGACATCTGTTTTCAGAGTTCTGAAAATATTTTTATTTAAAGCAAGTTTGTCAATCCTATGGGAACTGTGTCGTATGTTCCTGATCTAGGCCAGCAGACATCAATTTATATTCAATCTGTTATATTCTACCATTGTCTTGCCGATCTAGTTAGGTCCATACAACAACTAATGAGGCTAAAGAGGTCATTCACCGTGCCGTACCATCTCTGGAGAGCATCCGTTAAGTCCTCTGGATTTCAAAAGTTCGCATCCATCAGGTGTGGAGACTCAACGGTCGTGAGGTTCAGCGGTTGAAGAAACCGGAACACGCCAACTGCTATGGTGATGTGAAGGCTTGTAGTAAGTCATTACCAACCCCAGTGCTGCGTGTCGTGTTCAATAGCTTAGTCCTGACTGCAACCCACCATTCCATGCGACATCTCTTAAGGCCCATGGCCTACTCAGTGTCAAACTCGGATTCGAGAAATCTTATTGCCCTATAGTTTCTCAGACACCGATAAGATTTCTTCCGTAACATGAGCTGAATTTAAGACTAGGCTTACTGGAGAGGGTTTACCTTCTTGTGCATGTTGGCCCCTATACTGAAGGCACAGTTGTACGGGAATGGCTCTCATTCCAAGCACTGCACAGTACTTGTCCCACTACTCTGTATCAGAGACTGCCCTCACGTTCCGGGAATCTACCTCCTGATACTGGAACATGAAACAAAATTAGAGTTTTGCCTGACTTCTTCGTTTTCGATTTTTAACACTGGAAGCTATGCTGTTACCATTTTCCTTAAGAACACGTACATATTACTCCTTACTGTTAACACTAACTGGGGTATATGCAACAGTAGGTAATTTCATTGGTGTATGATCTCGAGTAGTAACTACCATAATATTGCGTATAATTTCGCCTTTACTAGTGGGGACTGCCAATGTTGTTTTGAATGGGGTATTGCGTTGCCTTTTGTTGGTCCTGATGGTGTACTTTTTATACACTGCTCGCATAAGTGCCAGGATCACGGGCAGGTGTGAGCCAAAATGAAACCTTAGAACTGCCCAGGTACTACAGTGGATATGGATACACCTGTAGCATGGCGTCGAGTCGCGGTTGACTATGAACACCGCTACAAAGAAACACGTGCCAAGTAGATCAGAAGACGAAGGTCGAACGTAACCAAAGAAATCCATAAGATCCCCGGGAAGCCAAATATCAGAAGGCAGTTAATGGACCAAATCGAGATATATTCGCTGGCGATCTCGTGGCATCGAAAGGATACCGAGATCGTGCCAGGATACAAGCTTGGTTACAGAACGTAACCGAATTCGCGCGAAGTCACAATCAAAAGTGTAAGTAAAAGAATGGAAGCACAAAATAGCTGTCATTGGCACAGTCAAACAAAAGCACATTAAAACAAACACTGGTACAGTTGGTCATAATAATAATTGTTTTTATTAAACCAGTCGTGTTCTCGTGATAAATATGAGTCACTACACACCCATGTCGCAAATCCGTTATGGGGATGGAAAATATGTTGAAGGTAATGTAGTCACTCTGGCGTAAAATCCACGAAAATTAGTTTCAAGGAATCCCATAATGGCATGAAGAAATGAATTATTCAATGAACCTAAAGCTATAAGAAACCTTTAAAGTACGCTACCAAACCAAATTAATGACCACATTTTTCAATATAGCATAAATTATTTCTGTTACTTATCACTGGAGGTAAGATTTCACAAGCCTTTGGGGAGGGGGATAAGTAAGGTACGGTCCCATGTATGATAGGGGTATCTTTTGCTTTCGAACCATCGTTTGCATTCTACCGAGTGTGTTGTGAGCTGATCGGTTCTATCCATAGGCACAGCATATTTCAAATTATATCATGAGAAGGTTTATCATACACAAATTCATCTACCCTTCTATGAGTCAACACTGAACATTTTATGTAGTTTGCATGCGAGCTAGTATAATTCCGAAGTAATTGACCAATACCTGTCTGGGTGTTTGTCCCCCAGAATTTTTCCTTGGATACCACTGTATTTTAGTAGATGGTAGTATCAGTCCTGCTAGTCTGGAACTGTTTACTCGTATGTTCAGTGTCTGTTCCAGTAGGAAAATCACCCCAATACACAAAAGGATTATTACCAGCAGAAGTCGTACTAAAAAACTTCGAACTATTAAGGAAATTATCATTTTCAGCCAAACTGATCCTCATAACTGTGGAAAATCTAATTCCTTCAAGGTTTATACTTAGTGTACGTACTCAAATGTCAGTTATTAGTTCCATTCGTGAAGAAAACCAAGATGTACGGCGCAACTTCATTTCCAGTAAGTCATGAAAAACACGTAAATGTTGTCCTATATGCTTTAGCTTGTTTAAATTGTATAGCTTTCATGGGGACGGATCAACTGAATTCATTAAAAATAATAATATTTTGCTTTCGTAAGTGGGCGAATATTATTTCTACCATAAAGAAAAGGGCAGCTTGTGCAACACCAGATACGACATCACGGCCTCACTATATATAAACACTAGGGACGACCGGATACCATGAAAAATGAGGTAATAAACAAAACCTACACAAATGCATATTTGCGCTGTGGGGAAAGACTCATACTGAAGATATCGTCCCTTGTTATCACTGGTTGGAGCTTAAGGTTTGGATTTCGTTCATGTACAGACATTGATATATCATTGACGTTAACATGTGGTGGCATTGACCCAAACCACACAATCTTTAAAGCTGAACACGAGATAACTGGTAAAATGCATATTCAATTAACACGAAGAGAAGGTCAACAATGATAAGGGCGGAAAGAATAGATTGAATTCAATCGGATGGCATGGCTCAACCTCGCAGACGTGATCATTCTGTATAATCCGTCTTTATTTACATTAAATATACTATTCTATCTTTATCCTAAATGTGTTCTTCAGAAGTAATAAGTATCAATTGTCACGATACGATAAGTTATTGTAGACAATGATGTGAAGTCCGTGTAGGGTCTTATAGATTAGATGGTCACATCATAACAAATCTACAATTTAAAGATTAGGTCAATTATTATAGCAGTACCAGTAACAACCCTAGACAATAATTCTACGTCGGTAATCCCGATTAAAGAAACACGGCCTTTTTATATGTCCTCATTCTCACTTCAACTTGGCCAATCGACTTTTTACATATGTTAAGCTGTTATTCTATTAGTCCTTTCAATAATGCCTACGTGTATTATCGGAATTTAATATTGATTAGTACCCAGCTTGCTGGCTTAATCAGTACTAATAGCTGATCAGTTATATTAAGTATTAGCTGGTAGCAATTACATGTTTCAGTGAAATAAAATCCTCAAAACATCGAGCACTAGCAACCATGGCCTTCAATTGACGTAAGTGCACATTAGCTTGCAATATAAACACGGAATAAATTGTTGTCGAGATCTAATTCTTTACCTTGTTTTTCCACTTAATATCCCACTCTATTTCAAACTGTGAGCTATTCCGTAATATCTTTTCTTTCGATCACTGCTTGCCTAATTTCTATTTTTTGAGTTGCCGAACAACGAAAACAATACTTTAGAAACTTACGGAGAGTTTAAGCTACAAATATTCTGCAATCATAATCTCATTTTAAATTGTTAATACATTGGAAGCCAAGTATTCATCTAGACTTTTGGATTCTTATTAGATCAAACAAGTGACAAATTTAATAGCATCACGCACACCAAGGAGCTTGTTGGAATACTGCGTGTTCAATCAGATTGCTCTTGGATCACCACTGTCACAACTGGTCTTATATACGCCAAATCTGTTGGGTGATCTAATTTCTGAAAGTAATTCAGGTGAGGTTTACTATACTTCTGAATGATTTCCTATTTTGGTACTTAACATGTATATATTTGCTTAGACTAGCCATATATATTTCATACAAGCCACTACCAAAATGTTTTCGGCACACGTTTAATAACTTTATACGACAATATACTACTATGGAAAAGTATATTGCCAACAAGCGGAGCATTTTACGTTCGAAAACTATTTGACACCTAGTTCTAATTATCTTTGCCACATATTTAAAAATATCGCTAGGATAAATATAGCAGCTTCTAATAAAAAGTTTGTAACTCGTCATATTCCTAACTGAATTTCCATGAGTCGTCTCAAATCCTAAAACACTTTTTATTTTGGCTGGGTTCTTTCTTAAGTATTCCATCCCTCATCAACCTACATGTTAACCTAGCTTATTTATGCATTGTATTGTATCATCTCTGCCATATAAATTTTTCAGTTATTTGAACTGCCTTCAACATTTTTCGCTAAACCCATAATAGTCGCTATTCCTATACGGATTTGGGTTTTTGAAGTGGTCTGTCATATTAGTTGCCTAAAAAGACGAACATAGTCTAAATAATAAAGTCACCAAACGTATGTACTGTCATGCTGCACTGGCATAAAGAACAAACTACCACGTAGTTAGTCAAACAAGCATTCAAAATTAATTCCAGAGTCTGCTATTAAAATTAAAACTAAGTGAACGAATATTTCTGGATCGTGAATTGTAATATAATCAGACAGCCCGGATTCGTTAACGCTATAAACTTCTGCTATTTCACAATCACCTAAAACAACACTACTTATTTCCCGGGTGATCTTATCCGCAACGCAACCATGTAAACTTAATGTATCCCACATGCTAATCCTCAGTCAACACTACAGTTAGTTATTCATAATGGATTCTGGATGTCATTATAAAGCATTTTCATGACTTGAAAATCACGTGACGTGATTAATAAAACTGACGAAACTATTAGCAAAACCGGTCAACAAATTGTCGTGTAATTATCATTAGATGGTGTTGTTTTCTCGTTTTTTTCATCAGTGTATTTCTCTACCAGTTGTTCATTCAGTAAATATCTCAAAACCTTGTCAGTCTAATTGTAGGTTTAGAGACATAATCATGCGCGCAAACCATCAATATAAGCAGTCGAGCGAATCTCCTGCAAAATGGAAACCTCACTGTCGAATTTATCCTAACGCCGACTACGGTTCAAACCACTATCATAAACATGGGTTGGGAGTTTTATTCCCCTTCGTTAAAACTTATATTCTACTTGATAATCATTATATAATCGCATTAAACTGAACGAACTAACTTCAACACTAGTTGATTATCAGTCAGAATAAGATAAGTAGTGATGGAACAGCATTGCGAACATTGACGTAGAACGGCGAAACTCCAGTCTACAGCAGAGAAATAGCAACCCCAAAAAACACTCAACAACCACGAGTGTTAGGACTAAAAGTGGATGACCACTACGAAACAGGAAGGGATACTATTCGGAAATCTGACGTAATCAACGCATCTCAAGCCGAGCGAACACAAGAAAAGTGAAGATCCTGGCTTAAGTGAGGCTCAGGACGCTTGATATGGGTGTAAAGGAGAGTCTAACACAAACAGAAAATTTCAAATGCTCTACCATATTAGGTTCATTGATCATCCTATTTTCTATTAAATTTCTAAGTAGAATTAGCTCAATGGTACACACATATGAGGACACAAATATATAGAGGCATATAGAAGACTAAATGAGCCTAATAATTATTTTACAGCACGCAGATTAAAGCATAAACCATGAAAACTCCATGTCGTGAACAGTCTTCCCCAATCGATTCAAACAACCTGCTTACTCCAGTCGATACAAAGCACTTACACTCCGCATGAGTCTCCTCTCTCGACTGTCTACTCAAAGCGCGATCTCTCACTAGTAACCAAGCTAGCTTAAATCAATTTGAGATTGAGGCAATGCAAGTCTATCTGTTCACTCTATACGAAGACAAATTGGACTCGAAGATTTGCGATTATTCACACTCAGCTATAAGAAGATAAGAGGTTATCTAGTAATTACACACAACATACTAAGTTCGCAAATTCGCTTCAACACAAACATCCCACCAGAACATTGCTAACAAGAAGAGACTTGACAATTAGTTAGTCATGGATTACCATTCTCTGATTAGTTTGGCTTTGTCTGGTGCACGTCTCTAAACTTACTAATTGTCATCGTTAATCCATATCACATAATTACATCTACCTCTCTTACAAACATTTCTGTCTTCCTTATATTCACACTCTCTGATCCTATCAAACTGTCTGCTTTACTAATTATTTTATTTATTAAGTGAGTTCTTCAAACAATCGTCGTTCAATTATTACACAAACGATCACTTCATTATTTTCTCATTGCAATCAACCAACGTCCCAAGTGATAGTTTGACGGCAGACTACAATTGAAACCTTACTGCTGACACACAGCGTAACATGGAGATGATGTCGGTCAAATGACTTTCCTTCTATCTCTAAGGAGAAGTGATCAGGTAGTCATAATATTCAAATTCATGTCTGAGATGGCCTGTCAAACCGAGGGGTTGGTTCCCTCGTAGTGCCTAACGATGAGGGTGTAGTGAACAAGAAGACGGGCGGGGAAAATTGAAATTGTCAGAAAATTAAAGGACTTGTTAGTAAAATCTAACAACCAAATGGAATATACGTAATTGGTCCATCACTTGACACGTAGTGACTCAGAATTCATTGTTCTTGCGTTTGCATGCAAATTAAATTCTGTTTCCATTCTTTACTGCTCGATGATCCTGTCTCTCTGTTGTCAGATATTCTGTTCACGACTAACATCAACAACTACTAATGTCAATATAAGTAGCACAAACTACATAGATCTTACCAACCTAGAGATGGCTGAAATCTTAACTCTCAACCTCACCAATCACTTCAATCAGAATCACACAAAATAGGAACACTCCCCAACTGTGGTGAGAATTGGTGCTCTAAGGAATTTCCATCCAACTCCCAGGTAAGCACTTGCAAAACTAAAGTGCCTGAGCTCATCAAAATCATCAGGATATGACAAAATTCTCCCTGAAATTCTGGAACAGTGCACGAAAGCAATCAGTTCATCAGTATGCGAACAGTTCAGGCACTCGCTAGAGTCACAGCAACGTATTAGAAACAGTCTACTGTCTCTGAAATCCTCAAAGCAAGAGATAGGAAAGTAGCAGCTTGCTGTAGATCAGTCACATTACTCTCAATACTATTGAAGAAACTGGTTAATGATTGAACAAGGGAATGGATGGACGAAAACAATGTCCACCACGAAGCCTTAAGTAGTTTTAGGAACGAAAAGTTCTGCGTGTCCAATCTTCTTATAGAACGGAGAATCTGAGTAACAGTTGGGACCGAACGATACTGGTCTATTTTATATCCACAGACACCATGTAAGCTTTTAACACGTAACGACACTCACTTTTCATAGTGAAAGTCGCGAAGACGCATTTCACTGTCCAAGATACACAAAGCACTCGCGAGTTGAGGGACGTCAATGTTAGAACTCTTATAAAGAACTATTTCGGGACTACTGATTCTTCCGACTTTCGTTGTAAACCCTCAAAGCAGCAGTTACTCCCCCAGTGAATAATGTCAAGAGGAGATTTGACAAACACTCACGATATACCATTTGTTGGTCGGACTGACGGCCTTGAGCGACAAATCATAATTAGGCTGGCAGATGCGCGAGTTTAGAACGCTGTTAAGGATAGCTTGTTGCTGTTGCTCATGATTTTCATTATAATTCGTATTTCGAAAGCACTTGGTTTTCCTATGGAATGAGCCACTAAGGTCAGTATATGGGGTTGTGAGTTAGGCTTTAGTAGTTTAAGGGTTAGAACTTGGTCGTAGGTGTTAGTGTTTTGAGCCAGAGCTAGCTAAACGCGCGTTTAGCTATATCATAGAAGCATACTAGAAGAGGAATAACATAGGCCGTAGGGCTTCTGTCCTTACTGCGTAAATCTGAATCGTGGTTAATTCTCCTGAAAGAATATCTTTTGTGTTTATATACGCTGAGGTCTGAGAAAATTTCAGGTAATCTGTAGGGATATATGGCATACCATGTAACCTCGACTCGAACGCCATATCGGAAGATCAGTCACTCTCCTTGAGCAACCCCATAACAAGTGGGCGTAAAAGAACGAAAGTCCAGGCGCTACCTAACTTTATGCCTTAATGAGTCGCCTTCATTTGTAATAGGCTGGCAGCAAGAGTGTCCGCAGTCTCTTCAGTGCGTAGCTTCGAGAGGAGACTTGTCAAAGCACGTGTTCACTCATGGACTATCATCTCGCTCTTGTGAACTGGCCGTGCTTAATGCGTATTCCATAACCTTACTATTACCGTTAATAGACATCACTAACTTATCACTACCTCGCCTCATCATCTCCATTTCTATGTAATGAGTTAACTCTACCTATTGTTTAAAGGTAACAGTTGTTTTTAATTAGGATACTTGTGGACGCAGCATTCACGGGAATTTGTTGCTTCTATATATACTTGACAGACAAACTTTTCGGCATTTTGTATACCTCCTTTGTTTTTTGTGGTTTCAGAATGCTTCTTAGCAAGATTGTTCGGGAAGAATATCGTTAACTCCTATTTGTTTTTTTCTAGGGTGCTTCACTTTTCACCCATATCTAGTACCCAATCTCATTCAAGTCATTTTTGATACTTTCAACCTCATCAATTCAAAGTAAAATGGAAAAGGAGTGTTGTGCTAATCCATGGGATTTACGTCCCAAGATTGAAAAACCTACTTCCGAATGTGCTCCCCCCTTACAATCGCACGTCTCCAAAAAACTGAAACAAAATCTTAGTGGACATCTGTCGCACAAAGAGACGTTCAGCACAAAGAATCCACCGAAGGTTACTTCAACGACAAGCGGGAAAAAAAACGATACTAATAAGTTGCAAAGTAATCAGGCCTTTCATATAAGAGAGGAATGTCTACTTGTACGGTCGAAAAGTGACCACATCTTGAAAGATGTAGATAATTTTCCTCTTGATTCATTAAGAGTCCCTAGTTTAAGGGCGTCCTGTCAAAATAGTCGTTTACAATGTAATACATTTAAAGAAGAATCATTTTGCCACTCTGTTACTGGTTCTACTAGTATTCAATCTAACATAATAAAGCCAAAACTCACTAAGTGTGGCTCTTTACTTGGTCGTTCTCTAACCAATGAAGTAAACACACCAGACATAATGCCAAATCCTTCTGTAATAAACTATGATTCTACAAATACGAATAAAATCAACAGTCTCGAAAATCCTGACGTTCAATGTGTAGATGACATGCGTGAGGTCGATGCGGGACATATTATAACTAAACGTCCTGTAGAAGAGACATTAGATATGTGTGTGTCGAATCGTGTGAGGTCCAGTCGGAGTTGTTTACCTGTACATAATTATATCAAACTTAACTTGAAGAAGAAACAGTTTTGTCGTAAAGGATCGTCAAGACAACAGACGTTAAGGAGAAAAGTTTATTTCAACAAGCTCAGAAAGAAGCTCAAAAACGGTAATCATAAGACAAACCCCTGCTTTATTTGCGGGGTTACAGGCCACTGGGCTAATAAGTGTCCACACACCATCATGAAACCCCAACCCTCCATCGAAAACAATTTACTCGATTGGCAACAGTGTGATAACACGTGTAAAATACCCAGTCTTGTTGAACTGGATAATCGATACTTTCCAGCTCATATTAATGATGTTTTGCCGATCGATTTTATAAGTAATCCTTCGAAACAATCTCCTATTGATAAACTGTCTCGTCGTGTGCAATGCTGTCTACAGGAGTTGGGTTTTGAGTCATTCCGTCCCGGTCAAGAGTTAGTTATTTTGCGTACACTACTGGGCATTTCAACATTGGCTGTAATGCCAACTGCTTTTGGGAAGTCACTTTGCTACCAAATACCTGCAGTAATACACCAGGTAAGCTAAATTATCATTTTAATCACTTTACATTATTATCATCGAGCAAGTTTATAAAACAGTCGCCTTGGTCATCTCACCCCTTATTTCGTTGATGGAAGACCAGGTCATACAACCTATATCGGGATTACATGGCACTTTCCTGAACTCAAGTCAGTCTGTCGATCGCAAAAAAGAAATATTAGAAGAAGCTCATAGGTGAGTATTATAGGTTTCTCATAAAGATATAAGCATTTAGGATGCTGCTTCACTATATGTTACATTTTGTTGTTTAGTTCATTTTCATTTTGAAAGTTCCTAATGAATTATGCTGAATAAAATAATTAGCTACACAATTATCATCAAGTGCGGTCTTTCATATTATTGCAATATTCCTGTTCGAATACTGGAAACATATTTTTTCGTACTGCAGTTTGGTATTAAGTTTCTTTATTAAATGTAAAAATAAGTTTCATGGTTAACTATTCCGGCCGTAGCGACCACCTTGATGTGGTGTTTGGGTTTATTTATCGTGATGGCTCAGCTAGCTATGTTAACTGAAACTCAATCCTTTAGGTACTCCCATACCAGGCAGGTCGATTGAAAAACGGTAAAACTAAAAGCTGAATTCTAAGATCTGAGGGCTGAGTCGTTCTGCCAACTGAACAGGAGTGTGACAGGAGTGATTTCTTTCCCTCAGATAACTAACATATTCAGAGATGCTGCACTATCACAACGAAGGGAAGGGGTTAGAAATGACCAACAGTAAAAATGTCATTCCCCACCTTATCCCACAGATTTCCGTCGACGGCGGTACGGCCTTAGGAAGTGCAAACCCGACATATAAGCTTCCCATAGAAATGCCGTGTGTGACTGGCCTCAAGCAGTTCCTTAGGCTCTACGGTCACGCTCCTAGGTCGCGAAGACCACCGATAATCCAACTTATTTTTCAGGTCCCTCAAGAAGAAATATCCTTTCACGGTGTGGGCAACTGGGCGATGACATTCGCCCTCATATCTCTACCAGCACCCGAGGTCATCTTGTTGACGATCGAATCCCTTCTTCACCTCTAAACAATTCTATCCCCATGACTAACCCTCGTTTATCTTTACCAAGACGTGTCATCAATGCTAATACCAGTGATAACGATTTGAGTTCACAGAATGTTATTCCTGGTCTCATGAAACCATGCTCTAAACTACACGTTAGAGATTTTAATGTTGAAATCTTGTATCAGATAAAAAAACAGGGTTCTTTAACCAAGACTCTAGAATCTCACGCCGCTGATGTGTGCCGCGTCTTTGAAACACACATACAGGATCCATATACGGTCCTTCATTTGACTTCACCTTATCAATATAGAAAATCGGGATGATTCACCCTCCGAGTATCTGGAGACCCCGTTGCTACCTCGCATGGCCTCTCTGATGTAGGCATAGCATTAAGTTCTAAAGCAGAAGAGGTTTTGTTAGACTGGATCCCAATAGGCAGTCGCTTTTATGCTGTTCAACTAAACGGGGCAGTTGGAAGCCGAAAATACAGGGACACAAGCTATTGCCTTTTTATTGTCTCTGCCAACGCTCCCAATCATTGCAGCTCGAACTAAGTTAAAGATGAATTTTATAGGAGGCTATTCAGCCTTCTTCGAAAAACTGAACGCTCTGGTGTAGTAATAGTGGCATGTGATTTTAATACTCAGGTAAGTAAACCAAACCAAACCGAAAAGCGACTTGAGCGGATCTTACGGTGTTAGGGCTCAGCGAACGGACAATGGCGATCGTCTGTTGCTACTATGCTCAGATAACCGTCCATTTCTAGCATACTCCAACTTTAAGTACAGGGCAAAACGTTATCTGGCGTGGCGACCTCCACAACCAACTCATCAATGGACTCAAATAGATCGCATTGCTATTAGCCATCGTTGGAGGAGTTCGATTGAAGACTGCCGCTCATTCTGTAGCGCATGTTTATACTCAGATCATGCTCTAGTTCCAGCACGTATTTGTCTGCATCTTACTGAACGTAGGAAAGCCACATAGAAAAAAAATCCTTAGATGAAAAAGGCAGCGGTGATAGGTAACAGTAATCAACTGTTCAGAATTATTTAGGAAACGAGTATTAAAAATGAGGCTGTTAGTGAAACTATATTATTCACTCTTAATCTAGGAGATTGAACCAATAGACAAAACACTTTAGGGAACAGCTCAACTGGCCTTCACCTACACTTCAGTTACCCCCTATCTCCAATCAAACTGATGTATGTCCTTCAGCTCTTAGTGAGGTTGAAAGGGCTATAATTAATCTAAAGCGAGGGAGCGCCAGGGCCTGATGGACTAATCCCTGAAATTCTTCAGTGTGGTGGGCCAGTTTTAACAGTTATATTTACTGAGATCTTATCCTAAATCTGGGAACTGGACGTAATTCCATCTGCGTGAACTCGATTGCTGATCATTCCAGTCCATAAGAAAGGACAAAGGTTCTCTTGTAATAATCATAGAGCAATAAGCTTAATTAATATAGTGTCTAAAATATTAGCCTCAATGTTTCGACATCTAACTAGAACTCGTGAAGAGCAAACTAAGGAAGACCAGGCTGATTTCTGACCTCAACGTATATGTATAAACCAAACATTCACCATTCGGCAAATCCCGAAACACACATCTGACGGCCGATTAAAGTTGTAATTCTTGACCTTAAGGTAGCGTTCGACTATAATGATCGTGAGTTTCTGTGGCAGTGTCTGTCATTGAAAGGCATCCCAAAGAAGTACATTAAACCTGTACAATCTCTACTCGAAGACTTCAGGTGGTGTTCTTCAGGGTTGTTCACTTTCTCCATTTGTATTTAACTTTGTCATAGACATGCTCTTAGACATAACACTTTCATCGTCTGATTTTTCGGAAGTTGATCTTCTACCAGGAGATTCACTCGTTTGAATTGGATATATGCAGATGATATAGTTCTATGTGATGAAGATGCTGACAAAACTCAGTCTTCTGACCACCTTAAGCAACAATGCGGGCATGTTTGGGATGCGGATCACTCCTTTCAAATGTAAAATGTAACTTTAGGATTGACTTGCATTTCCGCCCGGATTAGTGATAAGGATTGAAGTTGTTGGGCGTATCGACCGCCTCACTTATCTTAGGGTTTCATCAGTACTGATGCTCCGGTGTCTGACGAAGTTTCAGCACGGATTCAGAAGCCTCAGTCGGCTTTTGCCAACCTGCATCACTTGTGGCATAAGTGCGATATCCGTATTCCAACTAAACAGCCAGTTTACTACGCAGCTGTCCGCTCCATTCTACTTTATGGATGTGAAACATGGCCATTAAGAGTAGAGGATATTTTTAA
The DNA here is from genome assembly GCF_000699445.3 of Schistosoma haematobium. Classification (NCBI taxonomy): domain Eukaryota; kingdom Metazoa; phylum Platyhelminthes; class Trematoda; order Strigeidida; family Schistosomatidae; genus Schistosoma; species Schistosoma haematobium. Next base: position 2,598,482 of record NC_067198.1, read on the forward strand.
GTTACTGCAATTCGATCCTAGTTGTCTTACAATCATTGCTCGTGTGATTTAGGACCACGAAGTAGGCAATGTCTGGGTTTTGAATAGGGTATTTGAATGACATGGCTCAAAATCGTTTGTAATGGCTCAGGTGTATCCATTCTTCGTCTTCCATCAAACTCTAAGACTAAATTCTTCATAACTTCTATTTGTCCTTTCACTAATTTATTTTTTTGAGTTGTGTCTTCAGTGCCGATCTTTCCTACTATAATTAATACTATTACTACCTCTACTATTCGTGGATTTGGCCTGAAAACTTCATTTTCCTGTGCTAATGGGGTGTGGGAACTTGAATCAATATATATACATGCATGTTCTAGATGGTGACTGACTGCACGGAGGTGTGACGTCAGTAAGGTGTTTCCTCTAGACAACTGACATTTGCAGCGATGCCTCCTTCTCTCAATGAAAGGCAGGTAAGAAAAAATTATTCCTTCTATCTCCACTATTGACCCTTTTATGAATTTATAACCATGTGACAACAGTTCACGAAATGTTATTTTTAACCTGAAACTATGTTCTAAACTACTTATTGGAGCTTAGATTGCTCAAAATGTACGGCAAATCAAACAACAGATTTACTTCCCTAGGGCTTCAGAACCTCGTACCATCGATGTATACTGCCTCCGAAACATGCTTACAGGAAACAAGTATATGTCTAACTTGAGTATGACGCTGTAGTTATCTGACTTTTTAAGAATTGACATATTATCAGGAGACTCACTTGTTGACTTGAAATACCTAGATGCCAGTCTTATTTGGCAATTGTGCATCTTCCTTTAGATCTTACGTTGTAAAATTATCTCATACTTTTTTTATCCCACGAATTTATTCTTCTCAAATCGAAATGTCTATGCCGAATGTTCTTGATACATCAAGTAACATTCTCTTCAATAAAGAGAACATACCTGCATATTATGGTACTTGATGAAAGTGACATGTGCTTTCCATAGCTTTGACGTCGTTAGTTTAACCTTAGAGTCGCAGGTTACCGAGATATTCAAGCCATCATTCAAAGAAATTAATTCACACAGTAGTTTCGTTAATACAAACAATCATCTAAGGGACTTTTAAATGTAAAGAATGAAAATCTCGGCAATTTGTTTTGCGTAATAATATTTATTTCCTTCATTGGACCCCCTAGTTACTTGTTGATTTGGACGAATATATGAATTTTTCGCGGTTGTCAAGTACTTTATACCTATTCTTTGATAGGGGGAAATATTCTTTTCTTATGCTTTCACCTGAAGCAATAGTGGACTCTGATTGGATGCTTCAGTCCGGACGCCTTCCTCCGATAAGTTTTGTTTGTATCGACGAAGCACATTGTCTAGCCGATTGGTCCAATCATTTTCGACCTTCTTATCTTCGCGTATGTAATCTACTTCGGAAATATATGGGAGTTAATTGTTTTTTGGGTATGTATACGTATATATATCTTGTTAGTCTGTAAACTGACTTTTTAATCTATCGTACATTTAAACAGACTGTATCCGATCCTGATTTTCAGTGTGACAACAATAAATTGAGTCTCCCTTACACATACAGTACACATAGGAATAACAATTCTGCATATTTTTTATTGAAAGTCTAAACATAATTTCGGTTCATTTCTGGAATAATACTTTCACTTATAATGATTACTTAGTAGAATATAGCTGATAAAATTCTTAACAAATAGTAATCCTGGGAAAACTGCACTTATTATCTGGAAAATTTTGTTCAGGAGCATAAAACTGCTTTTTACATTGTTGTCACTTACCTGTGTGCCATGCAAATAAAAGCGAGAGAAACAGAAGAGGGAAGATCATAAAGCTGGAAATAATACTTCAACAGAAATGTACCGTTCTTTTGAGTATATAACCAATACTACCGGTTCGTCAGCGAGTGTGTGGCTCTGTACCTGGGTATAATTCTTGAAAAAATACTATGGATGCATATTTAATATAGGCTATCTGAAGTGTCAATAGCGTTTCTAAGTTGAATCGACTGATTATCCACCGTAAACATATATATTCGATGGTAATCTGTGTATGCATGAGGAGTTCAAACATTTAGGCCTATTATATATCATGGACGAGTATCCGATATTCTAATGAGGTCCTGCAAGTTCTATGGTCTCGATTTCTACAGTATATTGTGCAGGAAATCTCCAACACTCTATACAGTCACTGGTTTTGACGTTTCGCTTCAAGTCAAAGTGTCAATTTTTGACTAAATTCGCTTTGAAAATCGTTTATGTATTTGAAGGTTCACTAAAATTTTAAGGTATTCACAAGAGCAATGATGTCTCTATATGTCCTCCGGCTTAATGGATTGCCGTTGTAGTTCAGTTCATCAATGATTTCTACTGTCACTTTTGGACGAGCGTGGTCGACATCGTATTGCTAATTGGGGTACAGACTAGATATATTGGCACAAAGAAAAGTATAGGCAGTCAGTCCTCACTTCTGAATTGGAGGTCTTATAATGGAGATTGTTTTCCGCAGGTTCATTTTAAATGGTAATAATTTAAGACCAGGAATAAATTCTTAAATATTCGCCGCTGTGTTACCTGATATACTTCATCTGCATCTCAAGTGTGTTCTCAAATAGATCAAATTGTAATCAAAACTTTTAGGTGTAGATAATTGCCGTTTCTTTATTAATTGTCTGGATTCTAGTCATTCCGTATGTTGGGAGTTGTTTTTTCCTTTGTGGAATCATTAATCCTTACATGATGACGCATTTCGCTCCGTAAAATCGATTTTGTAATGTTTACCTTACAAAGCAATATAGCATTTGTCGCTAAACATTTTGCAAATTCCACGAAAGTCATCAGTTCAGATAGCCAAACTATGATAACGACCCCACATTCATGTTACTAATATTAAAATGATCATGGACCCAATTTCACGAAACCCAGACATAATGTCTATGACATAATCCGATAGAAATTTTCTGTACTAAAATGCCACAAAACACGGAACGTTTTACTTCAAATTCTTTTCACTTTACGAATAGAGACCACATTTCACTCAGCAAACTGAGTAAATTACAATTTGCATGCGTTATAAACCTTAAATCCATCAATTAACATTCACCTAGCATATTGATTGCCAGAGCCTATGTTCAATCGACACTCCTTAATAGGAATGACACTTGGTTCTTGATTTCACATTAATCTGAAAGTTAGTGCTTCAGTCACCAGCAATGTAGGACGTTATACAAATGTGAATCAGTCCAAGTTTTTATGGGATATCGGCTCACAAATGAAATTATCAACAATAGTGAAGTATTTGTAGCATTAGGAATAACAAAAGAGATTAGAAATATAGAAGACGAATTGAAGAATATGAATGAGTCTGCCGAATAAAAAGAATAAGGTGATTGCGGAATTCAGGATATGAAGAAAGAAAAAGGGTAAATTCCTTTGCATCATTGCAAGTGTTGTTTAATACAGTTAAGACGTTATTAACGTTAAACAGAAATATACACCGAATCATATAAGTTTATTATGGAATCTGTTAACGAATGTCAAAAGAAACGACCTATCTTGTCTAAAGTTCTCCCAGTTCTTTTTTAACTTGAGTCCTTGTTCATTTATGTTCAGTCAGTCCGCCACAACGTAGGACCAGGCACATATATGCATCGGTCCAAGTTGCCATACCTCATTAACACAACAAGATGAACACCGGATTCATAGAAGTAGTTAATTCAGTGGTGGTAATATACAAAAGAAAGATTGCCTATAAGGACATAGTACAGGCAGGAAGAATTAGTTGGTATAGAGAAAGAAACAAAGCGATTTTAATCTCTTGGTTTAAGAGAAGTCAAAGAGTGTATACATCGACGTCATTGTGATCGATTCTGAGTCATGTGACCTAGAGTCTCCAACTATTGGTTACGATAGTCACGCGGACCCGAACCAAGTAGTCTTCATTTACCAACATGGCTTAGACCAGAATTTAGTGACTTCAAGCACTGATGGTAGCTATTTGTTTTTGATAAATATTTTGTCATCCTCTCAATTTTCTGTTCTTTCAATTTCATACGAGTTGTGTAGAGATCATCTGTTTTAATGTATGTGCATATAGTTCTGAAAATACGGTAGTATGATTTAAGCCTAGATAACGTTTGTGTATTAAAGATGAAGAACAACTCAGGAAGTTTAGATTTAGTCACAGTTAGTAACAAGTAGTCCCTAATAACGTGTACATTTTGAACCAATCGTTGGTCAGTACTTCCGCATAGTTGTTTACTTATACGGAAGACTACCTGACATCCTTCAACGGCGTATATTTTTCTGCTTTTCATATATTTGATGCGCCTAAGTTTTTTATTTGAGATAGTGAGGACCAATTAATTTTGTTAGTTTACTGCATTTTGCAATTATCACGGAGTACAGTACTTCAAAATACCGTTATACCATTCACAGTTAATGGAATATTGCGAGAATAAAACTGAAGAATTTTATTTCATTACTCTCGTATGTACATGTTATTACTGGCACAAAAACACCTAAATGGGTAACCGGACATATCGCAAGTAAACTTAGGTAAGTAGGGTAGTTGATCTTCTTTACACGTTCACCGAAATCGTGGAAGAAATAATGATAATGGTTGATAGTTAGTGTCTTATCTTCAAAGAAATCCCAATGAAAATAATGTGTAATGTTTTGAGTTCCCCTCATTACCACTATTTCAAATACTGAAGTTTAAATCAATCTCTTAAGTACGTCAAATGGGCATTTATTGAATTCAAAAATATCTTACCACTAAATTAATTAACGTGACAAGTTCTGTTTCCAATTTTCGAGAAACGACTATATACGCAAAGTCGAATCAGTTGTCATTAGTTGGAAATACAACACTGTCATATCATTCTGAAGGTCTATCATGATAAATGTGACAAAGATAGGAAATTAATCTACCAGCTGTGTGTACAGTGTTATCTGTTATAATATGGAGCAGATTATGCAAAATACTCATAAGTAGTGGATCATGCTTTGTTCTGGCCGTAAGTCATGGCTTGGATCTTCATTTCGACAGACGAATAAGCACCGTATGTACTGGAGGCCAACAGGTACCGTGTTCACTGACAACTTTGATCGACTAAAAGCGATTAATTAGCGGAGGTTTACTAATGTTATCAGAATGTACACTTAGTTTTCATGAACTATCGCATACAAATGGTTCGTGAAATAAAATTAAAGGTATTAAAAAACTATATTACTCCGGTCCCAATAAACACTTTGGTTCGCCAATCGATCTTGAGCATATCACAAACTTTTTAGCTAGTCTGACTGTAATTTAGTTAAATATCAGTTACAGATACATGTTAGTGTGATGATGTCGTTCTAATCTCTCAGTAAACGTGTCGGTCATAGTTGAATTTTACAATTAACAGTCTTCAGTTTAATATGTAGGAAAGGTGAATTTTCAGCTGTCGAGAAATTTTTCATAGCAAACGATATAGTATCGAGTTTAATTCTTTTTATGATAGATCCTGTTTACTGGCAACACTTGTTGTCCTTTCCTCCAGTTTTAACATGTTTCCCTGTGTTTGATTCCTTGTATCATTTCGACTTAAAACTTCACTTATCATGGTTATGATGTCAGTAACTCGGTTTTTTATGGTACCTTTTTGTATATCAAGGATTTCGGCAACAACATTCCCAACTGTTAAGTAGCACGGCAGTTTTAATTCACTTCACATACATAAAATGTGACTCCTAAAAAATTGCTAAAGTTTGGCGAATTTCTTTTAGACAATATTATAAAAAACTTTGGTTGCCTTAATTCACTGAAATTTCGTTAGTGTTTTGATTTGAGTCGAGCTACCAAGTGCTTGTCAAATAATCACATCTCAGTTACAGTGTTTCTTCGATAAATGTGAGTTATCTAGTTTACTTGTGTTTTTTTGTTTATTCCAGGTCTTTCTGCAACTTGTACCCCAGATGTTATCACGAATATTTGTAATAATTTGCGAATTCATAATCCAACAAGGTTTGTTGGTGATACAATTAACGAAACAACTTTGCATCAACCTGGTTATGTTCAACCAGTGTTAACTCCTCTGCCGTCACACTTGACAATATCAGCATCAATGGATGAAAAAAAGGATGAAGCACTTTTGAAGTTACTAACAAGGAGACCATTTAATCAACTAACTGGAGGGATATTAATATATTGTGCAACTAGAGAAGAAACAGAGCATTTAGCATCATACATTCGTACAGCTTTGCAGGATAAAGTGGATCAGGTGATTTACTCTCGCTTTTCTACCATATACTATGCATACTACTGACTGTCGCCTTTTATTCCTTGTCATGACTACTTAGCATATTTATTATTAAAGAACAAAGGAATTAAGCTGGAAATGAATGATCTATCTAATGGGTCTCTGAAAGGTCGATAGCCATCTCCAAATACTTATTTCGTGTAGCTCATTTGTGACAACCTTTTTTATCAGGCGTAAAAAATATGTGCAGCAAACTAGTTACATAGTGGGGCCCAAAGTTATACATCCAAGATTATTATTGTCTTATGAAATACATGATTGAAAGACACCAATTATTTGACTTATCACCCATGTATGTTTATGTTAACCCTACTCATTTTTATAACTAGTTTTATAGAGCATTTGAATACACGAAGTGCTAAGAAATTAATTTGGAATCATTTTGTTTATTCCTTTTGTTTCAGGTTGGCCGTAGGCGTATGAGTTGGACAACAGCTGCATATCATGCTGGTCAAACGACAAGTGAAAGATCCCGTATACAAAAGAAATTTATGAGTGGTAAAATACGCGTTCTAATTGCCACATGTGCCTTTGGGATGGGATTGAATAAACCTGATTTACAAGCTGTAATTCATTTTTCACTTACGAAATCATTTGAAAATTATGTGCAAGTAAGCCAGAAACTTAATTTAACATAAACCTTTTTCTTGTTTACTGTTGAATATTTTAGAAACTACAAAGTATCATAAGCTTCTTATGACAATGAGCATGAGAACGCATAAATGCAGATACCCAATTGTGTGGAATTTAGATATGCTTGTTCGAATTGCTACAACAACAATACTGTCAAAACAGCATTGTCATCACATGAAACAAGGAGTCATCAGTATTCATTGTCACAAGCCTGTAGTTTACTAATATCTTATGATCAATGACTGGGTTTCAGAACTATACATAGAAGACTATTAAATATTACAACATAGAACCGCTTATACAATTCCTGCTCATTTTTGGTTGCAAGCAGTTGAACTATAAGCAGACTTTGATTCAGGCAAAAATACGATTATTTTGATCCATTTACTGTTGTTGTGCTTAGTGATGTAAAGATGGTTGTCAGCTATCAACTTTTGATTTTCTGTTTATTTCATTTTCGAGCCATTAGTTGTATCCTGTACTTCAACAATAAACTTAGTACTCATAGGATATCGCTTAATCCGTTGTTTTTTAAAAAATTTAATCCATTAGTTATATATTCTTATGCTCTTTGTATTTCCAGGAAATAGGTCGTGTAGGACGTAAACAACAGGCCTCATATTGTCATGCATTTCTACCCTCCTCTTTAATGAATGATCCACATGAAGCGAATCATATAAGACGACATATTTTTGCTAATCATATTGATGCTGTATTATTGAAACGTTTACTTGGATTAATATTTAAAGATTTTCATTGTACATGTCGGTTTATTGAAAATCACAAAGAAAATCCAATGTCATGTCAAGGTCATGTACATGCAATCGATCTACAAGTCATCAGTGAACAAATCGATATAAAACCTGAAAGCTTAGCTACGATATTAGCCTACATAGAATTAGAATCCAACAATCCAATAATCTCGTTACTGCATTCTGGTTATGCTGTAAGTGTATATTTTTATTCTTATACTTTTATCTACAATAAATAATCAGTGAATATTCAAATCTAAGTAAAGACTATAACTCGGATACCATTTGTAAGTTCATATTATATATGTAGATTCAGTAAATGGAAACTCTACATGAATCTGATTGTTGCCCCCAAATGCCCTGGTATGGCCGAGAGTGGGGTGGACCCGCACTCCCTCTCGAAATACTCTCACACGGCCACGCGTATACAGCCTCTGCCAGGGAAGTTCTACTCACTACCTTCTCGTAGTAGGGGTGTTGTTTACAAAATGAGAGGACGAAAAGTGAATGTCCGGTGCTTTAACCGGATCCCAAACCAAATCAGTGGTGCACATGGGCCCCAGTATCCTGAGGGAACAAATGGTGTACGAACCAATTGTTGGTCACCGGCTTCCATGGGACTGCATCTCCTTACGATGCTCCACTGCCTTGTGGATCAGACCCTCAGGTCGAAGGCTCGGGGTGTGGCCCCCTAAGAAAACCACCTGCTTCGGTTTGGGCACCCGGGCAGTATCACAGCCCTCACACATATCAAATGAGATTTGTGTGGCGCATATGTAGTTGGTGCCTCTTTGTACTAATATCTATGTGTTGAAATAAAATAAAATAAATAAATCTGATTGTTGCCGTTATGTGTTCATTGTTTAAAAAAATTCGAATTTCGTTCTCTTATCCAATGTTCGACAAATTATTGTCAACTACACACTAAAGATGCTTGTAAAAATGTCGCATATAGTCATGGTTATACAGCTTCGAGAATCCTTTCAATTTAAAGGTATTTACTCACTTCTTTTTTCTTTTAATTATTGATTATGGACCTCATCATGCAACATGATAGCAATGTTTTCGACATAACTCACTAATCCATATTTCTCGATGCTTTCGTATACTTCTCAACTGTTCTCTTAGTGGGTCAAAATAGTAATTGTTCTGTAAATATTTTCATTGCTCAAACAAAACTGAAAGCCACAGTCATTCAGTTAAGCTTCATGCACTTAATACTAAGTTTGTTAATACTTCATTATTGTGTCACCTTCAGCAATTACTGCTTATCTGTATTCTTAGTTGAATATTCTACACGTTTTGTTAATTAGGTTGTTATAATTGCTTATATCTTACTTTTCAGATGGCTACTGTTCACTGCTATGGAGGTCAATATGAGATGGCTTATGCTTCCCAACGTTGTTTAGCTGTTTCAGGTGCTCTTAGTTTATGGAAAAGTGAACAAACGAAGGATTCACAAACCAGAGACGAATATCCTAGGCAGTTGAAATTAAATTTACCACAACTGTTTAATCGTTGGGGTTGGAAGCCAAATGTGGTGAAACAAGAGTTAAAAAAATTGGAATGGGATTATTCCAAGAGCAATAATCCCACCGCAATGTCTAGTAAAATTCATCGTACTGGGATAAATATTGATTTTTCACATTGGAGTTCATGGCTATGGATTCATGGGTCTGAAGTACCAATTACGAATGAGCGTTTAGATACTTGTTTGGTCTACTTGAATAATCGCCTGCAACAAGCTGAGGAAGCCGCTTTGCTTAGTATAGAACAATTAACATTGGCTTTAGGTGCTGTCGCACAACCGTGTCTTCAAGACATCTACCCTGAAGAAACTAACGATGATTTAGAGAGTCCTAAACCTGTTTGCAAAAAATATAGTGAACAGTGGTCATCTGTTGTGCACGAAATCATCAAATCCCATTTTTCCGGTACTAAAAACAATTTACGAAATGATAAGTTAGTACTTATTGAGAACTGTCAATCTCGATATCATTGGCCAACAGTTGTAACAGACGCTCAGGTCAGTGTGGATATTCCGTATTTTTTAACAGCTCATTGTTTACATATACGTGCATTTATATTGATTTTACTTTTAATAGGTAGTTAAAGTAGCTAAGAAATACGTAATTTCCTCACCGTAATTCAAAATGATCAAATTAGTTAATCAAGGGTAATGACAAGTTTGTTAAATGTTTCTACATTCCCATTTTTAATAGACTTAAAACTACAGACAAATAGTTACCCAATTTGTCGTCATATAGATTAAGTTAATATTTTTCCTTATATGGTCTTCCAGAAATAACGGTGGCGTCCATCTTCTTTATAAAACTATCCACTTTAATGTAAACATGGTATATAAACGAAAGGAACCCTTTATGATCACAGGATAGCACTACAATAATTTCAATCCATTAGATATGTTAATTCTTCTTTCGTTAAGATTGCCTTACAGTGTTACTCAGTTCATTGTGGATTAGGGTATTACACAAATACAACGTAACATTTAAGAGGAGAAATAGGGATAGTGTCAGTTTTCATTTATCATCTAGTTTAACTGTCGTGAATAGTCACAATATAAACGCATAAATATTGCGGACCAACATGTGTCTTTTAGTTTCTTCTTTAGTTGAACTATTTGTTATGACACACTAATCATTATGTAAACCTATTTTACTGAAATTATATTAATAAAATATTTGATTAAAACGGCATATATGTTACATGACGTAGATTTTTCTGTTCTTTGTTATTATTTTTGTTGGTCAAAGATCGCTCAGGTACAATCTACAGTTAGAAACTTTTTACATGTATATGAATCTAATCTTGATCGAAAAATCACAGGTCGGACAATCGCTAATATATTTCATGGGATATCGACTCCTCACTTCCCTGCAACTACATGGTCATATTGTCGACGATTCTGGAAAGTTCATTTGGATATTGATTGGCCAACTATTAAGAAGATTGCTACCCAAGAGTTACTAACTCATTTTTCATGCACCTAAATAATTTATTCACACCATTTGTAACATAGACACTGATTTTAAAGAGTGAATCACTGTACCAATAAATAAACATATGAGTAGTTACTAAATTAACAGTTATCTAGTCATCTTAATATTTAGAATCAAACTTAACGGACAGGGTTACCAACCTGAGACGAAACTATTTAGGTTTGGATCCCAAAATGTATAACATTTACGCAAACTTTGGTGAGTTCTACTTCCTCTAGTAATTTCCAACCGGTGCACTCCACCTGGATGTACAGAGTTGGAGAGAAGGATGTACAGGACACATGTTTTCCATGGAAGAGCAGGAATGAAATTTAGAGTCGGTTTTTATTAAAGTTACATTAACGCTGACTATTTTTAAAATGAATAATTGGTACATTCAGATTACCCCCTCACTGTACACAATTTAATTCGTTAAAAGTTGGTCCTATCAGTTACGGATACCACTGGTCGTGAATTGTTTTAAAGCATAAACGAACAGAACCTACCCTTGGATACGTAGCACTAATTACTTTGAGTAACTACCCTACTTCATGCATTACATTTTAGAAAAGTAATTACTAGTGTGTGGTATCACTACTACAAATAAGAAACATCAGTACTTAACGTGAATTAACATCGACCGCTATGTCGTCCACTTTAGCATGCGACATCGCGAAAACCTTGAGTCCTAGTGACATTATTTCGAAGTGGTCTGATAATAATTTATCTCGACCACGAAGTGGTTTTAAGCAAACTACTGAAGTAGTTGTGCGATATCATTTAAATGTGACATCACACCATCCACAGTAACATGCACATATAAACACTAGTCTCTCACACTTGGGTGAGGACCTGATTTATATTAAAATGTATTCGGACTTCGAACTAGATCACATGAACAACCAGGAAACCACAGACAACATGCACACTAACTAGTTAGGCGTCAATACAGTAAAGAAAACGATGAGCGACGCTTCGTTAAGACAACACTAACTTCATTTGAAGGTAGGGTTTTATTTACTTTTGCAAAAGTAATATTAATCAAGTTCAGTAAATAATTCAAACAATATACATGGATATCTCGAAGATTTAGGAAGAAAAGCACATACCAACTAATCGTTTGGAGTGGACGAGTGCTGTGGAGATGTCAGCATAGGTCTCTGGTGATTTTGTTGGGAGAGTATTCTGTGCACATGAGCCTCAAGCAAATCAACATGCTTCTCTGCATTAGTTAGTTTACTGTCCAGATGAGACAACTTTGTCCGACACGAAGAGTCAAAGCGATTGAGGAAATTTACTAGGCTTTTAATATTTGTAGTAATCACATCAATCCTTTCGCGGTTGCCCCAATCATCTTTAATTTCTTTAGCAGCCCTAAAGGTCGAAGCCATCCATGTACCGGGACTGTCAAAAATGTTAGTCCTGTGTCCAATAGGTTTCAGTTTACGTGTATACCGACTGAGTTTGTCTCATGTTGTTTCGGCACGATTCTAGATATTTGGTAGTGTGTGGCTCGACTTCAAGAGTGAGTAGATATCAATGTGTAAGGTTTTTCATCAGAGACAGATATGGAATTTCGTTGGATGAATTTACATCCCAGTCCATCCACAACTTTTGAATCATCTGAATGTCCATTGGGGTAACGTCTAACCACCCCACTGGACTAATCACAAATATTTTTGTAGTAATTTGTTAATTTCCACATCTTGCTTAGGTGTGTTTGTCATAGATGTCAAATTTGTAATTAGGACAGAGGGCCTACGGACAGTTTTATTCCTTTTCTAGTATATTTTTGAGAGTGTATAGTTGTCTCTTGAGTGTGTCAGTTGAAATTGCGTACACCACTGCTTTGTGTAGCATGTTCCAAGAATTTGTAATTCAATTTGAAAACCTGTATGCCAAGAGTATTTTTTTCATTCTTTGCTTTTATAGTCGCTTCATATGTTCACTGAAATGTCCCAATCTAGTGAGAAGAAAAATAAAGTATGTATTAGATCCAAAACCATCTCTTAGTGTTTTATACATCAAAACCAGATCACCTCTTAATCTGCGACAAGACAGAGTAAAGAAGTCTAGCTTTTCTTACCACTCTTTGTATGGTAAACCTGGGAGTTCTTGAACTGCACGAGTAACTGCCCTTTGTACGTTTTCCAGAATATCCGGGTTACATTATAAATAAGGGCTTGCGGACTGAAGTCAGTTTTCAAGCCTGGTTCTCACTACGGGTGTGTATACTGTAGTGAATATGGTAGTATCTAACTTGGTGAATGCTCATCTGAAAGCCCATAGGGTTCTAAACCCCTTGGCTGCAGCCTCCTGGCAGTGTGTCATGGTTTTATTATAATGACTGTCACCACGAGACATTTGTGAGATCGGACCATGGATACAGGCACTTCACCTGTGCTGTACCTATTTACCTTCTTATCGCCAATGTTCGTTTAGACACATTTTGCGCATTGATAAGCATCAGCCACTCATTAGACTGTCTAATCACCATATTAAAGTCTGTCTGAGGTGCGCGTGCATCCGCGTCACTCGTTATTTTTCGCCAGATTTTTACATCAGAGTATAATGACATTAGAGACGCAACTATACTTCGGAGATAAATAACATACAGTACATAAAGCAAAGGATCTAAGACAGAACCTTGCGGTACTCCACCAAATACTGATCTTCTGGTTGGGCTCTTCGAATTTACTCTTACGTTCTGCCTACGACCTACCACGAAATCCTGGAGCTTTTTTAGGAGACGCATGGCAGAGTTAAGCCTTTCCAGCTTCGATTTGCCTCGGGATTCTGGGGTCTAGCTCATCCAGTCCTGTCGACGTTTCCATGTCTGAGGTGCAAAAACCTCACGTACATTGTCTTGATCAAAGTCCGCCGTTAGCAGATGGTTTGCTTAGTCTCCGGGCCTAGATCTTAATCTGGAGGAGGCTCCTTAGTGGAAACTACCCCTAAATAGTTCGCCATAGCATCTGCTTTGTCCTGATCATCCTCTATCTTCCGGTATCCACTACTTTCATTAATTAGGTTGTGAATCAAATGCTGCATCTTAATTCTGTAATTTATTTAAGAGAATTTTCTCTTAGGCTCCTTGATTGCTGATAGTGCCAATTACATTTCATATTTTCGCTGTGCTTCCCGTGTTTATTATACACGATTTCTTACCGACCTGTAGCGTTCCATTGTACTTCCTGCATCAAGGCTGGTGGCAACGCTCCAACGTTCCAGCAAATGTCGAATATCCCGGCCCATCCAGGAACGGACGTGCTTCGTTTTTGGGACGGTCCAGGGTTTATTTGTATTAGTGCATGCCTCGTCTACTGATTCCTTTGAGTCAGTAATTCAGTTTTCAGCCGATGCTGCACAGCTTATCGCCTCAGAGTCTGCCATCCATGTGTTAAGAAGCGCTGGCACAACTATTTGACAGGCCATCTCAGACATAAAGTTGAATATGACGACTACCTGATCACTTCTCCTTAGAGATGGAAGGAAAGTCATTTGACCGACATCATCTCCATGTAACGCTGTGTGCGTCAGCAGTAAGGTTTCAATTATAGTCTGCCGTCGCACTATCAACCGGGACGCTGGTTGATTGCAATGTGAAAATAATGAAGTGATCGTTTGTGTAATAATTGAACGACGATTGTTTGAAGAACTCACTTAATAAATAAAATAATTAGTAAAGCAGACAGTTTGATAGGATCAGAGAGTGTGAATATAAGGAAGACAGAAATGTTTGTAAGAGAGGTAGATGTAATTATGTGATATGGATTAACGATGACAATTAGTAAGTTTAGAGACGTGCACCAGACAAAGCCAAACTAATCAGAGAATGGTAATCCATGACTAACTAATTGTCAAGTCTCTTCTTGTTAGCAATGTTCTGGTGGGATGTTTGTGTTGAAGCGAACTTGCGAACTTAGTATGTTGTGTGTAATTGTTAGATTACCTCTTATCTTGCTATAGCCGAGTGTGAATAGTCCCAAATCTTCGAGTCCAAGTTGTATTCGTATAGAGTGAACAGATAGACTTACATTGCCTCGATTTCAAATTGATTTAAGCTAGCTTGGTTACTAGCGAGAGATCGCGCTTTGAGTAGATAGTCGGGAGAGGATGCTCATGCGGAGCGTGAGTGCCTTATACCGACTGGAGTAAGCAAGTTGTTTGAATCACTCGAGGAACAATGTTCACGACATGGAGTTTTCATAATTTATGTTTTAAGCTGCCTGTTTCTCAATTGCTGTAACGTAATATTTAGGCTTATTTAGTCTTTTATCGGCCTCCATATATTTGTGTCCTTCCCATATGTGTGTACCATTGGGCTAATTCTTCTTAGAAATTTAATAGAAATCAGGGTGATCAATGAACCTAATATAGTAGAGCATTCGAAAATTTCTATTTGTGTTAGACTCTCCTTTACACCTATATGAGGCGTCCTGAGCCTCACTTAAGTCAGGATCTTCACTTTTCAGGTGTTTTCACTACTTCTGGTGTATTGATTATACAGGCACTGTAACCGCTACTCCTGACGTTGTGAGAAGACAATTTGGTATGACTACTTCATTGCTGTTCCAATGACCGTTCGAAACTTAAGCACGGCCACACTTTGGAATGCTCAGTTTTGTTGTGCGTGATGTCTTTTAAAGAGGCACGAATATCTTGGGCCAAATACAAAGACGGGCAACCTAGTTGGTCATAGGGCTAAAAGATAAGTCTTAGGAGGATAAACTCCAAAATCTGAGATTTTTCTCGTTGCGCTACAGGACAATAATTGGTGATCTGACGATGGTATACAAAAAATCGAGTTCACCGAGCCAACTCGACAAACGGCATTTTAGCAGGTCATTAACAGAACGCTTCTCGAAAGCGTGCGCAACAGATGCGTACAGCCCAGCGTGCTCTCACTTTTTCTCATCAAGAGTTGACCCCACCTGGAATGCTTTCTCAGACGAAGTGATCACGGCCTTTATCAGTGGATAGCTCTAAAAAGAGACTTGATAAACACGTAGTCATCAGTGGATTATCATCTGACAGTCATCTCATTAATTCCCACGTTTATCATTAACGCATATCAGTAACTACTTCCGTTATCTCTATTTATTACCGTCGACTTCAATTTAATTCCTTCAGTTCCGTCTTATCACTGACCAATTACTTAGCCTGTTTGTTATTCTGGAAATAATTATCTTCTCTCATAACTCGAATTATCACCATTATTTTCTCATTGCAACCAAACAAACCTCCGCCTATTATTGTGATAGCTGCTGGAGGATGGAAGCCGGACTGTTTTAAGACAAACGCACTCATACAAGCAAAATGATATACAAATCTACAAGTAAATACCAAAACGACTAGAATTAGTGCAACTGAGTGGCTAGACTGCCACTCACCGGAATTTACGTAATACTTGGAATCGTACCAAAACAACAAAAAACCAACGCAAAGAAACCAAATAGCTTATACAAACTGGTGAAAAAGATATTAGATATACTAAGCACTGGGTTTGTTTAGATTTTGTTTAATTATTCCAATATCTTATGTGTTGGTAGGATAAGACGCTCAGCTCATTGAAATAGTCTAATTTACAACTTGAAATTTATTGACTTTGTGAATCAATACAACTGACTGTCACTAGTAAAAAATTAAAGAAAATCGTCTCATAAGGTTAACGATCACCCTTAAAAGGAATTACAGGCATCCGTTCAAATATTATTATTTGATCGAATTCGATCAAGTTATATATATATATATATATATATATATATATATAACTCATTAGATCAATCTCTTTAGAGGTAGATCCAGTGTGCGATCTGGATTATCAGGTTGCTTTCTTGAATAGTGTTCTATGACCCTCTCCATTTGCAGAGATTTCGTAATTAGAGGCTATTTAGAGGTTGTATGCGTGCTCACTCAGTTACCTACTTGCGTTTCTTATTGTTCTTTTCTCTTCTAGATCCTCTAGTTTGCTTGGTTTATGTTACGATCTTTAACCAACAAAATATCTTCAGAACAAATATCAGCCTATAAACGATCTAAAGCCTGTTAGTAGTATAACAGCAATCGAAACGTCAATTTATAATTCCTAACTCCTTCATTTATAAAAATGAGTGTTCCGTAAGTTTTATCATACAATAATTCTTTTTCAGTTCTATTCGGTTTAAGTGCACTATGAACAATACGATTCTTGATGTCCTAAGAAACCGTGGGTGGATTGAGGTTTGCAGGTAACCCAATAATTACTAAGTATGAATAAAAAATATCCACCTTACCAATGTAAATTGTCGAATGCATGAGCTTGAATCTTATGAATCATTTCTTTTACCTTCGACAAACGCTCTTAAAGGAAAAAAACTATCCGATTACATACTATTTGGTGGTTTAGTCCATTACAGCATACTGTATTGACTTGAAATACTGAACATTCACCGAACTAGTCGATGTATTCTTTATATATACAATGTTCTCATGAATCACTACCTTGCTTCTCGGCTTTACTGAACGGTTTCGTCAGTATAATACTTTTTATATTTCGGTCTTCATTGGTAAGAATATGAGATCAAGTCATCTCTAAGCGAATTGTATTAATCTTTGCCATTTGCAGTGCTGCGAAGATTTACCCTCGTTTTGAATATACTGACAAAAGATGGTGGTATTACGTTTCGTAGAAGACAATTTCACTCTTTAATGAGAAAAATAAGACTCTAGATGTAGACTATTTTATCTCGATTTTCACACTATCTGAGAGTGTCTTCTTAGATAATCAGTCCTAGATACAATGAGAAAATCGATCATCCTTTAGTCTACCCTTTAAGCTACTATTAGATCACCTTGTATCTTGTATTCCTTGCTGATAAGCGACTATTAAACTGTAATAATTAGTGAATTCTCTGGTATTATACAAGTGAAAATATTATATAAGTTGTGTAACCGATCACCTGGATTAATAAGCCTCTATGATAACTGATTATGAATCTGGATTTCTTGTTTAGATTCAAATATTCAATGATTATCAAAGGACAGGAATGGATAATTTGACGACGTCAATCTGTGCACTTCTTTACAAAGTTTTTAACACAAACCAAGCTTAAATGAACCTATTCAAACGTAAATGACTGTTCTATATGATTTTTGTAGTTCATTTATAAATTGGGAAATTAAAACCTGATTACCGGACTTAGTTAACGCTTCTCATATTGTTTGACTGATTACACTTTACACGTGAGCTACATAATTTTATGATTGAGTCATAAATAAATAAGTACATGTTAATGGTAAACATATATTACAGTAATATTAGCCCAGTGACTTTACCTTTTTCCACCTACGATAAAACAAAGTTTTGATTTCACTCAGGAAATATTTTTGAGGGAATATAAGTGAGTATTTTTGTACATCACAAATAGAAATTTATTCTAAATGGCTATTGTATTCATTATTTTTTTACTTTTTACAGGGAAGAAGAATGTGATTTCTTTTGGTGTGATCCCATGACAATGAAAGAGTTATTTGATCACGGATTAATGGGCAATATAACGAAGATTTGTCATTTTCGGAATCACTTTGAGGTATGTTGTAGTAAAGTATATGCAGTTTGGCTTCGTGTACGTGTAGTAATATTTCAATAAGGGCTTGGCGATTTCAAACATGATATTGAACAATGTTTGTTCATTCCAGATGATTCACGGAACGAGTATTGAAGAATTTAGAACTTTTAAAATATTTTTTTCACTAATGTTTTTTGTACTTTTATCACATTATTACTGAGTAATTAGACCACTGTACTTTTATGTCCTATTTATTATAAGCTTCCGTTTGATCCATATCAATCATTACTGTACGGTTTGCTCTTAAATTACTCCTAATCAATTATTTACAGTTTTCCCGGTTCATATCTACTTTTGACTAAGCAAAACACAATCCATAAGGTTGTTTCAGTTAACAGAATTAATGTAGTATGTAGCTAGTCTTTGTCAACCATGAATACTCATAAACTATATTTCTAGGAACAGATGAAGTCGGCGATATAAGGTTCATTGTATTTCCATTAATATCTTACTGTAATTCAAAATTTAATCGTCGTGTGTTTGATTGTACTCATATCTGTTGTTTATTGTCAGGTGGTAATTCATTTGTAAGTGTTTTATTCTTCCTGTTGTTGATGTAAAAGATTGCGATTGATTTGTCTTTTTGGTATGTATGCATCCTGAACAGATTGCTTCAATGTAACCATAAAGCACAGACGTTTCCAATCAGAGTTGTACAGTGGCTAGCAGCAAAATCCAGAACATGTGATCTGTTCTAGTTGAGATTCACCGCTTGGACGTACCTTCATCTCAGTGTTAGTGTTCAGGTCAAAACGGGAACCAAGTACCTTCCGCTTCAAACACCAACGCGTTAGCCAGTTAATTATTGAGTGCAGAATTAATCACAAAGATAGGTACAAAATAATTAGTAGACTGAAAATAACTTATTTATTTGTGGTATGGTTATCTTGCTTCATATACAGTGCTGGCATTTACAGATGTACAAAGCCTTATTTTGCAAATTCATCACATCATTTTCCCACAAACTCTCGGACACAAAATTTGCAGATTATGGTTCCTCGTTATTTTAAAATTAGCTTTAATTTAGTAGACATTGATGGTTAGTGATTATTCTTTGACATAAGGATGCCTATAGCCTCGATTTTTCATCTCAATTAAGATATGTTTACGTGTCTTATTGTTGTTTTACATAATGACTCAAAGTTTATTAGCATGAACATACGATATGATATCTGTGTATTATAAGAATTAACTGAATAGTAAATGATTTCAAAGTTTTGATAATTATTTACCCTTAAATAAAAGCATACATTTGTTTGAGTAAAACAAATGCTTAAATAGACCGTAAAATAGCCTTTAATTCTTATGTATTCAGAAAGATACAAGTGAGAAGACCGGCAGAAATTTGTTCAGCTGTATAATAATATGGGTATATATATAGGTTTTATAATGTAGTTAGATAACTATTAAAAACCGGGAAGTATTAAGCAAATGTTCCTTTCTAGTACAGAACTGCTTAGCAGAGCACATTCACGACCCAACTGGGGACCAAACTTGAGAGTTTCAGGTCTCATAGCCAGTGCTCAACCTCTAAACCACTTAGCAAGAATCCAATAGTTTACATATCTAAACATCAGCCAGTTGTTCATATTGAGCAACAATCTTTCCATACCATTAGCGAGTGACTGATACGTCAGTGCTTTTTAGTTTTCAATGGTTGTCTAAGTAAGTTCAATCCATGATGTTAATCGTAAAAGTTAACAATCTTGACGAATCCTTGTAATAAAAATAACGATTTTCTAAAAAAAAATACTTCTGTTTAAGATCGATTAATGCTCTATTTCCTGTATTACATTGATATAGTGGAATATTTGTCCTCGTTCATTTAAAAGCAGTTACAGCATAATGAAATATCATACAACCAACATAACTTATTCACTTGGTATTGTTTTACTTGAATCTACCCATTGATGTTTAGGACTGCAATTGATCAGTCTCTTATTGGCATATGTGCATCCAGTGCATATTGCCTCGATATTGCCTTAATTTACAAGCATTATAAGGAAGGATGGATAGTGATTAGCAGTGAAATTCAGGACGCGCGTTTTGTCTTATTCGGGACTCATCAGCTGGATGTATTTGCATCTCACCACATTGCATAAGCAAATGGCTATCACGACTCAGTAGTTGAGTGGATAACACGATGTCATTTGAAGTGAACGGCACTGGGTCCAAGTCTCAAAGTGAACATCAACTCTGAGATTTAGAAACATCCAGTTGACAAATCACAAATAAGACAAATTGTCGTGCATCCTGGATTCCACTGCTAGCCACTATCCAACCTTAACATTAATTTATTTGGTAAAATGTATTTTGTTAAAGTAGAAACATAAGAACTAAAGCGCAAGTAGATTTTATCTAGTGATTAGTTCACGTAAATATCTCTGATTTTATAGGAACGTAATCTTTTCATAAATAACATGATCATTTATTTCACTGATTGAAGTCATGAGTCAATTGAAGCTAGACCACTATGGAAAACGTGGAAGCACTGGACGGCCGTTTCGTCCTAGTATGGGACTCCTCAGCAGTGCGCATCTACAATCCCGCGCCCCGCGTGATTCGAACCCAGCACCTATCAGTCTCGCGCCAGGTGCTTAACCAACCAGACCACTGAGCCGGCCGTCATCCACCGTTGTTAATGTCTAACTTCAACCAATCCATGAAGTTGCGCCACCGTGGAGCAATGCTAGTGTTCAGTTATATGTGTTCCAGTGCAATGACGATTATACAGTTGGTGTTACAATCTTGAAAAACCGACGCCGATGGTTTGGCCATGTTTTATGAATGTCACTTCAGTGAACTCTACACTGAGCATTATTTTCCGATGCTAGGGCGGGATGAGAATAGCGGCGACGTGGTCAGTTGTAAATTACTCTATGTCATGAAAGACAGCTTCATTGAAACGGTACCTATCAGTGAATGATTCCTCTCAGTATCACCGAGCCGGCAATTAACGGTATTAATATCTGACCTCAACCAATCCACGATATTATGCACCGCTGAGGAGTCACATACTAGGACGAAACAGCCGTTCAATGCGTCCAGGTTTTTCATGGTAGTCTAGCCTCAATGGACTCATGATTTCAATCAGTGAAATTTCTAAAAATCTCCACAAAACCCCTTTTTGATCATTTATTGTATAGATTAGTTCTTGGGAGATAGCTTAGTTACTAAATGTTAATAATTTCGCATAGTGATAAGTACACAGATTACTTTCAGTGTTTTTTTTTTTAACTCTTTGATATCATATGAATACTATAAAGAAAACTTTCATTTCATTTCATTTCTTTTTTTATATTATTAGCTTACACGTAAAAATTTAATGGTTAAAAATTTGAAACGTTTAAAACGTAAATGGGAAAAGGAATATAATAAACAAGAAAGTCAAATGTAATAGATTCAATTATTATAGATCAATACACATTTGTTCCTTTATAGATTGGATTTTTTCCCAACAACATTTGAACTTCCAGTAAGATTCTATCAACATAACTCTAGTCAATAATTTTTTTTTTATATTTAAAGATGGAATATCATATGTTTATTGAAGAATTTCGTAAATATCCCGGTTCTATATGGATTATGAAACCGATTGCTAAATCACAAGGCAAAGGAATATTTCTATTTCGTAAATTAAAAGATATTGAAGCATGGAAACGTACTGGAATGGTACTTTGTTTTGTTGTTGTTGTTGTTTTTTTATTGTAAAAATCATGTTCCATAGAAATTTGAACAACAAACTGTTGGTGATATACAAAATCGTGAACTACCTGAAACTTATGTTGTATCAAGATATATCACTAATCCATATTTGTTATGTGGACGTAAATTTGATTTACGTGTATATGTTCTTGTTACATCGGTAAGTGATTTTCATGTATCATTATGGAATTGGATGTTGTCTTTTTTTCTCTAATAGTTCAATCCATTGAAGGTTTGGGTTTATAGAGATGGATTTGCTCGTTTTTCCAATACAAGATTTTCATTAGATTCTATTGATGATCAATGTATCCTTTTGAATTGATTCTATATTATGTAACTATTCTAGTATTTTCAGAAGAGGATTTGTGGAGATTTTTAGAAATTTCAATAGTTGATATCATCAGTCAATTGAAGCTAGACAACCATGAAAAACTTGGGAGCACTGGACGGCCGTTTCGTCTTAGTATGAGACTCCTCAGCAGTGCGTATCCACGATCTCGCCCCCCGCGAGATTCGAACCGAGGACCTAACAGTCTCGCGCTCAAGCGCCTAACTATTAGACCACTGAGCTGGTGGTCTAGCCTCAATTGACTCATGATTTCAACTATTGAAGTTCATAAAATCTCCACAAAACCCCTTCTGATAATAATCATCTACTAACTAGTGACTGACTTCAAGAGGCATTTCCTGAAGATTTAGAGAGAAGCCTTGATCAGTGGAGTTCAATCAGGTCTGTTGTGAGATATCAACCCACTAAAGACAATGGTGCACGGTGGTGCAATTTCGTAGATTGGATGAAGTTAGACATCAACACCGTTAAATGACGGCCGGCTCAGTGGTCTAATGGTTAAGCCCTCGCGCGCGAGACTGATAGGTCCTAGGTTTGAATCACGCGGGGGGGATCGTGGGTGCTCACTGCTGAGGAGTCCCATACTAGGACGAAACGGCCGTCCAGTGCTTTCAAGTTTTCTATGATTGTCTAGCTTCAATTGACTCATGATTTTAACTATTATAGTATTTATTCCCAATTGTTTTCGTCATATATAGACAGTATAGGGGAAGGATATGATGTTTAGATGTGTTGGGTTGTTTAAGAAAAGCTGTATTTGGTTGATTAGAAACTGAAACCATGATCATAAAGTGTTCACCAACAGTCTCTTACCCTTATTAACATCGTATTAGGAAATCTATTGCGAAATCTAATTTTTATGCCTGGGAATCTTCTAAACAATTCCATAGACTGTTGCGTGTAGAGTCCTAGCCTCACTATAATCAAAATAGATAAGTTATATATTTACAGCCTACAAAACAAACACATACAATTAATGGGAAATTTCCCACCGTCAGTGCCCCCAAATGCCCTGGTATGGCCAAGAGTGGGGAAGGCCCGCCCTTCACCTCGAAATGCTCTCTCCACTGCCTTGTGGGTCAGACCTTTGAGTCAAAGGCTTGGGGTATGGCCCCCTATGAAAATCAGCTACTTCGATTTGGGCACCCAAGCAGTATCACAGCCCACACACAAGTAAAATGAAAAGGACGATATTTACTAAAAATTCTATCCACGCTTCCATTAACAGTCAAACAATTCACATTATTATTATTATTATTATTATTATTATTATTATTATTATTATTATTATTTACTACGTCATTATTCACCCTTTTTTATTACCACTCTGTCTATACTTATTTTTCGACTTATACAGCAACTCGCCTGTAGTGGAAATTCGGCTCTGTCTAAACATTCTTGAGTCACTGCCTCGTTGAAAATTGTATGCTACCAACAAATACAAATACTGAAGCAGTTTATCTGAAACCACGTGCGCCATTCAAACAGGCTGCCTTCAACGTTCGCACACTTATGCAGGTGGGACAACAGACAGGGCTGGCTATGTGTTTGAAAAGTCTTAATATCGACGTTTGTTGTCTATCTGATACCCGTTTTCAAGACTCTGGTGAATTACTACAAATTCGCTCTCCATCTGTCACTTCGATAAGCTTGTTTTACGTGCGCTTATCTGGGGACCCTGTGGCATCTTTGTCTGGTCTTGCTGGCGTTGATGTCGCAATGAGCGCTAGAGCTGAAGCAGCACTAATCGATTGGATCCTCATTAACAGTCGGTTATGTGCTGTTAAATTAGAAAGTCCCATTTAAGTGAGAAGAAATCAGAGTGAGAAAGATGTCTTTTCATCATCGCCTATGCTCCGACAGATTGCAGCCCGGATGCAATCAAGGATGAGTTTTACCACCAGTTATCTGTTCTTCTCCAGAAAGTGCGTTCGACAGATATTGTAGTACTAGCCGGAGACTTGAATGCTCAGGTCGAGCATCTAGGCACAGAAGAGAGTCGTTTAGGTGGCCGATGGGGACTTGTTGGTCGCAGGACAGATAACGGGGACCGTCTACTGCAACTGTGCACAGACCACGACCTGTTTCTGGCTAGCACTTACTTTCGGCACAGTCGTCGCTGATGTGCCACCTGGCGTCCTCCCTCTGCATCTCAAACCTAGACTCAGATTTATCACATCGCGATCAGCTACCGCTGGCGTGGTTGTGTACAAGACTGCCGCTTATTTTGGAGTACCAATATGGACTATGATCATGCCCTGGTTCGCGCCAATGTTGTTTACAAAAGTCTGGGAACTAGAGAGTGTACCGATGTCATGGAATGAGTCGTTCCTGTAACAACTATCGGGGGATCAGTCTACTTCTGATTGCGTCCAAACTGTTGGTTTCTGTCATACTTCGTAGGTTGTTCAAAACCCGAGATAGATTGACTCGCGAGGAGCAGGCTGGTCTTCGTTCTGGTCGAGAACGTATTGATCACATCTTCACCCTCCGCCAAATGTTAGAACGCCGTCATACTTAACAAAGGCCATCAATCGTAGTGTTTCTTGACATTAGGGTTGCCTTCGATTCGTTGGACAGAACTGTTCTCTGAGACTGTCTATTGAAGAAAGGTATGTTTGGGAAGTTTATTGACATCCTAAAGGCCCTATATACAAACACTTTGGGTTGAGTGAGGGCATACGACCACCTTCCTCCATTGTTCCACTCGAGCAGTGAGGTTAGGCAGGGTTGTCCAGTCTCACCAGTTCTCTTCAACTTTGCCATCGATGACATTCTGGAAACAGCTCTGATGGATGAAAGTAATGGCGGTGTGGATCTGTTGCCTGGAGAAAGACACAGTGGCTAGAGACGTTATCAGATATGGCTTAGAATGGAAGCCAGTGGTGATCCTACTGTAACCTTCTTTCACTTTCTTCGTAAAAAGTGGTTGTATCTTCCTTAACTGAGATATCTCTTCTGATTGTACCTTTCCGTTTCCCCCATTATTATTATTGTCATTATTATTAGTACACTACCTTACACTACTCTGGTCGTTATTGTTCTTCTTTTTTTTCTTTTACGCTCCTTACCTTCCTTTTTTCTCTTCCCATCCTTATTGTTCTGTGTGGCGCATATATATTTGGTGCTTCCTTGTACCAATATCTATGTATTCAAATAAACAAATAAACATAAAATTAGTACAAAACATGAAATGAAAGTCAATTACGAAAAAGGATCATGAAGTGAATATATTTACCAAATATCAGCGTGGATACAACAAAAAAAGGTACAGTTCCGTGACTGATAGTCAGAAAAAGATTGATCCGTTCAAGATCAGCTTGAGTGTAAGTGGTTGGTGCTTTACAAAGATGTAATTGATTGATTCAAACGTGGCATCGCTCCTTGAAGTCACTAACTTCTAGTCTGAGCCATGTTGATAGATGCAAACTACTTGATTGAGCTTCGTGTGACTATCGTAACCAATAGTTGGAGACTCTTGGTGATATGACTCACAATCGATCACAATCGCGTCGGTGTATACACTCTCTGTCTTCCCTTAAACCGTGAGATTGAAATCACTTAATATCTTTTTTTCTACTAACTAATTCTTTCTTCCTGTACTATGTCCTTACATGTAAAATCTTTCTTTTATATATTACCATCATTGAATTAACTACTTCTATGAATCCGGTGTTCATCTTGCTGTGTTAATGCGGTATGGCAACTTGGACCGATGCATATATGTGCCTGGTTCTACGTTGTAGTTGATTGACTGAATTGATCGGTTCATTGTTAGAGATCAGGAATAACACTTATTTCATACATAAAAGTGTTGAGTGATAATAAGAAATGTTATTTATCTAAGTTTAAAGCCGAAGGGCTTACCTCTAATTGATATCTACTCATTTACTTATCTTACTTACTTATGCCTGTTACCTTTCTTGGGTATTATCGGTCGGACCAAAGACGCGTAAACACGTAAGAACGGCCTAGAGTTCTGATTGGTCCTGCTTCCCTGTCTAGCCCAGCTAGTTGAGTCCAGAACGCAAGTCTCAGCCTCTGAGATATGAATCGTTATATTTCAAGCATACTCTGTTTATATACCAATCAAGCAGACCACACCGCACCATAAAACAGAAAATAACATTTGACACGTGAAATAAGTATTGACCAGTAGAAAAATGACACGTGAAATAAATATTGATCAGTAAGGAAACGACCAATAGGAAAATGACACCATTTAACGTTCAAGGGTAGCATTTGACTTAACCGGATAATTGTTTTGGGGATATTTTTCTGAATATCCCAACACCTCACTTTGGAAAAGTTAATACCGACGTAACCGAGGGTTTGCTTGAAGTTTCTTTGGGTGTCTTCTTTTGCGATCCGACCTCCGAGGCAACCACATAGAACCATAGGGATGTTCTTCTTGAGTAGATGACTTAGTCGTCTCTGTTGGAGGTATTGGCGGAAGTTGAAACGTGTCCAACAGCAAGTCGAGTGGGACGCGTTCTGTAATTGCTTCTTTCTCCTTCGCTTCCCTTGGCCTGACTTGATTGTGGTGCCTGGTCCAGATTTCTCGGTTCACTTTGACATCATACATGACGACCCCATGTTTTTTTTGTGATTTCACCCTCTACCCATCTATCGCACCCGTGTCTATAATCTCGTGCATACACTTTTGTACCAACTTCGTAGGGAATTCGAGTATTCTTCATCTAGGGGCTTTGCCGGGCCACTTGCTTGGGTTTCATCGCACCATGAACTGTCCTTTCCAGTTGCTATTCATTCATTTGATATCTGCTTCCGATTCACGGTTCGGTGTGTTCTTTGGTCCTCCTCTTTTTCGTTTCTCTAAAGGATTCTAAACTAGGGCTTTCCTCGTGATACAGTTTAATGATTTCCTCAATGTATTTCCTATCCATTTCCATCAACTTCTCCTAATTTTCTCTTTAGTTGGAAGTTGGTTTGTTCACTTTCACAGTAGCATGTTGCTGATGGTATCCTGTCAAAGTACATTGAATATCTTTCGCAGACAACTGTTCATAAATACTTTTACCTTTTTGATTATAGTTGTGGTATTTCTCGAAACTTCAACCCCGTACAATAGAACTATCTTGACGCTTGTCTTGGAGATTCGTACTTTGATACTGGTCGATAAATATTTTGAGTTTCAACCTTTAAAATGAGGACCTCGCTTTGCAAGTCTTTAAATTTACGTTTCCATCAGATCCTCAGTGTTCATTGATGATGCTGTCCAGGTACGCGATAGGTTCCACTTGTTCCAGAGTTTCCCTACCGAATGTGATCAGGTCAGTGTTCCCTGTGTTGTATTTGAGGATCTTGCTTTTTCTCTTGTGTATGTTGAAGCCTATTGATGTCGAGGCTGCTGCTACAATGACTGTTTTCACTTGCGTTTGTTGATTTGTACGGGTTGAAGAGCTATGTGATCTGAAAAGTCCAAATCGTCTAGTTGCATGCAAGATTCCAATTGCATTCCTTACTGTCCCTGCAATGTGGAGGTCTTGATAATCCAGTCAACCCCCAGAAGATAGAGAAAGGGGAAGATTAAGTAGTATTGTCCAACTCCGGTTCTTGCAATGCATTTGCCAGCTGTCCTCCATACACGACTTTGCAGTGTAGCCCATCATATGAATTCTGTATGATGCTGACGATCTGTTCATGTACACCAGTGTCGAAGAAGGTTCCATTAGGTTCTCCTATCCACGCTATCAAACGCTTTCTCATAATCAAGGAATTTGATGAATAGTGAGAAATTTCATTCACTTGACTGTTCAACAATGATCCATAATGTCGCGATTGGGTCTGCGTACGATCGATCCTTACGGAATCCGATCCGTCTACTGAATCTTTCATCCAGTTCGGCAACACTGCTTAAAACGTTTCCTGGTATCGATAGAAGAGTGGTGTCACTGTAGTTCTCACATTTGCCCAGATCTCATTTTTTGTTGGTTTCTTGATGGGTTATCCCTATCTCCATTCTACTGGTACTGATTCTTCCTTCTAAATTTTTTAATTGAACGTGAATATCTTTGCAGATGCCTCTATATTTGTATTCAGTCCTTCAACTGATATGTTGTTTGTTGCTGCTTTGTTATTTTTGATTTGTCTAATAGCCTTGAAAAGCAAAACCCGACTAACACATCCTCGTCGTGCCTCCTGGATAGTGGGACTCAGTCCCATGAACTAACTTGAGCAATAATACGGGTGATATAGACCGAGCTAATCACCCACTCGACCTATACCCACAAAGAATCACATCACAATTACTCCTGGATCGATAAATGACAAAAAATTCACAAAAGTTGTGCATGGAATGTAAAGGTTTGCTACCTGCGGGGAAAAATTCAACCGATTGCAAAAGTAGATATTCTAGTCCCGGTAGTTCTGCTGTGCCTTGATATGGCCTGTATCTTTTCAGAAGGGTCTACTAGGCTTCACCAATTTGTTTGGCTAGAAGAAACACAACCAATAGCTTTGTTGGTTCTTTTAATATCTTTAATGGAGTAACATTTATAAGGGTATCTATGTGTTCTATGGTACTCTAATTATGCCACTTGTATTGTTAAGAGATTTTACATAATCAACAGTTTTAAAATGAATTATTTGAATGTACCACTGAAGATTAAAACTTTTCATGGTGGAATTCATGTTTTCTTGTATAAACTTAACATTATATACTTTATTATAGATATACATTTGACAAATATTGCTGTACAAAAGACTGCACCTGATTATGATGCTGAAAAAGGTTGTAAATGGTCTATAGGTTGTTTACGTCGACATCTTTTATCTATATACGGCTATAAAAAAGTAAGTGTAGTTAAGATAGATTATATTTCAGTGATTTGGTTCTGATGCAAACGATAGTAAAATGTAGTTTCGGAAACTGCATCATAATCAGAGAGGGGTTTTGTGAATGTTGCAGTAATTTCACTGGTTGTGTTCATGAGTCAATTGAAGCTGGACCATCATGGAAAACCTGGAAGCATTGAACGGTCGTTTATTCCCAGTATTGGACTCCTCAGTAGTGCGCCTCCACGATCTGTGGATTGGTTGAAGATAGACATTAAAACCGTCGGATGCCGGCCCAGTGGTCAAGAGACCGATAGGTTCTAGGTTCAAATCTCGCTAGGCAAGATTGTGGATGCGCGCTGCTGAGAAGTTCCATACAAGGACGAAACAGCCGTTCAGTGCTTCCAGGTTTTCCATGGTAGTCAAGCTTTAAATGACTCATAAATTCAACAATTAAATAGCTGTTTCATAGTTCTATGGAATGTTTTTAAATTTTGATTGATATTTTCCGTCCTAGTTTTTTTATAATTTCAATGGTTAAGATGCACGACTTAACGCAAATAATTTTGACATTTTTCACTTGAGTTCCCAGATTTGTTCGAGTCTTTTTGTTGTTTCATTCATGCTACATCATTAATAGCCTTTTTTATCCGAATTGGTCGAAGGATGTGTGGAGATTCGTTTAACTTTGCGGTGGTATTCGCTACCGACTGATACCAAATGATGTATCACTACAATCAGGGAACACTAGACTGTTGTTTTAACTTATTAAGGTACTACTTTTGTGATAATCCGTTAAATGTTGTCAATACAGCTCTACTGTTTGGGTCGGAATCTTGGAGAACCACTATAGTCATCATCCAGAAGATACAAGTGTTTATTCACAGTTGTCTACGCAAAATATTTCGGATCCGTTAGCCAGACACTATCAGCAACAAACCACTGTAGGAGAAAACAGGTGTTAGTAAGTAAGGAACTATTTGACAGCGTCCATACATGGACTTAACAGAGATCGAATACAGACACCCATTGTATTGATCTAAGCTGGTTTTGAAGTTAGAGATTTTCTTTTCTTAGAATGACACTACTAAAAACATTAAAACTATCATATTTTCAGAACTTCCCTGACGGTGGTTGTACGTACGTGGCAATGTGAGAGTCTTTTGAAAGGAAGAGCTGTTTCTCTTCACTCTTGACCGTACTAGAACATTTGAGGACTGTGAATTAGAAATAGTAACTATTGTTTTTTAATGAATTAAAATAAACCATTCAACTCAATGAATAACAAAATATTAACATACTGTTATATTGATCAATCAATGTTCTTTTCATTTGAGATCATGAACTGATCAGTGAGAAGATCAGCAATGAAAATCTAGAAGTATTGAATGATCATTTCGTAGGACTCATCAGCAATGCGCATCCATAATACCACATATGATTATGATTAAAATTGATCTCTGGTATTGTAGTGAACAAGAACATAATTGAAGACAATTGAATGTATTTGAATATAAAATTACAGAACATCTTAGTAAAATCTGAGCATCATACAGTAAATACTTCATTTGTAAAATGTCAATCAGTTGTCTTAGACTTGACTGATTCTTCTTTTCCATACCAACCATTCTCTGTTGTCATTCGCTTTTCTTTGATCTTTTTAATCTTCTGCTTTCGATTAAATGATATATACTACTTATATCTGTCGACATCAGTAGCATACACCAGACTCGTCTCACTTTTAAATCAGTCGTTCTTGCTGTGGCTCTGTTATTATATATATATATATATATTTGTGTATTTTTATAGGTTGCCGAGTTGTTTCATCAAGTGGATATAATATTTATTGGAAGTTTATTAAGTGTTCAAAAGATTATTATCAATGATAAACGTTGCTTTGAATTATATGGTTATGATATATTACTTGATGATAATTTACGACCATGGTTATTAGAAATTAATGCATGTCCATCATTGACAGCTTCATCTAAAGAAGATTATACATTAAAAGTAAGTGAATTTGAATTATAGTCAGTCAGCTGCAATGTAAAATGAAGCACATATATGTATCGGTCCACGTTGGTACACCTCATTAGCACAATAATGTTATCATTAAATTCATAGCACCCATTACTTCAATGGTAGTAATATATATAAAAAAGATTGCAATAAGGATATAGTACAGAAAGAAAGAATTAATTCATAGAAAGATATGAAGCGATTTTAATCTCTCGGTTTAACGGAAGACAGAGAGTGCATACACCGACGCCATTGTGATCGATTCTGAGTCATGTTACTAAGAGTCTCCAACTATTGGTTACGATAGTCACACCGAGCTCAACCAAGTAGTCTGCATCTATCAGTATGGCTCAGACCAGAAGTTAGTGACTTCAAGGACTGATGCCAGGTTTTGGTTTGAATGAATTATAGTAGAAACTAGAAATTTTAGAAATAACTCAATTTAACGAACAAGTGTAATTTACTAAGATATGCTTAATGTTTTCGGTAATATAGTAGAAAAAGTTGCACATAAGATCTCAGATTCTAATATTCTACAATTGTTGTTGTAGCTTGATTAACTAGTTTGTTAACATAAATTACTTAATCCAATTTTTAGCACAAAGATTATCCAGCTGAGCCTTGAGATTCGTAGATCATTCCCTGCTAATATTTATGGCGTAGATGAGATATCCGTCTATCAACCAAAGGACGTGTTTACTGTGCAGCAGTTCGTTCCGTCCTACTTTATGGCAGTGAAACATGGCCGGTAAGAGTAGAGGATATTCATAGGCTACTAGTATTCGATCATAGGTGTCTTCAAAACATTGCTCGTTTATCGTGGGACCATCGAGTAAGTAATGCAGTTGTTAGGAAACGGGTAATAGGTACGCATGGCAAATCACTTGATCAAGTAGTGAAACTTCATCAGTTGAGATGGCTGGGACATGTGTTACGTATGCCCAACCACCGACAGCCTCGACGTGTTATGCTTTGTTGTATAGGAGTAGATTGGGAGAAAGGTAGGGCACAAGTCCATGTAGTCACTGACAAGTGGACTGAGTCATATTGGTAGGTGTAGACTACTTGGTTAGGGACCGCGATATGCTAGCAACCGATAGTTAGAGACCCCGAATGACATGGCTCAACATCGTTTACAATGGTGTGCGCAGGTGCATCCACTCTTTATGTTCTCCCAAATTCTAATCTTCTGAATTTTTCATGTCCCTTTCTTTTTTTCTCTTTCCAAATTTATTTTACTGGACAATACTCCTTGAATAACATTTTCAGACCCTAATGTTTCGGGTAACTGCTTGTACTTTTACTACCTCTACTACTACGGGATTTGAATCGACCACTGCATCTCTGTGCTAATGTGTTATGGCAACTCGAACTGATGTACGTATGTACAAAGTTCTACGTTGTTACTGACTGACTGCTAATATTTAGCCGTCCGTCGTTGTAATTCAATAAAACACTGAGCTGCAGTCAACAAACAGGATATCAATAATAAGCAAAATATCGATCCTATGGATTATCACATTTCAATTGACTCAATGGTAGTTTTACATAACAAAATCCTTATATAGTGAATGGTCTAAAGTTATAGAATGTGCATCAATATTCTAAATTGAATGAAACATTAAGTAAAGAGATGGTTCATGGAATCGATCAGCTTTATGGGATTTCCTTCTCCTTTGCATACATTTTATTACAATTATAACCCATAGTTTACTTGCTATTGACAATAAATTATGAAACAATAACATGGACGAATATTAAATTTACTTTATTTATATTCACAAACTGAATATAGACCTCTCAAAAATTGGAAAATTAAACAAGAATATCAACAGAACCATATTGAGAATGATAATTATATAGTAGGTTATAAAATTCACTTGAATCTTCCCATTGCTGTTTATAACTGCAAATGATCAGTATCTTATTGGCATATATGTATCCTGTACTGATTGCACCAATATTGCCCCAATTTACAAGCATTCTAAGCAAAAATGGATAATGGCTAACAGTGGAATCCAGGACGCGCGTTTCGTCCCATTGGGGATTCGTTAGCCGGATGTACCTACATCTCAGAGTTGATGTTCACTCTGGGATCCGAACCCAGTACCGTTCACTTCGAACGCTATCGCGTCGTCCACTCAGCTACTGAGTCCTGATATCCACTTGTTTGTGAGATGGGGTGAAGCTTAAATTCCCCACCACTTGTCACTATCCACCTTTGCTTATAATGCTTGTGAATTAAGGTAATGTTGAGGCAATAAGCACAGTATGCGGATATGCCATTAAAATACTGATCAGTTGATTTTCTAGACATCAGTGGGAAGATTCAGGTTAACAACACCAAAAGACTTTAAACTTTACCTCATTGTACAAGCACGTGGGTATCAGGACTCAGTAGCTAAGTGGATAACGCGACGGTGTTTGAAGCGAACGGTACACGGTTCGAACACGGGAGTAGATATCGTCTCTGAGCTACAGTTACGTCCAACTGACGAGTGTCAAATAGTGCGTAACTAGGGTCCTGGGTTCCACGGATAGCCAATGTTTATCTTTGTTTATAATTCGCAACTACAGTACATACCTGGTAGAATCAAGATTTTAATTACTTTCAAAACACTAGTGGAGACAGTTTTGCTTCAACAAATTTGTTTTTACGTCTATCAAGGGGTAGAAGTATAAAGTGTTGTCCATCTTTTTAACTGCTTCATTATGTCTGTTTTGCACACAGATTCATAGTTTGTTTAGTAAAACATCTGCATAAGAATGTGTCCAAGTTCAACAGATTAGTCTATTTATGCTTTCCTTTGTAACTATCTAGTAAACATTCTTCTGAGCAAGCATAATACCTTTTAAAATAGTGATAGAAATTTCAAGCTTAGGTAAATGATTTTGGTGATGTTAATCCACAAGCTTCATATCATTTCGGTCTGACTGCCTCGTTTGTAATTGATAATCGTTAATTATGTTTACTACGTTTTCTCTTGAATGACTATCTTCTTCCGTTGATCTCTGATTCTATGATCGATTGAACTCCTCCACATATGGTAGTAGTCGTTATCGTCACTGATCACCAACTGATTTGAATGTCATGCTTCTAAAAATTCCTCGAGGTTCTTAGATTTCCCATGACCCACAATTTCGGAGCTTCTGCAATCGAATTCGCGCTCATGATTTCTCACACATGTATCAGCAACAATTTGAATTCAGTCGCTGTTTATTTGTAATCATCAATAATCTTACCACTGCAAGTGTTTTTCTTTCATTGGAATTGTGTGACAATTTACTCTATGTATCACGTAAATTTGACCCTGTAATTCTTCCTATTCACAGAAAAAACCCAGTTATTTTGAATGTTTCAGTTTTTTAATATAAAATCTACTTTCCAGACTAATCTTTTGAATGATATGCTGGACGTCGTGGATTTGGAGGGTCGTTTAACAAGTTTTGAGAAACGTGTTGGCGATTTTGATCTGATCTGGGATGATGGTCCTATTCACCCTACTTCTGATACTACAGAAGGTTGGCTAATCAATGCACTGAACACTATAAATCCGTTTAATTCAGAAAATTCATCGGAATCAGTACATGTGTTTGGACCTAATGGACTACCTAGACTTAATTCATTTCTTGGCTGTACTTCACGTCAATCAGCTATATATAAGTTGGACTCGAAATGTTAGTTTCTGGACAGTGATACAAAGGTAATAAGAAATAATATAGATATTTACCATCCATCAAATTGTGTTCCACTGTATAAAAATTTCTTTGATATCAAAAATAAATATATTTCACAAGATAACTTTGATATTTTATTTCCTGGACAGTTCTATTACATTATATAGCAATCTGCTTATTTTACGAAGTATGTTACTTCACAAATGTTTTTGTTTCCACTGGCAAAGCGAAGCAGTAATATATTGATAGTTAAACTATCAGCTTCAATGTGAAGTCACTTGGTAGAACGCATTCATATTATCCAGACGTTTATGGTTCCCATGTTAAGGAATTAATGCCACTATTTTATTTGTCCAGTTTTTTGGTTTTTTCCAACCCATTCATACTCTAACGAACGTCGGTCTTCGAAGTAGTGGAATAAATGATAGTTTTGTACTTGTTGCATGATATTTTAGATTGGTGGATCAATCCAGAACAGATTTTAGTCTTTAAGAACAGACAGTAGCTTGAAAACAGGATTTCACGTAAATACAGTTGTGATATGTTTATGAAATGATGGTTTAGTTGTACGGTATGTTGAGTTTTATTCATAGTTACACAATTATACCATATGCATTTATGGTCTCCTACCTTCTGGCACTGATGTTTTCATAGCTACTAGAGTACGTTTCCGACAGAAGCTGGAACTTCTATACCATACATTGCATCCCATATCAGTGTATAGTCTGATGCTGCAATCGAGTCATTCATTGGATGATTGGCTGGTAATTCGAATGATATGATGTTTGAATTCTATACACATCGATCGAAAATTTGGTGCGACAACAGATATCAAAGATGCTGACCTCCTATTTGGTTTTTTTTCAGTTAGTTTCAAACTTGGAAGCAATTATTTATATTCAGGAATTTGCTTCATGATTTTTTTGTCGATAACAATGGGATTGAATATAATGTTTGATATTCCAAGGCTCTCGGCCTGCTATTTTTAGCCGGCGAGGTCAGAACGAGTATCCAGTCTACCTGCATATGGGTGTGATAGCACGAGATGAGGATGGACAAGAATCATTCTGGACTAAATCGTGTGCCATCTGTTAGGGATGCAGAGGAATATACCAATCATTATCATGTTAAGTCTAATGATGTCCTTGGACTTTAAATGGACATTCCCTACTGGCCACTCGTTAAATTTTGTACAGATGTTGTTTTCTATTTTTATGGTACGATGTGGTCTGTTTGGTTGGTATATAAACAGAGTATGTTTGAAATATAACGATTCATATCCGAGGCTGAGACTTGTGTTCTGGACTCAACTGGCTGGGTTAGACAGGGAAGCGGGACCAATCAGGACACTAGGTCGTTCTTGCGTGTTTTCCTTGTCACCGAATCGATCAATAAAACTCTGCGCATCTAACCTGCAATCCACACGTTACAACATCAAATGACCAACTTCCAGTCTAGGATGTCCACATCCCGGGGCTGACCAGTGTTAGTGATATAACGACGTCACAATCCACAAGATCGCAAACGAAGTTCTCCGGAGAGGCGAGGACACTCCCTACATTTGCCACAACCTGAAAGACTACACGATCATGAGGAAGCACGTTCAACCACTCCATAGCTACGAGTGTTGGAAACTAACACTGGACGGCCACTGGGGGACAGGAAGGGATACTATTCGGGATTCTGTCATTATCAAAGCATCTTAAGCGCAGCGAACACCCGAAAAGTGAAAATCCTGACTGAAGAGAGGCACACGACTCTTGATATGTGTTAAAAGGACAGCCTAGCATAAATGGAAAACTGCCTTATTGATTCTGATCACAGCCTCTACCTGTTATTGAGAAATGAACGTGACATAAATGTTCGAGGCAATTCAAAATAGATACAAACCAAGCGAGCAGTTAAAGCACAAGCCAACCCAAAACATCTCTATAGGTTGTTGTCTAAACAAAAACCTACAAAACGGGTGGGTTGGCTCCCTCGAAGTGCCTAACGGTGGAGATCTTACCAACGCAGAGATGGCTGAAATCTTAACTCTCAACCTCACCAATCACTTCAACCAGAGTCACACAAAAGTGGAAGACTCCCCAACTCTGATGAGAGTTGGTGTTCTAAGGAATTTCCATTCAACTCCCAGGTAAGCACTTGCAAAACTAAAGTGCATGAGCTCAGGAAAATCATCAGGATATGACAAAATCCTCTTTGAAATTCCGGAACAATGCACGAAAGCAATCAGTTCATCAGTATGCGAGCAGTTCAGGCACTCGCTAGAGTCACAGCAACGTATTAGAAACAGTCTACTGTCTCTGAAATCCTCAAAGCAAGAGATAGGAAAGTAGCAGCTTGCTGTAGATCAGTCACATTACTCTCAATACTATTGAAAAAACTGGTTAATGATTGAACAAGGGAATGGATGGACGAAAACAATATTCACCACGAAGCCTTAAGTAGTTTTAGGAACGAAAATTTCTGCGTGTCCAATCTTCTTATAGAATGGAGAATCTGAGTAACAGTTGGGACCGAACGATACTGGTCTATTTTATACCCACAGACAGCATGTAAGCTTTTAACACGTAACGACACTCACTTTTCATAGTGAAGGTCACGAAGATAGGTTGCACATACTGACGCCATTTTATTCGTAGCTTTGACTGTCGGTGCGAGTTGAAAACGCTTTTGAGGACAGCTTGTTGCTGTGGCTTACTGTTTTCATCAAATTTCGTTTTGCGATAGCGTTTCATGTTAGTTTTCTTGTGGAATGAGCTACTAAGGTGGTGAGTTAGACTTTAGTAGTTTTACGGTCATGAGTTGTTGGTAATTATTGGTGATTTTGAGCCAGTATTTCGCTGTTCCAGGGTTTGTTCATCTGGAGAATCCCAGTTTTTGTGTTTATTCTCTCTGAGATCTGCGAGGGTATTGGGTATTCTGTATGGATATGCGAGACACTTGGTACGCCAAGGAACCTCGGTATAGAGATTATCAGAATACCACTGTCACTTACCTAAATGCAACCTCATGAAATTCGGGCATTAGAGAACGAAGACTTAAGTGCCCCCACACCTCACAGCAGCCTTCAGAATAATAGAAACAGAATACCCTTTCTCTATTCGTCTACAATATCGAAGCTAGTGGAAGAACTAGCCAACGACCAAATGAATGGATTCATGGGCAAACGTAATGTCCTCAATGAATTCAGAACGGATTTAGAAAGGTCAGATCTACTCATAGAATTTGAGAGCTGTATTAACTGTTGGGTTAAACGATACCAGGCCATTTACTATTCGTTGACATCTCGAAAGCGTTTGATAGTGTGTCCTAAGCACTCCTCATAGATTAGGTCGTAGATATAAGTTTCTCGGACCCACTCCTATCATGGCTCCGAAGCTTACCAGGTAACAGGGTGTTTAGTACCAAGGTATAATGAGTGCACACAACCTTCTGGGTTTCAATACCAGGAGATTCAAACGAGAATACGTCATGTCCACGACTCTACCCAATCATCATTGATGACATTTAAGAAAAAATAAGTTCTGTGGTACTAAGTCACGTAGACAATGCAAAGATATGGAGGTTCACCTTAAATTCCACAATGTCGTTGCGACCCTGTTCTTCGAAAGAGACATAAATCACGAAAACCAATAACATAGATGGGCAAAGAAGTGGATGATAGAACTAGGGAGGAAATCTTACGAATATAGATCCAGACATCTGAGACTATGCGCGCTGATCTGTGGAAGGATAAGTGATCTGATAGTGGCGTTTAACACACGCAATTCGTCAAGTCGCTCTAATATGAACATCCAACCAGGACATGCTCTTCAACTCAGCCCCCTGGAAATTGTATATCAAAGAGCGCAAACCCATGTGCGCACCCACATGTCCTCAGGACGTGTTTCCCCTATCCGAAATCCTACCCTAGTTGATGTAACCACATCCACATCGGTGGATAGCTTGTGAGGAGACTTGACAAACAAGTATTGACCCATGTATTGCAATCTCCCTCTCGGACATTCTGGACCAGAAACATGTAGCGCAACTTATTAATTGTAATCATTACACTCTACTAACTTATCCCTTTCTAGTCTGTTATCACTTCTGTCTTTTTTCTCGAAATTCGGTCTTCTCATACTGTCAGGATTACCAGTTACTAAATTTTATTTGTTTTTTGAAACAATCGTCTACACTGGGCTACTGAGTATTTGGGTCTTCACCATATTATTTTTCACATTGCAACGAACCAACATCTTGTCTAGTAATTCAATACCCGCCAACTCTGGAAGCCCTACTGCCCTGAGACAAATGCATCCACTAAGGTTGCAAAATAAATAAACCCACAAATAACTACCAAAATGTCTTGAACTAGTGTAGTTGTTAGACTATCAATAGTCCGGAATCGTACCGAAACAACAAGAAGCGATCACAAAGGAATCTATCGGCCTATATAATCTCGTCACAAAATCACTTGATATTGGACTCAATTTTGTTTAATGTACCTAATTTTCAAGTAGTGCAATCAAATTTTGGGACCAGCTCTGGCGCATAGGTTGTACTGTTTCCGTGCTAGGAGTTAACTTTCTGGGTTCCTACTCTACAATTACCAGCTACAGCCCGTTTTTAATTTGTGCATAGTATTGATGTGTGGTGTGGGATTTTGCCGTCGTATTCACCAAAACTTATGCATATGCTTAGCTATATACACTCTATTTGAGTATCGTATTCCGTGTGCCCACTGTCATGATCGTGATGCTACGTTAAATAAACACTCAAGTGTGTTGTTTGCATCACTTACAAATGATAGCAAGTATATGGACAAAGAAATGCTCGCGAATTTCCTGAGGTTTTTGCATCTGTACGAAGAATCTCCCCATGAGAACGATTCCAAAGAAGACAAGGTTAGTCATAGATGACATCACTTACGGGATATCTCGTGCATTTTCATGAACTGATATTGATAGACATAACTTTCCAATTCGCAGCTCGATCCTGGTAAATACGTTTCCTGAAGAAAAATTACCAGACATTTTGCTCAAAATCTCCCTATTTTGGGGAAGCCGCAGTAAAAAACTTTGATGAAGTTTTTGAGAAAAGGCACGGAGCCCCCAAAATTTTCATAGGTTTGGGGAGAATCGCGATGCTTTATGCATCAACGTTTTCTGCGTACAACTTCATTTTAGATTGCGTAGTGTTTTTGTCATTTTCTAAGTGTTTTGCACGTCACTTTTCTACCGTTCGTCGTCGTTCTCTTTATCTTTGTTTGTTGATGCAGCTCATTCTTTGAATGTTCTCCTCTCTTCGCGCATATACAGTTTTACATTGTTGTGTTACATCAAGATACACTCGCTCTTCAAATCTATGTATGGTTCTTCCGTTTGCAGGATCTTCGGACTATCGTCATGTAGATCAGGTAATAGACTTCACAAACAACGAAGTACTTCCCTGTGCAGAAGTTTTCACTTTCCCGTGTGATGAAAACGTTTTGTTTTATTGTGCTATGTTAGTAATTTCCAGAAAGAACTTCTTGCGCTTAAACCATGTGTAAGGTGTGGCTGTTTATGGTGTAAAGTGAATTCAGTCCTATTGGTTCTTGTCCGAAGATTGTTCACTGCTATAGAGACTAACAGTGGAAAGGTTATCTTCGTTTTCGGACCACTTTCATTCCAATAGATTTCTTATCCATCGCTTACTGTGTGTATCGTAACATCCAGAGATTTTAAAATCCATTTTCAGTCTCGAATAAAAGCCAGATGGTTTGCACTATCAAACCTAGTCTACCAGGATATGATAGGTCTTTCTGAGTAAAGTTAGGTCTCGCTATCTTGGTTTCCTGATTTGAATATGTACATGTGGTCAAAACGTTTATGGTTTTCCTTATTTATTTCAGGTTTAATGATATACGATTTGTCTTCCAGTGGTGTGTTAATTTTTCTCAATCACTAAGCCCTGTTTAAATAAGCTTTATTGTACTCTAGATAATGTGGATTTAGCTAGGCTGTAGGATATGATCTTATGGCTTACTGAATGCCAAACTGTTCTTTGCTTCTATAAACTTAATTTTCAGCGGAACTAAGGTGTGCCTCGATTTTTTCAATTCTACAAGTTGTTTAGTAGTTCTTACCTACTGTTAGTAACATGTTACCTTTACATCTGTACTATTTAGTGTTTCACGGCAAGTGAAATGTTCGATTTATTTTCTCCTAATCACTCACATCTAAACCAAACGGATTTTCATGCGTTGTTGCCGACTATCGTTTATGAGTTAAAAACTGGAGTTTGTAAGCACAATCATGTACACGAAGTAGTTCCTTCAACGCACGAGTTCAGTTGGAAAGGTAAGTCGACCTTAATTCAAAATAAATTTATATCACAGTTTTAAATCCTCGTCCTTTCCACGTGCTCTTTTTCTCGTTTTGGTATATTTCTCACGAATTCATCTCTTCAGTTACGAAATTAGTATTTATAAATTGAAATTTATACAGATGATAACCGTTATTTTGATATTGTACCGTGAAATTGAAAATTCCTGATTTTGTCAACTTAAATCTTGCCCGTCTACCAACCAAGCAACAAGTATACTGTGTGCTCGGTATTTATTACCATCAAGTTGTCTATAAAAGTAGAATCTATGTGTGGACTGGAAGTATCTTATCATAGGTGCCTTCTAGACATTAGTCACATAACTTAGTATCATGTGAGTAATGTTGGGACTCGTTGTGGAATATCAATTAACAATGCCAAGTCAACTGTTCAGGCTACAGACCTTTATCGATTCAGGTGGTTAAGACATATGTAATGCATGTTCAGTCCACTGCTGACTGTTGTAGAAGTAGGTTAGCCAGCCGGTAGCAACGTTCG
This sequence comes from Schistosoma haematobium, assembly GCF_000699445.3. Taxonomy (NCBI): domain Eukaryota; kingdom Metazoa; phylum Platyhelminthes; class Trematoda; order Strigeidida; family Schistosomatidae; genus Schistosoma; species Schistosoma haematobium. The sequence goes on from NC_067198.1 coordinate 2,640,198, forward strand.
ATTGAAGATATATTATCACCTCCTAAAGACATTAACTGCTCTCAACTGTTAGTATATGTGAGCTTTTTAGTTTGGGCTTGTTCAGTAGCCCTAATATACGGCTGCAAGCGTTATTTGATAAGTCAAATTCCATTTCGGCGACACATTTGTGTTCATTTATTGCCAAGATTTAAATCCTCGTTCTTTTTTCTCGTTTTGGCACATTTCTCACGAATTCATATCTCTTCAACCCTCAAATGCCCTGGTACGGCCGACGGTGGGGAGAGTCAGCTTTCTTTCTCGAAATGTTCTCACATGGCCATGCGTATACAACCACTGCCAAGGAAGTCCTACTCGTGGCGGGGGTGTTGTTTGTGAAATTGAGAATGTCCTGTGCTTTAATTGGGTTGGTAGTATGGATGATCCATCCAGGCAAGTTGGAAAACCCTGATTCCGAACCAATGGTGTACATGGGCTCCCGTATTCTTAGGGAAAAAATGTCGTACGAACCAATTATTGACCGCCGGCTAACATGGAACTGCATCTCCTGACGTTGCTCCACTGCCTTGTGCATTGGACCTTTACGTCAAAGACTCCGGACGTGACCCTCTAAGAAAACCAATCGCTTTGGCCTGGGAACCCGGGTAGTATCGCAGCTCACACACAAATCAAGTGACTTGTGTGGCTCATAAGTATTCGGTGTCCCTTTGTACCAATATTTATGTGTTCAAATAAATATGATTGCATTCATTATCTGTCTTTCTCTTCATCTTGAGTTTGGCATTATTTCGTGCTCTTATATCTGGAATCCCCCTTCTGTTTCGACTATATTCCTCATACTTAGCTTCCCGTTAGACCTCATATTACATACCTTCGACTTCAATACGATGACGCCCTCTCGTTCTAATTGTCGGGTTTTTCAGCGATTTCAGATATATTTGCGGCATATCATACGTTAACTGAAATTTTAGAATATATGTCGATAATTTCTGTTATCCGTTCTAAATCTCTTAAACCTCAGGAATGCTTATCCGTTTATGTATGTATTTTGAATCCTGGGCCAAAGTAATGGACGTTTAAGAACAGAATATGTTGTTGTTTCTTGTTTTCCCTCAGGTCTGTTATGCTGCTTTTATTGAATTCGTCTTTGTGTAGTAACTTGCTTACAAGTTCAATATGTGTAGACATATGAGGATTATAAAATGATTTATTTTTCAACATATCATACACATTTATGTTTTGTATCGTAAGTGTGGGAATTTGTTTACTTCGTATTTACATGAGTTCTTTGGCTCATTAGTTTTTAATCACTTTATTTTTTTAGCCTTTCTAGCTGCAGTCGGTGCTGTGCTTTTGGTGAGCTTTTCAGGACTTATTGTTGTATGTTTGGTACCTCTAATGTCCCGAAGTTTTTACAATGTTGTAACTCAATTCCTTATAGCGCTTGCAGTTGGGTCACTTGCTGGTGACGCCTTTCTTCACTTAATACCTCATGTAAGCGTGTTTAATATAATAACAAAAAAAAATTCAACAGCTTTGTTTGATGAAACGTTTACGTATGTTGAGTTTCTAGACTCTTATGATATATTGTATTTATGTCTTTATAAGTGAGTTTATGTACATTTCGACTGAAGTTTTCATTTACAATGAACCGACATTTTTATCGTCCTGCTCCTTCGATTATATCACTATTTATCAACTGTAGCATTCGGGCACACAGACTCGGCTCCCTGGATTTTAAGACTGTCAGTTTGATACGATACTCAAAGTAGAGGCTTTAAAGTCAAGTCTTAATTGACTAGAGAACGAATGATCTACAAATATATTTCCTCCAATCACCTATGACATTTTATCATGTTTATTTTGTGCCTATATTTCGAATATAGTCGTATTATTTATTACATGGAGAGCCGTTTATCCGGCTAATGGTCTTGTCCTTGATCTGTAATCATTCTAGAACTTAAGTTAATTATACGGTCTCGTGAGTAGCCATCATTCAGCCACATTATATCATCGCGTTCATCTACCGATCAGCATTCTATCCAATGATTTTAACAATCAAACCTCACGTCATCCAGAAAACGCGTAAAATAATATAGTTTTAGACGTTTCCCATTCTCTAATTGTTTTTCAGAATGCTTTTTAGAATATCAGGAAGATACTTGATGAATAACTCCAATTGTTTCAATAAATTAAAGAGAACGGTTGTATCAGGACGTAACATTCATTTCATATATTTTCTACGTCTGTTTACAACCTAGAAACAATATGTATACTTCATGTCCGAATGATTGTTCAAAGATTTGTGTATTTGTAGGTTAAATACATGAGTATTCTAAAAGACGACACTAAGAATAACATAGAAACAAGGTTTTTAGAAGTCGAAGTTTACGTCATAGTTTATGCAGTACTTAAGGAAATTGACTGAGTACAGCGTAGATGAGAAGGAACTGTGATTTGGGCCATGGAAGAAATATCGCGTAAAGGTTCACTCAAATAAGATCATCAGGACAACATAATACTGGTAACTGTGTGTTTGAATGCCGAGATTTGGATTAAATTTTTTTGTAACAACAACTTCAACAAGGCATAATAAAATCCAAGTCTGGTTTACTGGCTATCCTAAATAATTGAAAGACACCGTCACATCCACTGTCAGTCGAATGACGAGTAATCTCACTCATAAGGTTATGTCCTTCTGTTTTTGTGGAAAGCTCTGAGATGTTGACAATAACTCTTTTTGGTTTTCTTCCAGTGCATGTAAACTGATAGATAATTATAAGTAACATAAATTGGGAATTTGTGAATATTTGCTTGTTTCAATGAGCAATCCGACTGGTACAAGACTAACTTAGTGGCTAAATACGTTATAAAGTTATAGTTTAAATCTATGTAGTTTACAAAGACATCAATCATTATTTTTCAAAAGAATCTAAAGTTACGAACAAGAAAATAAATGTATTAAAGTAGTCTAGTCACAGTATGTGTTGAGGTTTCGTGCAGACAGATATATTCAAGGCTCATTTTAGTAATAAGTGTATCTCGTGTCACAATAATTAGTATCTTTATTAAAATGTTAAATACTGTTATGTAAATAACAAGCTTAGAAATCAAAAACGAGTCCCTAGATATGTGTATTTCTGTCTATTCATCACTAGCAAATGTATAGGCCAAAACAAAGTTTAAAGTTTTAAATTGAGGGGTATAAATTTGACTCAGTCTTCTAGTAAACTAGGTTCATTGGGTATGTAGTGACCTTTTATTTCGAAGTATATGGAGTTTTAGTGGTCCATTGTTTAGTCTCTCATTACCAGTCATTCGACTTTGTGTGCTCTTAGTTTTTCTCAGTAGGTTTTCATATATAGAAGCAGCTATCAGTCGGTTGTATCCTATAATCTTGTAGGATGGATTCACTATTATTTAAAGCATTTCGGTGTGATTGATCACTTAAGAAGCAATTTTGTATATGCTTATAGTTCATGAAGTTTATTGATGAGTTCATTTTATTTTTTTGAGTTCATGATCAGCTGGTGAATAGTTTACATTACTTGAAGTATGAACTAGCTAGTAATTAATTTCTATTATTGACACCAGGCAATACTGTTGTATCGACAGATTATCGCTTGTTTTTTCTCATTGGACGACAACATCTATTGAGATTATAATTTTCTTGTTTTCAGGCTTTTTCTGGTGCTGGACATATCCATCACAACCATGATCACGAAACTAATATTGTTCATGAACATATTGACGAACATCACCACGAATCTATATCATCAACAAAACTCAGCTCGCACCGGAAAATGATTTTGGAGGCACTCATAGCTCTACTAGGCATTTATATATTTTTCTTAACTGAGCGGCTTACCATCATCTGCCAAAATAAAATGTCTAGACGGAAGTTGAAGCGTCAACATGTAAGTGTATTCATTTACCATATATATATATATATATATATATATATATATATATATATATATATATATATATATATATATATATATATATATATATATATATATATACATCGTCGTTTCATTCTATTTGTGTGTGGGCTGTGATACTGCTCGGGCGCCCAGACCGAGGCAGGTGGTTTTCTTAGGAGGCCACACCCCGAGCCTTTGACCTAAAGATCTGACCCACAAGGCAGTGGAGCATTGTGAGAAGATGCAGTCCCATGGTAGCCGGTAACCAACAATTGTCTCATAGGCCATTCGTTCCCTCAGGATACTGGAGCCCATGTGGACCATTGGTTCGGGATCCGGTTAAAAGCGCCGGACATTCGCTTTTCGTCCTCTCAATTTCGTAAACAACACCCCGGCCACGAGTAGGCGTAGAGTAGGATTTCCTTGGCAGAGGCTGTATACGCGTAGCCGTGTGAGAGCATTTCGAGATGAAGGGAGGGACAACCCCACTGTCGGCCATACCGGGGCATTTGGGGACGTATTCATTTACCTGGTTTTCCGATTTGAACTTGAGTTAGTTTTAGACTTTATGTTTGACAAAGCTGCTTTGAAATCGAACTTTGAGCTACTGATTTGTATATTCACTAAAAATATGACTTGTATAGGCTTAATAAGATAGATCTCAACTTGCGTTGGTGGTATGATGCTCGTAGTCACCTGCGGTTGCTCACACTTTTGTGCACAAGCAAATACTGTTTAGTAAAAATGAATGACGTTTTCAAATTATTTCGATTTTGTATTTGAATAGTTCATGATGAAGTTATAGATCAAAAAGAAAAACGGGTATGAACATTTTAGGCTTTCCTGATTAGTTCCCGTTGCCTATTTATTGTTGTTAAACTCATGTTCTATGAGGTGAATAAAAATGTTTTAAAGAAAACAGATTTAGGTCACCAGTCCATTCGTGATTTGAGATATATCGGTTAATGAGGTTTAAATATCAGTTCAGTCACTAAGTTCATTGTCGAGCGTTCGTGTAAATTCAAGAAATTATTATTCCTACATCATATCATACCAACATTTTAGAATGATATTCCTTTTCTTGTTTTTTTTTTTTAATGGAAATTATTGATTGTGAATTTCTCTAAGCGCTCGCGCGCGAGTCTTATAGGTCCTGGGTTCGAATCTCGCGAGGATGCGGGATCGTTGATGCTCACTGCTGAGGAGTCCCACAGTAGGACGAAACGGTCATCCAGTGCTTCCAGGTTTTTCATGGTGGTATAGCTCCAATTGACTCATAATCTTAGCTATTTAAGTAATTTTCTTTGTTCGACTAATTTATTCATATCCTCTAATATAAATCTTTTATATATTCATTAGAATACGTGACAAAAAATACAGTCCTAGTGAATAGATTAAATTGTACATAATATGTATATATATAAATATACCCTATCGATTCATAGGCTCAGCAATAGTATGTGAGATTATTGTGAAAACGAATAAATGGGTTGCAAATTGTTTTTATTTATGATTACTATGCACGTTATAGATTCCTATAATTTGACGATTTGAAAGGTAGATAAAAGTTAAAATGGTATGACAATTCTGAAATGCATTTACATTCACCATATTATGTAACTGATCGTTTGCATAGGTTATGAAGATTAGTTAAATATATAACTGAAATAGCAAGTGTTAGTTCGAGCTACAATGTTAATTAATATAACAGAGTAAACCAACTAATGAACTGAAACAAAAGACACAATTGGAACGGAATGCTTGTTTTTCAAATATAACAGATTCCGAGTTCCAGTAGTCGTATATAAGATGTTATCAAGTATCAACTTAGCTCTGGAACTACTTACTTTCCTAATATAAATGGGATTTGATATTCCTTAAAAAACAAATTCACATAAATATCTACTACCTAACTAATGTAATGTGCCCAGCCAAAATAGGCATATCGCATATTTAGTATCAAACTAATTGCAAAACAGCGAAATATAACCAAATATCACATTAACAGTGCGATAAAACATACAAAGAAACGACTTTCATCGGTTCATATAAACAAAGGTAGAATGTAAATAGTAGTGGACATTTGATGAAAATCACGTCCGGATGATTCCATGATAGCTAACTGCTAACTTATTGTTTTCAAGCTTCACGAAACCCTAAATCTATCATTACAAGATCATTATGTACATTATGTACAAAAGTAATTCGAATATCAGATAGTAAATTCATTTCACTCTGATCTACTGATCTGTATATTCACTAAAAATATGACTTATATCACCTTAATAAGGTATATCTTGAGTTGTGTTAGAGGTGTGAGATCTGTAGTCACCTGCGGTTGTCCACTCTATGATAAGACACTTCTCGAAAGATCTGACATGGAAACAAGACTACATAATATTAATATAACTCAAATGGGTCACCATTACACACAAGCCTGATCACCATGTTAAGGTAGAGACTATACTGTAGGAGCAGGTTGTAAGAAAACTAAGGGTGTCATCAATCCATGAAGGCACTAACTGTCAGTCTAAGTCATGTTTGTAGATGTAGACTGATTAATTAGGGTTTTCACGATCATGCTTCGGTTTGGGCACCCGAGCAGTATCACATCCCTCAAATAATTCAAATGAGATTTCTGTGGCTCATATGTATTTGGTGCCTCCTTGTACCAATATGTATGTGTTCAAATAATAATAAGTTGAAAGTATCAGCTCGGGATCAGATTAATGACAAAGTCGAACGGCCTAACTAATCACTAATACATCGCTCCCACGTCCCATACAGTAGTTGCAGTTAAACTATCTCGCACTGAAAAATTCATCCGGATTTTATCATTATTCCTTTAAAAATGGAGGTCAAAAGAGCAATTATTTCTGTCTGGCATTTAACACTATTCTTCATTTTAAGCAGAAAAGTATCGTACTTATGCCTTGTCACTATTATGAGTTGAAAATACTCTATAATTCACTACACATAACTTGGCAAGTAAGGAATCACAAATAATCACATATTATGATTAATCAATATGAGAATTCTAGACAGATGAGGTCAAATATCTTTTTCTTACAGTGTGTGTGACAGAGTGATTGTGCAAAATATGCTCTCTTTAACAAATTCATGACACTAGTAACTACTTAAGCTATTTGTTAAATAAATAGGTTATCAGCTAAACTTGCCCCTGAAAGCCGTAACACATCAAGTGATTCGGTCACGGCTGGTTTGTTGGTTGGTTGGTACAATAGGAATTCATATCTGCCTGTTGTGTTCTTGTTCCATTCTAGTCATTAGGCAAAAGAAGGTGGAAAGCGTAATCCTGAACCTATAGGTGATAAGTATTGACCTCGGTCGTTATCTCATTGTCATTGAACTAGTGTCATGCAGGATATCTAGGCGAATTAATCAATAATTGGACTAGATAGAATAACTGTTCTCAGAATAATAGCCCGACCACACAGTCCTCGACATAATACGAAAATTGTTATGGGGACAAATGTGCAATTGAAACTTTGAAGAATTGCTCCAAGCTTTTCGTCGTAGCTTTCATTTCAAACTAGTTTTTGTTTCTTCCTTTTTTACTTTCTTAGAATTGATAAGGTTTTTAGCGTTAATACTATTCAATTGATAGTAAACGATTACTTCTTTTCCTTATCTGATTATTCGTTGTAACCTGTTTTGATGGTTTGATCTGTCTGTCTCTTTGCAATTAAGTCGAAATATGAAAGTTAGAATTGTGACAAAATGAATGCTTCTCATGTTTTTTTCTTGAATGAATCAGAAGTTTTAATTTATTCTCAAGTTTGTTATTTTATATAGATTTGTACTTTCTTAATTCTTGTCTACGGATCAGCTACCTTCTAATCATCCGTAATTCACTAGACAATATATAAGACTGTAGTCAGTTTCTACGTATGTCTAACTCATTTTTATGTTTATCATTCATTTGAAGACACCTATTCACTTGCTATAATGGGCAGTGGGGCTTTAACATTTGGTCATCGTGTATTATCTCCCTTTTAAATTCCCTCTAACATTTATTTTTTTTTAAGAGTACTGCATTGAACGAAAGCCAGATGTGTAATTGCTCTCCTGAACGACCCATGGATAATAGTCGTTGCGTAGATTATCTTAATGAAAAGCAAATAAGTACGTAATAAATTTTATTCAAATATTTTTGAAGAGTACTCTTTTTGCCGGTATATTATTTTTAATCTTGAAGAAGTGCTTATATAATGAACACTTTCTATGGAGTTATCTATACTTAATGGATTTGTCTTGAATTCTTGAGGTTATATGCGCAACAATACATAAAATGTGGTACCAAAATCAACTTCATTGATTATGAAAAGGCATTCGACAGTGTAGATAGGAGGACATTATGGAAACTTCTTCGACACTACGGAGTTCCTGAGAAGATTGTCAATATTATCCGGAACTCATACGACGGACTACAGTGCAAAGTAGTGCATGGAGGACACCTGACAGATGCATTCCAAGTAAGGACCGGAGTCAGACAAGGCTGTTTACTCTCTCCCTTCCTCTTTCTTCTGGTGGTCGACTGGATTATGAAGACCTCGACATCTGAAGGAAAACACGGAATACAATGGACAGCTCAGAACCAATTAGACGATCTGGACTTCGCAGATGACCTAGCCCTCCTATCACGTACACGTGAACAGATTCAGATAAAGACAGCCAATGTAGCAGCAGTCTCTGCATCAGTAGGCCTCAGCATACACAAAGGGAAAACCAAGGTCCTCAAATTCAAAGCGGAGAACAGCAATCCAATCACCCTTGATGGCGAAACTCTGGAAGATGTAGAATCCTTCACATATCTGGGAAGCATCGTCGATAGACATGGAGGTTCAGATGCAGACGTAAAGGCGAGGATTGGCAAAGCAAGGGCCGCATTCCTACAATTGAAGAACATATGGAACTCAAAACAACTTTCAACCAATATCAAAGTGAGAATCTTCAATACGAACGTCAAGGCAATTCTACTGTATGGAGCTGAAACTTGGAGAACTACAACAACCACAATCAAGAAAGTACAAGTATTTATAAATAGCTGTCTACGCAAGATACTCAACATCCATTGGCCGGATACCATCAGCAATAGCCTTCTGTGGGAGAGAACAAACCAACTTCCAGCTGAAGAGGAAATTAGGAAAAGACGATGGAAATGGATAGGACATACATTACGCAAATCGTCAAACTGCATCACGAGGCAAGCTCTAACTTGGAATCCTGAAGGGAAGCGGAAAAGAGGAAGGCCAAAGAACACATTACGTCGGATAATAGAAGCAGATATGAAAAGGATGAATTACAACTGGAAGGAGCTGGAAAGGATTGCCCAGGACAGGGTTGGATGGAGAATGCTGGTGAGCGACCTATGCTCCTTCACGAGGAGTAACAGGTGTAAGTAAGTAAGTAAGTAAGTAAGTAACCAAAATTATGAAAATTGAATTTTAGAAAACCCAATATAAACCAAAAACAGTTGAGTTTCTAAGGATATTACAATAAGATACTGGGTTTAATAGGAAAAATGATTGAAGAGTATTAACACGTTCATAGTTTACAAACAAAACTGACGAATGAATCCAATAGCATCGTATTAACCTAGTCACCTATGGTTCGTGTATACCGATTTATATTTCATAATCTGTACTCGAAATAACATTAATTCTGGTGTAGTTGGCGAACACAAATAAACCACACAAAAGAATTATTAGTAACACAATAGGGGTTTGTGGTAATTTAATGGTTGAATTCGTCAGTCGATTTAAGCTAAACCACCATGGAAAACCTGGAAGTACTGGACTGCCGTTTCGTCCTAGTATGTTACTCTTCGGCAGTGCGCAATATCGTGGATTGGTTGAGGTCAGATATTAATACCGTTAGATGGCCGGCTCAGTGATACTGAGAGGGATCGTTCACTGATAGGTACCGTTCCTATGAAGCTGTCTTTTATGTCATGGAGTAGTTCGCAAACTGAATCCGTTGCCGCTATCCTCACCCCGCCCTAGCATCGAAAAATAATGCTCAGTGTAGAGTTCACTGAAGTGACATTCATAAAACATGGCCGAACCATCGGTGTCTGTTTTTCAAGATGGTAACACCAACTGTATAATCGTCATTGCACTGGGACACATATAACTGAACATTAGGATTAGTAACATGGTGTTGGCAGTGGATGCAAGCAATTTTTCGGAAACAACGATTGTTTAACAAAAAGAATCGTTGTACACCCTGAGCTCATAAGGTCTGAGTTTGACAAGTATGGAACAAAAGTGCACTCAGGGACACGTTATGAGACCGACTACAGATAGACTAACATCACGACGGTACCAGAGATGACCCACATTATCGTAAGCTTCTCTATCTTTCGTCACACATAGGTTGATCCCATCTGGCAGGTCACCACTAACGTTACTGGTACTTACGCAACTACTAATATAGATGAATATTTTGACCATTTTGACAATTCATCACAAAGAGAGTCCAAACAATGATGAGAAGGCATAGTGATATTGTGCAACTCCACTCTTGGACTGCAATAATACAGAGAGGTGGTTGTAAACTTATATTCTTCTTGGTCTATTTATTTATTTGACACGATTTACGTTCAATATATCCGCGATTTAAATGAAAACCGGCGTACTCTCAACTAGTTAATCATTCATGGATTTTGCACAGTCTGTGTATCATTATGGATACCATCGATTCATATCTCAGAAACTAGGTATACCCTTTTTGAAAATGGGAACGTTAATTTCTCAGATTTCCGGATCCTTTGAAACAATCTAGTCATTGCGCTGCCCACATATTCGTTACCATTCTTAGAAAAAACCGGTTGTAGGTCTTCTGGTCCTGGTGGTTTGCGACACTTTAAAAGCTAGAGTTTCTTAAGAACCCGTGCCTCCATAAGCGTTTCTATTGTCACAGGTTAATGAGCAATCTAATTCATGCTGATAGGGAAGTTAATTTATCCCTCGACGTCTTCTCCTTAGCTTTCAAGACATCTTGAAAGATTACTAATTCTCTGACTATCAACCTCACAAATTTTTTCTTTGACACTAGATTTCTTGTAACTTGTGATCAGAATGTGTAGAGGTATTTTCCGTTAATTACCAAATGTATCTGCTGCTTTCAACTTATCAGCACACTTTGTCCATTTATTAAGACGAAATATATATGCGAGATTACGTTTTTAACTGATTGTGAACTTTGTTGAATGGTATTTCCTTTATTTAATATTGTATGATAATTGCTCAGTGTATTATTTGTTTTATTTTCGGATAATATTCTGTGTATTAATTCAGTATGAACTTTGTTCATTTGCCATACAGTTGGGGTTGTGTAACAGTTGTTAATTACTCACTAACTGTGATTATAATTAACCTAAAAATGAGTGTGTCTGTTAAAGTGTTTGTTGTGTTTTTGTAGAGTCATTAACATTCTTTGTCCATATCAGTGTTTGTCTTATATTTGGATCACATGAATCACAGTTGTTTCCACTTCAAAATAATTCACATTTACATCACTAGGCTTATTTATCCCTTATACAAGCTTTGTGAAATTTCATATTTGTATCGCCAAACTCACGATTATGTGAAGTAGATTGGAATACTTCAATGAGTCGTAAGAAGCCTGCAAAACTCAAAACTCATAAACAGGACGTTAAGCACAGCCTCAAGCGACTTTACTGACCATATTTTTGAAATAATACAAACTTGGCTAGTGGGTTCCTAGGATTTTCACTAAATTAATAGCCATCCTTAAACGTAATTTGTTTTTATATTTAGTTGCAATGGTATATACAGTCAATTTACTTGTATCAACCCGTTTAAGACAATCTGTTGAGTAGCTACCAACAAGCAGGATAGGCTTGGTACATGCAAGACGGTAGTCAAAATCTATATGTGTACTCCGAAATAAGCAAAATCTTGTACGCAGTCATGTATACAGTAGCTGATCACAAATTGATCATTCAGAGTCGAGGTTTAGGTCACAGAGTGTGGACGCCCGGTAGTATAGGCGATAATCGTACCAAAAGGTTGTGTCTTTTCTCACTTCAAGGGTTTAGGAAAAGTGAGCTTTCTCTTCCAACATGCAACTCATACTACGAAAACATGACTCTTCCTTGTGTTCTTTGGATAAGGTATGGTGTATAACAGATGAATAGCAGTTGTTCTTGTAAGATTATATTAGTCCGTAATCATCAAGGAATTTGAGATTACTTGTATTAATGTAATTAGATTTGTATTCAAACATAAAATCGTCAAGTCTTGTCCCATAGTCAGTAATTTTTATATATATTCAGTCTTCGCTAGTTCATGAATCTCAACTCCTTTTGCAAATAAATATCCAGTTGTGACTTTTGCTATATTTTGAGCTCGTGACACTGATGGTAGTAGTTTCTGATGTAGCGGCAGAAAATCGGATACTTGTATTATGTCGAGGATCGTGTGATCGGGTTATTATTCTGAGAACAGTTATTCTATCTAGTCCAATTATTGATTAATTCGCCTAGATATCCTGCATGACACTAGTTCAATGACAATGAGATAACGACCGAGGTCAATACTTATCACCTATAGGTTCAGGATTACGCTTTCCACCTTCTTTTGCCTAATGACTAGAATGGAACAAGAACACAACAGGCAGATATGAATTCCTATTGTACCAACCAACCAACAACCCAGCCGTGACCGAATCACTTGATGTGTTACGGCTTTCAGGGGCAAGTTTAGCTGATAACCTATTTATTTAACAAATAGCTTAAGTAGTTACTAGTGTCATGAATTTGTTAAAGAGAGCATATTTTGCACAATCACTCTGTCACACACACTGTAAGAAAAAGATATTTGACCTCATCTGTCTAGAATTCTCATATTGATTAATCATAATATGTGATTATTTGTGATTCCTTACTTGCCAAGTTATGTGTAGTGAATTATAGAGTATTTTCAACTCATAATAGTGACAAGGCATAAGTACGATACTTTTCTGCTTAAAATGAAGAATAGTGTTAAATGCCAGACAGAAATAATTGCTCTTTTGACCTCCATTTTTAAAGGAATAATGATAAAATCCGGATGAATTTTTCAGTGCGAGATAGTTTAACTGCAACTACTGTATGGGACGTGGGAGCGATGTATTAGTGATTAGTTAGGCCGTTCGACTTTGTCATTAATCTGATCCCGAGCTGATACTTTCAACTTATTATTATTTGAACACATACATATTGGTACAAGGAGGCACCAAATACATATGAGCCACAGAAATCTCATTTGAATTATTTGAGGGATGTGATACTGCTCGGGTGCCCAAACCGAAGCATGATCGTGAAAACCCTAATTAATCAGTCTACATCTACAAACATGACTTAGACTGACAGTTAGTGCCTTCATGGATTGATGACACCCTTAGTTTTCTTACAACCTGCTCCTACAGTATAGTCTCTACCTTAACATGGTGATCAGGCTTGTGTGTAATGGTGACCCATTTGAGTTATATTAATATTATGTGGTTTTGTTTCCATGTCAGATCTTTCGAGAAGTGTCTTATCATAGAGTGGACAACCGCAGGTGACTACAGATCTCACACCTCTAACACAACTCAAGATATACCTTATTAAGGTGATATAAGTCATATTTTTAGTGAATATACAGATCAGTAGATCAGAGTGAAATGAATTTACTATCTGATATTCGAATTACTTTTGTACATAATGTACATAATGATCTTGTAATGATAGATTTAGGGTTTCGTGAAGCTTGAAAACAATAAGTTAGCAGTTAGCTATCATGGAATCATCCGGACGTGATTTTCATCAAATGTCCACTACTATTTACATTCTACCTTTGTTTATATGAACCGATGAAAGTCGTTTCTTTGTATGTTTTATCGCACTGTTAATGTGATATTTGGTTATATTTCGCTGTTTTGCAATTAGTTTGATACTGATTTTGTTTGTTGAACTCTTGTTTCATATTTTGTTTGTTATATTAGGTGGTTCAGATGGTGCTAATCAACCGCACTGGTCGTTCAACAACAATGTTGTGCCGCCAACAGATACAGTTGAAGCGGTAGCAAATATTGATCAACAACATTTTAACGGTGGTGGTGTTGTTGTTGAAGGTCACTATGCAAAACTATCCGGTTTGAGAAAGTCATCAGTGCACAATAATAATAAAAATATTAATAATGATAATAAGCAAACATCTGTAATAAATAATGGCGCATCCGTAGTTGATATGCTTGATGTGAAACAAGTGAGATTATGATGTTTTTAGTTAAACTAATTTGTAGTAATTTGGAAGGTTCTTATTCGATTCAACAACATTACACCTTTTCAGAAAGTTTTCCCAGTATTTAATTTTTAAATAACCGGATTGGTTTTTAGCAAATATCGTCCACTTGGTCGATGTACATTGAGAATTCGTCAATCAACTTACTATTTTCACTCAGAATCCTATCCCTAACATTAGCATTCCTCACTTGATAGTTCCTCGCTCCCCGAGAAATGCTTCGAAAATATGTGACTAAAACCCTGCAGCCTAAGTAGATCTTTCAATTTCGTAGAACAAATTTCACAGCTACAAGGTGAATCCAAACGGACTTCTTTGCATTATACACACCTTTTAGTTGGTAGGAAGACATCTCGCCCAAACAACAGGCGACTCAAGTTAGCAAACTTCAATCGGATTTCTTGAATCCATCCTGAGGTTTCATCTGACACCAGAACATCTGGACTAATGAGAATCTCAAGGTAAATAGAGTGGTCGTTACGATCGGCTTCACTCCTATTTATGACGAAGTTAAATAAGAATGGTGAAAGTGAACAACCTTGACGAACGGCACGTGAAATTATCAATTCCGATACCGGTTAGTCGTGAGCTCTGACCTAATCAGAACCCCTCGAGTAGAAAGTCTTAACAGGGTCAATGCACCTCATTAATACGCCTTTCAATGACAAACACGCAGAACCTCACGACCAAAAGAGTCGAACATACCAACATATGTGAAGTAGCATTAGATTAATCCTTTGACTCGGGTAGATTCTATTCATAAGGTTACTTACTTACAACAACTTACTTATGCCTGTTACTCCCAATGGAGCATAGGCCGGATTCATAAGGTTAGTTATCCTAAAAGAATAGCTCCACAAAAAAATTAAAAAATTCTTTAAAAAATTTGAGACCCATTGCACCAAGTTCAATGGATAAAATGAGTACATAAATTCACGTTTGGTTAACTAGTACCACAGCTTACAGTTTTGTTAAGCGACGAAAATGTATGATAAATACTACGCAAACAACAAATAACGTACCAATTAAAAACCCAGCACGTTGACCATTCGGTAAGATACACTCATGACGTTGACAGGCGTACACCACTGCTTCCAGTTGCAAAGCTGAAAGATACGCCCGCTCGATAACTTCATCCGGAAGAATCAGGCGATAATGAATATCTGGAGGAGAGACACTGGACAAGGAACTCGACTCGACAACAGGATCTGGATGCTTTTGTCCATAATTCACTGAAATAACAAGAACGTCATTATATTTTAAGAACATATGAAGTTATTTCTTACTCTTATCAATGGAAAAGGAAACAATGTGAAAGAAACTGATAACTGCATACATATATAAAATAGTTAAGTAGATAAGCTACCTGAAATTAAATGAAATGCCTGTTCTAAGATTTTAATCTGTACAACATTTTTCAGTTAGAAACATTCTAAAGAATACAAGTTATTGACTAGGACAACCCTAACAACCTGTTTATTAAATAGTAAATTTGCTAGATAAGGTGTTGTATAGCTTTTATACCATTGCTTGCGCGCGGGGATTCTAATGTATTGACGTCTCGTTCTACCAGAAGATATACTGTAGTGAACAAGAACTCAGATGGGAAAGAACAATTTATTGTTTAATGCAACATTAATGTCTTGGTAAAATATTAAAACTATACATTAAATACATCATTTGGGCATCTTCGATTGATTGTTTTTTACAAACTTCATCGTCCTTTCATTCCGGTTGTTGTCACAATTACTCTCTGTATATATTCCTCTTCTCTTCAATTTGATCTTCCCAATCTGCAGCCAGGCGTTCTACCTCTGATTGATGTTACATACTACTTATATTTGTCAACATAAGTAGAAAATATCACAATAATTGTAGTATTTTTCCATTGAGTTTTCTGTAAATTGATGTAACAATTTGTGGTTTATTTATATTATCTATTTAGAATAATACTACATTAGAGCTTGCTAACCCTGCTAATATTACTCCTTCACAAATTGGTAAACGTAATGCAATTTTAAGGACGAATTCGTCATTCGATTATATTGGTGGCGGGGAACAAATTCAAACACATCCACATCGTGATAAACCACATGGGCATCATCATGGTCATAGTCATGATTTAAGTTCTGTTCGTGCAATTGCTTATACTATAATTGCTGGTGATGGATTACATAACTTTTGTGATGGTATAGCTATTGGCGCTGCATTCGCGAATGATATGCGTGGTGGTCTGTCAACTTCAATAGCTGTACTATGTCATGAACTCCCACATGAACTAGGTAAGTTAAAGCTATAAAAAGTACGGCGTAAATTGTCGGTATTACTTCCCCATAATTATATCTAATATATTATGTTAAGTTCTTAGCTCAATTACTCAATATTTTGCCATGCACTATTCTTCCTACTGTAACTAGTTTATCGAATTATGTAACCTGGTATATTGACACTTTTAAGTTCAATTATAAGTGAAATGTTAACTAAGAACTTGTTGGTTCTTGAAATAGTTACTGTAACCTTAACCCCTTAGGTAGTTTGCTTTATGATTATGATGATTCAAGGGTGAACTTATGTAATAAGGGGTTATTATGGATATTGGATGAATCTAAAACAATAATTTCTGTCAAACATTTAGCTTAAGCAGGATTAAATAAACTTTATTACTAATATAACTCATATCTAGCTAAGCATTTCGATCCCGACATAGTCGTAATTGCAATACAATGATCAAAGTGTAGAAACAAAATAGACACCTTTGTGGTCGATTATCATTATTTTTAAATAACTGCTTTCATTTACTTCCTACACTACATATATCTTCATTTTCAAAGTTGCCTTTATGGAATATATAGTTATTCTGAAAGTCCCGTCTTCTCGATTAGTATGTGTGGTTTATCCGAGCTCCTATTCGTTGTGTCATATTAGAATAATCCTCAGTCAGTCGTAAACGTAATTTATCTGAAGCCAGTCAAAAACCCCAATATTTTAATCGTTCTTGTTAAGATATAACACAATGTCGGTCTAGTCGTGGACACTTCCACCGGCTCTCACAAAGATAAATAAATGTATTCCGTATATTCAATTGTTCAACACATACTAAAGTTAAAAATCTATAACAGCTTACATTCATTTCAATACTATTTCCAGGATATCATTGACATAATAACTTAAAAGTAAACAAAGAAATTATGCAATCCTATCCTTACTTTTCCGGTTAAATTGATTGTAAAGGGCTTTAAATAAGGTAGCGACTCAAAGACCCACTTCTCTCAAGCCTAAATATACTTAAGACAAATAGACGTGTCAAATAAGGGCCAACTCTAATATCAGTAAATAAAACGATGGTTAACCCGTAGTACTTGTGATTCAATTGAAGCGTCTAATAGAGGTCAAAGTATAATAGTCAACAAATGTAGGATTTATGAGAAAAGTGACCTAGTGTGCTCAAGTTAATCTTTCAATGGTTTTGAACAACTTGTACAATTCAATATAAACCAATATATTTGACGCATCAGGTAGAGTGGACCTATGCCCAAATGATCTTTACATTCAATATGTAAGTCTCTTTTAAAAAAAGAAAGTGAGTATAACAATCGTTTATTTAGAAAA
The DNA here is from genome assembly GCF_000699445.3 of Schistosoma haematobium. NCBI lineage: Eukaryota > Metazoa > Platyhelminthes > Trematoda > Strigeidida > Schistosomatidae > Schistosoma > Schistosoma haematobium. The sequence continues at coordinate 2,658,025 of NC_067198.1, forward strand.
AAACAACTGAAAAATCACTTCTTTCATGCTTAATTTTTCAAATAGAGTTCAATGATGAAATGTTCTAATTAGAATTTCTGATGAGACCATAATTTATGAACGACCTCTGACTGACGCTACAGTGACCTTGAGAGTGTCCACCTACTAATATCTACGACCAAATGAAGATTGGAATTATGATTTATAGTTGGTAATTAAGGTTAAGAATTAGATTTAAGATTTTTTTTATCATGAACTGACATCAGTTATAATGTCAAAATGGATAAGTGAATTTCGCGCCAAAATCCGAGATCTGTTATCTTATATCTGATTAATCCGTTCACTGAGTTTCTATCATTGATTCTATTAAAAATCAATAAATATTTTATTTATTATCATTATCATTCATTTTTAGGTGATTTTGCTGTTTTACTTCATGCTGGAATGTCTGTAAAATCAGCTTTATTTTATAATTTATTATCCAGTATATTATGTGCTGCTGGTATGATTATTGGTTTTTTACTTGGTGGAATGCATTCATTAGATACATGGATATTTATGTTAGCTGCTGGAATGTTTATTTATATTGCATTAGTTGATATGGTTAGTTTTCTATTTTAAAGGGGGGTTTTGTTTTGTTTTTCTGTTAGATTTCTATACATTGATTATATTTAATTATTTTACTCCCCCTCCTTTTTTTTGAAAAAAAAGATAATAATAATTAACTCATTAATGATAATGTCTGATCAAATTTTCATGATGCATCCTGATCGCAAACTATTGTCATAAGTGATTGGAATTCTTATTTACACCTATCACCCCTCGTGAAGGAGCATAGGCGGCCACCTATCAGCATTTACCATTGTACTCTGCTTCCAATTCTCTCCTCAGTGTGTTTTTTTGGTCTTGGTCTTATCCGTTTCCCTTCAGAATTCCAAGTTAGCGCTTACCTGGAGATGAAGTTTGATAGTTTTTGTAATGTGTGTCCTATTCACCTACAACGTCTTTTCCTAATTTCCTCTTCACGTAGGGGGTGGGTTCTCTCTCATATTAGATTGCTACTGATGGTTGTGGTAGTTCTTCAAGTTTCACCTTTGTACAATAGAACTGTCTTGATGTTTGTATTGAGGATAGTTGTTTTGAGTCCCATCTGCTTTTAAACTGTAGTAATGCTGCCCTTTCACAGTTTTTGTCTGCACTTCATCTGTAGTTCTTCTAGGGTTACTGCCGGTCCCAAGCCCGGGTAAAGAAGCAGGGTTGGAATGAGGTTGGCAACCTCACTGAATTCATAATGAAATGTTAATTTGTATGTTTTGTAAGTTTATAACTGTAAACGTAAATCAATAAGAAGAAGATTATGCTTAGAATATCCTAGTTTTTGGTTTTATTGTTCAGTCAACACTTCGTTATTCCAATTAGTTTTTTTCCTCTTCAATAAAATGGATTTATATTTTGTACTTAGTTTCAGCCTACTGAGCTGGCTAAATATATAGTTAAGCCCATGTATTATTAGACTATAAAGATTGACATTGAATTTTTGGCATCGTCTTTACGGAGGACCAAATAATGTTTTATACTTGTTATAAAATATGGCTTGGGATATTTTTCCCTTTCAGATGTACTATCATTATGCGTTGAATACGATAATGAAAGCGGTTACGTTATATTAGTAACAGGGTTTACGACCTAGAATAAAGAACTAAATTAACACTAGATAGTACTTTTTTCCATATAATTACAAGCAATCATTGTTAGTGAGCTAAATGCTTGTTTATCCATTCTCAATGACCAATCATATTTTACTTTCATTATTATATATCAATAATACACTACTAGTTAGGGATAATCTGTACTTTATTAATTGTCTAACTTACCTCTATTTAAGTACTTTTTGTTCTCATTTTTTGCGCTTATCAACATAGACCATGGTACCAGCTTTTTATTACTTATTGTATCCATCACTGACTAATATAGATAATTATCAGAAGGGGTTTTGTGAAGATTTTTAGGAATTTCAATAGTTGAAATCATGAGTCAATTGAAGCTAGACCACCATGGAGAACCTGGAGTTCTGGTGAGAAACCGTGACCAGTGCAGTTCAACCAGCTCTGTTGTGTGATATCAACTCACTGTGGACAATGATGTGCGGCGGTGCAACTTTGTGGTTTTGTTGAAGTTAGACATTAACACCGTTGTATGCCAGTTCAGTGGTCTAATGGTTAAGCGCTCGCGCACGAGACTGATAGGTCCTGGGTTCGAATCTCGCATGGGGCGGTATCGTGGATGCTCACTACTGAGGAATCCGATACTAGGACGAAACGGCTGTTGAGTGCTTCCAGGTTTTTCATGTTGGTCTACCTTCAATTGGCTCATGATAATATAGATAAGTCTAATAAGGTATGGCAACTCGGACCGATGTATATATATACCAGGTCCTATGTTGTAACTAACTGTTTGACTAAATATAGATAAGTCCTTACATCCATCATTTTAGCACTCATCATCATTACTTTCAAAATCATTTCAACTAATCAGTGTATATAATACTTTTGTTTATGTTTGCTTGCTTTTTTGTTTTTTATTTCTCAGATGCCAGAATTATCGGCTAATCAACTTAAAGGTAATCGACGTTGTCATCAACCGAGTGTTTTATTTTTATGGCAAAATTTTGGTATCCTTTTAGGTTTCTGTATAATGCTATTAATAGCATTTTATGAATTTCAATTTATATCACACTAACCAACAAAAAAATATTTTTTTTTTTTACATCTTTTCAAATCGTGTTTCTTTAAGCACCCCCACCCCACCCACTCGCAACCCCACCCCCACCTATTTCTCTTTCTTTTCTTTTTCTTTGATGAAAAATAAAGAAGAAAAAAATATTGATTATTTCCGTTGACAAATTACATTTCTATTTTATCTTTATCTTTGTATCTTTTTTATTTACCCAATTTAATGTAAGTAAGAAAAGAAAACATGATTCTCTTTTTTTTTGTTTTTTTTTAAAGAGAAAAACAATTTTTTCTCTTTAACTTTTCTTTGTTTTGTTTTTTTTTCCTAAGGAAAAAAAGAAAGAAGTTTATATTTAGATATATTTTGCTATTTATACTTTTAGTCTTAAATATAATAAAAAAAAACGCTTTATGATTTTGTTTAATGGTGAATTATGATCTTCATTTCAATTATCAAATACACTATTATCATTACAATTTGCATTCTTTAATCATAGAATGAGGAATGTATGCAGTGCTGTTTGTTGATTATTCGATTGTAATGATATGTGATTCTTTTTGTTTTGTTTTTTCTTTTTCTTTTCTCTTTTTTCTTTTCTTGTTTCATCTATTCCTATTTAAAAATAATTTGATCAGAATGATCTTATTTTCTGTTGATCTCATTTTTGAGTTCAATTAAAGATTTGTTTACTGATGAATAATAATAGTGTTGTTTTTATCATTGGTGATGAAGGGGTTTTGTGGAGATTGTAATTATTTCAATAGTTGAATTCATGAATCAATTAAAGCTAGATTCATCATGATATACTTGAAAGTACTGGTTGGTTGTTTTGTCCTAATATGGAACTCCTCAACAGTGAATATCTATGATCCTACTTTGCGATATTCGATTGCAGGAGTTATCAGTCTAACTCTGAGAAGTCCTTATACTAGGACAAACCAACTATTCGATTCTTACAAGTTTTCTATGGTAGTTTAACTGACATCAACTCATGAATTCTAACTATTAAGATTTTAATCGGAGAGAGGTTTTGTGGATATTATTGTAATGAGTCAATTGAAGCTGGATCATCGTTGGAAAACTTGGAAGCATTGGATAACTGTTTCATCTGAATATGTATTTCCTTTTTCCAGACTGTTTGCGTGTATACATCTGATCATTTCCTAATATCCAGGTAATGTACTTGTTTTTCTTTTTCTTTTTGCTTCTGTCACTTGAAAACTAATCAACTGTGACTAAATGAGAATAAGAAAAAGTATAAACATAGTTCATCCGTTTAATTCTTTTAATATTTGACATAGTCTAATTGTAGTTGCAATTCATAAGATGAAGTTTTAATAATTTTCGATGATGTAACTTCATGTATAATCTATACGGGGGGGGGGTAGTATCTTTAAATCTTTTAGAGGATTACAATATGTTACGTAACGCAAATCGATATGTAATAAGTTTCATCTAATCAGATTTTTATGATCTTGTAAACAGGTTGTTCATAGAAATCTGATCGATTGAAATGACATTTAGTGGATTTACTATTATAATTGTCATTATTTAGCTGTTATATCAGTCAGCTACAAAGTAGGACCAAGCACATATATGCATCGGTCCAAGTTGCCATACCTCATTAGCACAAAAAGATGAACACCGGATTCATAGTAGTTAATCCGGTGGTGGAAATATATAAAAGAAAGATTGCCTACAAGGACATAGTACAGACAGAAAGAATTAGTTGGTAGAAAAAAAGATATAAAGCGATTTTAATCTCTTAGTTTAAGAAAACCCAGAGAGTGTATACACCGACGTCATTGTGATTGATTCTCAGCCATGTGACATAGAGTTTCCAACTATTGGTTACGATAGTCATGCGGACCCGAACCAAGTAGTCTGCATCTACCAACATGGCTCAGACTAGAAGTTAATGACTTCAAGCTTTGATGACACGTTTTGGTTTATCCACCCCTAACTTTCTTCCAACCATCTCCAACACTGGTCAGAATTGCGCGTCGTGGTAATCGGTGTCCAGGCACGTGGCTCAACCATCTCAGTCGATGAAGATTCACAACGTCATTAACTGATTTACCATCATTCCCTAATACCCTGCATCTAACCTCACTATTACTTACCCGGTGATCCCAGCAATATTTCTAAGGCATCTGTGGTCAAATACTAGTAGCTTACGAGTGTCTTCTACTCTTAATGGCCATGTTTCGCTGCCGTAAAGTAGAACAGAATGAACTGTTGTGCAGTATACTCGTCCTTTAATTGATAGGCAAATATCTCGCCTTCGCCATAGTTGACGTAAGTTGACAATAGCCAAACGAGCTTTTCAAATCCATGCAGAGATTTCGTCAGACACCAACTCATTAGGACTGACCAGACTCCCAAGTCGTCAACGAGTTCTACTACTGGCATTGTTTCTCAGTACTACCAAAAGATTCTGCATTTTATCAGCCTCTTCACCGGTATTATATACTTCCTGACTATACATTTTCAGAAAAAGTTGATTATTTGATTCTTTGCATTCAGTTTAACTAACGTTAAAATAGACTAACCTTGAATATATGTATATTTTTAAAAAAATTATAACAAATAATCAGATAGATGTTATATCACAATGCACGAATAATTTTACTGTATACCATGACCTATCATTTAACATTGTTCATTTCATCAATGATCACGCAAAGGATGACTTTCTCCATTAGTCAACTAACTACAAGTTCACACTTCATAATTAATTAATTTCATTCATGAACAATTGATTAGATATATTCATGTAAAAGCAAATGATCCACTTTGTGATGGTATTATTTCTATGGTAACTAATATCGCAGTTAACTACAATGTAACTTCTTAAATATTTATGAAATTTAATCTGTCACATGCATATCTGAACACTTCTGTACAACATAATAAATAGCCTGTTACTTGATCTTAGTAGAGATTAAGAAAAAAAAGACAAAAGGTATATTAAATTAAACACTTATGCTTATATCATACGATATGTAGTTTAAGATTTAGTTTGTGTCGTGAAATACTGTTATGGTGATGTTTAGTCGCAGTCGACTAAGATCACCACTACAGATTGATTACGTGCCAATTATCAGGTGAAATACCTCCTTAGGATAATTATTAGAAGGATAGTTGTAGATTGTAGTCAGGATATATTTACTGGTAATCTCGTGGTCATAAAATAATGCCGATTTCGTGTCAAAGTTTACAGGAGAGACTACCGTGCATACGTCACAAACAACGGAGAAGTGTGTTTTCTGGACAACTAAACAAAATGGTACAGTAAAACAATCACTGGTACAGTTGGTTATAATAATTAGTGCTTTCATTTCACCAGTTGTGTTGCCTTCATAAAAGTGGATCACTAAACTGTCTTGAAATGGTACTCATCCTCCGTACTCCTCTCATGTAAATAAACAAGTATAAGGACAGGATTCATACGCTAATTCATATAGTTCATACAAAGGTTAAAATACTCGTAATGAGGAAATATAACAGTGATTCATCAATGTCTAAATCCTTTTTTCCGAATGAGAATTCTACGATTGAGTTTCTTGACTGTCCGAAAGTAAAAATCATTTTTTATTCACATAGTGATTGAGTAGTTGTGCATATTTGTAACTTCCTATTTGGTATTCAAGCCTCAAATACCTAATTCACAAACTCTATCTACTGAAACACTTAAACAATCACTTATGAGTCCGTAAATTTTACTTACGCAGACTTATTTTTCTGATCATTCTGCACAGGAAGACAGGATTGTTTCGATCTGGTTGACGTCTTTGATGTGAAGAGTCGCTTAGTTACAGGTTTGACGCTTGCAATGCATAAGTTCGATTAATATTGACTGAACGACCTTGAGGAAAGAAAAGAAAACTATCCTACCTGACATATGACGTGATTGATTGGTAAGCGGAGAATGAAGACCACTGTTTATTCGATTTATTCCTCATTTAAATTGGTTAAAAAAGGCATATGAACAAATATATGACAGACAAGCTCACAACCAACCATCATGTCTAATCTAGGATATGAGAAAATAAGACACAAAGGTCATGTTTAGATCACAACAGTTTTGCAATAGAAGAGAATATGACGGTCATTTAAACATTTAATCTACTTGTTTACAGTTAGATACAGTTGACATTTCATGGATTACCAAAAACACGTGGCGTCGGCCAAGATATCCACCCACAAAACCAATCGAGCACGTTAACCGGAATGCTTCTGGAGATGTAGTGAAGTTAACATGAAAAAATAAGTGCCAAGTCCAGTTTATAGAAAACAAATTTGATGGCGTTTGTCATCTGACGATTCGGCATCATTTGGATTTATTAGGCTTAGACTGGATCGAGAAGATTTATAGCCTGAATACTTTATTAAATAAAGTATTTTCTCATAAACCTTCCAATGAAACTGTTCAAACTTTTCATAATAATTTTAAATCAAATCCTCCCAGTGTAACGTGTTCTCATAATATTTCTGGGTCGAAAGCCTCCAGTGTAGTATCTCCTTACAATATATTCAAATCAATTACCTCCGAGGTAATTTGTTCACATAAAATTTCGAAATCTCCTGCATTATGCCGTTATGGTATTTCCACATCAACATCCTCTGGTTCCTCTCAAATGCCGACGAAATCCTACGTGACATGCTTTCGATAAAAGCATGTAGCTGTATTCCAACACATGTTGGGCCGCTGTGTGTTTACAAAAGTAATTTTGTCATTAAAATCAAAGCAACAAGGCGTAGGAGGAAGGAATCAAAAGACAGAGATTCAATATAATCACCATCATGGAGCAAAGCGCGAAATATTTCAGGCAGTCAGGATGTATACGTCTCTGATTTCCGATACTCGCCTACACCGTGAACGCCCACTTGAGATGACAGGAAGTAATATATATGGTGGAAGTTGAAGGTCGAAAGTGGGTGCATCATATCAACCATATACTGGAAAATTCCGGTGCGTCACAGAATATTGAGAAACTGGGCTGACAGTTTCGATAGGAGAATCCAGTGACTCAAAATGCCTAAAAACCAGAACAGAATCCTATAAGAAGATCGCTCGGAAACACAGAATAGTAGACTTTTTCCATGTTGATCCAGAAAAGCGAGGATACAGCGTTCTAGGGGAAAATATCAATGACCTTGTCATAACTATTGCTGTTAGCTAGTGACTAATCATTAGTTCTTCTTTTATTTATTCCATTGAACCAGATTGGTTACGTTTTGCAAGGATCACAATGCTAGTCAGTTTTCTTTACTTATAACCCTTTTTTCCTCTAGGAGGATTATGTGAACAGAGAAATAAAGAAGCCATAACAAACATCAGGAACTATTTTCAAAAAAAAAATTATTGCACTGGATTCAAAGTTTTTAAAATACTAACATTCAGTTTTGTCCCTGGGTTATTCTATAAACCATAAGCTTTCGTTTGATGCATGGTTCACTGCCATACTCTTTTCTATTTCAAACCTATTATAACTTAAGGATAACCTAAAGTACTCTATTTTTCTACGTTGGCGCCCAGTTTAGACATAACTGTTATCAGTGAGACAATAACTGCTGGATATTCTGTTGTCAGTGTTATTTCTGTGCAAATACAATTGCCTGTCAGCAAAATCGTCCTTCTATGAGTCTGATGGTTGCTGAAATTCCTGAATGCAAACAATTCCGTAATATATTGAAGACATTACGACAACATTATCTAGACACGATTGGACGATCCCCCTTGTAAATATGTAGTGACCTACTTTTGCCAAGAGAAAGCGATTGGTGTAATGGAAAAGATTATTATTATAAATAACTGTACCAGGGATTGTTTTACCGTACTTGTTTGTTTAACTGTGCCAAAACACATACATTCTTCCGTTGGTTGTGACCTTGCACGAATTCGGTTACGCTCAGTAACCACAGTTGTAACCTGGAACGATCTCGGTATTGTTTCGATACCACGAAGTCGTCAACAAATACATCTCGACTACAGCCATCAACTGCCTTCTGATTGTTGGCTTGCGGGGGATCTTATCGGTTAACTGGCACGTAGTCTTCCTGTAGTGGTTATCACTCAAGCTGCCAATTTCGGGGAAAAGTTGACCCATTTTGTGGAAATTTTAGGGAAGCCGATATAGTAAATTTTGGGGAAATGGCACAAAACCCCAAAATTTCCCCAAACGTGGGGGGAAGGTTCCCCAAAGTACCTCAAAATTTCCCCAACGTTCCCCAAAATTGGGAGCTCGGGCATAGTCAACCGCTACTCGACTCCACATTACAAATGTATCACACAACACTTAATACACAGCGTAGTTTTCTTACCTGTTCCCGTCTGTCTAATCCATAGTTTAGAGTTGTCGACGATAACTCGTTCTTATGATCGGCATCTTCTTTTTTAAGCTGGACGAGTTTAAGAAAGTTAATTCTTTGCAAAGTACTTAACGAATCTATACAATACAAGTCAACTGCAGCTACATTGTTTGTTCCAGAAATATGTTGCATATCTAAAACAAACTGGGAGATATAGTCTAATTGTTATTATTGTTGCTTACTTATTTACTTACGCCTGTTACTCCCAATGGAGCATAGGCTGTCGATCAGTATTCTCCAACTCACTCTGTTTTAAGTCTTCCTTTCTAGTTCTACCCAACTGTCTGTCTCGATTTGTCGGTGTAATTTGTTCTTGTTAGTATACATAAACAGCTTTATAATATGTAAATGTTATGAAGAGATCAATTGCTAGTCTACACAAGAATTCCATAAATTGTTTACTCACTAGTCACCATATTTAAAAAATATTAGATTTACTTTAAATAAAATGAAAAAAGAGGAAAAATGGTATGTCTATGTAATTCAATAACTATCTTTGTGAATATGAATAAGAATTAATGACAATACTGTAGTGTGTGCTACTGATGTTAACAGATATAAGTAGTATGTATCATCAATCAAAAGTGTAATTCTTGTAGGCAAAAGATCAGAAACATCAAACAAAAGAGAATGAGACGATTGATGGATATATGCGAAGGAAACAGTTAAGTTTGAAACAATTGATTGATATTTTACAAATGAAGTATTCGCTGTATGATTCTCAAATCTCACTAAGAGATTCTGTAATTCTATGTTCGAGTACATTCGATTGTCCTCATTTGTGTGTTCTTGCTTACTGCAATCTGATGAATGAATATTATTCAACAAATATTGATTGTTTCTAGCTGATAAGATCAACGAAAAGAGAACGACAACAAAGAATGATTAGTGTGTAAACGATGGAACAATGAAGTATGAGACAATTGAGTGATATTTTACAAATAAAGAATTTACTGTATAGTTTTCAGATCTTTGTAGTCGAGTACATTCTGTTGTCTCCACTAGTGTTCTCATTTACTACAGTACCTGTATTACACATTACACAAAGGTATGATATAAGGATGATATTTGAGTTTAAATAATAAGAGTTTAGAATGATACTACGGAAGTTTCAATAAAAAAAAGACAAAAAAATCATCCAATTTTCCTGATGAAAACAAGATGAATCTAAAAGTCAACTTGTCTGAGTTACTGTAATATAAGATTTAATTAGGAATTTCAATAGATTGGAAGTATCTTAGATGTATGAAGAGATCATTCATGCTAATGATAATAATACTGAATACAGACAAGAATGAACTTAAGACATTTATATGAATAGTAGTCTAAGAATCTACTTTGTTTTACAGTTAATTAAATGGATATCAGATCTTGTTTGTATAAATCATTCATAATCTCACTGATATTTAATAGATGAAACAATCCACTTTGAGACAGGAAGTTATTGATGAAACTCCAGTGGAGGATCGCTGGAAGTCTGTTCCATAAGAATGAATAAAGAGTAATGAAGAAATTACGATGTAAGTTTGTGTAGGCTTAAGAAATCTATAGATTATTTTCTTTAATATGTAGGTCGTGAGACGATGTGATAGAGTACGAAGTGTTGGATGCCTTAAAGTAAGAAACCCTGTTTATATGCTGGCAGATGAAGGAGAAATTTAATTAAATAGAACGTCTTGGAAGTTTGCTTGAGATACTTTTGAAGTAAAGAATTATCACCACTTGATCAACGTCTTCTCGCTGGATTATTCTATCTGGAAATTTCAAAGACGATGTTGAACATGCGCGTTTTGTTACAAACCCATATTGAGTAGAGCTGATTAGACTTCCAAAAGTAAAAATGATAATGGCTATTTGTGGATGATTTTTGTCTATGCTTCCTGATAGCATGAAGTCTAAATTGATGAGTTTATAGTTAGCAATATCGCTAAGTGAATTGGTTTTCAATTTGTCGGTAATAAACAAAATATTTTGATCAGATTGAGAGACTACATAATCCATGCATAGACTGAACCGTTTTACATAAAATAGTGAAGATGTTCGTCTTCTGTAAATTACAAATGATACAGAAGTACCACCAGGTTCACCACCACGAACAGTTTCAGTGTTTTAATAGCATACTTGATGCTGATAGATGTGAAAATGATCGTAGAGAGATGACCGGAAACATGTTAATAGAGGCTTCGGTCTCTATATTTCAGCATTGAGAGAGATGATGGTTGAACTGTTCACGAATACTACTAAGAACATCCATGATTTGCCGTTAATTGTGAAAATTGTAGTTGTATTGAGAGAACTCAATTTCATAAGAAAGTCGAATAATTAAAGTATTGACAGGTCTGGGTCTTTGCTATCTGATTCTGTATTTTCAATAGTCAAAACATTCTTGTGTCGAGATGAATTGTTATTGTTGCTGAAGCCCTTTTGCTTTTAGACTTTGAGACTAACCATGCCAAAACGAGAAGAAAATCGTTCGATTTCAAATTAATTATCATAGGCTTGCCGCCTTCGCAAAGAAGCCTGGTGACGCAATGAGAATTGTCACGTTGTTATATTTTACTCTACAATAGTTTATAATGCTTCATCTGGAAAGCATGGACAGTTTGTAACAATGTCGTAAAAAGAGAGATGTTTTGCTGACCTTCATGCTTTATCACATGTTGGCATCCGTGCCACCATGAAACTAATCTCTAAACAATTATTTTCGACCAAGATGAACAAACTATAATGCACCGGACAAGAAAGTTCATAAACATACCACTACGAAATATTGAAATTCAGTCCACTAGATCGTTTTTTAACATCCTGATATCGACTTGAAGGGTTCGGTAACCCAATGTAACATTTTCGCCCAAAATGTTATTTCAGAAACCATTATATCAGGTAACCAATCCTTAATCTTATAAACAAACTCCAAGCGAAAATATATATATGTATACGCGTTTATATTTTATTTGGAAAAATTTATTTTTGCATAAGTCAGTTGTTATTGTTGCCTTTCAGTTAATGTACATAAAGGTAGTTCCTTCATCTGAGCAACTTATTTTGCCTCTCTGTTCAATGTTTGGGTAATTACTTTCGCTTCAGGTCACTTGGCATTCGTGCCGTATCTTTTCTTGTCATGTTGCATTCTATTTTTAGCAACATTTGTATTCAATATTTATGGATTATTTGTGTTGATTGTGAATGAAATTTTTTTAATTAACTAATTGGTGTGTGCTTTACCTTTGTGTTCAAACAAATACTACTTACGCTGTTCCTCTTCCCGCTTTCTTGGCAACGTCTCGTGATATTGGTACTAACTGTGATGAGCATAGTTATTAGTCAACTGGGCTATGTTTGCTGCGGTTGTCGCGGAAGGGACTTCTGAATAACATTCAACATATGAGTATTATACTAGTTGGTCATTCAGTATGCAACTTCTTTTTGAGCGTTATTTTTTACTGTTTTTTATTTGGATTTCGCCATTTCAGTTTGTTGTATTAATACTTCTTGCGACGAGTTGTTGTTTGAGGTTCAAATGGTTGTAGACGGAATAGAATAAGCTTTCGCTTAATGGGCTCCCATGTTTAGTAGCAGTAGAGCACCAGTACCCCGAGGCATTGATCTAGGTATATTAACGATTGTAAAGGAATAAGAAATTGGCAAGTCATAGTGAGATACTATCCTTAGACCCTAAGAATGTGTCAGGTTTTCTCTTAAGGGCCTCCTGAGAAGTCGTTTCGATTAGCTCATCTGGCAGCGAATTACAGCATTTGACAACTTTTAAGGAGTTAAAGTTGTGTCTTCAGTTTCTGGGTAATACCTCGTAGGTTTGCGTTGAAGATGAACTTCAGTAGGTGTTTAAGGGGGTGTCCAGAAGTGTTAGGTATTCTGTAAACCAAAAGAAGGTCACCTATAGAACGCATGTACTCTAATGGGTACTTATCCTTTTGCATTGATGGAAAAAATGCTGTTTCCGTACTCTGAATGGTGACAGACGAAACTTGGAGATTAAGTGAAAAGTTCTTCCGTCAAACTGGCCAAAAATGCGCCTCAATGTTATCAGTGCAAAGTTTGCTCGAAAAGCATTTCTATCACAGTTAGCGTACGACTTCAAATCGTAGGGTACCGGCACTCCTAAATCTTTTTCTACGTGAGATACTTCTAGAGGTTTCTTCCTTCATCTGTTCACTAGTCTCCATATTCCATTTGTTTCGTTTAACTTTTCTCCAAGTGGAAGACGACCACCAGCTAATTAACCGGTAATTTCTTGAAACATATACATATCCGACAAGAGTCGGGAGTGATGTGTAGTTTATGTGACTAAGTTAGTACGTCGTTAGAAGTGTTCTGAAAACGCTCACTTTATCCATCACATTTCACTCCTTCACTGACTGGATAGACGTTTTTCAGATTTTTATATTGATAAACATGTTCACTTATTGACAAACTTCACCTAGATTTTAACGCTTGAATCGTTATACATAATAAAATTTCTTACAGACTGCTGAAAAAGGACAACAAATTACATTCAAATCTATATACGTTATCCAGTGTCAGTGTAGCTGTCTCACCGACTTTATCGAAGACATATAAATAAATTCATTAGTCTGCCTTGGTTGGTCTTAATAGAATTAGCTTGGTTCGTTTTTATCTACTATGTCACATATATTATCAGACGGTAAGAAGATTAATGGTACAGAAAAACTCTTTCTATTGTTGTGAGTGACTGTCGAACACACACAGCGGTTCTGTACTACTAAGGTAAACTCGATGCAAAATTGTTGCCTGATGTGGCTTTAACTCGTGGGGTATTATGAGAACGGTTATGTAAATATCAGTAGGTGGTCCAACAACTGATGGAGTAGTCTTCTGTGTCTTATATAGCAGCCATGTCTAACAAATTAAAAACACCAAGATTAACTAAAATTAAAACTTGCGAAGAGCTTGAGTGAAAATCCAAACTTTAGTCAAGGTAATACAAGATGACATTTATAAATAATAATCTTGGTTCCGTAAATATACTAGGCTGGCTCTCAGTAACTCTGAAAAACCGTTTTGGAAGCGCGCTTATGACGTTTATCTAATCGGCGAGTAATTTTCATGTCTCATGTGGTTTCTGTCTTACATGCAAAACAGATTTCTCCTAGGTGGCTTTTTGATGTTACTGTAGAGTCTCTAGTCTCTGATAACGTCTGATATGTATAGTCTAGCTACTCGGCCGACACATTGTGTTTCATAGTTATTCATAGGTTGTCATACCTTAGGTAAAAGAATGTTTTCATTCTAGGGCACTGGGGTTTCTAGGAACAGCAGCAATCTCTTCAAAGGACAGCCGACTGGTTACTTTCACTGCAGAATAGTTTAGGATTACTATAATGACGTGACCTAGTTTTGGTACACAGTACACTAAATGTTAACAACGCTCTGTTGAAAAACACAACAGTGATCTCGAGAAAACCACCGAAAGATTGCACATCAAAGAGTGAAAACTCGGGTACTCTTACACGTTTTGTCAATAAGAGTTGTCACAACTTAGAATGAACCACCGCCTTCCACTTGAAGTAGCTGTGTTTGATACATGTCTAGTAACCTATTTACTATCATCACTATCACATATCTTATCTTGTCGACTTTCCTTTTTGTCATGTAGGATTTGCTCACACTATTTGTTTAAACCATTCGAATAATTTACATTGTTGTTGGATTTACTAGACATAGTATTTAAATGGTATGAATTGTTACTAGTTCGTAATTTTAAGCTAACACGCCTCATAGTTGTCGCTCTGCACTGATAATTGTTGCTGATTCCATCTTTTTTCAACTGTAAGTGTATTCTATGTGCTTAATGAAATGTCGGCTAACTTTCACTTGTTATCTTTTTCAGTTGTCTTCACACACGCTCGCACACCATTCACAATACCTTCAGGCTAGACGCGAACATTTGCAAAACCTCATCATTGTGGGGTGATGGACTTTAAGCAATTTCGTGATACTGCTGAACTTTCAGACTTTACAGTTTACATTGATAATGAGAGGTTTAAATTGCACAAATTTCCACTTTATACAAAGTCTGACTACTTCAAGGAAATAGCAAGCAGCAATCCTGTTTGTCAAATAAATGACTTTCCTGGTGGTTCAAAATCTTTTGCTGTCGTTGCCGACTTTTGTTACGGCAAAGAAATAAACATTACTTCTGAGAACGGGGTTTATTTATATGTTGCTGCCGACCTCCTCAAAATGAAAGGCAAAGATAATTTACTCGAGATTTCTAGGAGGTTTTTGGATGGAGTGTTTTGTTCTGCTTTGGAAAGAAAAGACATATTTAATCTGATATGTGTTTTATGTTCATCTTGTGAAATTAAATCGGATGTTGGTAAGAAAATTTGTGAAGACGCAACCACAATTGTAATGTCATTATGGTTACACAATGAAAATAGTTCAAAAGGTTACTTTTCACCCAACACCATAAATTTTACACATTCAGAACGAGACTTATTCAACGACGAGTCAGTAACTGATTACCTGGCTTATCTTCCACTGGAAATATTTTTGAAGATTATTAACATTGCAAGAGATCAGAATGTAGAGGAGAAGGTTGTTTTAAGTGCTTGTGCAAAGTACTTGGGTCGGGTTCTTGATTTCTACGACCCAGAGGTCTCCGGAAACGGAGTATCTAAAACTTCAGATGCTCAGAAAAACACTGATATGAAGAACGTTCCACCTAAAGGTATTTGCATTTGCGTAACCTTCATTGTACCTAGAAGTCCCTAAATCAGATGAAAATATCATTTCTGATCAACCATTCTGTGGTTTAAATGTAAAAATAAAGTCCGACCACCAGATAAAGCTGGAAAAACTGTACAAAGATAACATCGTCCTGTTTGAGAATTTAAAAAATACTATAGAACAGTTCGAAAAGATTTTCGAAACTCTGGACAAACCAATTGATATTTGTGATTTTATTAATACTACGTGGATTATTAAGGTGAAACTATACTTTGTAATTTTATTTTCAATAACATTCATATCTTGAAACTACTAGAAACTAAAATTGTAAATCAAAGTTGCGACAATTTTGAACAATACCTAGTCTTTTTTCACTGTTGGTAAACTATTATGAATATAATAACTTAGGGTTCAGGTCATCAGAGATAAGTAACAACTCTAAACTTATAGGGATACTGCTTGAAAATATGCAGACTTAACATAACACAGATAAGATAAAAGATTTTCTTTTTCAGCACTTTCGAGTAGTGTTTTGTGAAAATGAAACATTCAAAAGTTAACATTACAAGTAGGTTTTGAGTGACTGTAGAGAAAATATAATAGATTGATGATTATTCAAATAGTTTAAGAATAAGGGTATCTTGTTTGGGATTTGGAAGGCAATCTATGATTTCGGTGGATAATCAATTACTATCCTGGAAAGCCGTTTTCGTATATTTTCAACTCATTGATCTCATCTTTTGCTATTAGAAATTTGCCGTATTGTCCTTGATATGCAACGATTATCCAGCTAATATCGCTTGTCACTTTTGAAATGATTCTGTTTTATATTTTATGACTCACTATTTTTTTTGGTTTTTAGGCATTACTACTGACGGATTCAAACAGAGCAAAGTCAAAGTGCCGACTGGATATTTTAAAAATAGCCAAGAAAATGCTTACTAGCTTTTCTGAGCAAGACTTTGATAAACTTTCACCTTCTATATTGAATGATATTCTCAATTCTGATCATATGCAAGTAGAAAAGCCACCTTCAGATGAAGTTATCAGTCTTTCCAGGAGAAGTTCAAGGAAGAAAAGCTACAAAGAAGAAATCTTAGAAAACAATACTACTGAAATACTTGGTAATCGTAAACAGAGCAATATCAAAGAAACAAATATTGAAGAAGTTAGTGAAAATCATGGAAACACGAATGAAACAAAACATGAAATATTGCCCGAATCAGTAGCAAATAAGATCATAAAATATATGTTAAAGAAAGCCGATGAGCAAAAGCTAACAATGCAACAATACATTCAGTTGCTGAAACAGATTCGAATTCCAAACCACCAGACTTCTCTAGATAATGACTTTGTAAAAATCTTAATAAAACTTACTAAATCAGGTATGGTTTAATTTAAAGTCAAAGAGATTAGGTTTGAAAGTTTCCTGGTCATCGCTTTATGCTTTTATATTGTCACTTTTTCTCTTTGAGTGTTGGATAAAGACAATACTGTCCGGTATTTTCTCATTTAGATGTGGCTTATTGTGAAACAGAACATTAAAACACCTCAGTAAATGTCTTAACTGGTTTATGGAACTGTTTAACTAGCACTTATTCAGAACTACTTATAACTGCAGCTTAAGTTATAGCTTTTCGATGTCTATACGTCTATTTGCGCCTCAGTATTTTAGAATAAGTGCTGCATAAATCAATAAGATAAACTGATGATCTATTACTGTCTTTAAATCAGTTCAAAAGTTAGCAACATATTTGCTACGTTTCTGGGTTATTTATGATGAAAGCTTGATATGGTGGATTCTTTACGGTCACCCATCGCCTTCCGATATTAACGACCAACTAATTTAATTAAAAGATTTCCTAAACATCTACCGTAAATTCCTACTTTTTTTCAGGTCAACCTCGTAATGAAGAAGATGCTCAAGAGATAATGACCCATATTAATTTAAACAATTGCACAGCTGATACTTTAAATGATGCATTAGAATTGGATTTGTTTCCTCCTAAGACTGTTGCTGCAGCAGCACTGTATGTTGCTAACAAAAAGCAGGTATGTAAAATTTTGCCCTGTTTGGTATTGATTGGCTTTATAATTTACTGCTTTCATTTCCTTTAGTTTGATTTTTGTGTTTAAAGCATATAAGTTCCGGTGTAGTTGATAAATGCACTAAATGTACCATACAAATGAATCAATAGTATTTTAAAGAAGTGGGGACACGTGGATAGTAAAATAAGTGAGTAACTTTCAGAATTGCCTCTGGATTCTATCCCAAGTCATTTCATATAACGCTTAAATCCGCTGAGTTGTACGATCATGAGGATCTTAATTGGGGTGTTTTTCATCCATAGGTGACAGTTCTATGCATCTGTAGACTGACCCAGTCTCCTCCATTCCCGTACTCATGAGGCTTACCAAAATCACCGGTGTCAGTTTGGTGGTTGTAAGCTCTTATTTTACCTGTGTTTTCTACACCAGTCTCTTGCTTTAATTTTACCTTATAAGCGTAACCACTATTAGTAGGAACTCAAATGGTCAATGTTTTTTCCTCTGGTGCTTGGGTTTCTGTATAAGCGCACATGAAGTGAGCTTTTCAAATGAATGATGAGAAATGAATGTGTAGTTTTTCACCACAGTACTGAATACGAGCCTCAGAAATATGGCATATGTTGATATTATGATTTTTCAAAGACAAAAAAACATGTTTATTGTCTGATTTACAACTAATTGTGAGCATTGAAGGAGGCAAATGTAAATGGCATGAGTAGCCTCAGAATAATTGTATGTAGGAAGCAAGGAGAACATTTTTACATTAATGATGATCACATTTAAATACTGATTAGTGAGATCCCATACTTTATCTTCAATATACGCACATGTATTTACACTCATAATATTTGGAGAAAGGTAAATGAATAATACCCATGATTTCATTAATAATAATGATATCTGAACACCATCATCAAGAAGATACAAGTATTTATAAATAGCTCTCTACTCAAGATACTCAACATCCATCGGCCAGATACCATCAGCAAGACTATTCTGTGGGAGAGGACAAACCAACTTCCAGCTGAAGAGGTAATTTGAAAAAGACATTGGAAGTGGATAGGACACACGTTGATGAAGTCATCAAACTACATCACGAGGCAATCCTTAACTTGAAATCCTAAAGGGAAACGGAAAAGAGGAAGACCAAAGAACACATTATGCCGGGAAATAGAAACAGATATGAAAAGAATGAATAAAAATGGGAAAGAGCTGGAAAGGATCGCCCATGACAGGGTTGGATAGACAGTGCTCATGAACGTTCTATGCTTCTCCACGAGAAGTAACACCAACTAAACTTCAGTGTGATAAATTGAACAAAAGAATAAGAGAAAGAAACATGAAAGTGAAGGTAAGAATAAATTACATGAAAATATTATCCGATAGTTAAATTTAGACAGAGATTAAATTCTATTGTACTATTTAATCCCTTGAAAGGCTAATTGTTAACTTCATGAGGATAGCATATAGCAAACCTACATTTTGTAAATCATTGCAAGAGGATAGGCTTGAGTGCTGTTAGAGGTAGCTGACTGTTTGACTGACTGATAAGAACCATTACAAACAGATGTTGATGAACTTGTTCAAGAGTAAAACATTATTTTTATCTCAGTTGACGTTGTTTATTTCAAACTATTTCTGAACCAGCTCTTCTTACGAATCGAAATTAGAATGTAGGCTAAAAGTATATGAGAGAAATTCCGACTATGACAATATCTTTTCTCATTATAATATACCATAGTTCCATGTTTCTTTATCATAAACTCAGTAATTTTTACTTTTGATAGGATAATCAAATCTCCAATTCATATAATGTTGAATATCCTTACACATGGTTACCTAATTATTATACAAAACCATTAATGTTACCATTACGTGGTAAACCTCAATGTATTGATCATTTTCTACATAGTAATTCACATTATTCAAGATCATATTATCCTTCTTATAATAATAAATCACGTAGTTCATCATTAAATAGAAATCTACAAACAGAATATAAATATAATGGTTTCCATCCATATTTATTATCTTATTCTACTTTTCAACCATATTCAAATGAATTCAGATATAATAATAATAATAATGCCAATAATATGAAGTTCTCAGGTAGGTATCAGTTTTGTCTTTACTGAGTAACTTTGGTAACTTATGTTTTACATTTATGTATATGATCATATAAGAAATATCATTTTAATGATTGTATATTTTTAACTATGACATTTTAGACATCAATCTAAAAAGTATTCATTAAATATGTGACAAATCAGTCAGATACAACGTAGAACTAGGAGCATATATATGCATCGGTCGAAGTTGCCATACCTTATTAGCACAACAAGATGAACAACGGATTCATAAAAGTAGTTAATTCAGTGTTAGTAATATATAAAAGAAAGATTATGTATAAGGATAGAGTGTAAGAAGAAAGAATTAGTTGGTATAAAGAAAGATATAAATCAATTTTTATCTCATAGCCTAAAGGAAGATAGTGAGTGTATACACTTACGTACGCCATTGTGATCGATTATGAGTCATGTCACCCAGATTCTTCAACTATTGGTTACAATAGTCACGTGGACCCGAACCAAGTAGTCTGCATCTACCACCAACATGGTTCAGACCGGAAGTTAGTGACTTAAAGCACTGATGCTACGTTTTGGTTTTGCCGCTTCTAATTTACTAATATGTGACTACTTTAATGGTATTAAATTCATTTGATGTTATTTACTTGTATCACCTTTGAAATGCAGGTATATCTAGCCGACGTGTCCTGAATAGAGCGAAACGTGCATCCTGGATTCCACCGCTAGCTACTATCCATCTTTGCTTATAAAAACTTCAATAGTTATTTGAAACACAAGAGTTTAGTATTTCAACTGTACTGATCAATTTAAAAATTGATAATAATAAAATAGAGATGTGGGAGTTGTTTGTGTTCTTCTAAATTCTAATCTTCTCAATACGTACGACGTTCCACGTTGTTGACTGATTGACTGACTGAATGTCTGAGTTACGTCCCAGAAGATTATTAGGTCATCGTATGAAGAGGTGTTTATCATCAAATAGAAACCGACTATATAAAGTAATATGTATGATGTCATTAGAAATATACTGTTTAGAACATACCAATCGCTCGTATGATAAATTTTTATTGTTAATAAATATGTGTACGGAAGTAAAAGTGTAGAATAAACATGAAGTTGATGAATTAGACCACTTTGATTTAGACTTAATACTTACGAGGATAGTCCTTAAACTGTTGAATCAGAAACTCGTATAAAACTTCGTAAAAGGTTATTGTAATGTATCTCTTTTGAGTATATACAGTGAAACTTCATCAACTGAGATTACTGGGACATGTGTTATGTATGCCCAACCACCGACTGCCCTGAAGAGCGATGTTTCATGGTGTAGGGGAGTAGGTTGGAAGAAAGATAGGAGCGGTCAGACCAAAACATGGCACAAATCCATGAAATCACTAACAAGTGAACTGAGTCATGTTAATAGGTGTAGACTACCTATTTGGGAGCCACGAGACGATAGCAAGCGATGGTTAGTGACCTTGAATAACATGGCTTCAAATCGTTTGCATCCACTCTTTGTGTTCTCCAAAATTCTAATCTTCTGAATTCTTCATATCCCTTTTTCCTCTTTCCAAATTTATTTCACAAGATTATATTCCTCGAATAACATCTTCAAACCCTAATGTTTTCGATTACTGATTATACTCTTACTATTTCTACCACTATGAGATTTGAATCGACAACTGTATCTCTGTGCTAATGTGGTATGGCAACTTGAACTGATGTACGTACGTATGAAGTTCCACGTTGTTGCTGACTGACTGATATACAGATAAATGAACTGATTAATGTATAAATAATAAATATCTATTTCCGTCATGAAAAATTGAATATTATTACATTAATCAGTGAGAAATTGTAGTCTATCTGAAATGTTCATGTTTTCATTTTTTTTATAAAGTTTATTTTTCAATTAATCAGTTAAACACTTTATATAAATGATTTAAGTAAATGATTTGGAAACAGTTCAGTTTAAAGATAATCATAGTAACCTTGGAGTAAGGTGTACTTTGCATATGATGCGCTTTTTTTTTCTATGTTCAAATCGTTGTGTAGAATGAGCCTGGCAATAGTAATATAAAGTTTACAAATCCAATTCAATTGTACAATCCCTGAATTGACTACTGAGTAGTAAAAATCTATATTATGATTGTGTGATTCTCAAATCGTATGGAATTCTATTGAACAAAAGGTTCAAATAACTTAATAATTATAATGCTTAACACTGTTAATCTGAATGAAACATACTCGAAACACATAAGCATCATCATCTGACCGTAAAGTAAGATCTACTAGATAACTATTTCATTATTGTTTTTAGATTCCACAGATATGTATATTCATGATCTTCAACTATTCTCTATTGAATCTTTCTTATTGAATCACTCACAACATTACACAACCTAAATCTTACTAAGAAACATAAACTCTGAACAAAAAATATCTAAGAATGATCTATTTTATTGGATTCTAGCTGATTTATATTTCACAAAGAGTTTTTATGGATATTATAATAGTTTTAATAATTGAATCTATGAGTCAATTAAAGTTAGATCACCATGAAAAACCTGGAAGTACTAGACAGACGTTTCATCCTGTTGTAGGACTCTTCAACAATCTTCATCTACAATCTCGCCTGACATGATTTAAACCAAAAACCTATTAGTCTTGCATGTGAACGCTTAACCTTTAGATCACTAAACCATCCAACATCCAATAATGTTATTGTCTAACTTCAACTAATCTATTATTATCACTCAATGCGTTACTATCTCATAACAGACTCGGATTCTACTCGTCACGTCTTCTCACTAGAATTCCAGGTAAAAAAACCTCTTAGAGACCGTCACTAGTAAAACATTTGTTGATCAATCAATTGATTTAAAACTACTTTTATAATCAATATTTTATTGATTGTTTGTTTTTTCTGTTTCCTTTTTTCTTTCTATTAGATTCATTCAATAATAATAATTATCTGTCAAGAACTACACCTCATAATAGAAGATACTGTGAATATTCTACCTAATTATTATTTTTTTAATTTTACACAAAAAAAAATCAATAATAAATTGAACTCAATCAAATTTAATCAATAATAGAAACGTTTATTTTCAGTTTTCTCTATTTTTCTCCTTTTTTCCTTTTATTTTCTTTCCTCTTTTTTCTCTTTTCCTAATCAATATATAATATGATTTTTCATTTTGTATATATGGGGGGAAATTTAAATCCTCTTTCATTGAATTCAATTATACATTGTGTTTATTTATTAATTTGGATTATCAAGCATCTTTTTCTTTTTTTTGTTTTTCTCTCTCTTTTTCTTTTATCAAATAGATTCTATAACGTACATTGGATTATTCTTTTTGTCTTTCTTTCTTTCTTTTTTTTGTTTTTTCTTGTTGTTATTGTTGTTGAAAGGTTATCAGTTATATAGAAACTTATCTATTTATTATAGTTAATTTAAACAAAGAAAATACAAATAAATAAACAAACAAACAAATTTATTATTGTTTTTTTTTAAAAAAAAAACGAATAAGTTAAAGTTTAGTTAAATGATTAAATTTATTTATTAATAGTCAATAATAATGATCGTTTTGTATTCTACATGAATGAATGAAAGGATTCGAGCTAAGAAGGATAGATAGAAAGATATTTGATGATGATAATAATAATAATAATAATAATAATAATAATAATTTAAATCATATTCACTATGAATTATCAGTGAAATTTCTAAAATCTCCACAAAAAAAACCCTTCTGATAATAATCATCTACTAACTAGTGACTGGCATCAAGAGGCATTTCCTGGAGTTTTAGTAAGAAGTCGTTAACAGTGGAGTACAACCGGGTCTGTTGTAAGATATTAACTCACTGAAGACAATGGTGTACGGTGGCGCAATTTCGTGGATTGGTTGATGTTAAACATTAACACCGTTGGATGACAGCCGACTCAATGGTCTAATGGTCAAGCACTGGCGCGTGAGACTGCTAACTCTTGAGTTCAAAACTCGCGGGTGGCGAGGTCGTGGATGCGCACTGCTGAAGAGTACCATAGTGGGATGAAACAGCCGTCCAATGCTTCCAGGTTCTCCATGGTGGTCTAACTTCAAATGACTCATGGCTTCAATCAGTGAAATTTCTAAAATCTCCACAAAACCCCCTTTTGATCATGTAGGAGATCGGCTTGTCAGAAGCTATCAATAATAATTGCCAGACCCACATACGATCTTGTGGAGTCTGATGATGCTTATATGTTTCGATTTTGTTTCATTCAGATTAACAGTGTTAAGCATTGCAATTATTAAGTTATTTGAACCTTTTGTTCAACAGAATTCCATACGATTTGAGAATCCCACAATCATAATATAGATTTTTACTACTCAGTAGTCAATTCAGGGACAAATAAGTTTTTGATAATATCTCATAATGTAAAATTTCGTGATGTGAATTCGAATCCCACATAGAGTATTTTTGTTTTAACTCTAAGTACAATGTGTTAAAGAGTAACAGCTAACACAGTAGCTGAGTTTCATGCCTCCCATTGACTGTTTTAAATCTCATAACACCAGACATAATGTATACGATGTTATTTCACTTAGACTATTAAAATTTGAGTTTGATGAGCAGTAACACCAAATAAACATGAAATTTCTATAAATTAAATCACGTACTGATCTTAGCCAAACGATCGTTGAATATCTGGAAGAAATGAACAGTACATTTTTTCTTAGCATGCAACACCTCAAAAGTGAGAATTCAATAACCAACATTCAGGAATCAAACCTAAAACAATTTACAGTCTACACAAATCCCCTTATATTTAAAATCTGAAAATGGTTTTCACTCAATGAACAGTCCACATTAAAGTTGCTTCACTGATAGCTCAGAATTTAATAATGTTCGAGTAATTTCCATTACCAGTTAATGCAATCTTTACAATGTCAACCTTAAGTAAATTGAATGGAGTTGACTTGAATTGGATAGAGTTCGTCAGTCAGTACGTAATCTTAAAATAATAACAATTTTTATCTCTATAACATAACATAATGCCTCTAAGAAATTGAACACGGTAGAATAGGGTGACAATCTACATGGAAGCATAATATATATCTTATAACTGTACGATTAAACTGGTTTCATAAAGTGTATTATTATCGCCAGGCTCACTCTATACAACGATTTGAACAGAGAAGAAGAAAAGGCGCGTCATATGCAAAGTACGCCATACTTCGACGTCAGTTTATGTATAAGTAAATTGAGGGTATTTATAGCATTTCAGACAACCTTAAACTTCTGGTAAGTTTCCGAACCCTCAGAAACATAATAGCAGTATAGGTATTCATCCAACCGAAAATGTGACATGTGACATTTCATTGTTCAGATGTTTGTGAGACACTTTTATCGACGCTTACTGGATAAAATATTATCCACTGTTTTCATGGCCCCTTTGGTGTGTTTTGTTTTTCGAGGAATTTTCACGGTCTCCTCAGCAGAATAAAATATGTTTTTAGAGATAACTCGAAATATTATACCATCCATTTACTTAAAAATGTAACATATTTCTCAGAGAACCACTCAGCTAGAAAATTCGGTGGGACTATAATTAATTATGGACGACCTTTCAGAAACGGTAAAGTGACCTGAAGTGTGTCTATCTACTTACTAGAGCTAACTGAGTGTTATAAATCAGGGTGAGGAACTAGAATTATGATTCACAGTTGATGGTTTAGATTAGAAATTAGATCTAGAGTGTTCATCACAAACTAATATAATCTATAATGTCAAAAGACTGTTTAGCCGAAAGGATGAACGAATTTCGCGCCAAAATTCAAGACCTGTTATCTTATGCCTGATTGGTTCATCCATAAATTATAGTCTCGTCGAATCTCAAAGAACCACTCAGCTAAGAAATTCATATTAAGTCATTATCAGGATCATTTGAACATGAATAATGAATATAATACAATATATAGTAGTATCAAGAACTATAGAATATGACAACATACAAGAACTTGTAATGGAATGTTTTATGTGACATCTTCAAACGTAACTATTTTACTACAGTTATTCATTCATTTAGTTTTGTAACATCTCGTTAATATAACTTACTTTTCACTGTTCGTTAGCAAATAATCCATTAGATTGTTCATTCTCATCAACACTATTGTTCTTCTAATTGTATTAGATGATTTACAATTACTTTTGTTAAATCAATATCATATTGTTTTTCTTCTAATAATTCACTGATGGACATATTCAATTCCAGTCAATTGATTATGTAATCAGGCATAGAGATAGAAATAATAATTGATTATCATCATGATAATAAAATACAGTCTTGAAAGCTTATTGGTTAACGACTGACTTTATTTTAGTTCACTTATTTGAAATTATGTTCTTTTTATATTCTAATGAATAGGAGAAATTGTATATCTGATGTTTCGTGACTTAATCTAAGCCACTTTGATGTAAACAGAGAAACAATAAGTCTTGACAAACTATGGAAACTATTTTTGGGGGGACGTTATTTCAGTTCATTCAACGCTTGTAAAATATTAACATTTATTTTTATCCTTAAATCTATTCTACAGATCATAAGCTTTCGTTTGATATAGAATTCATTGCCATAGACCTTTTTCTTCCAAAGCTATTGTATTATTTTTTGCTCTATTTTCTACGCTAATTATTGCACGTTGTGATTGGGTTAGTCATCGATTTATTCATGTATCTTTCTTTACACTGATCTGAAATTCGGGAACCAGATCGGAATTAAGAATAAACCGAGTAGTGTTCTAGTTGACTTGTCTTTGCTCACTCGCGTGCTTGTCAGTCGATCAGGCGATAGAATAGTTTTCTTCTCTATATCCCACTTCCAACTCACGGGTACTAGCCTCAAGGCTAAGCCGGTCAGCCTGTCGCGTCAAGATCTTAATATTTAGATTAGACAAGTTATCCTTAGCACCAAAAGTGGGTAGACAGATCAAGAACGTAACACACTTCTTCAGGGTAAATAAATAAACCTGTAATTTCAATGATTGAGATTATGAATCAGTTGAAGCTCACTAGTGACTGACTTCAAGAGGTATTTTCTGGACTTCTAGTGAGAAGCGGTGATCAGTGGAGTTCAACCGGGTCTGTTGTGAGATAGTAACTCACTGAGGATAATGGTGGATATGTCGCTCAATTTCCTGGATTGTTTGAAGTTAGGCATTAACACCACTGGATGCCAGCTCAGTAGTCTAAGGGTTAAGCGCTCGCGCACGAGACTGATAGAAGCTGCGTTCGAAACCCGCGAGACGAGGTAATGGATGCGCACTGCCGAGGAGTCCTACAATATGACGAAACGGCTGTTGAGTGCTTCCAGGTTTTCCATGGTGGTCTAGCTCCAACTGACTCATGATCTCAACCATTGAAATTACTATAATATTCACAAAGCCCTTTCTGATATTAAATAAACTTGTGTTAATTCGATTTCAGTTATTTATTTATCCTAAAGAAGTGGCTTATATTAAATCATGAGACGTCAGAAATACAATTTTTCCTACTCATTAGAATATCACAATGCACAATTTATTTAGAACTACCAAGTCCAACTATGGCATTGATACCTATAAATGCAATTAACATACAAATTATATGTATTCGCGTTTTATGAATAAGGAGTATTGAATGGAGATATAAAAGAAAGCATTGGCATAACAACAGCCACATTCCTACAATTGAAGAATATATGAAACTCAAAACAATAGTCAATCAATATCAAAGTCAAAATCTTCAATACGAACATCAACACATTTAGTTCTACTGTACGAAGTAGAAACTTGAAGAACTACTATTAACATCTTTTATAGTTGATTTAAACAAAGAATCACTGAAGCCCCCAAATGCCCTGGTATGGCCGAGAGTGGAGTGGGCCCGCCATCCCTCTCGAAATACTCTCACACGGCCACGCGTATACAGTCTCTGCCAGGGAAGTCCTACTCACTGTCTTCTCGTGGCGGGGGTGTTGTTTAGGAAATTGAGAGGACGAAAAGCGAATGTCCGGCGCTTTAACCAGATCCCAAACCAATGGTGCACATGGGCTCCAGTATCCTGAGGGAACAAATGGCTTATGAACCAAACGTTGGTCGCTGGCTACCATGGGACTGTATCTCTTTTTGTTGCACCACTACCTTGTGGATTAGACCTTTAGGTCAAAGGCTCCTTGTGTGGCCCCCTAAGAAAACCACCTGCTTCGGTCTGGGCACACGTGTAGTATCCCAGCCTTCACACAAATCGAATGATTTATGTGGCGTATATCTATTTGGTGCCTCCTTGTACCAATATCTATGTGTTAAAATAAATAAAGAATCTCTCTATCTATACATATTTACTTCCTTATTCATAATTATTCTATTACAATTTGTAATTGATATAATGGGAAGAATAGTTAAAACTTGATTAATTTACTCATTATGAGTTTTGATTTAACATTATTTCCATTTTGATTCAATGTGATGATTATTCAGTGTACAATCAATATATAAATCAGTGTATTTTCGACTAGGGTCATCATCATCATCATCATCATCGTGTTTTGGAGATTAATAAATCTTCACTTATAGTAGTCTTTGTGTTCTTACTTTCGAATCGTCGGAAATTGCATAGGTCACTTGTTTCAATTATAAGTGATAAGCGTTTCCGACACAGCAATCACCGACGACCAAAGATAACAAGTAGCATTCAATCCGACAAGTTATAACACTAATAATCAATAATAATAATAATAGTGATTGTGTGCCTTTTTTCATTTAATTACAATCCAAACAACAAAATACTAATCATAATTCTAAATAAATTACACTCATAATAATAATAATAATAAGTGCTGTATTCTATATGGATGAATTAAAGGATTCGAGCTAATAAACATTCATTCATTAAATAGAAAGACATTTGATCATAATCATAATCATAATAAAAAATAATAATTAAAATCATATTCAATATGTATATGTAAATAAACAAAAAGAACCTACTCAACGAAAAGATTGAAATCAAGAAAAAAATTTGTAAATGAGTTAAGACCCTCACCCCACTCCTGTCCCCTCCCCCCCCGAAAAAGAGGGGAAAATTGGATGAGCAAATGGAGTGTTTTTTTCTTTCTTTCTTTGTTAAATGGTTGGTTGGTTGATTAGTTTGAAGGAACACATTTACATTTGAGTTAGTATTGAGCATAAATAGGGGGGTTTTGTTTCTCTTCTATGAAACTATTTTATGATATACACAAATCATTATACATACATACAATTTTCTACAATAGAACTAAGTGAATACAGATTTTTTTTCTCTCTAAAAAAAGAAAAGAAAAGAAAGAAACAAAGAAAAGTAAATAACAATGAATACACTAAGCCATAGAAACGTGAGTGAGAGGGGGGAGGGAGATTGATCATTATGTTTGTTAGGATATATCAATCCAATTGATGAATGAAAATGCCTAAAAATAAAAGTAAAGAAAGTAGAAATTAGACAATATACGTGTTAATCGGTTACTTTATCATTATTATTATTATCAGTATTTTTAGTAGTATTGGTGTGATAAGTACTACTTATATCGACATAAGTAGTACATATATATATAACGCTAGTCAGGAATAGAATGTCTGGCAGCAGAAGATCGACGAAGAAAGAAAGTAATTGATATAGAAGTGAAGGAGTATTGATGTCTGAGACAATTGATTGACATGTTGTAAATAAAATATTTACTATAATGGTTCTTAGATTTTATTAAGATGTTCTGTGATTTTGAGTGTTCAAAAACATTCAACAATGCGAATCCATGATACCGCCTCGGGAGATTCAAACCCAAGATCTGTTAGTCTCGCGCACAAACACTTAACCTCTAAACCATCGAAGCTGTGTTCTAGCTTCAATTGACTCATGATCTCAACTATTAAAATATTATAATATCCACAAAAACCCTCCTTCTGATAATAATCAATCTGCTCACTAGTGACTGACTTCAAGAGGTATATCCTGGAGTTCTAGTGAGAAGCTGTGTTCAGTGGAGTTCAACTAGGTCTGTTATGAGATGGCAACATACTGATGACAATGATAAATGTGTCGCTCAACATCGTGGATTAGTTGAAGTTAGACATTAACATTGTTGGACGCCAGCTGGTTCAGTGATCTAGAGGTTAAGCGCTCACTCGCGAGACTGATAGGTTCTTGGTATGATTCTCGTGAGGTTGGATTGTAGATGCACACTATTGAGGTCTCCCACAATAGGATGAAATGGCCGTCCAGTGCTTACAGGTTTTTCACGGTGGTCTAACTTTAATTGACTCATGATCTCAACTATTAAAAATTACATTCGATTATCCCTGCTTGTGTTCTTGTTCACTATATTAGTAGTGATTGTACCAAAAATAAATGAAACAATACAAAAATGAATACGGCTTTAAGTTCCACAAATCGATAATTATTATTGAATTCCATTATATTCAATCAATCATAAGTAATACCATATTGGTCTAATGTATTGTACTTTATATTGAATTTGAAAAAAAAGATTAATGGGAAATTAGTAAAGTTATGCTACTGTGACAGATTTCGATCTTTATCACCATGAGTTTTGAATAATCGATTATAATCATTGTAGTAGTCTCAAATGAAAGATCTAAATGAGTGAGACTATTTTTTGATATATTCATGTACTAATAGTATGTTTCAATTGGGTTTCTTCTTTATCCCATCAACTTCTATGCCGGTTAACATGATGACGAGTTGGTGTAGAGATGGTGACTATGCCTATGTTGTGTATCTCAAATACCTTAGTCGATGAAAGCTTATGATATCCTTCTATCTAGCTCGAAATATTAAAAATCATTTTCAATATTCCTTTCACCGTGTAGAAACAATGGTTTAATGGTATTTGCGCAACCTATTAACGTTTTATAATCTTGTAGACTATGTTTTTCATCCATAAAATAATATAGAATGAATGAATAAGTACTATACTCGCATTGATATCTGGTTTACACCACAATTGAGACAACTCAAATGAAAACTTACTATTCTTCTTACCAATTTACCAAGTTTGATCAAGATAGTAATATAAGTGAATATTCAAGGTATTTCGTTGCCTCTTTATGATAAAACTAGATGTTGAAATAGATCGGTCTTAAATTGATGTTTAGCATTTAAATGTGGTACAATACATTACAAGTATTATTTTATATTCATACAAGATGTAAAAGGAGATTATTGATTTCCTCAGCAGTTTCATGCAACAGAATTATATCATTCTAACAATTGGTATACATCTCACAACAATTGTCCACATATTAAAAGATATTCTTTATTGGTGCTCTATTCCTTCAAAGATTTAATATGACTGATAATTAAAATGGTATCGGAGGTTGACAACTTGGTGTAAAGCAAGTGTTAAAACAGAATTGTAGTAGGTTAAACGTTCGCGCGCAAGACTGAAAGCTCTGGGTTCGAATCCCGTGAGCGGGATCATGGATGCGCACTGCTCAGAAGTCCTAGGACAGGACGAAACGGCTGTCCAATGCTTCCAGGTTTCCAACGGCGGTCTAACATCAATCGGTTCACGATCTCAATCAGAATTGTAATGTTTATATTCTAATTGTTATTTAGGATTACAACTGATCAGTTGCTTATTGGCATATTTGCATCCTGTGTGGATTGCCTTAATATAGCCTTAAGTCACAAGCTTTTTAAGCGAAGATAGTTAGTGGCTAGCAGTTGAATCTATTAGGCGTGTTTCTGAGATGCAGGTACATCTACCTGACAAGTCTCAAATGGAGCGAAACGTACGTCCTGGATCCCAATACTAGCCATTATCTATCTTTGTCAATAATCATATTTCACTGATTGAAATCATGAGTCAGTTGAAGCTAGACCACCATGGAAAACCTGGGAGCACTGGACGGCCATTTCTCCCTAGTATGAGACTGTCTAGCAGTGCGCACCCACGGTCCCGCACACAGCGGGATTCGAACCTAGGACCTATCAGTCTCGCGCCATACGCCAAACCAACTAGACTACTGATCTGGCCGTCATCAAACGGTGTTAATGTTTAACTTCAACCAATCCACGAAGTTGAGCCACCGTACACCATTATCTTCAGTGAGTTGACATCTCACAACAGACCTGGTTGAACTCCACTGGTCACAGTATCTAAATAGAACTCCAGGAAAGACCTCTTGAAGCCAGTCACTAGTGAGCATATGGTGATTAATAAGAAAAGGGGGTTTTGTGCATATTATAGTTGTTTCACTAGTTGAGATCATGAGTTAATTGAAGATAGATTGATAGGTTCTGGGTTCGAATCTTGCGAGGTGGGATCATGGATGCGCATTGCTGATGAGTCCCACACTGGAACGAAACGGTCATCCAGTACTTCCAGGTTTTCCATGGTGGTCTATCTTCAATTGACTCATGATTTCAATCAAGGGAGTTTCTAAAAATCTCCACAAAACCCATTTTGATAATAATCATATTGTTTTGATTTAATCAAACATAAGATGATGAATGGTCCAAGTGAACTTGCTTCATTCAATCTGATATTCTAACTTGTACATGTTAAATTATAGGTGATAATAATGCTGTTAAACATATTTGATACTAGTAGTTTATTGTAGTACATAATCAGTATGCAAAATTAATTATTAAACATCAACTGAACGATTCATTATGAAATATATGTATTACGCGATGGTGATCTAACTTAAATAGACTAAAGAATTTCAATGAAATTCAACAATCTCCAGAACTTTTTACTAACACTTATGATGCCCTTCTCACTAGTGACTAATTTCATAATGAAACTCTTAGATTTTTGTTTAGTCGGCTTTCGGAGAACTTCAACGGAGCCTCCAGTGGCCCAAAAGAAGCCGAAGAGTCCTAGCCAATCAGAGCATGATGGAACATTCTAGAATTCCAACGTGGCGTGCTACTATTGGTCAGTAGCATAATATGTCGTTAACGGATTGGCCGAAATATAATGTTGATTTAACAAACGTTAACATCTATAAATACCCATGTTTTCTGTACAAAAACGAACCTTGAAGTAAAGTATTTGTCTCGTAATTGCGTCTTCTCTCTGGTGTTCAGGTCGCTGTGTAGTTCTAGCTTGCGGGTTACCAAAATAGCTTAGGAAACGAATATAGCGTTCAATCGACAAGACTTATCGAGTTCTAATAAAAAACCCATAACCAATGAAGTTCAACCATATTGCATAGAAAACAGTTATGGAACACATACAATATATGATCATTGTGTCTATATCATGAATTGATTGAAGTTAAACACACGGACAATGTTGAATTCCATGTTACTGGTCTAGAGGTGAGACATTTATACGAAGCCAAAAGTTCTTGGTTCGATTCTCAGTCGGGTGTGTGTGTGTGTGATTGTGTGCGTGTGGATGATTACTATTCAGTATTCCTGTACTAGAACAAAACGATCATTTCTATGGGTGATCTATTATGGATCGGTTCATCATTTCCACAATATGACACAAGTTCATAAAAAAAACAATAAAGGACTATTTATTTCTTTACAAAAAAAACAAAAAAAAACATTTTCCATATCAATTATTTTACCATGGATTCAATGAAAGTTTTATGAAGAGACTTCAGTTCTCTATTCTAATGAATATCATTTTCAATAATTGAATTTTGATAAATCTTCATTGATATTTAATAAAATAGGTTTAGGTGCTGGTGGAGGTGGTGGTGATGATGATGATGATGATGATGGTGACGATGATGGTGATGAACGTGAAGGTGCTAAATGTTTTAATGGAAGATCAAGATGTGACCAATCTTTATCAATCGATTTATAATTCATCATTGATTCATTTAAATCATTAATAACTAGCTACAAAAACAAAAACAAACAATAAAAGTAGGTTAATATCATTAGAAATGAACAAAAGTTCCAAGCGGACTGTTTGAATATCTGGGTTATCTGTTTCCTGTCATTTAGATATTTCAAACATTTGTTATTTATTTATTTTAACATACATATATATTGGTACAAGGAGGCATCAAAAAGATATGCGCCACACAAATCTCATTTGTTATGTGTGAGGGCTGTGATACTGCCCGGGTGACCAAACCGAAGCAGGTGGTTTTCTTAGGGGGGCCACACCCCGAGCCTTCGACCTGAAGATCTGATCCACAATGCAGTGGAGCAACGTAAGAAAGATGCCGTTCCATGGTAGCCGGTGACCAACGATTGGTTCCTACGCCATTTGTTCCCTCAGGATACTGGGGCCCATATGCACCATTGGTTTGAAATCAGGGTTTTCCAACTCCCCTAGGTTGACTCCCCATGTCCACCGATCCGGTTAAAGCGCCGGACATTGGCTTTTCGTCTTATGAATTGCGTAATCAGACATCGATTCCTGTTTACTTCTAACTGGCGATCATTCAATATGTTATCGTCAGGATAGATGAAGATATATGAAAAGGAAAGTTGTTGAATTGTACCAAAAATATAATAATGAATAAAGCCAAAAATAATAATAGTCAGTCAGTAACAACGTAGAACTTCGTACGTACGTACACCAGTTCGAGCTGACATTTCACATTAGCACAGAGATACAATTGTCGATTCTAATTCCATAGTGATAGAAGTGGTAAGAGTATAAGCAGTAATCGGAAATATTAGGGTTTGAACGTACTATTCAAGGAGTATAATCCAGTGAAATAAATTTGGAAAGAGAAAAACAAAGGGACATGAAGAATTCAGAAGATTAGAATTTTGGAGAACACAAAGTGTGGATGCATCTGCACCATTGCAAACGATTTTCAGCCATGTCATTCAAGGTCTCTAACCATCGGTTGCTATCGTCTCGTGGATCCCAACCAGGTAGTCTACACCTACCAATATGACTCAGTCCACTTGTCAGTGATTTTATGGATTTGTGTCACGTTTTGTTATGTATAGCGATAAATAAATCCTCAAAATAAATAGTTTTTAAGTCTTTGAGATTGATTCGACGTTATTGGTTTTACAAGACAATTCCCAGCTGAAGGTACTCATTCATGCATCCGTATAAGATTATTATTGGGTACACCGGACTAAGCATTTTCTAGCAATAACTAGTTAGTTTGCATCACACATACACTTCATAAATTATCGACTATCTTTCAAAAATATATCTTTGTACTTCTTTATTTCTGACTCCTAGTTTGATTGTGTTTAGGATCCTTCGATTATAAGGTTGTTATGAACAACAACGTTGTTAAACTCTGAATATTCATGGCGTCTTTATCTATATTTTATAGGAAATTTAGACTTCTCCTAAAGCGAATCAATATCATTTCATTATTTAACATGCCATATGAATAAGACTGTGTTCACTTTCTCAAAGGCATTCGGCGAGACTATAAATTATGGATGAACCGATCAGGCATAACAGATCTCGGATTTTGACGCGAAATTTGTTCATCCGTTAGGCTAAATAGTCTTTTCGCATTATAGATGATATTAGTTTGTGATGAACACTCTAGATCTAATTTCTAATCTAAACCATCAACTGTGAATCATAATTCTAGTTCCTCACCCTGATTTATAACACTCAGTTAGCTCTAGTAAGTAGATAGACACACTTCAGGTCACTTTACCGTTTCTGAAAGGTCGTCCATAATTAATTATAGTCCCACCGAATTTTCTAGCTGAGTGGTTCTCTGAGAAATATGTTACATTTTTAAGTAAATGGATGATATAATAGTTTGATTCATCTCTAAAAACATATTTTATTCTGTTGAGTAGACCATGAAAATTCCTCGAAAAACAAAACACACCAAAGGGGTCATGAAAACAGTGGAGAATATTTTATCCTGTAAGCGTCGATAGAAGTGTCTCACAAAAATCTGAACAATGAAATGTCACATGTCACATTTTCGGTTGGATGAATACCTATACTGCTATTATGTTTCTGAGGGTTAGGAAACTTACCAGAAGTTTAAGGTTGTCTGAAATGCTATAAATACCCTCAATTAACTTGTACATAAACTGACGTCGAAGTATGGCGTACTTTGCATATGACGCGCCTTTTCTTCTTCTCTGTTCAAATCGTTGTATAGAGTGAGCCTGGCGATAATAATACACTTTATGAAACCAGTTCAATCGTACAGTTATAAGATATATA
Organism: Schistosoma haematobium; assembly: GCF_000699445.3. NCBI lineage: Eukaryota > Metazoa > Platyhelminthes > Trematoda > Strigeidida > Schistosomatidae > Schistosoma > Schistosoma haematobium. Next base: position 2,694,129 of record NC_067198.1, read on the forward strand.
TTATGTTCCAATGTAGATTGTCACCCTATTCTACCGTGTTCAATTTCTTAGAGGCATTATGTTATGTTATAGAGATAAAAATTGTTATTATTTTAAGATTACGTATTGACTGACGAACTCTATCCAATTCAAGTCAACTCCATTCAATTTACTTAAGGTAGACATTGTAAAGATTGCATTAACTGGTAATGGAAATTACTCGAACATTATTAAATTCTAAGCTGTCAGTGAAGCAACATCAATATGGACTGTTCATTGAGTGGAAACCATTTTCAGATTTTAAATATAAGGGGATTTGTGTAGACTGTAAATTGTTTTAGGTTTGATTCCTGAAAACTGGATCGAGGATGCTCATTGCTGAGGTGTTTCACGCTAAGTAATAGGTGCTGTTCATTTCTTCCTGGTTTTCAACAGTGATTTGGCTAAGACGTTATTCTATTAGAATCTAAAGGTTAACGTTTGATAGCCTTGATGATTTATCAAAAAGGCTTTTATATTCTTACTAATGTTCTCAACTTCATCAAAACTATCAATTGAGTATAAATAATATATATAAAAGACAAACCTGATTTAACCAATTTTGTCTTGGAGTTGTTGATTGTTTGAAATACATTTGAGATAATTCATTATTGATTCCAGGAGATTCTATATTATTATTATTATTATTATGCCTTAAAGACCATAGATTAGATTGAGGAAATGATGAACAATATACAGGTGGATTAGGTGCAGGACCATGTGGATCAATAGATGGTGGTTGATATACAATAACAGAAATATCTTCATTGATTTGAGGTTTTTCATTCTTTTGTGGTATACTCATAAAACCGGATTTTGTATTGTTCATCTGAAAGAGTATAATAGATTGAAAAAAAGTATCGTGGATTAGTTAAAGCTAGACATTAACACTGTTGAATGCCGGCCAGCTGTGGTCTTGTGGTTAAGTGATCGCGCGCAAAACCAATAAGTCCCGGGTTCGAATCTCCCAGGGGTCGAGGTCGTGGATGAGCACTGCTGAGAAGTCCCACAATAGGATGAAACTGCTTTCAAGTGCTTCCAGGTTGTCCATGGTGGTCTAGTTTCAACTGACTCATGATCTTAACCATTGAAATTACTATAATATCCACAAAACCCATCTTCTATATATATGTTTCCTTTACTTCAGCCTTTACAAAAAATAGATATAACTGTAGGTCATATTCTTTACAATCAAATGTGTCATCGAACACATTCATTTGTAGTTCATCAAATAATTTATTCTAGTCAAATTTCAGGATTCTCTATTCTTTGTTTCTAGAGAAACCTTACTTATCTGATGAAATAAATAAATTTCACACAGCAACCATAGATGGATGGTAGCTGGTAGTGTAATCTAAGATTCATGCTTTATCTTATTTCAGAATCATCAGCCGAATGTATCTACATCCCACAAATTTATTATTCAATGATTGAATAATTACACTTCTAAAATCTATGAGAAAAATCCAACTAACCTATATAAAAGAGTTGAATTTCATACTCTTCGGAAGTATATATGTGGTATTTACTACTTATATCGACATAAGTAGTATATAAACGTTAGACAGGAACAGAATGTCTGGTAGTAAAGAGACAAGAGGATAGAATAGAAACAAAATCCAATTTGTATGAAAATCCAAGAACAATGAAGTCTGAGTCATTTTAAGACAATCGATGGACATTTTGCAAATTAACTAGTTACTATATGGTTCTCACATTTTATTGAAATGCTCTCTAATTGCTTGCTCATATACGCCCGATTGTCCCCACTGGTGTTCTTGTTCATTACATATATGCCACAAAATAAATTTCTTTAATTTATGCATGACTTAATTGAAGTCTACTTCGTATTGTTTGGCTTGTATCTTCCCATTGAGGTTTTAAGACTGCAATTGATCAGTCTGTTATTGGCATATGTGCATAGTGTGCGTATGCCTCGATATTGCCTTAATTCACAAGCTTTTTGTAAACAATGATGGATAGTGGACTAACAGTGGAATCCAGGACGCGAGTCACTTAGTCTTATTTACGTCTCGTTAGCTGGATGTACCTGCATCTCAGAGTTGATGTTCACTTTGGGACTCACAAGCAAATGGCTATCAGGACTCAGTAGCTGAGTGGATAAAGCAATGGCGTTTGAAGCGAATGGTACTGGGTTCGAGTCCCAGAGTGAACATCAACTCTCTGAGATGCAGGTACATCCAACTGACGAGTGCCAAATAGGACGAAACGCGCGTCAAACTGCATTCCACTGCTAGCCACTATCCATCATTGCTTACGAAAAAATTAATTGAAGTCTGTTTAAATAATCCAGATAGTGCGACAGTGTAAAAGATTATTTACGTCTTGATGTTTTACTTTCATTTAACATCTTAATAGAACGAACATCATTAGCTAATTTTTGTTATATGATTGTGACTAGCGGTGAAATCTAGAACGCTAAGTGGATAACGCGATGACATTCGAAACGAACGGTACTAGGTTTGAGTCCCGGATCAGGTACATCCAGCTGATGGTTCGCAAGTAGGACGAAACGTGCGTCCCGGATTCCATTGCTAGCCACCTTCCATCTTTACTTAAAATACTTGTGAATTAAGGCAATATTGATGTGATTCGTATAGGATGTATATATACCAATAAGAGACTGATCAACTGCAGTCCTAAATATCAATGGGAAGATTTAAGTAAACAATAATATGAAGTGAATATGATAATAATGTTTAGAATATTCCATTACTGTCTCCAATATAACACAGAATTTATTACATTACTGTATTATAATAATTAATTCTACAAATAAGCTATTTGGCTATGTAGAGCTGAAGGTCCCATATGAGACTGGAGGTTCGTCATTGATATTCTGAATGGTTTGGCATTACTTGGGTAAGTTTTGCTGACTGTTCAGCACAAAAATTGGTTTGCTTGCTAAATCGATTTCATTCATACTGGTGATTGTATTCCAGTGTTCTCAAGAGCCATTGTCATTGGGACATTGTAAGGCATGTCACCATTGCTAACATTGATGAATTTGACTGTCAGGTAAGCGGAATAAATCGAATTTGGCCTGTTCATGCTGTGCATAATTGATTCACGCGATCATTGATCGAAATAACTATACATGTGACGTGAATGTGTGTATGAATGGTCCACCAGGGTACTTGATACCTGTGTGGTTACGCCACAGGGTTGAGTTGTACTATTCAAATCGTAGTGTTAAAGCCTATACTGTATCTGGTTCTCCTGTGAAGCGGGATTGGGCTGTACTGTTTGGGTTATCAAGTGAAAGTCTGGATGATGTTTGGTCCTCCTGAAAACCAATGTAAAATTACCCTGGCCCACAAGGGTATATTATATAACTATAATGACTATGAGTTCTACTGTGAGTTCTAGACCTAATCTCTTGAACTATGATTCATTTATTTAGAAATGGTTCTAATGCTATCAAACAAATTATGAATGTAATATTATAATGATTATCTAATTAATTAAATACTTTTGTAATTATACTTTACAGTAAAGTACTTGATTCAAGCCATATGATACTTTATATTTCTGTAAGTAAACTTATGGAAGTACAATTTCGAATGAAAGTACATTTTAATGTTCTTATTAAAAAAAGTATTTACAAAGTGATGATTCAATTCATACAAACTTTGGTTATAGCTTTTCTAGAGTTACTGCCGATTCCAAGCCCAGATACAGGAAGTGCGGTTTGGCATATAAGTTAGTGACTTCATCTCATGTAAACTTATACAAACCTTACTACTGTGCTGAACCTATGACATTCGACTGGTATATGAGCAGTCTACTGTTCTTATTGATCCTTTGTACGCCTAACTCTGCCTGTTGAGTCCAAAACATCAATAACTGCTTCCACTATGCGAATCATTTATTTCAAACATACTTGATTTATATTACCAGCCAAACAGGACCACATCAAACCATAAAATAGGAAATACACATTTATACAAGATCAAGCCAAAAAGTGTCTGTGAACGTGGGGGACTGTAATTAATAAACTGAGTATAATTTAAGAATAGTAAGTCGTACAATAATAGTTTATAGATCAAAATGAAGAGGAATGTGGATATACACAATCTAGTTACTGAATAATTATACAATAGGAATTTATTTTATTTTATTTTAACACATAGATATTGGTACAAGGAGACACCAAATACATATGCGCCACACAAATCTTATTTGATACGTGTGAGGGCTGTGATACTGCCCGGATGCCCAAACCGAAGCAGGGATAGGAACAATAACGGGGCGAATTTGCATTCATATAGCATACAATTCTTTTTGAACCTAGCACACAACAAAAGCATCATGCACTGTCCCATCGCCCTTGGTAGATCAGGCAATCCGAAGGTTACGAGAACACCATCAGGGCATACGACAGGCTAGGTACCCCATAGAAATATATCGTATAATATTAGTCCATTCATAGGTCTTAGAAGTTACTTGTAATGTAATCTTCACTAAGATATAACAATTGAGGAAATCAATATGACATTTATTGATTTTAACATTTGACTCTGATGATATCGAAAAGATTTTATTCTTATAAGAAAGTAATGAATAAACGGTTATTGATTTTTCAGTGTACAATAAGTTCTCATCTCTTTTTACATTGTTTACCTTGATTGAATAAAATCATCAATATGATGTTATAATAGTTAGTTGATTTGATCTAATTTATCATTATCATGGATTTTCAGCGCTGAACTCAAATATTTTGAACGACCTATAAGTGGTTTTTGTAAGCAATGATGGATAGTGGCTAGCAATGGAATCCAGGACGAGCGTTTCGTCCTATTTGGGACTCGTCAGTTGGATGTACCTGCATCTCAGATTTGATCTTCACTCTGGGACTCGAACCCAGTACCGTCCCCTCAGCTACTGAATCCTGATAGCTACTTGCTTGTGCTGATCAAGTGCAGTCTTATACCTCAATGGAATGATACAAGACAAACAATACTAAGTGAATTATAAGTGTGTTTCGGAGTTAAGTTTATAGAAATAAATATTCTTGTTATGAGTTTATCATAGCTCTTAGTACGTTTGGAAGTCAAGAGAATCAACAAAAGACGTGACAAAATTAAATTATTATCTTTAGACAAATGAAATATGATTAAAAACTTGTTCAAAAAGGTGATACTTGAATTCATGAATCGATGTAAGCTAGACCACCATTGAAAAGCTGGATGTACTGGATGGCCATTTCGTCCTAGAAGCCGTGACCAGTTGAGTCGATTCCGTATCGGATAAAGACAGGTATTTAACTCAGACAATAGATGAATGATTGTGCAAGATTATGGATCGATTGAAGTTAGACATTCACACTGTTCTTTGCCAGCTTAGTGGACTAGAGGTTATGCATTCACGCACGGGACCGAAGGTCTTCATTAGTTCAAGTCGTGAGTTGTGGATCGTGGAACGCACTGCTGAGAATTTCCATACTAAGATGGAACTATCATCCATTGCTTTCAAGTTTTTAATGGTAATCTAGCTTACATCAACTCATGAATTCAACTAATAAAATCACTACAATCTTCGCAAACTCCCATACTTAATAGTTCAAAATTTATTGTTTTATGTACTATGAATGATAATGGAAAAACTAAATTATAAAACAAAATTGATAATTCATTTATTTTAAATTACCTTCAAGACGTCTGTTAACAGATTATCTCTTCCTTTTTTTATTCCTATAGACGTGGATATTTGGCAAGGATTGGATATATCTTTAACATCTATTTTATTAACTTCTGAAGGTATTTGAGGTAGTTGACGTTTGTAATATTTAACACTTCGATTAGAATGAGAATTTCCATTGATTGGCTGAACATCTGGTAAACAAGCGGTCCAAATAGTCTTGATAAAAGAAAGGTATAACAATAAAGTACAATATATGATGTATTACATTTAAATATTATAAAATATACTCAAAAACGGTTGAATGACAAGTCTCAAATAGGACGAAACACGAGTCAAACTGGATTCCACTGCTAACACCACTATCCATCTTTGTTTATAATACTTGTGAATTAAGGCTATTATGAGGCAATACGCATATTATACACATATGCCAGTAAGAGACTGATCAATTGCAATCCTAAACATCCATGGGAGGATACAAATAAACATTATCAAGGCTGGATAATAACAGTTTAACTGTTATAGTTGATTATAAAACTCTTGTTTATAGACTGATTTCATTTCATTTAAAATTTGATAAATCAACAGTGAAATGGGAAATAATGGGTAACCAGTAATTAGGATTTAGGAATTATTGGTTAATTGCACATCCTATTATATAGACACAAGAAAGCTGTGATTCTTACACTCTAAGTGTTAAAGAAACTAAAAAACTAAGATTCATAGTCACTTAGTGTTGTCTTAGTTATATCTTCCCATTATTATTTAGTAATGCAATTGATCAGGCTCTTGTTGACATATGTGACCCTATTGTATAGGCTAGAGGATATCAGGACTCAGTAGCTAAGTGGATAACGCGATGGTGTTATAAGCGAACGGTACTCGATTCGAGTTGCAGAGTGAGCATCAACTCTGGGATGCAGGTACATCCAGCTGACGAGTCCCAAATAGAACGAAACACACGTCAAACTGGATTCCACTGCTAGCCACTATTAACTAATATTCAGTTTCACAAAAATGGTTGTTTAAAGATATTTAATGAGAACGAAGCTACTACAGTAAGTGACAAGCTTTAAAATAATAAAAGGTACTATCTATAAAACAAATATTGACTGAATAAAATATTGTCTAAAATATGGTTGATTTATAGGATGATGTATCTAGCTGTTTCAATGAAAGTCATTTGTACCTTGCTCTACGAAGTGTATAGCAGTATTTTCTAAAGTTGACATTTGAAATAGTTAACTCTTTATTACAGTTTTCTTACAACATTCGGTTAAATAAATCTTTCAATAATCGAAATCATGAGTTAATTGAAGCTAGATCAACATGGAAAACCTGGAAGCACTAGACGGCCGTTCTGTCCTAGTATGGAACTCTTCAGGAATGCACACCCACAATCCTGTCCCCCCCGACGAGATTCGAACAGAGAATTTATCAGTCTCGTGTGAGAGCGCTTAACCATTAGACCACTGAGTTGGCTGGCATCCAACAGTGTTAATGTTTAACATCAACCAATTCATGAAATTGAGTGACACATCCACCATTGTCTTCGGTGAGCTGATATTTCACAACAGACCTGATTGAACTCTAATGGTCACGGTTTCTCACTAGAACTCCAGGAAATACTTCTTGAAGTCAGTCATTAGTGATCAGATGATTATTATGAGAAGGGGTTTTGTAGAGATTTCAATAATTTCAATAGTTGAGTCAATTAAATCTAGACCACCATGAAAAACCTGAAAGCATTGAACGGTAGTTTTTTCCTAGTATAGGACTCCAGAGCAATACAGACCCACAATCCCGCTCGCAAGATTCTAACCCAGAACCTAACGGTCTTGTGAGTGAACGCTTGATCTCTAGATCTTACTTCACCTTTTGTAACTTAGAGAAATCTTTACCAATCAAGCTTCAAATTTAACTTAATGGTAATGTGTTAATTATAATTGTTTTGTATGGAGTACATATCAAATTATATTTCATAAACATTATATATATATATACAACAATATAGTAAATAAATGATTGATTTATACCTTAGGTAAATCTAATAATTCTTCCAAGTCTTTATTAACCATACCATTAGAATATCCACTAGTATTCCCACTTTTATTGATCAATTTATTCATCATTAAATTTCTTGGTATACTAGTATAAACTGTAAAATCTGAAGGATCAATTGTTTTTCTATGATTCATTAATTTATGTTCTTTTAAATTAGAATAATAATTTGGTCTAAGTATAGCTGCAGCAATTGATGGTGCTGGACTAGGTGTTTCACTTCTTATTGTTGTAAATAAATCCTCTTCATCATCATCTTCTACTTCTACTACTTCTTCGTCTTCTTCTTCTTCTTCTTCTTCTATTTCAGATCTACTCTCTTCTTCATTCATATTAATCAAATCATTTCCTTTATTATTTACATTTTGTAATTCATTTATAACATTGATAGATTTTGATTGATTATAATAATTTGATTTATATAATGATGAAATATGATGAACTGATTCTTGTATATAAGGAACAGTTGAAAAGTCTGTTGATTTATATAATGCAGAATTTGATCCATATGGTAAGGTTGATATAGGGCTTATAATAAGATAAAATTGATAAGAAAATAACAAAATCTAAATAAAGATATATATATATATATATTAAAACGTGTTTATTAAAGTGTGAGATTCAACTAGAAAAAAACACCAGGGTTTCGTGCTACTTCGCATTCGTCTCAACATAGTGCATGCAATGTTGAGTCACCTAGACTATTGGTCACTTTGCAACTTGGTTGAACTAAGAGGAGCTTGACACACATGACATTGATCATCACCCAGCGATCAATCAATTGTGCTTATGAAAACAATTTCACGTTATTTTTACCTACTCATAAGTAGTTTAAAAAAATAAAGTAAATTGTGACATTGAATCATATAACACAGTCCCTATATTATAAATTCACCGACAGAATTGGATTCGTACTACGATCAATAAAACATGAGAATAGGTACTGTTTGAAGATCGATCGATATAAAAATCTTAATCATACAGGAAGTTTGTAGTGATCATAACAGTTCAATGATAATATCATAGGCTTTGATGCTAATTAACATACATTAAAATTCATAAATCATCTTTGGTAATCACGAAGAAACAACCAAGGAATGTTGAAATATTCTGTTAAGGTTTATGACTTTTATTAGGTCAAGTAGAATGAATTTGGACAAAATTTTTTTCCATTTAAATACTAAAGCTGTATGTGTGAAATGAGTTATTTTCTCTGATTATCATATAATCTTTTCGGTAATACTGTGGTGTGTGCTACTTATATCGACATAAGTAGTATAAGATGTTAGTCAGGAACAGAATGTCTGGCAGCAAAGAGACAAGAGGATCGAACAGTAAAGAATGGGAACAGAATGTAATTTGTATGAAAATGCAAGAACAATGAAATCTGAGTCGTTTTAAGACATCTAACGGACGTTTTGCAAATTAAGCATTTACTATATGATTGTTAGATTTTAATAACAAGTCATGTAAGCTTGAGTCGAATGCATTCGATTTTCCCCGCTCGTGTTCTGTTAACTACAATACTATATAACCAAAAAGCACACTTTAATTTCATGTTATGACTGTACAAATCCATTGAATCAGCGAAATCAATGACAACAATATGAAACTCCAGGTATATACGATCACGTTGAATTGATACTTTAATCTCTATGGGAAATAAACAAACATTAATGTTTTAATAGTTGAGGTCATGAGTCAGTTGAAACTAGACAACCATGGAAAACCTGGAAGCCCTATACTGCCGTTTCTTCCTATTGTGGGATTCCTCAGTAGTGCACATCCACGACCCCGCCTGGTGGGATTCGAAATCAGGAAGTATCGGTCTCGCGTACGAACGCTTAACCTCTAGATCACTGACTTAGCCTGTATCCAACAGTGTTTATTTCTAACTTGAAAGAATTCGCGAAGTCATGCCACAGTCCACCATTATCTTCAGTGAGTTACTATCTCATAACAGACCTGGGTGAACTCCCTTGGTCACTACTTTTTTCTAGAACTCCAGGAAATACCTCTTGAAACCAGTCACTAGTGAGCATATGTTATCAGCTTCAATGTATCATCTTTCATTTCATGGTTAATATACTTTTATGGCTAGTAAATGAATTATTAGTTTTGTACACATTACATCTATTGCGTTTGATAACTAATTGCATATCTTGTAGGTGTTATTCGTGTACTATCTCTCATGATTAACAACACGATCTTGAATTATCGCTAATTTAAGTTTCTATATGAAATACTGAAACATCTCTTGTAGCACTTCCATAGTTACTGCCGTTCCCAAGCTTGAATAAACGTAAAGGGTTGGACATAGGGTTGGTAACCCTATCCCGTAGAAAACTAAATCGCTTAAAAAAACGCTAACCAGAAAAATAAAATACTGAAATAGATAAACAGTTATGCATATCTATTGAGTAGATTATTATTTAAGTAATATATAATTGGTCTAGGATGCAGTTGTCTACGCAAAATACTTCGGATCCGTTTGCCAGACACTACTAGCAACAACCTGGTGTTGGAAAGAAAAAACCAGATCCCAACGGAGGAAGAAATCAGGAAGAAGCACTGGAAGTGGATAGGACATCCATTGAGGAAATCACCTAACTGCATCACAAGGCAATCCCTCATATGGAATCCTCAAGGCCAAAGGAGGAGAGTAAGACCAAATAAGAACACATTACTCAAAGAAATGGAGATAGACATGAGTAAAACAAGAACAAGAATTGAATGGAACTAGAAAAGAAAGCCCAGGACAGAGTGAGTAGGTTGGAGAATACTGCTCGGCGACCTATGCTCCATTACGAGTAACCGGCGTAAGTAAGTAAGTAAGTAAGTACTATATCAGTTGAAATAATAAATAATTCAAAATGATAATGTAATACAATAATTACCGATTTTTCACATTATTTCTATCCGTATAAGTAGTATTATTCCAATCAGCTGGTTTTATTGAATATTGTTTCTGTGGTATACTATCATCAATTATATATCCATTATCAATTCTTTTATTTGAATGAACAGAATAATATATGTCATTAGTTGTATTATACTTCTCTGTATTTATAGCCTGTTAATAAGATACCAATAAAGTTTAATGAATATAGAATTGTAACAACAAAAGTTGAACAAATTACTTTCATTAATCAGCAATGATAGATGGTGGCTAATAGTGGGATCTATTGTTGACATTCTGGTATCGATTGAACCAATAAAAACGTTAAGCTGTTCATACCAGTCTAAAGTCATTGATTTAACACAGTAGTAAGATTGAATAAGTTGTATTTCGATTGTCGAATAAATCATGTGATATCTAATCGGGCTAATTATAATCACAACATTTTTTAGTTTATTACATTCTTCAGTATTCACAAAGTGAATTCGAGTGTTCTTTATTATCTAAAGTATACAACTATAGGTTTACTCTTTGCGAATAAGATGATGAATGGTATTTCTAATAGGTTTCTACTTGAATAGAGTTTACAATATTTAGAACAGTAGTTATAATCAGCATAGAAGTTTGTGGAGAAGATTGAATATCATTGAGATCATGAACCGATCCAAGTTACATATATAAATATCTCGTAAATCAAAATTAAGTGATGTTATCAGTTCAGTTGAATTCATAGAGGCTCATAAAAAAAACATAATAATTCAGGGCATAAACTTGATATATGAATATTTCAGTAAACATGAAATAACCGATGGTTTTCAAATATCCTATGCATTTATCTTCTGAATTGAGTACTTTAAAAAGAAGATTTCTTTCTCACTGTTTAAAGACATCATTGAATTAATCAGTCAGTCAGCTACAACGTAGGACCAGGCACATATATATGCATCGATCCAAGTTGCCATACCTATTTAGTACAGTAAGATGAACACCGGGTTCATAGTAGTTAATTCAGAGGTGGTAATATATAAAAGAAAGATTGAATATAAGGATATAGTACAGCAACAAAGAATTAGTTAGTAGGAACAAAGATATGAAGTGATTTCAATCTCATGGTTTAAGGAAAGACAGCGAGTGTATACACCTACGTACGCCATTGTGATCGATTCTGAGTCATATCACCCAGAGTCTCTAACCATTGGTTACAATAATCACGCGGACCCCAACCAAGTAGTCTGCATTTACCAACATGGCTCAGACCAGAAGTTAGAAGGGACAAAGTCTTCAAGGACATAGATCATATTATTTATTACTAATCATCTTATCTGATCATTGGAGTGTCAAGTTTCAGAAATATATTTTAGTTTCTTCTTGAAGAACTCGTACCTTTTACATTGTCGAAACATAGAGTTGGTCAAATTAACAACAACAACAATAATAATAATAATAATACTTGACACCCCAAAGATGATTAATCAACATTCAGTAATAAATAAAAGTTATAACTCAAAAAAAAAAGAAAATGAATACATACATTTCCTTCCATTATTTTATTGAAACCTCCAATTCCACCATTATCAACATCTTCATCTTCATGACTACCTTGACTAATTGTTGGTAGCATTATTCTTTGTGATGTAGAATTTAAATAATCAGGAATCAATACTTTTGATGTATTCAATTTTGATGTTTGATTTGATTGTAAATGATCATTAGAAATTAATGGTAGCTTTTTATCCGTTGACTCTAATGAAGGTTTGTATGGCTGTGATAATTTTTCACGTTCATTACATTGTGAAACTTCTGAATGACGTCTTGAACTACCTACTCGATGTATAACATTTTTTACTGAGTCTAACAAACTATGATGCTATAGAGTATGAAAATATAATGAAAAGAAAACTTTAAACTCAAAGAATTTATAATATTTATGTGAAAAGACAAATATCGGTATAGGGTTGTGGAGATGAGTAAGTTATTGGCTGAGATTATAAACCGAATTATGTTAGATATCCATTGAAAATCTGGAAGCACTGAACCAGACGAGCTAATGCATATCGTGTAGAGACAGGTATCTACTTCAGTACAATGGAAGATCGTCGCGCAATTTCGTGGATTGGTTGAGGTTAGATATTAAGACCGTTGGATGCCGGTCAGCTGAATGGTCTAGTAGTCTGAGCGTTTGTGCGTGAGACTGAAGACCCTGGGTTCAAATCTCGCGAGGGAAGATCGTGACTGCGCACTGCTGAGGAGTCCCACAATAGGACAAAACAGCTGACCAGTGCTTCCCGATTTAATACTGTAAATCATCTGACAAATTAGGTTTTCTATTTTTTGTTTTAGGGTTATTGACTTTACATTGATCAATGGTGAATATCAACATTAACATGGTAATATACTGTGAAGAATTTAATTTTATAATGTTGGATTATTGAAGGCTAGAAAATACAGGTCTGTGGTAGTTTAGGGATCATTTAATGAGCCAATTAACTTATAGTCATTATCTTAAAACATAATAAATGTAAATTACTTACTAAAATGTGGGAATTTTAAAGTCAAAGAATGAGGATAAAACCACAACAACGTCATTTAGTAGCATTTATGATCAAAGAAAACAACAACAACAACAACAACATCCAATCACTGGATTTTGACTAGTTTGGTTATATAGTTGAATTCATGAGTCAATTAAAGCTAGACCACCATGAAAAACTCAGAAACACTGGATAGCCGTTTCATCCTAATATGGGACGTTTCAGCAGTGCGAATTTACGATCCCACCTGCGGGATTTAGTTCATTAACCTGGAAAGTTATATCATCATAATAGTTGAAGAATAAATGATCAGTTAGTACTATTATTATAATTTACTTTAATGAAATTTATTCAGTAATCAGTTGGTTTAAATAACTGAATGCTTGACGATACTATAATTTATGGATGAACCAATCAGTTATAAGATAATAGATCTCTCATTTTGGCGTAAAATTCATTCATCCATTTGATTAAATGAAGTTTCGGCATTGTCGCTGATGTCGGTTCGTGATGAAAACCCTAAATCTAATTTTTAACCTTAATCATCAACTGTATATCATAATTCGAATTCCTCACCCTAGTTTATAACCCTCAGTTAGTCTTAGTTATTAGGTGGATACACTCTCAAGGTCAGTCTAGCGACGCTCAAACTCCGTCCATAAATAATAGTCTCACCGAATGCTTTAATCATTTATCAAAAAAGAGAATGTTATAAAATGAAAATCAGTCAGTCAGTAACAACGCAGAACTTCGTACGTACGTACATCAGTTCAAGTTGCTACACCACATTAGCACAGAGATTCAAATCCCTCGCTTCAGATTTCCTATAGATTTTTCAACTTCGTAAAGGGTCGGGGGACCTACATTAACTTTCCATTCAAGTTGACTAGAGATCGTGAAAAACACAAGTGTGGCTGAAAACCAGTTGAAATGATCCCTAAAGTGTTCTGTCCATCGATCCCATCGCTATTAGCCACCGATGGAGGGTTTCGATAGAGGACTGTCGTTCATTCTAGAGCACATGCTTAGATTCAGATCATGCTCTAGTACGAGCGCGTATTTGCCTTCTTCTTACTGGACGTAGGAAAGACACTGAAAGGAAACCTCTTAGGGTCCTACTTAATGATAGTCTAGCTAAGAGTATATTTCAGGAACATTCTAGAAACCTATAAAATTTTATCATACAAAAATATTCAAAATGCATAAAATGTGGATGAAAATACAGAAAGGAAATTAGATGAGACTATAATTTATGAATGAAATTTGAGGGACTCTAGACCGACTTTGACAGTATACACCTATAATAAGCAGTACCAAATGAGGGTTATAAACTAGAGTGATAAATTTGAATTATGATTTACAGTTAATGATTAAGATTAGGAATTAGATTTATGATTTTTCATCACCAAATGACATCAGCTATAATGCCAAGACTTGAGTTAGCCGAATGGATGAATGAATGAATGAATAACGCGCTAAAATTCGAGTACCTGTTATCTTATACCTGATTGGTTCATTCATAAATTATAATCTCACCAAAGTTTCTTTAAAGAAATAAACAAAACTGTAAATTATTGAAAATAATTAGTTTATTAAATAAAAAATAAACATTCAATATATATATTAATACTAACCGTATCACCATCACCTAGGCTACCAGAACTTCCACGTTTACTTGTTTCTTCAGATGGTGGTAATAAAATATTCATTGAAGTATTTTGTGTTTCAAGAGAACTAGTTGTAGGTTTTCCAAAACTCTATTAATATTATTATAGAAAATGAATTATACATCATTATAAGATGAAAATCTAATTTAATTATTTTATATCCTTCTTTTTTTTTTAAATGTAAGATACTACTAATAATAATATCAATGACAGTGACTAATGAATAAAATGTTGTCCAGAATAGTATTCAATATGGGATATAATTATGTTTTATCTATTTGAGTAATGTCTGTTGTGATTTCAATAGTTACGATCATAAGTCAATTGAAGATAGAACATCATGGAAAACCTGAAAGCACTGGATGGTCTTTTCATCCTATTGTGGGACTTCTCAGCAGTGCGAATCAACGAACTCGACTCGCGAGATTCGAACATATGCTCACTAGTGACTGGATTCAAGAGGTATATCCTGGAGTTCTAGTGAGAAACCGTGACCAGTCAAGTTCAACCGGGTGTGTTGTGAGATAATAACTCACTGATGACAATGGTGGATGTGTTGCTCAATTTCGTGGATTAGTTGAAGTTAGACATTAACACCGTTGGATGTCGACAGGTTCAGTGGTCTAGTGGTTAAGCACTAGCATGTGAGACTGACAAGTCTTGGATTCGAATGTCTCGAGGTGGGATTGTGGGTACGTACTGCTGAGGCGTCCTACATTAGGACGAAATAGCCGTCCAGTGCTTCCAGGTTTTCCATAGTGGTCTAACTTCAATTGACTCATGATATCAGGTATTGAAATTACTATAATACTAACAAAAACATCCCTTTTAACATCCATATTTTTGTTTCTAAGGTCTAAAAGAAGTCTGGGTATCATCCAAATAAAAGATATCAATCTAAAGATACTGGAATCCTTCATATAGTGTCTTGGTTACAAAGTTAAGAACATAAATACTAGTGTTAGGGGATTTTTGTGTAGATTTTAGGTTTTTCACAATTTAAACTACGAAGTGTACATAGCTAGACCACCATTGAAAACTTAAAAGCATTGGATGACCGTTTCATCCTCATATGGAAATTCTCAGTATCGTCCACCTACGATTATGCAACCGGCAATTGTACACAGTACATTCAGTATCTTGAGTAAACACTTAACCTCTGGATTCTCAAGCCAGTATTCAATGCAGTTATTGTTTAACTTCAATCAAAACACAATATGGAGCAACCTTCATCCATTGCATGTGGTGGATAATTGTTCAACACTCAACACGGTTAGTCTGCACTAGTCACGGCTTCTCATTAAAGATCCAAATGTTAGATTTTAAGCACATAATCACTGTTACTGTTAGGGGATTCACGGAAATCTTAAAAGTTTTATAAATTTAATCACAAATATGTCGTTTATGTCATATTTTACCTCCATATAAACTAAAAAAATCATTATTTCCCAACACATAAATGATCATATTTTGTTCTTCTATCTTTATTTGATTCGTTTTATTACGTTGTAATGAATTGTGCAGTTCATGAATGACGGGCAAACTACTCATAATTAATGTTTAATGATGATATCAATAAAGTAATTATGACCAAGTAATGAATAATCAATTTGTGTTACATAACTTCCTAGTTAACTAGAAGTTACCCATAGGTAGCTTTTTATAATTTTAATTAAGTCAAAGTTGCAAAATATAATTCAGTTTGAAATGGTTTGTTGCCTCAGATAGACGTAACAGAATATTCTTCAGAGTAATTTGTTTCAAGAAGAATAGCTTTTGGTTTTCAAAAATCAAAGTATATCCAATTGATAAGTTTCAAACATGACGAAGCACACCTCCTAGAATCCGCTGCCAGCCACATTTCATCTATTAAATCTTATACTTGTTGCACAAGTAAGTAGTTATCTGTATTCAGCAGCTAAGTGGATAACGCGATGGGGTTTGAAGTAAACAGTACCGGGTTCTAGTCTCGAAGTCAACATCAACTAACATCAAGCTGATGGGTTCCAAACAGAACGAAACGCTAGCCACTATTCATTTCTCCTTATGATGACTTACTGTATAGTCATATATTCGGATAATCTATAAGCGTTTAACCTAATGGTATAAAGAAACTAACTAGGACATATGTAATTTATGTGTTTGTAAACGGTCATAAGGATTTAGCTACTAGTTAATACATAAAAGTATATATATAACATTTGTTCTGAACAAATCATCGGCACAAGCTTACTTTGAATGGCATGATTGAATGTCTTTTCCCCTAGAACAAAATAATGAATAAAAAAAACATTACAATGGATGTTTTAAAAATTTAACTTATTAGCAATAAATAAGGGAAATTATATAATTCAATCATTTTTTACTAATATTAATCAGTAAGTATACTTCAAAATAACTGTGTATCAGATTATAAAACAACATCAGTATAGGGTTGTGGAGATTAATAAGTTATTGATTGAGATCATGAACCGATTGATGTTAAACCACCATTGAAAATTTGAAAGAACTGGACGGCCGTTTCATCCTATTGTGGGACGAATCCTCAGCAGTGCGCTTTCACGATCCCGCTCGCGGGAAGATGGTCGCGCAATTTCGCGGATTGGTTGAAGTTAGACATTAACACCGTTGGATGCCAATTCAGTGGTCCAGAAGTTAAGCCTTCGTGCGTGAGAATGAGGGCTGTGGTTTCGAATCCCGCGAGCGGGATCGTGAATGAACACTGCTGAGGAGTACAGTGCTTCCAGGTTTTCCATGGTGGGCTAGCTTTGATTGATTCATGAATTCGATTATTAAATTACTATAATATCCGCAAAATCCTTTCTTTAATTGAAATCATTTATTTTAGTTGTACTGTCATAATTATAATTGTTTGATAAATATACAAGTCTATAGAAAGATACAAGAAATTTCATCATGAAGTGATTTGTGATTTCCAAGGAGATTCCAAGGAGACCGCACAATGATAAAAAATAAGAGAATGAAAATAATTTACCGGTTACTATTTCATAGATAATTGTTCACTTGACAGGTATGAAGGAAAGATCATCACAACTTCTCATGATTTCTGTATATGCGAGAAACTGATGGTCATGAGTTCGATTAGAGAATTAGGTGCGGCCAAAGCAAAACGTGGCATCAGTCCTTGAAGACACTAACCTCTAGTCTGAGCCATGTTGGTAGATTCAGACTACTTGGTTGGGGTCCACGTGACTATCGTAACTAATGGTTGGAGACTCTTGGTGACATTGGTCAGAATCGATCACAATGGCGTACGTAGGTGTATACAATCTCTGTCTACCCTTGAACTATGAGATTAAGATTGCTTCATATCTTTCTTTCTACGAACTAAGTCTTTCTTTCTGTACTATATCCTTATATGCAATCTTTCTTTTATACATTACCACCACTGAATTAACTACTTTTATGAATCCGGTGTTCATCTTGTTGTGGTGATGAGGTATGGAAACTTTGACGGATGCATATATATGCCTGATTCTACTTTGTAGCTGACTGAGTGACTGACCGATTACCGGATGTACAGTCTTAGATGAGCATTGCAAAAGAGTCATATACCGAAACGGAATAGTCATCTAGTGCATCCAGAGTTTTTGATGATGGTTTCAACTGGAACAATTCACGATTTTAATCCAATTCAATTATTCCTATAACTCACAATGAATATTATTCAATTATCATGACGATTCGGTTATTCATTTTTTTACTGTATCTATCAAGTAAACAATTATTTATCATATTTCTGACCGGTAAATTATTTTCATCCTCCTATTCTTTATGAACTCTGTGATCATTGTTTAATCACCTCTAGATATTTGAAATCTCATCGAAAAGAAAATGTTTTGTTCTTTGAATTCTCTTCATTTTTACTTGTGATTTCATGTCAAATAAGGCAAACGATATAGAAACGATTGTTATGATGTGAATAAAACTCCTGTCATTACTACTTTGATCAAGATTTTTTATTTTATTTTAACACATAGATATTGGTTCAAGGAGGCATCAAATACATATGCGCCACACAAATCTCATTCGATATGTGTGAAGGCTGTGATATTGCTCGGGTGACCAAACCGAAACAGGTGGTCTTCTTAGGAGGCCACACACGAAGCGTTCGATCTGAAGGTCTGACCCACAAGGCAGTGGATCATTGTGAGAAGATGCAGTCCCATGGTAGCCGGTGACCAACCACTGGTTCATACGCAATTTGTTCCTTTAGGATACTGGAGCCCATGTGCACCATTGGTTCTAAATCATGGTTTTCCAACTTATCTAGGTGGACTCTCCGTGTCCACCAAACCGAATAAAGCGCTAAACGTTCGCTTTTCGTCCTCTCAATTTCGTAAAGAACACCCCCGCCAGGGCATGGCAGTAAGTAGGACTTCCCTGGCAGAGGCTATATACGCGTGGCCATGTGAGAGGATTTCGAGAGGGAGAGCGTACTCTCCCCACTCTGGGCTGTACCAGGGCATTTGGGGGCCAGAGAACCTGGAGGCACCAGACGGCCGTTTCGTCATATTGTAGGACTCCTCAGCAGTGCGCATCCACAACCCCGCCTCGCGGGATTCGAACCGAGGACCTATCGGTCTCGCGTCAGGCGCTTAACCAACTAGACCACTGAGTAATCCAAATAATATCACCTAACTCTTGAACACTGTAACATGAAACAACGAAAACTATGGAGATAAATAGCAACTAATGAAGATTTGTGATAAATTCTGATCTAAGTGTTATAGTTAGTTTATTTTAGGATGAATATCAACAAACGACATTGATTCTTGCTTCAATAGATAATATTCAGGATAAAGAGAAGATAGTCATATGATCAATCAGAATCATATACAATATCATCAAGGTAGTGACTGAATGTTTTCTTTTTAATTAACTAACTAGCTGAACAAATCTAACATTCTAAATTAAGCTTATTAACATTAGAATTCATTTTGATTAAAACTAGCATTTGTTTGAAATAAATACTAGAGTTACTGCCCATACCAAGTCTGGGTAAAAGAGGAGGGTTAAGCATGGTGTAAGCAATTTCATATTGTAAAGAAAAATCTTGTTGAAAATAAAACATCAACCAGTTTAAACAATGTAAGTCTTTGTTTGTCGTAACATAATTCAGTTCATTTTATCAAAGACATTACACTTTACTATTTAATCGAATAACTCCATGATTGATGAGTCAAAACTGTAAGGAAAATATTATTTTCAGTCAATTAGCTACAAAGTAGAATCAGGCATATATATGCATCCGTCAAAGTTTCCATACCTCATCACCACAACAAGATGAACACCGGATTCATAAAAGTAGTTAATTCAGTGGTGGTAATGTATAAAAGAAAGATTGCATATAAGGATATAGTACAGAAAGAAAGACTTAGTTCGTAGAAAGAAAGATATGAAGCAATCTTAATCTCATAGTTCAAGGGTAGACAGAGATTGTATACACCTACGTACGCCATTGTGATCGATTCTGACCAATGTCACCAAGAGTCTCCAACCATTAGTTACGATAGTCACGTGGACCCCAACCAAGTAGTCTGAATCTACCAACATGGCTCAGACTAGAGGTTAGTGTCTTCAAGCACTGATGTCACGTTTTGCTTTGGCCACTGCTAACTTTCTTCCGTTCATCTCCAACACTAGTCAGCATTGCACGTCGTGGCGATCGGTGTTCAGGCATATGTAACACGTGGTCTAACCATCTCAGTCAATGAGAATTCACAACTTCATTAACTGATCTATAATCATTCCCTAATACCCTGGCATCTAACCTCACTATTACTTAGCTGGTGATCCTAGCAGAATCGAACAATATTTCTAAGACATCTGTGATCAAATACAAGTCTAGTTAATGATTATTCAATGAAATGTAATCAATATAGTGAATAAAAAAATTCAAGAAAAAATTAGTAAGTTAATATTTGGTTACTTGTCCATGTAATAAAGCTTTTTGTTCTTCAGCTTTTTTTTGTTTCCATCTACGAAACCATTCTTGTATTAAAAAAGTTGCATAAAATTTACCAACTGTTACATCATTATTTCCTATATACATTGAATAAGTACAAAATAAAGAAAAAAAAAAGAATGACCATAAATATAGATTAGTTTATAAGGTGGAAGAATGACACTATGATGGATTATATCGTAATGTATGACTGCCCCAGAGTTGATGTTCACTCTGGGACTTGAACCTAGCACCGTTCGTTTCAAATGCCATCGTGTTATCGTCTTAACTACTGAGTCCTGATAGTCACTTGCTTATGTAATGAGATGAAGTTTAAATTAACTTCGTTTTACTCTACTTGTATCTTCACTTTGCTATTTAGGACTCGATAGCTAAGTGGATAACGCGATGGTGTTTAGAGCGAACGGTATTCGGTTCGAGTCCCAGAGTAAACATCAACTTTGAGATACAAGTACATCCAACTGACGAGTTTTAAATAGTACGAAATGCATGTTCTGGATTCCACTGTTAGGCACTATCAATCTTTGCTTAAAATGCTTGACTTAAGGCTATATATTGAGGCAATCCGCACAGGATGTACATATATCAATAAGAGACTGATGAATTATAGTGTCAAATATCAATGGGAAGATTCAAGCAAACAATACCAAGTGAACGTGTTTACATTGTTTTAAATACAAAATATACAAAAATGTCAATTTATGCCTTTTTGGTTTACTACAATTATGAATAACAAGTAGATATTTCATGGTAAGAACGTATAAATTACTTAGTTATTGTAATGTTAAACTATGATATTCCCTAGTAATAGACAAATTCGATCAATAAGGTAGGGGGTATAAGAACAGTGATACTAATTGATTTGAAATGACAATTATCACATATAACAATGAGTAACTGAAAACAATTAAACAGAAGCTTTTGAAAGTATATTACACAGGTTGTTACTACTTATTAGTAGTAGGACTAAATTGTTTGTTCTAAAATTCCAGTTTGTATTAATAATAAACATGAATAGATTATAAGTAGACTATTTGAATCTGTTTTATGGTGCTATTATAACATTAGTGAGTAGTATAAATCATGAGAAAAACCATGAAATATACTAATCAGCTAGTTATTTTTACTGATATGTGGTCCAGTAGGTTAAGCGTCCACGAGCGAGACTGAAGGCCCTGGGTTCGAATCCCTTAAGCGGGATCGTGGATGCGCACTGCTGAGGAGTCCCGTAATAGCACGAAACGGCCGTCCAGTTCTTTCAGGTTTTCAATGGTGTTCTAACATCAATCGGTTCATGATCTCAATCGAAACTTATCAATCTTTACAACTCCTATACTGACAAAAAGAAAATGTTGTTCAACTAAAACATCATCAAAATACGGCAATACGAATGAGCCTTACTGAAAATTAAACTGAGGATCCAGCTAGTATTATGTTGAGATTCATTAAAAAACAAGTGAAATGTTTTCTTCAAAATATATGTAGGGAAAAATGAAGTTTCTAAATTGTTAAGGGAATATAAATATTGTTAAGTTTAAAGAAAATGATAGTGAAGATTCTCAGGGTTAATTAAACTATTGGATGAATCGATCTGATGTTGATGGAATGCAACCAGATGGAACTGAGGATATAGAATATGAAGTCAATCTTGTTTATTTAGATAAAAAGCATTTAGTCTAAATGAAGAACTATATGTCATGTAAACCCTGAATACGGATATCTCTAATCATACAAGATAAGGAAGATCATTGTAACCATATATTGTGAGATATGTATAAAATTTTATTATAGAGTCTTGCAAAATTCAAGTGTTTCAACTTGCTAACAGCTGGTGTGACACACATCTTTATGATTGCATTTTATGTACTTACAGATATTTCATATAGTGATGATAAAGTTAAGAATATATTTCAAGAACAACTTGAGAGAAAGGATTAGTCAACCATACAAGTGATATTCACCTCAAGATCGTTTGACATGATATTTGAAAAGTTGTAGAAACAGCAATAATACCTACCGGTAACTTAAAATAAAATGTCAAGAAAAATCAGTGAATTTGATTGGTGTCTACTGAACTGACAGATGATTGGGAATTTATCCCATCTAGCTGAGAATATAATGAGGAAAGGAGGTAATGAAAACACAGACTGATGAGAAGCCAATTCAATGATCGTGAGCTGTGATGGGTAGCGAAAACAGAAGAGATGGAAAAGGCAGCAGCGATAGGTAACAGTAGACAACTGTTAAAACTTATCAAGGAAACAAGTATTAAAAAGGAAGTTGTTGGTGTGACTATCTCGGAAAGAGATAGAACTGTTATTCACTCTTAATCCAGGAGATTGAACAGATGGGCAAAACACTTTGAAGAACAGTTCAACAAGTCTTCAGACACAGTTAAGTCATCCCATATCTACAAGCAACATGAATGGCGAATTAATCAAATTTCTCCAAGCTTTAGTGACGTTGGAAAGACTTTAGGCAATCTTAAGCAAGAGTAGAGTCGAGAGGGCCTGGTGGATTAACTTTTGTTTATAAGTATGGTGGTACATTTTTAGCAGCTACATTAACTGGAATCATGGCTAAAATCTGAGAACTAGACAATATCCCGACTGATTTGTTTGGATTGTTGAAAGTCCTAGTCCATAATATGGGACAAAACTCCTTTAGTGATGCTCATAAAGGAATCGCTTCAACTGATATATTGTCTTAAAAATTAGCCTCAACAATACTTCGACATCTAATTGAAGCTCGTAAAGACCGAACCCGAAAAACCTGAACATTTACAGACTTGAATGTGGATTTGTAGATCAAATATTCACCTTTCATGATGTTCTAGAACATAACTGTACTTTTCGATGTCCGATAGAAATTGTAGTTCTTGACCTTAAGGTTAAGTTAGACTCTGTTAGTCATGAGATCCTGGGGAAAGCGGGGATTTCAATGAACATCATCCAATGCTATGCGCCTACCAACGACTACAATGAAGACGCTAAAGATCAATTCTACAATAGGCTGCAGTCAATCATCGAGAAGTGTCCAACAAAGGACCTGACCATTCTGATGGGAGATTTCAATGCCAAGGTTGGAACGGACAACACTGGGTACGAAGACATCATGGGACGACACGGACTTGGAGAAAGAAACGAAAATGGTGAGAGATTTGCAAATCTATGTCCCTTTAATAAGCTGGTCATAGGCGGCACCATATTCCCACATAAACGCATACACAAAACCACATGGACTTCACCGGATCACTCTACACAAAACCAAATCGACCATATTTGCATCAACATAAAGTTCAGGAGGACTATAGAGGACGTGAGAACCAAGAGAGGAGCTGATATAGCATCAGATCATCACTTGCTGGTCGCCCAGATGAAGTTGAAACTCAAGAAACACTGGACAACGGGGCGGAAAATATCACAAATGTTCAATACGGCCTTTCTTGAGGATACTAACAAACTCAACAAATTCAAGATAGTCCTCAGCAACAAGTTCCAGGCCTTTCATGATCTACTCAATGGAGAAGGAACTACTGTGGAGAGCAACTGGAAGGGGATCAAAGAAGCAATCACTTCAACATGTCATAAGGTCCTGGGTCACAAGAAGCACCATCACAAGGAATGGATCACTGTTGATACACTGGATAAGATTCAAGAAAGGAGGAACAAAAAGCAGCAATCAATACCAGCCGAACAAGGGCGGAAAAAGCCAAGGCACAAGCTGAATACACGGAAGTAAACAAACAAGTGAAGAGGAGCATTAGAAACGACAAACGTAAACATGTGGAAGATTTAGCAACGGCGGCAGAAAAGGCTGCAAGAGAATGAAACATGAGACAATTGTATGACATAACAAAGAAACTCTCCGGAAATCGCCGCAAACCAGAACGACCAGTGAAAATTAAGGAAGGCGAGGTAATCACCAACATTGAAGAACAACAAAACAGGTGGGTAGAACACTTCAAAGAACTCTTGAATCGACCAGCTCCACTGAACCCACCCAACATCGAAGCAGCATTCACGAACCTGCCAATCGATGTTGGCCCACCAATAATTGAAGAGATCAGCATGGCCATCAGGTAAATCAAGAGTGGCAAAGCAGTAGGACCGGACAACATTCCAGCAGAGGCACTAAAAGCAGACGTAGCGGCAAGTGCAAGGATAATTCACATTCTCTTCGATAAGATTTGGGATGAGGAACAAGTACCAACAGACTGGAAAGAAGGACTTCTGATCAAAATACCGAAGAAAGACTATCTCAGCAACTGTGATAACTATAGAGGCATCACTCTCCTCTCAATACCAGTAAAAGTCTTCAACAGGGTATTGTTAAACAGGATGAAGGACTCCGTAGACGCCCAACTTCGTGATCAACAGGCAGGATTCCGTAAGGATAGATCCTGTACAGACCGAATCGCAACTCTACGGATCATTGTGGAACAATCAATTGAATGGAATTCATCACTCTACATCAACTTCATTGACTACGAAAAAACATTTGACAGCGTGGACAGAACAACACTATGGAAGCTTCTTCGACACTACGGCGTGCCTCAGAAGATAGTCAATATCATACAGAATTCATATGATTAGTTAAACTGCAAAATCGAGCATGGAGGAGAGTTCACTAAGTCGTTCGAAGTAAAGACCGGTGTCAGGCAAGGTTGCTTACTCTCACCTTTTCTCTTTCTCCTGGTGATCGACTGGATCATGAAGACGTCAACATCTAAAAGGAAACACGGGATACAATCGACATCTAGGATGTAGTTGGACGATCTAGACTTCGCAGATGATCTGGTCCTTCTATCCCAAACGCAACAACAAATGCAGGGGAAGATGACCAGTGTAGCAGCAGCCTCAGCAGCAGTACATCTCAATATACACGAAGGGAAAAGCAGGATTCTCCGATACAACACAGCATGCAACAATCCAATCAAAATTGACGGGGAAGATTTGGAAGATGCAAAAACCTTTACATATCTGGGTAGCATCATTGATGATTACGGTGGATCTGATGCAGATATGAAGGCGCGGATCGGCAAAGCAAGAGCAGCATATTTACAACTGAGAAACATCTGGGACTCAAAGCTACTGTCAACCAACACGAAGGTCAGGATTTTCAATACAAATGTCAAGACAGTTCTACTGTATAGGGCGGAAGCCTGGAGAACTACGAAAGTCATCATTCAGAAAATACAAGTGTTTATTAACAGTTGTCTACGCAAAATACTTCGGATCCGTTGGCCGGACACTATTAGCAACAACCTGCTGTGGGAGAGAACAAACCAGATCCCAGCGGAGAAAGAAATTAGAAAGAAGCGCTGGTAGTGGATAGGACACACATTGAGGAAAACACCCAACTGCGTCACAAGACAGCCCCCCACATGGAATCCTCAAGGCCAAAGGAAAAGAGGAAGACCAATGAACACATTACGCCGGGAAATGGAAATAAACATGAGACGAATGAACAAGAATTGGATGGAACTAGAAAAGAAGGCCCAAGACAGAATGGGATGGAGAATGCTGGTCTGCGGCCCATGCTCCATTAGGAGTAACAGGAGTAAATAAGTAACTACAATTTCGGTAATCACAATTAGAACATTCTTTTGATATTCGGAAACAAAGTAGTTTAAGTAAAATTGTCAATTGAATAAGATTAATTTTTAATTAATCTCAATAGTAATTCAATTGGTAACAATATAAATCCACTTGGTATTGCTTTATTTATATCTTTCCATTGTTATTTAGGAATGCAACTGATCGATCTCTTTTATGGTATATGTGTATCCTGTGCGGATTGCCTTGATACAGCATTAATTCACAAGCATTATAAGCAAAGATGGATAGTGGTGGAATCGTTCTATTTGGGACTCGATAACTGAATGTATCTGGGACTCGAAATCAATACCGTTCGCTCCAAATGCTATTGCGTTATCCACTTAGCTATTAAGTCCTAATATCCACTAGCTTTTACACTGGGATGAAGTTTGAATTCAATTGGTGTTGTTTTACATGTACATATACTCAGTAAATCAATTAGACTAGAATACTATAAATAATAACAGATTTTTTTATTTATTAAGATCATGAACCGATTGATATAAGACTACCATTGAAAACCTAACATCAATCGGTATTTACGCTTGAAAAACGTTAAGCTACTATGCAAAAGCACACTATTATTATGATTAGTAAATATGCCATTTATATTAAATGGATATGTAAACCAAACGATTCAAGTTTTTGTTTTTTGCTGTGTGTGTAAAGAGTTAGTAAACATAAAACATTGACGATATATTCACTGCATTACACCATAGTAACTATTATAATATTATTTATTAATCAATCAAATTGTATTCATCTATTGAATTCACTTGAAATAAGGTATACAAATAATTGATAAATAAAAGCATATATTCAAAATGAATTGATTTATGAACAAACAAAAAAAAGAGAGAGGGGGGGGAGAGCGTGGGAACATTACATGCATTTTTAATATTCGATAGTTTATAAAACAAATCAATTATTACATCATAACTATTAAATTATTAAAACTATGAAATATATAGTTACTATATTATGTAATTCATTTAGTTAAGTCTTGGAAACAAATAAATTTGTCTCATGATCTCAACTGTTTAAAATTACTACAATCTCCATAAAACCCCCTTTTGATACGAATCAACATATGCTCACTAGTGACTGACTTCAAGAGGTTTTTCCTGGAGCTCTAGTGAGGAGCAGTGACCAGTGGAGTTCAACTGGGTCAGTTGTGAGATAATAACTTACTGATGACAGTGGTGAATGTGTCACTCAATTTCGTGGATAAGCTGAAGTTAGACATTAACACAGTTGGATGCCGGCCGACTTAGTGGTCTAGTTGGTTAAGCGCCTGGTGCGAGACTGATAGCGCCTGAGTTCGGATCCCGCGAGACGCGGTCGTGGGTGTGCACTGTTAAAGGGTCCCACAATAGGACGAAGTGGCCGTCCAGTGCTTCCAGGTTTTCCATTGTGGTCTAGCTTCAATTGACTCATGATCTCAATTGTTAACATTTATTACATATTCTTAATATCAACTTTAAACAATTACAAGCATATAATCTTCAATTGATTCAATGAAACTAAACTCTCTCTTATGATCTAGTAAATGGTTAATATAAAAGTATAATCCTTAAAACTATTGTTCGTTATAAGGAAAACAAAAACATGGAACTACCTATAAAATGTTATTTCAACAATTAAAATTGCTCCAAAATCTAAGTTCATTCTTAAATTTATTTATTTGTTTATATATTTATTTGAACACATAAATATTGGTACAAAGGGGAGCCGAATACATGTATATGCCAAACAAGTTACTTGATTTGTGTGACGGCCGTGATACTGTCTGGGTGCCCAGACCGAAGCATGTGATTTTCGTAGGAGGCCACACCCGGAGCCTTTGACCTAACGATCTGACTTATAAGACAGTGGCGTAACGTTATGAGATGCAGTCCTATGGTAGCCGGTGACTGGAGATTGGTTCATACGCCATTTGTTCCTTCAGGAAGCTGGAATCAGGGTTTTCCAACACCCCTAAGTATATCCTCTATATCCATTAATCCGGTTAAAGTGCCGGACATTTTTAAATTATTGGGATCCGTCACATGGATAATAGTGTTTTTTTTAAGTTGCAATCCTATTGTTTTATTTTTAGAAAGACCAACATGTTTTAAACGAAATAATCTGTATATTGAAAATCTCACTTCATGTAAAGAGTAGCCAATAAATTTGATCAGATACTAGTGAAGATGCCACAAGTATTCGGAGTTTAACAACACCTTAACCATTAACATCTTTTATAATCGAAATGTGCTCACCCAATGAAATCAAAAGTCAGAAGCGAAGAAGTTCGAAAATATATTTGATAGGCTATTAATATATTAAGTCACTGATCTAAACTGATTAACAGTTGCAGGAGAAGTTGAGCACGACATTCCCAATCATAATCTAGTGCGAATGCATGACCGAGCACCTTCAGCTAGGTGAGTCCATTAAAACTAATGTGGTCAGCATCAAATGTCAAAGACTTACAGAGCTATTGATTTTGTGGATTTATTTACCGCCACACTAATTATACAGTTCTTCATGAAGCAAACTAGTTTTATATAGTCTTTTTAACAATACTTATGCTTGATTCACGACTCAGTAACTAAGTGAATAACACGATAGCGTTTAAAGTGAACGGTATTAGGTTCGAGTTCCAGAGTGAATATCAACTCTGAAGTGCAGGTACATCCAACTGACAAGTCTCAAATAGGAGAAAACGTGCGTCAAACTGAATTCCACTGTTAGCCACTATCCATCTTTTGCTTAAAAATCTGGTGACTCAATGTAATATCAAGGCGATCCACATAGTATGTCAACAATAGACTGGTCAATTGCAGTCTTATACATCAATGGGAAGATTCAAGTAAATCATACCAAGTGAATTTATGCTTGATTATAAAAAATTAAGTATCCATATATCTATAGAAATCATTAAAAAATACCTGATTATAGTATTTTTCATATTTTTTTGTTTATTTTTTTAGTTACCACGCGATTTTTTTTTAAAAAAAAAAGAACTACGAGATATACATTTTTTTTCTTCTTTTTTTTCACATGCACACTAAACACAAATAGAATAAATTTAAGTAAATATAATGGTTTAATGAAATTATATCAATATAGTTGTGAACTGATAAAACGTTCGATACGGAATGAAAAAAAAAATCAAAAAAAAGAAATAAAAATTTAAAAAAATAGATTACGTCATGCATAGTAACCAACATTATATATTTTATATTATAGGAAAAATACATTCATTGTATGAAATATATAAAGAACTTAAACAAACTACTATAAATGATAGTACATTTTGTAGATATGTTTTTCATTATATGAATTCACTAACACATTAATATATACATATATACATATAGGATTTCATGCTGAATGAACTAATAAACTAATTGAAATCATGATTTCACTGGTTGAAGCGGTGGACAGCCGCTTCATCCTGGTGCCGGCTCAGTGGTCTAATGGTTGAGTGCTCGTGCGCGAAACTAGTAGGTCCTGAGTTTGACTCCTACGGGGTGCGGGATCATGGATGCGCACTACTGAGGAATCCTTAAATAGGACGAAGCCGCCATCCAGTGCTTTACAGGTTTTCTATGGTGGTCTAGCTTCAATTGACTCATGATTTCAACCGGTAAAATTTCTAAAAATCTCAACAAAACCCATTCTGAAATCATTATTATTTTGATAATGTAATAAGAAGATAAAGATTATCAGAACTATGTGACGATATATTAGCGTAATACATTTCGAACAATCTGATCACACATAATATATTTGTTAAGAGTATTTATATATAGATATAAAAGATCAACTAGACTGAAAGTTGGGTAAGGGGAGATAAGGATAATGATGTGAACACAATTCAAAACCTAATCACTCTGGATAATAAGTCAATATTACAAGGGGTAGGTTTAAGATAAGAACAAACTGTTTTTGAACACACAAAAGGGGGTTTGAATTTTCGTATGGCTAAGGCTTCAATAACCCTTAGTATACGCCCTTTTACACTATTATTATTTTGATAATATATTCTAAGAAATTAAAAATATCAGAATAGGGGTATATTTATGGATATTATAATCAATTCAATAGTTGAGATTATGAATTAATTGAAGTTAGATGGTAATAGAATGAAATGGTCATCAACACAATGCTTTCAGGTTTTTCATGATGGTCTCATCTAGCTTCGATGAACTCATTATCTCAAACATTGAAATTAATAATAATAGTCAAAAAAGAACGAAGTGGAAATATTCAAATGTTCAACAAGTAAAATGACAAATTAGGAGGGAAATGAAAAACAAAACAAAAAAAAACCCGAACATCTCTTATACATTTGGATAAGTTTTGATGATAAAATGATAAGGTAGAGTTTCACAGTACCTTGGTTTACATCGGTTTAATCTCTTCTCATTAAATACTAATATTCAAGTGAAACTTGAATACTTTATTACAAAGTTAATCGATCGAATTAATACTAACGAAAGGTTACATCATAAGCTCATAGATTGTTTCCGGAATCTTCAAAGAAACAAAGATACATTTTATTCACGTTCATAATGAATGATCACATAGTTGTAATATTTTACATACACACGTTACCCTTCTAACAAAGAATCAGGTATTATTTTACACTTTAAGCAACTATCTCAATTATTATTTGTTATAACTTGAAATAGAAATAATCACAATAGCATAAACAAGTTTGTAGATAATTTCAATTTTGATAATTGAGATCATCAGTCAATTAAAGTTAGGCCACAAAGGAAAACCTGGAAGCACCGGACGGTTATCTCATCCTATTATGGGACTCTTCAGCAGTGTTGATCAGTTTCATGGATTGGTTGAAGTTGGACATTAGCGCCGTTGGATTCAGGCCAGCTTAGTGGTTTAGTAGTTAAGACTGGTAGGAGACTGGTAGGTTCTGGGTTCGAATATCGTGAGGCGAGAATCATGGATGAGCACTGCTGAGGAGTGCCTCAATAAGACGAAACCGCCGTCCAGTGATTCCAGGTTTTTCATGTTGGTCTAACTTCAATTGACTCATGATCTCAACTATTGAAATTACTATAATATCCACAGAAACCCTTCTGACATTGAAATTTTAATTACTTATTTTCTTATAGTAGATTATCTTAAAGTTCGTTTCCATTAATGAACACATTGACTTAATGATAAAGCTTGAATTAATCAAGTAATTACAAAAAAAATTTGGTAAAGATTAACGATTAGGGAATATATTAAAGCAATAAGCCATAGGTTCATATGTAAACTTGAATATATAAACAAAACAAGAAATAAAATGTTTGTAGAACTGAATGAATCAGATGTAATTCACTACTTACACTTTATACATAAAAGCTGATACGGTGAATGCTACTCAAAAGATTATTTATAAGCGAAGAGAACAGTTCCTGAAGGTCAAAAAGTACATCTTATACAGAATACTTTAGAGGTCAGAAGTGAAGGGCAAGAAGATAGTCAACAACCAAATGAAATTTCAGAAAATAACAATATTCAAACGAATTGTTGAAAACTAGATACAAATGTTGCACAAATATTCTATAGTTTAAATAAACATTCACTTGGTATTATTTGGCTTGTATCTTCCCATCGGGGTTTTAAGACTGCAATTGATCAGTCTGTTATTGGCATATGTGCATAGTGTGCGTATGTCTCGATATTGCCTTAATTCACAGTCTTTTTGTAAGCAATGATGGATAGTGGACTAGCAGTGGAATCCAGGACGCGAGTCACTTAGTCTTATTTACGTCTCGTTAGCTGGATGTACCTGCATCTCACAGTTGATGTTCACTCTGGGCCTCGAACCCAGTACCATTCACTTGAAACGCCATCGCGTTATCCACTTAGTTACTGAGTCCTCATAGTACAGTGTGCACCTATGCCGATAACAGACTGATCAATTGCAGTCTTAAACCTTAATGGGAAGATACAAGCCAAATAATACCAAGTGAATTGAAATTCACCCCATTGCACAAGCAACTGGCTATCAGGACTCAGTAGCCAAGTGGATGAGGCGATGGCGTTTGAAGCGAATGGTACTGGGTTGGAGTGCCACAGTGAACATCAACTCTGAGATGCAGGTACATCTAGCTGACGAGTCCCAAATAGGACGAAACACGCGTTGTGGATTCCACTGTTAGCCACTATCCATCATTGCTTAAATAAACGTTGTTTTGATAAACAAAGTCCCGACATTAAAAACTGATCCTTAAAGACAAGATGAAGATATCATGATCATAATTGGAAATGCAAGAACAATGAAGTTCGAGACACTTATTGAATATTTTGCAAAGTATCATAATATGGTTTTTCTATTTTACCAAGTAACTCTGTATATTTGGGTTAAATACGATACGGTTGTCCTCACCTGCGTACTCCTTCACTACTAGAAGAATAGAATTACTGAGATTTAAAAAGAAATTCGGCGAGATTATAATTTATATATGAATCAATCAGATTAAAGATAACAGATCTTCGATTTTGGCGCAAAATTCATTCATCCATTTGGCTAAATAGTTTTAGCATTACAGCTGTTGTCAGTTCATGATGAAAACCTTAAATCTAATTCACTTGATATTGTTTCACTTGAATCTTCCCATTGATGTTTTTGGACTGAAATTGATCTAATTGTTAACCTTAACCATCAACTGTAAATTCCAATTCTAATTCCTTACGTTGGTTTATAACCTTCATTTAGTCCTGGTTATTAGGTGAACACTCTCCAGGTCAGTCTAGCGTCGCTCAAATGTCATCCATAAATTATAGACTCACCTAAATAGAAATCTAGAAATCTGAAAAAAGATTAAAATCTTCACTAGGGCTAATTCATATTACTAATTATTAGTTGCTGTTAATTTGATACTCTGTAATCAATTAATAATGAGATTATGGATGCGTTCTCCTGAAGAGTCTCATGGTAGGATGAAACGGCCGTTTAGTGTTTCCAGGTTTCCCATGATGATCTAGCTTCAATTGACTCATAAAATCAATTATTAAATTATTAAAACCTCCACAAAACCTTCTTCTAACAATGAGATAATACTTGGATTTCCATTTTTTTAATTACCTAAGTATTCCTTAGTCTAACTGTTATATCCCAATGAGAATAATGAATGGTAACTGTTGAAATCTATTTCTGTACTAATACTATACATATGTTTTTCATAGTGAAATTGTTGAGTAACTAAGCTATTCATATTCATGTTCCTCTTTTTATAAGTTTTATTTTGACCTATGGACTATTATGATACGATTTGCCATTCTCGAGTTATGCGCAGTCTATTAATTATTATCTCCCACATTCACAACCACTTTTGGCTAATTGTTGTACAAATGTTATTTTCTATTTTATGGTATTTAAACTCATTATGTTTGAAATATAAGGATTCATATTGTAAAGGCTGAGATTGGTGTTCTGCACTTAATAGGCAGGGCTAGTCAGGAAGCAGAACCGTTAAGGACTCTAGACTGCTCACACGGGTTTTATGCGTCATTGATCCGGTCAATAAATGACTGTTCTCCAATTGGCGGTGTCATCACGTTATGCATTAACAGGGCACACAGGTCACAAGTTATAACACTAACAAAGCTGAACAGTGTTCAAGTTAGCAACAAATGGCTAGTAATGTCATTTTGTCGATAACCTACTATCTTTACTGAAATCATCAACATATAATGAATGTATGTATGATACTAGAACATAAATATCATATATTGCATTCTATATAATAAAAAAAAAGATAAATTATTTTAGAGGTTAGGGTCGTTGTTTTTGATAAAGAAGAAGAGTGTTCAATGTTCAGTATACTCATAATTAAAACAAAAATCAGTTGATTATTTGTAATATATATAACTAATAAAAACTGTTCTATAAGCTGAGAAATGTCACAGTGATGATAGGGGTGTTTCTTTTAATTTGACAATAATAACTCAAAGAGTATATATTCATATTTTATAATAGTCTTTAGCTGTCATCCGGTTTTAAACAATCTACCTATTGATAACTAATTTTGAAAAGAGCAAGAACAAAAACATTCTAGCAGTATAGCATGAATTCATTTTATTTCATCTGGGTCTCGTCAGCTGCTTACAACCTGTGATATTTAAAAAGATAATAATTACATAATGAGTTCAAATTCCTTACTGAATATTGTAAATATATACCTAATGTGAAAGAATATTCTACAGCATTAATTGTGACAACAGTTCAAAAGTGGGTTAGAAACAATCGATTACATAATGAACAAACCTTGATAGGAATATAGTGAGTGCAGTTCAGTTGAAAGACAGTTGAAAAAAATAGAATCAATGATGTAATAAATGCAAGAGAAAAAGAAAAAAATGTTAAGGTGCAGTGAAGGAATATTTGTCACCAGGGGAA
This sequence comes from Schistosoma haematobium, assembly GCF_000699445.3. Taxonomy (NCBI): domain Eukaryota; kingdom Metazoa; phylum Platyhelminthes; class Trematoda; order Strigeidida; family Schistosomatidae; genus Schistosoma; species Schistosoma haematobium. The sequence continues at coordinate 2,728,965 of NC_067198.1, forward strand.
GGAAAGATAAACAACCGTCTCCTTTTGAATATATAGGTCAGTTTTTTTGACGCCTGATAGCAACGGCTTCAGCCAACTTCAGAAGACTGGAGTTCGGCTGCTTACTAATCACCCTAAAAGATTGTAAGGTATCGTCAGGTAGATACTTTACTCACTATATTGCTATCTATGTTTATTCATTATGTAATCAATTGTTTCTAACCCACTTTTGAACTGTTGTCACAATTAATGCTGTAGAATATTCTTTCATATTAGGTATATATTTACAATATACAGTAAGCAATTTAAACTCATTATGTAATTATTATCTTTTTAAATATCACAGGTTGTAAGCAGCTGACGAGACCCAGATGAAATAAAATGAATTCATGCTATACTGCTAGAATGTTTTTGTTCTTGCTCTTTTCAAAATGATAATGGGAACTATGTGTATGAGATATCTAATTTGATAATCGTAATCCTCAATTGTATTTAATGATTGCTGATGAAAAAACAATATATTCAAAACAAAAAAATTTGAATTTTAATGATTGAATTCATTGAAGCTAGACTATCATGAAAAACCTGGAAGTATTAGACGATGGTTTCGTCCTATTGTAAGACTCCTCATCAATGCGTATCCATTTCTTGGAATAGATTTCCTTTCACTTGTCTTCTGTCTTCTCATTTGCAACTTGAGAGGGTTCTAACGTTTGAGTGCTCAAGTTGTACGCGGTGTATTAAGAATGTAAAGCTCTAGATATAACATAACTTAACACTGAATTGATTCAACTCAATAGTAATCTCTTTCACTGTAGTAATAATAATAATAATAAGCACATAAAAATCCCTTATGAAGTGACATTATACAAATATGTGACAAAAAAAGAAAAAAATTAAAAAAAAATATCTATAAACCAGAAAGAAAAGAACAGAAGAAAACAGAATCATTTATTAAACTAACCAAAACACAATTAGTTTTTGTTTTCCTCAACTATAAACTTTTATGATCATGTATTCTCTTTTAACCTTTTCTTCTTTTTCCTGTTTTTCTTTCTTTTTTTCTTCTTTGAACTAAAACATCTCTCATATTATAATAATATTATGTACATATATATATATATATATATATATATATATATATGTATATATATATATATATATACAGATATTCCACATATACTAACGTGCTTTTTGTTAGTTGTCGGGAGAAAAATAAACAAACAAAAGGAAACATTATTCATGCAGATTAGAAAATGTTAGGAAAAAAATATATATATACACACGCGCGCACGCACACACACACACACTCGAGAAAAAAGAAAAAAAATCATAATTAAGATGAAAAGAAAAATAAAAGAGATGAAAGGTTTCTATTGAATTATGTAATTTATCTAGAATTTGGAAAGAAAACTGCTTTTTTCTCTTTTTTTTCTTTCCTTCTTTCTCTCTCTCGCAAAATCCTACTTTACCATGGATAGTTTCTATGAAGATTTAATGGATATAATGAATGAATATTGCCAAGAACAAGGAGAACGAAAAAACAAACAAAAAAAAAGCAAAAAAAAAGAGAAATCTAATAAATAATTCAATCATAATTCGGATATTATATTGTATCCTACTATCGAGATTTGGAATTAGTATTATCATTATTATTAATATTAATGGCTATATTTTTTATTGTTTGATTGATTGTGATGATGATATATTGAATGATCAATAGTTAGATGTTAGCAGTTCAAGAATGGATATGTTAATACTGTTTATTCATTTTAATGAATATTACCTGTCAGATTCTATAATGTTTATGATTGTACTTTTTGTTGTTGTTGTAAATTATACAGTGAAAGGTTGTAAATGTTTCATAAACATTATCGGTGATATTGGGTCAGAATCAATCACAATGGCGTACGTAGGTGTATACACTCTCTGTCTTCTTTCAAACCGAGATCTTCTTTTTCCTGTACTATATCTTTATATGCAATCTTTCTTTAATATATTACCACCATTGACTTAAGTATTCCGATGAATTCAGTGTTCATCTTGCTGTGCTAATGTAGTATGGCAACTTTGACGGATGCATATATATGCCTGATTCTACGTTGTAGCTGACTGATATAAACGTGCCTCAATAGGTTATATAATGGATAAACATTATGATGTGTTCAAACAAACAAACAAACAAAAACAGATAACTTGTTGAAATATCTAGATGGTAGGAATAGGTAGTTCAAATAATCAAATAGGTTGTCAAAGATCAATCACCATCATAATGTCTTTAAACACATTTAAGCTAATAGTATATCTATATCTATATCAATGTATGAAACGATAAACATGAATCTTATCTATTCAACCATTACACAAACAATTGTTTATATCACTAGACAGATACAAATAGAATAGAGCAAAAAAAACAAAACAATAATACAAGCAAATAGCAAGCAACCAAACAAAAAAAGGAAAACAATTCAACAAGTAATATACAGACACTATAAGTATATAAGTATAAACTAATTAAAATAATAAGAATAATAATAACTGAATAGAACCATGCATTAAGTCGATTGGAGTAAAAAGGTAACTATCTATCTATGTATATATCTATTTATCTATCTATATATGTATATATATATATAGTCTAGGAAAAATAAAGGAAAATAAAATATGATTGTGGCAACTCCCTGAGAAACAATCAATATCCATTTTTATATTACACTAAAAGATGAATTAAAGAATAAACAAATATACATATATATTGATATAATGTAATATAAGTAATATTTATATACATAAATTTATGATTAAGATCATGAGTCTGTTGAAGTTAGACCATTATAGAAAACCTGGAAGCATTGAACAGCCATTTCGTCTCACAATAGAACTGAAAGACCATTCAATGCTTCCAGGTTTTCCATGATGGTCTAACTTCAACTGACTCATGATCTTAACCGTTGAAATTACTATAATATCCACAAAACCCATCTGACATAAATTTATATAAACCAAAAGTTATAAGTATTTAAGTAATATATATATATATAGATCTATTGAATTGTTAGAAATAAACGATCTTAATAATATTCAATGAATAAAACTATTATACAGACAAAAGATAAGGCATAAAATAAGATAGATAGAGGAGATTCAGTCTTTGTCCAACTTTAATGTATATAAACTGGATCATGATACAAATATTAAAAAATAAACAAATAAATAGCAGATTTCTACGTTTTATTTTATTCGATAATTCCTTCTTTGTTTAAAAAGCAAACAGTATCATATAGTAAGATGGTGGTTGAAAGTAATCAAGAGGAAACCCTACCTTTTAGCACTATCTTATCTCAATATAGTGCACTCAATGTTGAGTCATCTAGACTAGTGATGGCCACTTGGTGGCAACTTGGTCGATATTATTCGATCTGAACTAAGAAGGATTTGACATACATGACATTGATCACTACCCAGCGATCAATCAATTGTAAGCTGATATAGTGAAATGATAATTTTTGCAGAATCCTCAGATCTTATTATAGCATGATAACAATAAACCTTGATTGTTAAAAAATATATGTAGTTAATCCATACATAAAATGTGTTATATGCTACTTATGTCGAAAGACATAAGTAGCATGTAACTTGTGTTATGTCCTGATAAGAATAATGAGTGGTAATTTTTTGGGATCTATTTGTGGACCAATACTGTAAGTATATTTTTTATCGTATAATTGTTAATTAACTAAACTATTCCTATTTATGTCTCTCTTATCATGAGCTTTATTTAAACCTATGAACTATTATTATACGATTTTTCATTCTTGAATTATTCCCTGTCTGTTAATCACTACTTCCCTTATTCACAGCCACTTCTGGCCAAATATTGTACAAATGTTATTTTCTATTTTATGGTACGATGTGGTCTGCTTGATTGGTATATAAACAGAGTATGTTTGAAATATAAGGATTCATATCGCAGAGGCTGAGATTGGCGTTCTGGACTTAACTGGCTGAGCTAGGCGGAAAGCAGGACCAATCAAAACTCTAGGCTTCTCATACAGGTTTACGCATCATTGATCCGATCGATAAGTCACTGCTCTCTAATCGGTGGTCACAAGGTATGTCTTTCGACATAAGTAGCATGTAACGTCAATGAAGAGAGGAATGCATGGTAAATGGCTATGAAGTTCGAATTAAACAAAAAAAAAACAGAACTAGAAATAGAAAGGAATTGTGACTTTGAAGAATTATACAGTGTGGTAAAGAACACATGATAGAATTTTGCAAATGAAGCATTCTAATGTATGGCTTTCATATTTTGACGAACACATTTTATAATTTTTTGTAGAAATACATTTACTTATTTCCACTTGTATTCTCATTCATAACAAAATTACTAAGTAATTGGTTTATTAAGTTAACAGTTTTAAACAAGATATAAGTTAAGAAACCATGGTAATTATTCATGTAACTAATCAAATAAGTATTATATACAAAGAGGTAATAGTTCAGTTACTGTCTATTCATTATTTTACTAATGAATAAGAATAAATTTACAATCATAACCAACAATCTAGAAAGACTGATTAAGATTTTCAAGACAGGTATACATCAGGAAATTTATATTCTGTATTGTTAAGTACTTTGGTAAGTTATATCAACTTTTCCTATAAAATTTGTAAATAGTTTAACAATATTATACTATTCAGAAATTCTGTAAGCACCAAACGGTCATCTTGACTTAATATGGTACTTTTCAGCATTGTATTCCTTCAATGCTTTTAGATTTTCAATGATGGTCTAATATGGATTAGTTAGTGATCTCAATTAAAATTCTACAGTCTCCACAATTCTATATTGTTTATAATAATTCATTAATAATATTTATTAAGGTTTTAAACAAATTTAACAATCAGAATAAGGATTTATCGGAGATTTTGGTAAACTTCATGTCCCATTTGCAAGGTCGTGAATGTGCAACTGTTCAGGAGTTCTATACTAGGATGAAACAACCGTTCCAAGCTTTCAATGATAGGTCTAGCTTAGATCGATTCATGAATTTAACCATTAAAAATATGTAATTATTGTTTTGTGTTATTATTATTATTAATATTATTGTTCTGGTAACATTACCCCCCCCTTTAATTTATTACGTCATTTTATAATTACATCATTCATCTATTTTCAGTTACTTCATTGTATAATCATTTAACGTGGTTTTTTAATTCCATGATTTCTAATCACTATTTCAATGTTCTGGAACCTTTCCTTCCAAACTCTATATATTGGAAACCAAAAATTTTATGACTTCATTAACTCTAACGAAATCTTTGCTACATCATGATACACATGTATTCATCCTTCATCACCCTCTGTTGTATAAATATGTCAATATCTATAATAACATTGAATTTCAAATATTTTAGGTTGTAAGCAGCTGATCGCAACCTGACGAAATCAAATGAATTCATTTATTATTCTGCACCAATCATTGTTCTTGTTCTCTTTAAAAAAAACCCTGAAAACACTGAACGTCCGTTTCGTCCTAGTATCGAACTTCTGAGCAGTTCACATTCACGATCTTGCAAGTAGAATACAAAATTTAGTAAAATCTTCATAAATCCTCATTCTGATTATTTTGATATTGTTATTTAAGGCTGTAATTGATCAGTCTCTGGTTGGCATATGTGAATCCTGTACGGATTGCCTCGATATAGACTTAAATTACAAGCTTATTAAGCAATGATGGATAATAGCTACCAGTGGAATCCAATTTAATGCACGTTTTGTCCTATTTTGGAATCGTCAGATGGATGTACCTGTATCTCAAAGTTTATGTTTGCTCTGGGACTCGAACCGAATACCGTTCACTTTAAACACCATCGCGTTATTCACTTACCTATCGAGTCCTAAATAGCAATGTGAAGATACAAGTAAAGTAACACGAAGTGAATTTAAACTTCACCTCATTGCATAAACAAGTGACTATCAGGACTCAATAGTTAAGACGATAACGCGATGGCATTTGAAGCGAACGGCGCTAGGTTCGAGTCCCAGAATGAACATTCACTCTGAGATGTAAGTGAATCCAATTAACGAGTCTACTGCTAGTCACTATTCATCTTGGCTTAAACAAATTACTAGTGTAGATTATTTTTTTTGTTTTTCTTCCTTCAACTTTTTTTGATCTTGATAATTGAATTCAGTAGAATGATTAAGAATAGAAGTGATGTTTTCTTTTTTTTTCAAAAACAATTGTCAAACAAAAAAGAAATCTTAATAAGTTATGATCAGCTGATAATTAAATGAGTTACCAAGTAAACAAACATTCCACACTTATTAGTTAGTTACCATATTTATTTTTCCATAGGTTAATAACACTGTAAATTATGATCATTAACAGTATAAATGATTACTAACGAATCGATTTTATGACATTCATCTACGTTGTATATTAATGTTTAACATTGTTTTTACATTATCACTTCATCAAAAGTGATCGATAGAGAATTATAAATTGAAGTTGGGGAGGGGGGGCGCCGTTAAATTATCAAAATGATGTGTTCATTTAATTGATTTAAGTAACTATTTTGTTAGCTCAAAAAAATTTTTACTTCTTTCTGTGTATTGATTTATCAGTAATAATGAAAGAAATTCAGTTAATAATATCATTGAAATCATGAACTAATCACTGTTACAATATAGAAGCATTGAGTAGCCGTTTTGTTCTAGGACTGGACCCATCAATAGTGTTCATCCACGGTTCCTTTACTAAGAGCAATCGAATTCGACACCTTTTGATTTGGTGTGTAAACACTTAACCACTACTACACTACTATATCGTCATTTAATATTGTTGATATCTTAATTCAATTAGTTCACGACATTGTGTTTTCAATTTGTATTGTAAGTAAATGTACCACATTCGATAGTGATTAGCTCAATTAGTTACAGCTTTTCATTAAAATTTCAAGGATTTCTTATCAGAACGAAGTATTGTTGATAATGTCATGAAAGAGTGATGGCTGTTAAATTTTATTACAATCATGAATTGATCCAGCATACAGAATAATAAATTCGCATTTCTAACGAATCTCATAATAGTATGAAACAATCATCCCGTGCTTGGAGTATTTCATTAGTGATCTAATTTATAATAATTCGTTAATCAAAATAATTCTTAATTTTGAAATATATCACTCAGAATAAGAACATAGTTTCAATGATATCCAATTATCAAATACTCACAATGATAAAAGAATTTTCATTGCTCTATATTAAGTTAACTTCTAACTAGATATAAATAAGGTTTAACACATTAGAAGGTAAATGTTACTCATTTATTATTATCAGTTTAGGGATTGTGGAGATATTTAAGTTTTTGATCGAGATCATGAACCGATTGATATTAGACCACCATTGAAAACCTGGAAGCACTGGGCGGCCGTTTCGTCCTATTGTAGGACTCCTCAGCAGTGCACATCCACTATCCCGCTCGCCGGATTCAAACCCAGGGCCTTCAGTCTCGCACGCGAACGCTTAACATAATGGACCACTGAGCCGGTCGGCATCCAATAGTGACAGTGTCTAACATCAACCAATTCACGAAGTTTCGCGACCATCTTCCATTGTACAGAGGTAGACATTTGTTTCTACCCGACACGGATTAACTCCACTTGTCACGGCTTCTTACTAGAACTCCGAGAATTCTCTCACGAAGCTAGTCACTAGTGAGCATATGGTAATTATCAGTTTAGAGGTTGTGAAGATTGTTAAGTTTTTAATTGAGATCATGAACCGATTGATATTGGACCACCATTGAAAACCTAACATCAATCGATTCATGATCTCAATCATTTATTATTGTCAATTTTAGTAATTCCATAAAGCAATTCACATGATTATAATCATTTTGATTTATAATTCAGTGATAATGATATAATTCATTGAATGTTTTTATTAATAATTAATTAGTTTATGCTTATACATTTTATGCTTTAACTTGGAATTCTGTAGGGAAATAAGAAAAAAGAAAAAAGAAGACCAAAGAACACATTCCATTGAGCGTTGAAAGTAGACATTAAAAAGACGAATAACAATTGGAAAAGATTCTCGAAGACAAATGTTGATAGACGGTCTACATTCGTCCACGATGGGTAACAGACGTAAGTAATTAAGTATAAATTATATATATATATATATATATATATAAACATTATTTCTGATTAATCTAAGTAGATATAGTTTTAGCAACATTTGAAAACTTACCACCTGCAGGAGGTACAAGTTGATCTAATAATTTATTACTTGTTCTTTTCCATATTTTTTAATTACAGCACGAAGTTCTTCATTTAATTGATCAATTGCTGCACCTATATCATATAATAATAATAATAATTATTATTATTATTATTATTTATATGAATATTTGTCAAGATTAGACCGAATAGTTTGACAGAAATTGGACGCCGACTAAAGAGAAGTCATTATATGTGAAAATTATATTTGAAATAATCTCATCAATTGAAATGTAAATAATTCCAACATTTCGTCCAGCTAACTTGTCCGGACTCCTTCTTTGGATTATTACTCTGAAGAAGTCTGGACAAGTTAGCTGGACGAAACGTTTGGAATTATTTACATTTCAATCGCTAAGATTATTTCAAATATAATTTTCACATATATTATTATTATGGATGTTATTCAATAACAATGAAATATGAACAATATGAACAATTTGGTTGACTATAATATATAATTTTAAAATAACTTAGATGGATTAAACGATAGTTATATTAAAAGAAATTAATCCTACAAATCTCAGATGAAACAAATTTCGAGAGATAAAATCATGAGTATAACCAGTTGAATATGTTTGTCATTTCGTTTTTCATAAGCAACTTAGAACTTGACATTTGTGTATCGGTTCACGTGGTCACACCATATGAGCATAGAGAGATGAAATTATCTAGATACATGTCAGAATGATTAAAGTAGGAAGCAATATCAGCAACAACAAAAAGCCCTAAGCATACTTACTTACTCGCGCCTGTTACTCCTCGTAAGGGAGGAGCATAGGCCTCTCACCAGCATTCTCCATCCAACCCTGTCTAGGGTAAACCTTTGCAGCTCTTCCCAGTTGCTATCCATGCTTTTCATATCTGATTCTATTATCCGACGTAATGTGTTCTTTGGCCTTCCACTTTTCCGCTTCCCTTCAGGATTCCGTGTTAGGGCTTGTCTCGTGATGCAGTTTGATGATTTGCGTAATGTATGTGTTATCCATTTCCATCGTCTTTTCCTAATTTCTTCTTCAGCTGGAAGCTGGTTTGTTCTCTCTCACAGTAGACTGTTTCTGATGGTATCCGGCCAATGGATGTTGAGTATCTTGCATAGACAGCTATTTATAAATACTTGTACTTCCTTGATTGTGGTTGTTGTAGTTCTCCAAGTTTCAGCTCCATACAGTAGAACTGCCTTGACGTTCGTATTGAAGATTGTGACTTTGATATTGGTTGACAGCTGTTTTAAGTTCCGTATGTTGTTCAATTGTAGGAATGCGGTCCTTGCTTTGCCAATCCTCGCCTTTACGTCTGCATCTGAACCTCCTTATTCATCGATGATGCTTCCCAGGTATGTGAAGGATTATACATCCTCCAGAGTTTCGCCATGAAAAGTGATTGGATTGCTGTTCTCCGTGTCGTATTTGCGGATCTTGGTTTTCCCCCTGTGTATTTTGAGGCCTACTGGTGCAGAGAATGCTGCTACACTGGCTGTCTTTATCTGCATTTGTTCATGTGTATGCGATAGAAGGGCCAGGTCATCTGCGAAGTCCAAATCGTCTAATCGGTTCTGAGCTGTCCATTGTATGCCATGTTTTCCCTCAGATGTCGAGGTCTTCATAATCCAGTCGACCACCAGAAGAAAAAGGAAGGGGAGAGTAGATAGCATTGTCTAACTTGCTAAAATAAAACACTAACCCTAAGCATAGACGATATAATTTGCGGAAGAAAAATGGATTTGTACGGTAAAAGGTATAGAATCATTTTGAAACTCACAATCTAACGGATATTAGGGAATTAATGTAATTTCACTTGATATATGTATAACAAATGATTGTTCATACACAAACTTGAAGATCAATGATAAATCCTTAGTAATATTTCAGTCCTATCCATCATAATACAGAGGACATCATTAAACTATTGAAATTCTGAATAGCTATTTCTCAAACTAATTTCTTTATGAATTACCGAAGTTAAAATACAAAAATAATTGAAAAAAAGCTGAGATTCATAGTGGTGACCCAATGTTCTGTACACTTTAGTTATGGACGGGATGATTACTACGAATTATCCGAACTTAGTTAAATCTATTGAGGAAAGCACCCAACTGAGTCACAAGACAAGCCATCACATGGAATCCTCAGGGCGAAAGGAAAAGAGGAAGACTAAAGAACACATTATGCCGAGATATAGAGAGAGACATGAGAAAAATGAACAAAAATTGGACAGAACTGGAAAGGAAGACCCAGGACAGAATGAATTGGAGAATGCTGGTCGGCAGCCTATGCTCCATTGGGAGTAACAGGCGTAAGTAAGTATGTTAAATCTAACGATATATGTTAATGACGTCTCAGATGCATATAAACCACGGGTGTGGCCAACAGTTAAAGTTAACGGCTTACAGTAACCTGTATGCATGTTGAAAATAGAAATTATACTCAACTTCTGGCAGTTTTCTATTATTATGATTTTTATTATTATGGATGTTATTCAGTAGAATAATAATTTGTAAACAAGAAATTTCTAAATTGATGTTTAAATTTTTCTAAGAAATCATTCATCAGCACTACATTAGAGTGTTTTCTTAAGGGGGCACTCTCCGAGCTTTTGATATAAAGATCTAGTTTACAAGACAGTGGAGCAACATTAGGAGATGCTGTACCATGGTAAGTGATGACAAAAAATAGGTTCGTACGACATTTCATCCCCCAGAAAATCCGTGAACCCATGTGCACTATCGATTTGGAATTAGGGTTTTCCAACTGTTCTAAGTAAATACTCCATATCGACCGACTCAGTATGAGCACTTAACATTCGGTTTTCTTACTTTCAATTTCTATAAACAACAGTTCTGCCGTGAGAAGGCAGTGAGTAGGACTTCCTTGAAAGTGATTGTATATGCGTGTCCATGTGAGAGCATTACGACAGAGAGCGCTAACTCTCTTCACCCCAAACCGTACCGTAGTTTTCTCGTTGTTTTTTTTTTAAATTTAATTTGACATAAATGTGAAGTTATGTATGAATAAAATGTGAGAAAAATAATTTAGGAACTATGATAAAAATAATCTATTCAATACAACTAATTCATAATAGCTTACCTTCAGTTTTTATTTTTAAATTAGTTCGAACTAAAGCAAAAAGTGTTGCATTGAACATGACAGTTCCATCACTATTCAACGGCATATTCATACGTACTAAAGTCTGAAGAACAGATATTTAAATATTGGTGTAAAGAATTGAAATAAGATGATTGATAGATATTAATAATGATATATATAGAAATATCATCAGAAAAGGGTTTTGGTGGATATTATAGTATTTTAATAGATGAACTCGTAAGTCAATTGAAGCTAGTCCACCATAAAAAACCTGGAATCACTGGATAGACTTTTCGTCCTGACGTGAGACTCCTCCGCAGAAGTGTGCATCTACGATGCCGCTCACGGGATTCGAGCCCAGGGCTTATCAGACTTGCGCGCGAACGATTAACCTTTAGATTACTGAGCTGGCCGGCATTCAACGGTATTAATGTTTAACTTCAACTAATCGATGAAATTGAGTGACACATCCACCATTATGTTCAGTGAGTCACTATCTCACAACAGACTCGGTTGAACTCCATTAGTCACTGCTTCTCACTAGAACTCCAGGAAATATCTCCTACAGCCAGTCACTAGTGAGCATCGGATGATTATCATCAGAAAGTGTTTTTTTCTGGGTATTGTAGTCTTTTAAATAGTTGAGTTTGTGAGTCAATTGAAGCTTCAGTGAGTTACTATCTAACAATAGACCCGGTTGAACTCTACTAGTCTCTGCTTCATAATGAAAGATTACAAGTAGATTTTAAATTTCTTGTCAGTTAATGAATTCTTTATCAACGACCAAAATGTAAACAAAAAAAGATAATAAGGTTAGAGATATGGAAACTAGGATAAGTAAACTGATATTAAAGTAATATTTATTGCAATATCAGATGGGTTTTGTGGATATTATATTAATTTCAATGGTTAAGATCATGAGTCAATTGAAGCTAGACCACCCAGTAGGTCCTGAGGTCGAATCACACAGGGGGCGAGGTCGTGGATGCGCACTGCTGAGGAGTCCCACAATGGGACGAAACGGCCGTCCACTGCTTCCAGGTTTTTCATGGTGGTCTAGCTTCAATTGACTCATGATCTTAACCATTGAAGTTAATATTTATTTCATAGTTGTATATGATGTGAAAACACCACTAATAGACGCTTTAAATGCTTGTTTGAATAGGTATAGTTTACTGTCTTAAATCAACGAATCTTATTAAAAACAATTCAATTCAAATTAACTGATATTCATTTGATCCCCAAAATATTTCCATTCGAAGGTGATTATGCATGTACTTTCATTAAAATCACTAGTTGATCAAAGTTAAATACAATCACTGAAATCCTGGAACCACTGGACGTCTATTTCGTCTGAATATGATTGTATGAATCAATTTTATAGGTTGAAAGTAGTATATTCCATATACATTGAATTTTAAAATAATGACAATATGTATCATTGGTAAAATATAAAAATCTATACAAGAAAGGGATAAGAGAAAATTTCTTGTCTTGTGTATATAAGTCTCTTTTTTGATTAAGTTGATGCTCATTGTTTTTGGTAATACAGAGAATGGATAATCCTATGCCTTTGGATAAATTGCTGTAGACTTAATAAACATCTGAGAAACCAACATCTTAATACTACATCCATTGTCAGTTAGGTGGTAAGGAATGATTGTTTATTGACTTAGTGACAATTCTTGTTAAATAAAGCAGTTCATGTATGTTGAAACCTATGAAGTAAAAACCTGGAAGATACATGATTATACTGATTCATTTTAGTATTACATATAATAGTAACAAGGATCACATACAAAGCATAGGGATTAAAATAATCAGGAACACATTTGGAAGTTAAAATCGGATGAGAATTCAAAAGCCATCAAAGTAGATAAAAGATCAGATATTCCAGTTCTGACAAAGAATGATTACATAGATAAAATGAATTGTATACTGGCGGATCAGACTGAATTCCTAAAACTTGCGTTATGTAAGATTGGTTCTTAACTAACTATAACACATTAAAACCTCTGAAATAATCACAGATTTCTGATTCTGTTACGTACTTAAATATTACAAAACACCTACTTGACGACTTAATGGCCTACTGAAGGTTCAAAATCTTTGGGTACATGATTCTGGAAATGTCAAACTCAATGTACCAATCGATAACGAAATAATTGGTAAAACTATTGAAAATATTACAATGGAAATGGATTAAACGCTATGCTAAAGGTGAGTAGAAACGTTTAGACGTGGTAAAATGTACGAATGTATGGAAAAAAATTGTTTTATGTCTGAATGTGACAACATATATGACATCACAAGGGTTCAGAAATATTTATCATTTGTGTATCAAGGAATGTACGATATATTATGCTGGTTATATTCCTTAATCTGAAATATCTTATTGCGTACATCTCGCCAATATCCCTCTCGTCTACTCTTATTTAAATGATGTTCTCAATTTAAATTTGTTTCTTTGATAAGTGATCATTATAAAATCAAAAGTCCTTTAATAGAACAGTGCATTTGACTCAGTAGACCGCGAGATTCTGTGGCAGTATCTGTCATTGAAAGGCGTACCTCAGAAGTACATCAACCTTATGAAGGCTCTTTACTCGAACACTACTAGTGGAGTCAGAGATTATGGCTAACTGTAATCTGGTTTTGCAACCTCAAGTGGTGTTCGTCAAGGCTGTCCACTTCCCCATTTTTGTTCAACTTCATCATAGATCTACTGATGGAAATAACATTCTCGTCGACTGAATCCTCGGGTATTGATCTCCTACCAGGAGGTCTACTTATCGACTTAAAATACGCAGATGACATAGTCCTGTTTGGTGAAGACGCTGATAAAATGCAGAGTCTTCTGGTAGCACTAAGCAACGATGCTAGAATGTTTGGAATGCGCTTATATATATCAACATCAGTAGCATACACTACATTATGATTTACATCTGTTCAATATTCAATAAAGTCTTCAGGTATGATCATATTATGAACGAATAATATAATCAACGAAAATGAAGTTATTATCTTTGAAATGTTGATCACTGTCAAAATGAATGTAATTTCAATGATTAACTGAATCAATTCCTTCAAGTTGTATCAAACATAAATAGTCAAAGACATTTTATATGAAGTTTTACGAAGCTTTTTCTCAGTTTAATTTGTGTACACCAAGAAATGATCATTTGTATGGTTAATTGGAGAGAATTGATATTTGAACTAGATCATATGATTGAATAGATTGATTGTTACACGAGGATACAAAAACTATGATATCTTCTAATAATGCTGGGATTCATAAATGATTATATACACTTCCAGAAATTAAGTGATTACTTAATGTAATCAAATGAAGTATCATACAGTTCTTTTATGTTTTGAATGTATAGGTCTTAGTTTTGGCGGTTAGGTTAAAAATATCAAAGTATGAAGGTCATATGATCACAAGGTGTACAATGCCAGCTTAATCACTGTAATACATAATCAATATTATTGATATAGATGTACTTCTTAATGCTTTCTTAATAAATCATTCCATATTACATAATGAAGTCACTTTGTTATTTTTGTTCACAGTTGTGTTAATGTGACTTCCTATAAGATTGTATATGTTTATTTGGATAGTCAATCAATGAGCCTATTACTTAAAACATAACTATGAAACATAGTCTGACCTTATTAATTAATATAAAGTTGTTACTATCAAAGTTTAATTAGTATAGAAAGCTTAATGTTGAATAAGATCAATGATGAATAATCCAAGAACTTGAATAGTTAGACAAACAAAAAAAAACAGAACTTAATTAAGTCAGCAATTCATATTAATCTCATAAATCATTTAAAGAAATACCTTTTTCCTTTGTACGGATATCATTAACTCTTCTGATGAATATTATTTATTTGAACACATAAATATTGATACAAGAAAGCACCAAATACGTAGGCGCCGCACATTTTCATTATCATTATATTTCGGTGTGGGCTGTGATACTGCCCGAGTGCACAGACCGAAGCAAGTGGTTTTCTTAGGGGGCCACACCCAGAGCCTTTGACCTAAAGTTCTAACCCACAAGGCAGTGGAGCATCGTGAGGAGATGCAGTCCCATGGTAGCCGGCGACCGAAAATTGGTTCATACGCCATTTGTTCCCTCAGGATACTGGAGTTCATGTGCACCATTGGTTTGGGATCCGGTTAAAGCACCGGACATTCGCTTTTCGTCCTCTCATTTTCGTAAATAACACCCCCGCCACGAGAAGATAGTGAGTAAGACTTCCCTGGCAGAGTCTGTATACGCGTGGCCGTATGAGAGCGTTTCGAGAGGGAGGGTGGCCCCACCCCACTCTCGGCCATACCAGGGCATTTGGGGGTAATGAATATTATAAATGAGGTCTATTATTTACATATTTTAATAGGCTTAGTACAATTCTCTAAATAAAAGTCAATTGTTCTAGATATAGTGTAATTGTAAACATATTAAGAAAAACAGAGAATTGTTAGAAGAAACCAGATATGACCTATCAATGGAAAGTATACTCTCATAGTCTGTTTTGTAAGATCGTTATACAAATTGTACTCATTAATGAAAGTTTGAGCAGCATACATTATTTTCCTTTCTTGTAATAAATAAAGGAAACGTCAGTTTTATTTAAAATAGCTACTTTACGTACGTACGAAGGTTTATGTTGTTGACTGACTGACTGATTCACTAACTGACTTTACTCATAAACTCATAGGATTATCCATATTATGTAGATACAACATTAAATGACATATATTACTGTAAAACTGTTAAAATGAAAATGTAAATTTATTAGTTGAAGGAAACTTGAGTTAACATGTTAGTTAGTTAACTATTAAGCTTATTTGTTAAGCTTTCCCATGGAGTGTGCATTGCTTACATCTTCATAAGTAGTATATAACGCTAGTAAGGAATAGAATGTCGGGCAGCAGAAGATCGAGGTGGAAAGAACGTGAAATGAAAGCAATTGGCATGGAAATGCAGAAACTATGAGTCCGAGACGATTGATTAATCTTTGCAAAAGGAATAGTCAAGTTTGAAACAATTGATTGACATTTTGCAAATTAAGTATCTACTGTATGGTTCTTGGATTTTACTAAGATGTTTTGTACTTTAGTATTAAAATACACCTGATTGTCCCAAATTGTGTTCTCGTTCACTATACTAGTAATAGTAGAACTAGTCGTCATAATCCTAGTAGAACTAGTCGTCGTAGTAGTAGCCACAATAGCGGAAATTGGATTAGAACAAAGTAAATTCTTAATTTTATAATAACAATTGAGAACTAGATGATCAAAACATTGATTTACAGCTTCAGTTATTTAGTGATAAATGAAATAAGAAAAGAACAAGTTAATATTTTGTTCAATGAAGGATATTGATGGTTTCAAATAAGTTGAGTATTGAGTGGAAAGTTGTATTTCTGAAGTTTCGTGAGTTAATGCAAGACACTTCTTCAAAGTTCCATTATTCGTTTTCTCTGAAGAAGTGACTTATATTCAGTCACAAAACGTTAGAAATACAACTTCTCTACTCATTGGGATATAACAAAAACTATATTGATTATTATATTATCTATTATTTACACATAACCTGTGTTACATCTGAACGAAGAATAAATGAATATCAACTGCTAGGAATTATTTATGGACTTTCATTACATATATTCTTATTGGATAATTATTAATTAAATCATAAGCTTTCATTTGACCTATTAACTAATGTTATATGATTTACCATTCTTAATATATTCCCAATCTATTAGTTACAGTCTATCACACTCACAGACACTTTTGTTTTGATCTTGTGAAATACCTGGCGGCAGAAGGTTAAGAAGATCGAAGGAAAGAGAGCAAGAACAAAGAATGAGTGGTGTGGAAACTTGTACAAATATGTATATTCTATTTGATGGTACGATGTAGTCTGTTTGGTTGGTATATAAGTCCAGTATGTTTGAAATAAATAATCCATATCGCAGAGGCTGAGATTGATGTTCTGAACTTTAACAGGCAGGGCTAGGCGGAAAGCAAGACTGATAAAGACTCTAGACTGCTCCACACGGGTTTTATGCGTCACTGATCCCGTCGATTAATCATTATTCTCTAATTGGCGATATCATTACGTGAAACATTGATAGGATTACAAACCCACAAGTTATAACAAAATCCAAATTTCTGAAGGATGAATCAACATTATTACATTTTGTGTCATCATGAATCTATATACTAACTAGTCCACAATCTTTAAACCAACATGGTTGTTTGAAAATAATACCTTAAACACATTTAAACAACTGAATGACATTTACAACTGTCAAATATTCAAGAATTCGCTACATTTTTTAATTGAATACACTTACTACACATGCAGTTCGATGAGGACATAATTTACCAAAGCCTAATGGAGGTGATATTTTACGAAGGAGTGTAACTACATCAAGATGTTTAATTCTTCCTCTAAAATGAATTAAATGAAATGTATGTTCATGAATAAATGTATATATGTAATATTATAGATTGTAATAAAAAAAAAGAAATAACATTAAATGGTAGGCAATTTACAAACTGAATGTAGTGACCATAGGGTAATAAAAAGTCTTAATCGGATATTACTGGTAAGCGTTTTTTTAGCGAGTTAGTTTTCTACGGGATGGGGTCGCTAACCCCATGCCCAACCCTCCTCCCTTAGTCAGGCTTGGGACCGGCAGTAGCCGCCGGAGGGACTCCAATCGGAGTTTTAATCGGATATTATAACATATTGAATTCATTTTTGTATTAGTTACTTGAATCTTCTCATTAATGTTTAAGACTACAATTGATCAATCTTTTATTGGTATATATGTGCATCCTGTGCGAATTGTCTTGATGTTATCTTCAGTGAAATAGAATGAAACGCGTGTTAGTCATATCATCTCAGCTTATAACATATTTATTTTCAAACTTGTGGTTTACACTTACTTCTTTGACATATCGATTCGGTATTTAAAAGTTGATTTCATTGCATACCGATCCAATTTCATGTCATTCTCTCTTAATGAATAAAATAATTGATCATTTAGTATCCTAGTAATTGTCATTGAACAGTTTATCCATGATTTTGGTCCTCACAATATCTATGCTGATATATTTCAAATGATCAGAGTTTATAATATTATTCTTTAACTCTTCCCTCCTACCTAAAAATATATTACTACTTTCATTGTTAATCAGTTGTTGTTTCCATGATATATAAATATTAAACATATCTATAGAATAGTACAGAATAGACTGATATGTAATATAATTGCTATTTTTTAGCTACACGGAAATCATACTAGCAACATATATGATTCAAGTTGAAACCAGCCACAGTAGCACTAATTGTCATTGATACCAAGGCACCACACACATGTGATCAACGCTAATCATTATATAATTATTATTTATAAAGCGTTAACTTCAGTCGCATTTATATGAAAAGATTGTACGAAAGTTGGGGTTGTATGTATTTTGAACATATATAAGTTCAGAGCATTTTCTATCGTGATCAAACATGGGACGCTAAATACGTTTTAGTAAAAAAAGGTTCATTAGGTTTACGTATATAGAACGTAACAGGGCCAAACGTTTTATGATCAGAATAGGGTTTGTGGAGACTGTAATAATTTTAATAGTTGAATTCATAAGTCGATGTAAGCTATACCACCATTGAAAACCTGGAAGCGCTAGACGACCGTTTCATCCTAGTATGGGACTCCTGAGCAGTGAGAATCCATGATCGTCTACCAAAGGGAATCAGACCTAGCAATTCCGGTCTCGTGAGTGAACGCTTAACCTTTAGACTACTGGGCATCCAACGATGTTAATGTTTAACTTCAGTTGATTACGCAAGTGCGGTCGTGAATGCACTGCCGAGGAGTTCCATACTAGAATTAAAAGGCCGTCCAGTGCTTCTGCACTTTTTAAACGCTAATGATGTCTTTGAAATAAACAATACAATTATATTTAAACATTCGTAAGCGTCCTTAGATCCGCAAAACCAAACTCATAAAACATATTTGGTTCATGAATCCATGGATATATTTAATGCCTGTCTAGTTTGCTTTGACTCAATAATATCCAAGTCCAATTTGTCATCGTATGACTATGGAAGCAAATGTTCTAGCATCCTTATTGATTGAAATGATAGCTTTTTAACAATCACAGGATAATTTATTTTGCTATTTGTAAGTTAGCGCTAAGAATCATTCAGATACGTCCAGCTCTGAGACACCAGATCAAAATGTGGATCAACCCGGTTAATATTACTGAACTTATGTCTTTAAAGATTTATGAGATCTGTACTATGAACAGTAATAGTTTCCTTTGATTCAGGTTGGTTATAATCTTTTTAAATACAGTATTCAGATAATGACAAACTAAACGTTAATAATAACCAACCAAGATCGAGATCGATAGGACAAGCAGTGAGTTATATGTAGAGAAATTCAAATACTTCACTTCTACCCGAAATGTGTGCTGATGATATTGTTGTTCAGAAACACAAAAAAAGCTCCATAATTAAATCATTCAGCTTAGAGAACGAAACTCCATGTGAGAGCTTATGGCGAACTATCATCAGAATTGATTACCTCAAGTGGTGTTCGTCAAGCCAGTTCACCCTCTCCATTCTTGTTTAACTTTGTCGTTGACATGCTTCTAGAGATGACACTTTCTTGATCTAAATTTCCAGGAGTTGAACTTCTACCAGGAGATTCACTTGTTGACTTAATATGCCGATGACATAGTTCAATTTGGTGAAGACGGTGACAAAATGAAGAGTCTTCTGACCACTATAAGCAACAATGTAAGCATGTTCAGCATGCGATTATCCCCCCTCGAAATGCAAAATGTTACTTTATGATTCGGTTGCATTGACACTTGAACTAATGATAGGGAGTGAAGTAGTTGAGCGTGTTGACCACTTCACTTATCTTCGGAGTCTCGACAGCCCTTGTGGTCTGGTGTGTGACGAAATCTCAGCACGGATACAGAAGGCTCGACTAGGTTTTACCAACTTGCGTCATTTATGGCGTAGGCGAGATATCCGTCTATCAACCAAAGGACGGGTTTACTACACAGCAGTTTGTTCTGTCCTACTTTATGGATGCGAAACATGGCCGGTAAGAGTTGAGAATATTTGCAGGGTACTAGTATTCGATCAAAGGTGTCTTCGAAGCATTACTCGTCTATCCTGGGACTACCAATTAAGTAATGCGATTGTTAGAAAACGGGTACTAGGTAAGGATGGCAAATCAATTGATGAATTGGTGAAACTTCACCAGTTGAGATGGCTGGGACATGTGTTACACATGCCCAACTGCCGACTGCCCCGATGTGCGAATCAGTTTGTATTATAATAACAGTAAAAATATCATAAATATGTAGAGCTTACTTTGCCTCAGGATCATATTCTGACCATAAACGTATAAATTCATCTAAATGATGTGGACCTAATATTGACCAATCTCGTGTTAAATAATCAAAATTATCCATTATAACAGCAACAAATAAATTGATAATCTAAAATAATCAATTATAACAATGATAATAATCATCATTAGAAAAACATGTAACAGTATATGAAAAAAATGTAATTAGCATATAGAGTAGGATGAATAACAAAGTAGATGGCTATAAAAACGATGTTATAGTAGTTTGGAACTTTCATAACCTACAGACATTTAAATGCACTTGATGTTGGTTTACTTATATCTTCCCATTACTATTTAGGACTGCAAATGATCAGTCTCTTGTTTGCGTATACGTGTATCCTGTGCAGATTGCCTCCATATAGCGTTAACTTATCAGCTTTTTAAGTAAAGATGAATAGTGACTAGCAGTGGAATCCAGAATGACGCGCGTTTCGTCCTATTTGGGACTCATCAACTGCAGTCCTAAATAACAATGGGAAGATACAAATAAACAACATCAGGTGAATTTAGGACTTCATTCTATTGCACAAGCAGGCGGCTATCACGACTCAGTAGCTAAGTGGATAACGTGACGATGTTTGAAGCTAATGGCACTGAGTTCGAGTCCCGCAATGAACGTCAACTTTGGGATGCAGGTTCATCAAGGTGACGAATCCCAAATAGAACGAAACGCGTGTCAAACTGGATTCCACTGACATTCGACATAATCAGATCTAGAACATCCCACTCTCAAGAAGTAGTATATTTTTGTCGGGTTTAGAAAAATAAAATGTCATTTTTTTTCACTGATTGAAATCACGAGTCAATTGGAGCTAGACCACCATGGAAAAGCTGAAAGTACTGGACGGACGTTTCGTCCTAGTATGGGACTCCTCAGCAGTGCGCACTCACGATCCCGCCCCTCGCAAGATTCGAACCCAAGACCTATCGGTTTCGCGCCAGGTGCTTAACCAACTAGACCACCGAGCTGGCCGTCATCCAACGGTGTTAATGTTTAACTTCAACCAATCCACAAAGTCGCGGCTGTCCAATGCTTCCAGGTTTTCCATGGTGGTCTAGCTTCAATTGACTCATGATTTCAACCAGTGAAATTTCTAAAAATCTCCACAAAACATATTCTGGTCATTTTTTTTGTTCATTCGAGATTTAATACTTTTCCAACGTTGAAGAACTAGTCAATAGAACATTTTCATCATAATGGGACAATTCAAAATAACATAAACTATAAATAATTCTTAAAGTTAGACCGATAATTTCAGGTGTCGTTACCCAAAAATGATCCTTGGATCTTTGAATCTGGGATCTAAATCATTTATATCTACAAATTAATTGATTCTTCAATTCAATACAATTAGAACTGAATATTTTACTTTAACTATTAGTTTAAGCATATGAAATACATAGAAAAGGAACTTACAAGAAATGAGCAAACCATATAGAAAGAAATAAAATATGGATAGGCAAAATTTGATCCACATGTTGCACGTGGTCCATTATATCCTAATTCATCTAATTTCTTCCAACTAATAGTTCTTTCATCAAACTCTTCAATAGATGAATGAATAAGTTGATTATGAATTGGTTTTAATGATGAAGATAATGATAATTGTGTTGAAATGATAGGAAATGTTTCATTTTTATCATTTATTTCTCTACTTTGTCTATATCTACTTATTAAATCTGATGAATAAACAATATCATCTGGAGGGTGTATATTTTCAACTGATGAAAACGAAGAAGAAGAAGAAGAAGAAGACCGGTCCTTTTCTATTGTAGGATTATCTAATCCAAGTATTGTGGAAGGATGTGAATAAGTAAATAAGGAATTCTGATTATTATCGATTAATCCATTATTCAATGCATCCCAAATAGAATGATTATCTCGTTCATGATTATAAAATGACATCGATGGTTGATTGTATTCTGTTGAATCATCGATAGATGTTACAAAAGATGTCGAAACTTTTGTTGAATTGTTACCATTTTGTTTTATCAGAATATATTGTGTTGATGTAGTATTCATTAAAATAATATGTTGTTGTTCATCTAAAAAACTTCGTATAGCTTTCATTTCAGTATCTGAATATCGATCACATTTGACAGTGTGATCTAAAATAAAAGAGAATTAATAAACAAAACAGTAGGGTACAACCGGTTCAGTTGTGAGATAGTTACTTACTGATGAAAATGCAGAATGTGTCGCTCAATTTTGTGGATTAGTTGAAGTTAGACATTAACACCGTTGGATGCCGTTTGGTTCTGTGGTTTGGAGGTTAAGTGTTTGCGCGCGAGACCGATAGGTCATGGGTTCGAATCCCGTAAGATGGGGTCGTGGATGCGTGCAATAGGACGAAACGGCGATCCAGTGCTCCCAGGTTTCCCATGATTGTCTAGCTTCAATTGACTCATGATCTCGACAATTGAAATATCATATAGTCTAGACACTAATTAATAGAATATAATTTCAAGTTTTGAAATTAGGTTAATGTTCAACGAAATGTGACTTTTAGAATCGTTTTTCCAGTTTTTTTAATTTTTTGTAGACCCTAGTATTTCCAAATGTCATGACTACATATTGAAATCTACGGAATGTTATTTATATTAAATAGATCTAAGAATAAAAATGCCACACAATGAAACAGAACTGGTGAAATTTGTTATAGAGTTGAAGTTATTCCTAGTTAAATTAATTAGTGATGAAATTCACTTTCGAACTTCAATATTATCATACTAATTCATCATATCAGTTTGGATATTATGATTATGGTGAACGGGGCATGATTCTAGTATGTGGAGAATAACATTTTTTTGACAACAGTAACCTGAAAGTATACGATAAAATGTTTTTCATACAATGGAAGAACTATGAGAAGAATGTCGCATGTTTTAGTGACGCATACTTCTCGATAACTCAACGATGGGAAGGTTATTTATAAGTAATCTAGAAATAAAATGAAATCCCTATATTCCTCAGTACGTCAGTAACAGAGTAGAACGTCGTACGCACGAACATCAGTTCAAGTTGCCATACCACATTAGAACAGAGATACAATTGTCGACTTAAATCCCATAGTGGTAGACGTAGTAAAGGTAAAAGAAGTAATCGGAAACATTAGGGCTTGAAGATGTTATTCAAGGAGTATAATCCAGTGAAATAAATTTGGAAAGAAAGAAAATAAGGGGATGAGAAGAGTTCAGAAGATTAAAATTTGGTAGAACACAAAGTCTGGATGCACCTGCGCTACTGAAAACGATTTTGTGTCGTCACATTCAAAATCATTAACCATCGGCTATATTCCTCAATTATAGTTTGTATAATCATAACAGAAAGAAGAACATCATGAACGATTTACAAGCTACATATCAGTTCCATATTTAAATTTTCAACTCTTCTGACCGTGAATCCTCAATAATGTTGTAGTGACCTACTTTTATCAAGAGAACGCGATTGGTTTAATGAAAACAGTTATTATTATAGCCGATTGTATCAGTGATTGTTTTACTGTATTTGTTTGTTTAACTGTACTAAAGACATTCATTATTCTTCCATTCTTCCTTCCGTTGATTGTTACCTTGCACGAACTCACGTTTTCTCAGTAAATCCGCTTGTACTGCTTTGGTACGATCTCGGTATTCTGTCGATACCACGAGATCACCAACAAATATACTTAGCTACAACCTTCAATTGCCTTTTGATAATTGGTACGCAACTTTCCTGTAGTGGTGATCATAGTCAACCGCGACTCGACCTCACGCTACAATGTCAATAGATTGTTTTCAATGAACTTACCATTAACACAACTTAACATTATTTCTTGCCAAGCTTCACCAGTTGCAGAACGAAATAACACTAACAATGATTGAGGAAATGTTTGAAAATTATTATTACGATTTATTGAACTATCTGGATTGATTAATGCAATTTTACCAAACATTTGCATTCCAATTACAGCGTATATAAAAAATAACATGATGATCAGTAGAGCAACATAAGGTAATGCCTATAAATGGAGTTATAGAAAAATAGTGTAAAAACATTTTATACGTCTTTGTATTCAATCAAGCAATAATCATAAAATCAGTATATCTCTCAATAGTAAGCAGTTACCATCAAAGTATTATCCAATACTTTAAGACAAAATTCGATGGTGACTGGTAGTGAAATCCAGGATTAGTATTTCATTCTACTTGGGATTCGTCAGATGGATGTGCCTGTATTCCAGTGATGATATTTACATCAACATAACAGCTAGAGGTTTTTGTTTCATCTAGTTAGTGCGTTATTAAATTAGTTACTGAGTCTAGTTATCAAAATATGTCCCGGAGTTCACTGATAATCAGTATCAACTTTACCTAAAAATCCTTATGACTAAATGATGATATCGAAACAACTTTCTCAGAACGCAAATGTCCCGAAGGTGACCGATCACTAACGATCTTCAACATCAACAATATGATGCTTTAAATACTTACAAGTTAATTAAAGTAATCAATGGTATTTAATAGGCAAAGATGGAATGTGGCTATTAGTGCAATCCAAACAGGACGAAATGCGCGTCCTGGATTTACTTATGATACAATGCATCACCTAAAACTAGTAGGATATTTAGAAATCAATTCTAGTAATGTTTACAAGACGTGTGGTTGAGAAAACACTGAAATCATGTTAGACTTGAGTTTCACGGTCATGGCTGGTGTTAGGTATGCTGAGGAATATACCAATCATTATCATGTTAAGTCTAATGATGTCCTTGGACTCTAAATGGGCATTCCCTATTGGCCACTATTTATTTCACTCGTTAAATATTGTGTAAATGTTGTTTTCTATTTTTATGGTACGATGTGGTCTGTTTGGTTGGTATATAAATAGAGTATGTTTGAAATATAATGATTCATAACTCAGAGGCTGTGATTTGCGTTCTGGACTCAACTGGCTGGTCTAGACAGGGAAGCGGGACCAATCGTGACTCTAGGTCGTTCGTCCGTGTTTGCGTGTCATTGAATCGATCAATAAAACGCTGCTTATCATAACCTGCAGTCCACCCGTTACAACAGCTGGTACCATTTTAAGTCTACATAGGTTATTCTAGCTTCTATACAGACCAAATTATTCATTCTTCTCAAGCCACATTTTGACCTTGTTACTTATTATTTTATTAACCCTGATTGCGATTTATATGATCGTATGAGTGTTAATTGCTTGTCCTATTTATTACGTATCTGTAA
The DNA here is from genome assembly GCF_000699445.3 of Schistosoma haematobium. Classification (NCBI taxonomy): domain Eukaryota; kingdom Metazoa; phylum Platyhelminthes; class Trematoda; order Strigeidida; family Schistosomatidae; genus Schistosoma; species Schistosoma haematobium. Next base: position 2,755,018 of record NC_067198.1, read on the forward strand.
CATTTCTCGTCTGAATATAAATATTGAGTCACTCTTGATCGCAAACGAGTTGGCTCACTCGCTCTCTTCGTTAAGTGTCACTTCATTTGGTTTCGTCATGCTTATCTTTCTTCACTTCGTTTCTCTGATTGTGTGTCCTGATCAAAGGGTGCACAAAATATATAAATTCAAAATGCATTCTCGTATTCGTATTATTTTGTTCCGTTATTCTCTAACTCGAATTAATTCGATAGAAATATATGACGGTTGCTGGCATATATATATATATATATATATATATATATATATATATATATATATATATCGATGTCAATAAGAAATACGATCTAACTGGAGTCACATATAAGGCAACTCAAGTCAGGCCTTTTTCATCAGAAAATAGCTTATTTAAACCTCGAATTTTTGACAAAGAAATCGTGGGTGCACACCCTCCCACAGTAGGACGGCCGTCCAGTGCTTTTAGGTTTTTTATGGTGGTCTAGCTTCAATTGACTCATGATCTTAACTACTGAAATCATTATAATATCCACAAAAGCACCTGATATTAATCGGCATATGCTCTTTAGTGATCGGCTCCAAGAGGTATTTCCTGGAGTTCTGATGAGAAGCAGTGACCAATAGAGTTCAGTTAGGTCTGTTGTGAGATAGCAACTCATTGAAGATAATAGTGAATATATCGCTCTATTTCGTGGGTTAGTTGAAGTTGGAGATCAACACCACAGGTTACCAACTCAGTGGTCTAGAGATTAGGCGTTCACACGTGAGACAGATAGGTCCTAGTTTCAACTCTCGCGTGACGGAATCATGGATGCTTACTTCTGAGGAGTGCCACATCAGGACGAAACGACTGTTCAGTGCTTCAAGGTTTCGCATGATGGTCTAACTTCAATTGATTGATGATCTGAACTATTTAAAAAATGTATTATAATAATTATTACTAAAAAATAAACACGATATATACCTGAAATGATTTAACAAATGTCCATAGAAGTGTTCGTATACCTTCACCACGATTTAATAATTTAACCAATCGCATTACACGGAATAAACGAAAAAAGTTTATACTAATGAATTTTGAATTCGCCTTTTACAAAAACAAAACAAAACAACAAATAGATGTAAACTATATTAGATGATGAAAGAATACAATTTATAATGTTTACCATGGCAACAATGTGACAGCAAAAGTACTGTGATAATTGAAATGGATAAAGTTAAAATATAATTGAACTTTTCATTCGTTCAGATATTTTATGTTCATCTTGGTTACATAAATCTAGGGACATCAGTTTAATTAACTCAAAACTGTAAATCTGTTTTAAGATATTGAGAGACTCTGAAACTGTGTTTCGTCTTAGTTTACAGACGTCGGCTAGCTTTACCTTTATTCTTGACAAAATCGATATTTCTGATGAGATTACAACCTATCTCACCTGATTTTACAGTATGAAACATTTTGCCGGTTACAGTTCAAATTATTCAGTGGCTTAAGAATTGTGATGTTTTATTGTGGAAGAAACTAATCTATCAGCAGGATAGAATAATTGGCGAAGAGAAGTTTCAGGAAAAGCGGATGTGTATAAGATTTAAATTTAATAATCTGCATCTTGAATGCTCAGAATCACTCATAGTGTTACTGACAGTAGGATTGGTTAGTTCATTCTTAAATCTTCCAGTCACATTATCAATTTTACTCAATCACATTACTATAAGAGTCTATTCAGAGACTCATATTGCTCTATCAATGGAAGGAAAACTTCATGACAAAGTATTTCAATCCTATGTTATTATACTATAATGTTTGTTACAACTTGAAAAATAATCTTTCTAGCCGTTTTAACTCAATATGAAATATACAAACAAGATATCTAATAAATTACTAGTTCTAATCATGAGTCAATTGAAGCTAGACCACCATAGAAAACCTGGAAGCACTAGACGGTGATTTCTTCTCATTATGAGACTCCTCAGCACTGCGCATCGACGAACTTACCCTCCAAGAGTTTCGAACCCATGACCTATCAGTCTCGCGCGCGAGCACCTAACCATTAGACCACTAAGCCGGAATTTAACGGTGTTAATGTCTAACTTCAACTAATCCACGAAATTGAACGGCACAACCACCATTGTCTTCAGTATGTTGCCATCTCATAAAAGACCTAGTTGAACTCCATTGGTCACTGCTTCTCATTAGAACTCCAGGAAATACCTCTTGGAACCAGTCACTAGTGAGCATATATATTGATTTATATCAGAAGGGGTGTTTTTGTGGATATTATAGTATTATTAAACATTTAAAGATCCAAACAAAAAAACTTACAGCAAGATGTGACATATTAATATCAACGAAACTACCAACAACAATGATGAAATCGAATACATTCCATGGATCACTAAAATAATTCTAGATAAGGTGATCAAAAGAAAACAAAAAGCAGATTATTTATTGATGTTTAATAACATGTAAAACGTCCATATCCATGACAGGTTAAATTAATGAACAGGGTGATTTAACAAAAATATAAATGATCTAGTATTATAATGTATGCTACTTATATTTGAAGGTATTTGAAGATAAAACACCAGTCGGAAGTGGAATGTCTGCGAACAAATAGTTGATAAGAAGAGTGAGAAAGGAAACCGTAAGTAATCAAGATAACAACAGCAATCAAGAAATAATGAAGCTTGTAAGAGACAATTCCAAGATGATGTGTATATCATGTATTTGATGTATGATTTTCACTTTTTGCTAAACCCCTGATTGATTGTGCATTAAAAATTAAATTTGTCTTCCCCCAACTAAGTTCTCTTTCACTATAGTAAGACGAGGCTTATTTGAATATGTCGTATAGCATGGTTTATCCAGTGAAAAACTAATATATATATATAAATATATATATATATATATATCATTGTGTGGTTGTTGAGATTGTTAAGTTTCTGATTGAGATCATGACCCAACCGATCTTTGACCACCGTTGAAAACTTGGAAACACAGGACGACCGTTTCGTTCTCACATGGGAACCCTGAGAAGTGTGAATCCACGATCACGCTTACGCGATTCGAACCCAGGACCTTCAGTCTCTCACGCGCGAACGCTTAACTTCTAGACCACTGAGCTGCCATCCAACGGTGTTAACGTCTAACTTCAACCATCTTCCATTGTTTGAGGTGGATACCTGTCTCTACCTAATACGGATTAGCTACACTGGATGTCAGCTCAATGATCTAAATATTAAGAGTTCATGCTCGATACTGAATGCCCTAGCTTCAAATCACGCATGTGAGATCGTGGATGCGCACTGCTCAGGAGTTCCATACTAGGAAGAAACGGTCATCCAGTATTTCATAGTTTTCAATGATGATCTAACATTGATCGATTCATGATCTCAATCAACAACGTATATTTCTATAACAGAAATTATAATTCATTGTCTGAAACTATAAAGAATATAAATTATTAATGTAGTGTAATTATTAGGGTTAGTAATTGTTTTATTACAGCTGGAAAACTAAACAATCGTATTATATCAAGTACTAATTACAGAATAGAATATTTAGAACAAATGAAGAGCTGAAGAAGAAGAAGAAGAAAAAGAAGAAGAAGAAGAAGAAGAAGGAGATTGGATAAAATCAGATTATTTGATTTGAAATGAAAATCACACTACAGATTTATAGTTTATTCTAACAAAATCAGTGATAAAAATAGTACGCTTATTACTTCTACTCATAGGAATATTAAAAAATCAATAAATGAAAATGAAACCATATTTTTATGCTCTAATTGAATCAGTTCAATAAGATATACTCATTCTAATATATATATATAAACTACAAAGCATTGGAGCAACGTTAGGAGATGTAGCCCCTTGGCAGCCAATCATGAACAACGGGTTCATACGCCGTTTGTACCCTCGGGATCCTGGGGCTCATGTGCACTATTGGTTTGGAACCAAGATTTTGCAACTCCTGTAGATGGATCCTCCATATCCACCAACCCGGTTAAAGCGCCGGACATTCATATCATGTTTAGAAGAATGAAAGTTTTTATCAGGATGGGGGTTGTGGAGATTATTACGTTTTTGATTGAGATCATGAACCGATTGTTGTTAGACCACCACCTTTGGAAATCTGGAAGCACTGGACGCCCTTTCGTCCTATAGTGGAACTCCTCAGCAGTGCGCATCCACGATCCCGCTCGCGGGATTCGAACCCAGGGCACTCGGTCTGGCGCGCGAACGCTTAACCAACTGGACCACTGAGCCGGCATCCAATGGTGATAGTTTCTAACATCAACCAATCCACGAAATTGTGCGACCAACTTCCATTGTACTGAGGTTGATAACTGTCTCTACCCGACATGGATTAGCTCCACTGATCACGGCTTCTCACTAGAACTCCGAGAATTCCTTCACGAAGTTAGTCACTAGTGAGAACATGGTGATTATCAGTATGGGGGTTGTGGAGATTATTACGTTTTTGATTGAGATCATGAACCGTCCAGTGCTTCCAGGTTTCCAAAATTGGTGATCTAACATCAATCTGTTCATGATCTCAATCAAAAATGAAATTTTTATTAACGTAAAATAGGCGATTAGAATTTCTATGAATACACGATCATATCAGTCATTTATATTCATAATATAAATGTTGAAAATAATAAAAGACAAGAATGCATTTCGTGAATCATACGACTATACAAATCACTGTTATACATAATAATGCACCAATGTAAACAAAATGATACTATGGTATTCAATTAAAGAGAAAATGGACCCAGGAAAATTGGTCATCCTGTAGTTGTGGTGGTGAGATTCAGTATTTAGCTAAACAAATAAAAAAAAAATACAAACTCTTATTATGACTAACCTTGAAACCAAAAGCTGTTAACTTCAGCACGAACTCCACAGTAAATACACCAGTAAATATCATATTTAAGTAGTCTAATGCATCTGCATATGCATTTGGTTGTCCTTCAACCTATTGTATGATTGAAATAAAACAATCCTCAATCGGAATATTTACACAAAGAAAAAAAAGCTACAAATCGCAACAGTCATACTGAGTTATTTGTTTGGGCTTCATTTTTTTAACAGTATTCAGAATGTAAAATTCCTATTGAGTATAGCATAATAAATGTATCTAATATCCCTTGGACTAGTATCAATGTGGTACACAACATATTTATTTAGTGGAATCCAGGACTCGCGTTTTGTAACAATAAATATAAATTTCAATAGTTGAGATCATGGGTCAACTGAAGCTAGACCACAATGAAAAACCTGAAAGCACTGGACGGCGGAACTCCTCAGCACTGCTCATGCATGACCAATGCTTCCAGGTTTTCCATGATGGTGGTCTAGCTTCAATTGACCCGCATCTTAGAGTTGATGTTCACTCTAAGAGTCGAACTCAGTACCGTTCACTTTAAACACCATCACGTTATCCATTTAACTACTGAGTCCTGATAGACACTTGTTTGTGCAATGAGTTGAAGTTTAAATTTACTTGGTATTGTTTACATCAATCATCCTATTGATGATTCGGATTACAATTAATCAGTTTCTTATTGGCATATATATATGCAAGTTGTGCTTAAAATGCTTATGAATTAAGTCAATATCAAGACAATATGCACAGTATGCACATAAACCAATAAATGACTGATCAATTGCAGTTCTAAACATCAATAGAAAAATTCAATCAAAAAATACCAAGTGAATCCAATGGATAATTTTGTTAGCAATTTGATCTTTGTCTCCAAACAACCAACTTTAGTTAATAGGGTGACAAATATATATACATATATATATTATTATCAAAACATTTTAATGATTTGATTTACCGTCAATTAAAAACCTTTCAATTGATTATTTATACTTCATTAGAATTTTATACTATTTATTGCTCTATATAGAATTAGTAGTCCTTCAAACTTGATATGCTCACTTTTTTTTCTTATTATTATGTAACTATTATGTCTATGTACATTTGAAACTGAATAAAACGAACTGATCAATAATGTGAATAATAAAACGAATTATAGATTAGTTGAAGTTAAACATTAACATCGTTGGATGTCGGCCAGATCGATGGTCTAGTTGGTTAAGTGCCTAATACGAGTCTGACAGGTCCTAGATTCGAATCTCGCGAGGTGGGATTGTGGATGCGCACTGCTGAGGAGTCCCGTACTAAGACGAGACGGCCGTCTAGTGCTTCTAGGTTTTCCATGGTGGTGGTCTACCTTCAATTGACTCATGATCTCAACTGTTGTAATCATGGACAATTTATAAGTACACGTAACTAATAAAACAATTATAAGTAATCTATCGTCTAATTCAAATAACTATTCGATTTCCTTTAACAAAAACAAAACATGACCCAGTTTTGTTTGATAGAATAAAAATGAATAAATTACAAAAGAAATCGATTTCACTGTTCAAAGGGTACAACAACTGAAATTTTACATTATGTTTTACAAAAGTTTTATAAAGTTTAAATTCACTCTTTAGTGTTGTTATACTTGTATCTTCTAAATGTTATTTAGGACTGAAGTTGATCAATCTCGTGTTGGTATATGTGTATCCTGTACGGACTGTCAAGATATTGCGTTAGATCACAAGATTTATAAGTGCATAACGCGATGGCGCTTGAAACGAAAGGTACTGAGTTCACGTCTAAGAGGGAACATCAAATCTGAGATACAGGTACATCCAGCTAACGATGTACCTGCATTTGAGTGATGATATTTACTTCATAAATAACAGTCAGAGCGTTTCAGCTAGTCAATGCGTTATTCAATTAGTTATTGAATCTAGTTATCAAAATGTGTCCCGGAGTTCACTGCTAATCACTATCAACTTTACCTAAAAATCATTATGACTCAATGACGATATCAAGACAATCTCCTTAAGATTCAAGTATCTCGAAGGAAATTGATCACTGATGATCTTCAACATCAACAATATGATGCTTTTAACACTTACAAGTTAATTAAAGTAATCAATGATTTTTAATAAGCAAAGATGAAATGTGGCTAGTAGTGCAATCCAAACAGGATGAAATGCACATCCTAGATTCCAATGATAGCTACTATCTATCTTTAACTTGTAAAGTTTAATTTATACATTCATAACACTTGTTGACCACTTGTAATAACCTTAACATATAATGACTAATGACTAACAATGATGGTAATTGAAAAATTCGAAACATCTAATAACCATTATTTAGTGATGAATAAATGGCGTATAAATAAGAAGTGTCTAAGGTAACATAAATTTTAAAAAAGAAATTGAACTCTGTCTTTCTTTATATTGAGTTTTTTCTATTCTTTGTAATTACCTATTTTTCTTTATGTGTGGGCATTTCATATTCTTTTTGGTAGAGTTTTGTTTTTTGAGCTAGATGGTTTGATTGTAGGGGTTTCATCGTTCTTTTGAACGATATCATCAGCATAAATTTCAGGTAGATAAAAGTTTCATGATCAAACCATTCAGCTTAGAGAACAAAACCTTAAGAAATTCATGCACTTGAACTACAAATCTTCTCCATCATTTCATATTGTTTTATGCAGTCGATTAAATGATATTATATACTTTACTTAATGTAGTATCTTCAAACGATAACAATCATAGAAAATAGGTATGCAGTCAATAATAATAAACAATTTAATAATGACGTTGTGGTCGGGCTTGCCTAACGTGATGAAGCAACCGAGCTATACTGGCTGGAACAATAGTTCCTCAAGATCCTACTATGCCAGACAGGTCGGTTGAAGAGCGGTAAGACTAAAAGCAGCTAACCTAAGGTCCAAAAGCGAAGTCGTACTGATGATTGTACAGAGGTGTGATGGCAGTAAGGTGTTCCCTTCAGACAATCAGCATAACAGCAATACTGCCTTCCCACAAGGAGGGTGGCGTTACAAAAAAGAGCGACCCTAAAAATGCACACCTCGCCTTATCTCACGGATATCCGTCTCCAGCGGTAAGGTTTCAACAAGTACGGCATTAACACGAAAATTATTCACAAAAAGGTCGTGTATGACCGACCTCAAGGAGTCTTTCAACTAACCATTCTACAAGTGATTCTGTTCGCAATAAAGTTTTTCGATTTTTTTTTCTGTTTTTAAAATATTTTATTTCAATGTATCTTACATAACTCTTTTAATGTAACAGATTAATTTGGATAACTCATTATTATTATGAATGAATGAAAGAATAGAAGTGGTTTTACATGATCTCTTTTGAATATCGTTTATTTCTTCAGATATTCTCAGCAGTGACAACAACAACGACAACAACAAGAACAACAACAAAAATTAGTTTATAATCTCTACATGTTTGAAATAATGGAACAATAAGCCTGTTGATCTAGTGGTAAATTGTTTATACTGTATTGTATGATCAGAATTATCTTTCATTGAATGGTATATAGCTATTAAGACATGAACTAAGAAAGATTGATTCATTGAAGAGTTCCCTTTTCAGCGAATTCATTTACAAAGATGTACAATCGCAAATATATATACTTATGTTTTGCTTTCTCAGGATGATAATAAACTTCTCCTCATATAGAGCTAAGTATATAGGTCATACGATGTGTACTTTATCCAAAAGAATTCAAGAACATTATCCGACATGGCTAAGAAGAGGAGGAAACGGTTCAATGAGAAACCCAAACAAGATAGACTCTGTGTTCAAAGTCATCTACAGGATAAGTAGAAGCCATCTAATGGAATTTATATTTCATTTTCTTAGCATTGGCGAAGCAATAGCTATACATACAGGGAAACCAGAATTGTGTGTCCGAAAGAGATTGTTACAAACTCGTATTCTACCATGGGCTTAATGTCATTTAAATTTTTCTTTCTTTATACTCTTCTTCCTTTATAGACATCTGTTTCCCCTTCCACCTTCTCCTTTAATCTTTTACCCCTCCAACTGGTTTATTTCTGTTTTTTTATAATCTTCCTGATTACATTTTATCTTATCATGCTAAACCATCCTTTCCCAATGTTAATTTCCCTATTTATCTTTTGATAAGTACTTAAGCCATTAACAATCAAACGATTATTAATGACCCTATTTATAAAAACCAACCTTTGTTTCTTCTACCTCACTGTCACCATGTATAATAGAAGTTTATTATCAGTATTATTATCATCCTGAGAAAACAAAACATCCTGTATATATGTTTGTAAGTGTACAGATTTGAAAATGAATTCATCAAAAACGAGAACACTTCACTGAACTAACCTTTCTTAATCTTTTTGATACTTTCAGAGAACAATGTAACCGCATATTATCTTTGTAATATGACATTTTTGTATTTTCTATTATGGTCTACCTTCAATTGACTCATGATCCCAACTATTAAAATTCTTATAATATCCACAAAAACACCCCTTCTGATATTATTCGACGTATGCTTAATAGTGACTGGTTCCAAGAGATATTTCCTCGAGTTATGTTGTGAGATAGCAACTCATTGAAGACAATAGTGAATATGTCGCTCAATTTCGTGTATTAGTTGAATTTAGACATTAACACTGTTGGATGATGGCCAGCTCAGTAGGCTAGAGGTTAAGCAATCGCACGCGAGATTGACAGGTCCTGGGTTCAAATCTCGTGAGGCGAGATGTTAAATCACGAAATTATCCCAGCTAATCAACCACCAAAAACCAAGATGCATTGAATACCCTTTTAATCTTAATATTGGGCTAATCCATAGTATACATCCACAATCTTCCTACAGAAAGTCAAATTCACAATCTTTGATCTCATGCGTGAATGTTAAACCTTTAGACCATTTAATAGTGTTCATGTTTAACTTTAAGCAATTGATGATATGACATAACCACCGCTCATCACGTAGAGTAAATAATTGTCTCACATTCAACACTTCAAAACTCGGTTAGTCATGTCTTCTCATTAAAATGTCAAAAATTGCATCTTAATGTGTCCTACAATAGGATGAAATCGCCATCAAACAGTGATTCCAGGTTTCCCATAGTAATTACTATAATATCCATACACAAGAAGAATCCATTCTGATCTTTTATATTCATTAATATTCAACTCATTTATTGATTATTCAATGAAGTAAATAAAATCATTTCTCCTCCTTTATATACACACAGCTTATAATAGAAATTATTTTCTTCCGGGTTTTATAAATTCCGAATACACTTCAAATGTATACAGGTCAATCAATAGTTTTATATAAGACACGCACATAAATAACACATGGGTCTTTTCATAAAGATACATATAGTACAAATCAATATTTCTTGAATAATAGAGTGAATCAATGTTGGACATAAACAACAACAAAAGAGAGAATAGACTACTTACTTAAGATAACAATTCATTAAAGAAAGTTAATGATCATTATTTGGTTAATAATCATTTTCTAATTATCACAAAATATATTAATATTATATTGAAGTTATAAACAAGTATTCATTAAGATTAGAACAAACAGTTTGATTTCAATGGTTGAGATCATGAGTCAAGTTGAAGCTAGACCAACATGGAAAACTTAAAAGTACTGGACGACCGTTTTGTCCTATCGTGGGACTCCTCAGAAGTGCTCATCCACGATCCCGCCTCCTGCCCACGAAATTCGAACCCAGGTTCTATCAGACTCGCGCGCGAGCGCTTATCCACTAGATCACTGAGTAGGCATCCAATGGTGTTAATGTTTAACTTCAACTAATCCACGAAATTGAGCGACACATCCTTCCTTGTCGTCAGTGAGTTACTATCTTACAAAAGACCTGGTTGAACTCCATTGGTCACTACTTCTCACTAGAACTTCAGGATATACCTCTTGAAGTTAGTCATTAAGAATACTATATGATCATATACAACTATTTTTATGATACTTTTTATTTTGGCGAAGTTTTTGTTCCCTGGATGGTTTCGTCGTGAAGCTTTCATCAGCACAAACTTTAAGTAGAATTGAATTGTTCGAATTTCTCCATATACGGTTCACAGCTTGTCTTGTAGACCTCGATGTTGATTGGTTCTTGTTGACCTTAAACCTGTCATTGCTAACATCCTTGTTTTGGTTGTATCTCTTATTGGTTTGATTTTTCGTTTTATGTTTGTGCATAAATTTCTAATAAGCGGTTAAACGTCATGATATATCCTCATTTATATCAATGCACGTGGACTACTGTGGACACACATTCACTGGAAAAAATGTGGACATCTTGGATAGAGGAAATTCCAAAAACACCAGAGAATTTTTAGAAGCTTAGCACTCAAGTCAATCGGCAATTGACAAACACATTGAAATCGATCTAATCAGGAAGATTATGCACAAACATAGAAACAAAAATCAAACCAATGGATTGTACAACGAAAACAAAGAAGTAAACAATGACAAATGTAAGGCCAATAAAAAGCAGTCAACATCGAGGTCTGCAAGGCAAGCTGTGAACCACATGTGGAGAAATTCGAACACTTCACTTCTATCTGAAGTTTAGGCTGATAATGTCGTTCAGCAGAACAATGAAAGCTCCACGACCAAACCATCCAGCTCAGAGAACAAAAACTCCATCAAAATAATTCACCTGAGCTATAAATAAAGGACTTGTAAATTCTATTGTTAGAATAAAATCATTCAATAACAAATTTATTATACACATAATCACAGGAATGAATTCTGTTCATTTAGAATTGTAAAGGTGTATTTTAAAATTAGTTTATAGAAGAAAATAGATGTTGCACAATCGTTTTTTTCACGTTACACAACTTACTTTTATTATTTATTTATATATTTGAACACATAAATATTGGTACAAAAGGAAACTGGATGCATATGCACCACACAAGTCACCTGATTTGTCTGTAGGCGGTGGTACTTTCCGGGTGACAAGACTGAAGTGGGTGGTTTCCATAGGTGGTCACACCCGGAGCCTTCGACCTAAAGGTTTAGTCCACAAGGCAGTGTAGCAACGTAAGGCGATACAATCCCATGGTAGCCAGTGATCAACAATAGGTTCATACGTCGATTGTTTTCTTAGGACACTGGAGATCAAGTACACCATTAGTTTGGAATCGAGGTTTTACAACTCTCCTAGGTGGATCCTTCATATCCATCAACTCGATTAAAGCTCCAGACATTCTCTTTTCCTCCTCTTAATTTCTTAAACAACACCCTCACCGCGGAAGGGTAGTGAGTAGAACTTGCATGACAGTGGCTGTATATGCTTGTCCATGTGAGAGCATTTCAAGACGGAGAGCACCATCAATAAAGATGGACGTTGACTAACGGTGGAATCCAGGACGCATGTCTTGTTCTATTTAAGACTCGTCAGCTGGATTAAATGATTCATATGTATATGAATATTCTTCAATATTTTAACGAAATAGTATGACAGGAATCGGACGCAAACAGTGAACAATAAATATGAATATTGGCAAGTTCAACTAACTGCAAATGTTTTCATTTTAACATTAAAATCGATGCAGAATTACAGATAAGAGAATAATTCAAATATAGTGAAATGAATTTATAATTTGTTCAGTGGACTGGTTTTTTCTTTTCTCTTTTTGGTTTCTAGAAGTTTCTGTCAGAATACTTTTATATCTTGTCATCAATGATTGTTGTGTCGGAAAAACGCTGATTACTTATATTCGGAGTGAGGGACATCTGCAATTCCCACGACGAGAAAGTAAGAACACAAAGACTGGTATAAGTCAAGATTTATTAGCCCCAAAACACTATGGCGACGATGACCCTAGTCTAAATTACACTCATTTATGTATTGATTGTACACCCATTTTGATTAATAATTAGGATGAAATCACATATATGAGTTATAACAAACCACATACAGAGCATAGTTCATATCAATGGAATACAAGAATATCGTATATTATAGAGAATAAAAAGATCATACGTGGAAATAAAAACGAATACTACACTGAATGATCATTACATTGAATCAGAATGGAATTAATGTTGAACCAAAACTCATAATGAGTAAATCAATCAAAAACTGGCTTTTCTTTCCATCATATCAAATACATAGGGTACAATGACATAATAGAAACTTAAAGTTACCTATTTTATAAGTTTATACTTCGTTCAATTTCTGCATATTGTGCCTTTTATTTCATTAATTTTCTGGAAATTATGACATTTATGACATAACGTATCATAAATGTAAAAAAAACACAAATGATATAACCGATTAATTAACGTTTGTCCGAACTTTAAATGAATTACATAAAACACCTAACAAATGACAATTGCTAAAATAACTCCATTTGGAGTCCCTCCGAGGGCTACTGCCAGTCCCAAGCTCGGATAATGGAGGAGGGTTGGATATGGGGTTAGAGACCCCATCCCGTAGAAAACTAACTCGCTAAAAAAACGCTAACCAGAAAAAATGATTCAAACCATTTAAACTCTGTCCTGTGAGTCAGAAGGTCTTCATTTAGAAGAGTTATGATGCCACATGATGAAAGCCGACTTCCTTCGGAAGTCACGAGGCCGATACCCTCTTCTGACAAACAGAACAACCATTTATTTAGGTCCTTCTTATGAATAATATTATCTTATTATTGTATGTTAGTACTCGTAGCACCTTTACCAGAAAATATTGATAGTTACTATGTAAATAAGAATTTAGTATTTGTATCAAATGATAATAGTTCAGTCCTTTATATTTACATAAGATTTTATAAAGTAGATGATAATTTATTAAACATGTTTAGAAAATTTCAATAGTTGAGATTATGAGTCAATTGAAATTAGACCAGCATTGAAAACTTGAAATCACTGAACGAAGGTTTCGTCCTAATATGAGACTCCTCAACAAAAAAATCCTTCTGATATTTAGAAAAGATTGAAATTACGAGGTAGACAATGAATATCCTCAATGGTAAATACAGAAAATTTACAAATCAAATGAGTTTTACAATAATGATGAATAGAATTATTGACATGATTAATTTCTATGAGTAGAAATTTTTACGATTCACTTTAAAACAAACTTCATGAAACCAGTAGCATGATCATGAGATCAGAAGTACATGAATTTGTGTAACATCCTATGTAATGTCTATCTATACTGATGAATCGGCTGTTAGTCTCTCTATGTAAGAATTAAAGCCTTTTTTAAAAGATTCTTGTGCCATCAATTGTATGACCCGATTTTATTGAGTGTAATGCTATTGCTGATTCGTTCTTGAGTTTTCTTACATCAACTGAAGATTTAGGAACGTGCTTTAAGCATAGTTGGTAGTCCTTCACCCTCACATTCAGTTGCCTTGATGTTTCATCGATACATGTTTCGTTACACGACCACATGTCTCATTATACACTAATGCAAATATTTACATTAAACATTGTTAACATTGATTGGATGATCTATTTAATCATACAGTGAACCAGAGAATCATGTACTTATTTATATTCGATAAATTTGATGTTTGATTATATTTTCCTTGAAAAAACTTGAACCAAATTGCCAGGCAAAAGGTTAGATTTACTTCAAATTCATTCGTTGAGATTTTCACAAATACAACATTCTTCCTCTTTAATGTTTCACATTAACTCAACTCTCAGATACTGTGAAACTATTCGATCAAATTTAGACAAAAATTCTTATTCATTGAACAATTGTATCAAATTTCAGACTCATTGGTAAATGGTGTGATTATCAGTAAAATGTTTCTTCATATATATTGATAAGATTATCTAACTAAGACATTTCAATTATATACTATTTGTTCAGGCTATAATCTCCAAAAAACCCAACTAATATTAATCAACATATGCTCACTAGTGACTGGCTTCACGAGGTATATCCTGGAGTTCTAGTGAGAAATAGTGACCAATGGAGTTCAACCAGATCTGTTGTGAGATAGTAACTCACTGAAGACAATGGTGGATGGTGTCGCTCAAATTCATGGATTAGTTGAAGTTAAACATTAACACCATTGGATGCCTACTCAGTGGTCTAGTGGTTAAGTGTTCGCGCTCGAAACCAGTAGGTCCTGGGTTTGAATTTCATGAGCGGCGGGAGGCGCGATCGTAGATGCTCACTTCTGAGGAGTCCCATACTAAGACGAAACGGCCGTTCAGTGCTTCCAGGTTTTCCATGTTGGTCTAGCTTCAACTGACTCATGATCTTAACCATTGAAATTACTATAATCTCCACAAAACCCATCTGATATCTTGATTTAATTTGCAAATCTATTAGGACATCAATCAACAAATCTCAAATGAACAATTAGTTTTGATATTGAAAACATTCACTTCAGATATAACTAATGATTATCAGATTGAAAGTTAATATCATTGATTCACTAGCACATAAACAGCAATATAAACAGTTCAAAAAGATAGTTTAGAATAACTATGGTCAATAGTTCCGGATTAAAGTAACAGATTATCACAATTTTTACAAACTTATACAGTTTCAATACATAATCTTATAATAATGAATAATAAGTTCAATAATTCACGACTTATATTGGAAGATTAAACAGTTAAGTTGACCATTAAAATATTGATCATAATTCGATCATAAATCAAAATCGCTTATAAACTCAGTTTGTAATATTTCTTAGTAAAACTAATACTAACTATTTTCATTCGTTGAATAGGTTATGAACTTTTGTAAGATGTAACGTTGATTTCGGTGATTGAGATCATGAGTTAATTGAAGATAGACCACCATGGAAAACCTGGAAGCACTAGACAGCTGTTTCGACCTATTGTCGGAACTATCAGCAACGCGCATCCACGATCCCGCATCGCGAGATTCGAAACCAGAACCTTTCAGTCTCGCGCGCGAACGTTCAACTTCTAGATTAGTGAGCTGGCCGACACCCAATAGTGTTAATGTCTAACTTCATCCAATCCACGAAATTGAGCGACACATCTACCATTTTCATCAGTGAGTTACTTTCTCACAACAGACTTGGTTGAACTCCACTGAACACTACTTCCTACTAGAACTCCAGGAAATACCTCTTGGAACCAATTACCAGTGAGCATATGCTGATTAATATCAGAATACGTACTTGTTAGGAGTTTCACAATAGAAAAAAACGGCAGTCCAATGGCTTCCAAGTTTTTCATGGTGGTCTAGCTTCATTTCACTCATGATGTCAACTACTGAGATTACCATAATATCAACAAAAACCCCTTTAATAGCGATAATTTCCAATGTATTTAATCATTGATGTTAAGCGTAAAAACGGAATTATATTTTGATTTAAGGAATAAAAATACTATAGTCATTTCAACAAATATATGGATACTTATTATATAAGTAGATTGGAAGTTTCAATAACACTTATACTTCTATTTGATCTAAAAGATCATAGCTTATCAAACAATTGATAATATACACAATGGGAATTCATCTGAACATAAAGTGAAATAAAGTAGTCAAAAGATATAATTCACTTGGTGTTGTTTTACTTGTATCTTCCGATTGCTTTTTAGAATTTCAAATGATCAGTCTCATGTTGGCATATATGCATCCTGTGCATATTGTCTTGATATAGCCTCAAGTGACAAGCTTTTTAAGCAAAGACGGATAGTGACTAGTAAGGCGAAACGGGAGTCTTAGATTCCACTGCTAGCCACTATCCATCTTTGTTCAAAAGATAGAAATTTGAATAGTTGAAATCATGAGTCAATTGAAGCTAAACCTCCATGGAAAATCTGGAAGTACGAGACGGCCTTTTCGACCTAGTATGGGACTCCTCAGCAGTGCGCATCCACAAGTATTGGTTGAAGTTAGATATTAACACCATTGGATGGCAGCCAGTTCAGTGGTCTAATGTTTAAGCGTTCGCACACGAGATTGATAGATCGTGGGTTCGAATCTCACAGGAGGGGGCAGGATCGTGAATGCCCACTGCTAAAGAGTCCTATCATAGAACGAAACGGCCATCCAGTGAAACATCCAGGTTTTCCATGATAGTCTAGCTTCTATTGACTCATGATTTCAACGATTGAAATTTCTAAAATCTTCACAAAACCCCTTTGTGATAATCATGTTATACATGAACGACATTGTCAATAACACACATAGAAACAGATAGAATATATATATACAATTATAAGACATCATACTTTCCTATAATGATTTCATTGCTTATTTATTTATGTATCAAACATCAACAACATCATCATTAATGTATCCCAATTAATGAATAATGAAACAATAATTAATTCATTAATTAATTCAATAAACAAATAAACAATCATGAAATAATCAATAAAAAAGAAAACAAAAACAAAAACAAAAGAGAAAAACTAAAAAGGGGGTGTAGCTCACTTTCATTGCTAATGATATTGTATTAATTAATATAAATATAAAAATGCAATATTCAAATGGTTGTGATGTAATAAACCACCATATTCTATATTGAAAATTTTCTTTTGGGATATAACGTTTCACTGGTCTAGCTTTCAATGCAAATTCAATACATTTACGCTAAATATATATATAGATAGATAGATGGATATGTGGGGAGAGAGAGAGAGAGGGAGAGAGAGAAAAGGGAATAAGAATTTTAATAGAGAGAATATATATTTTATATATTTCATTTATACAATTTGAATAAAACAAACCATAGAAACAAGTATACCACATAATACAATTGAAAAAAAAATACCACAAAAAAAAAGTATTAAATGAATCGAATCCTTTAATTATATTTAGATTAATCTTTCTTCATTCGGTATTTTCACTATGGTATGTGGTTCAGGTTGTTGTTTTATAATATTAGATTCATTTTCCATATAATTTGGTTGATATATCCCATGTGATGCACGACGTTTTTTTAACCAACGATATAAATAATAACCACCTATAATTAATCCAATAATAATTAAGATTGGTATAATAATTATAACAGCTAATAAACCTGGACTAAGTGCAGGTTTTATTTCTTCATTCATTGTTGTACTACTATTTGAAACATTCAATGATGATGTTGATGATGATGATGATGATATATCACGTCTTACACGTCTTAATACAACATCACGAACAGAATTAATCTCTTGAATATTTTCAATGAAATGATCATTACAATGAATTAATGAAATACATAATTTTGATAAATCATTAAAATGATTATTATCTAATAAACAAGATGGATACATAGAAGAGGATAATTCACTAAATAGTTGATAATCAATATTATTATCCCCATCATCCCCATTATTGATTATTTTCAACATAAATATATATATATAATCTTTCCATTGATATAATGGATATTGAATAGAATAATGATCAAAAGATTGATTTAAATATTTTAATGTTACAAATAATGATGAATAAGATTGTGAATGATCTAATTGAAAAATAGCCCATATATTATTATTATTATTAAGATCTAAAATATGATTGGATTTTATATAGATTTTTGTTAAATTAATTTGAGATTGATTTATTGATTTTATATTAGGTAGATGTAATAATAAACAAACATTATTGGATGGATGACCCTTCAAGGATGATGAGGATGATGATGATGATGGGGATAGTGATGAGGGGGATAACAATGATGATATTAAAGAAGATTTGGAATATTTTATGAAATAATCATTTAAAGGAATTTTAATTGATTTTAATGAAATTTTAGGAATTAATAATGGATTATTAAAATGATTATAGTATCCTGATGGTAGTAATAATAGGAATTGTAATAAGATCATTATTTGAATCCATTCCATTATTATGAATAATGATCCTTTATTGATTTGAATGAATTATACTTTTCAATAGAATCTAATTCTATTGGATCTAATTATAATGAATGGATGTTGAGTATAGAACTGAATTAACTTACATGGATAATTGTAAGTCTAATTAATATTAATATTAATGGTAATAATAAACATTCCACAGTCAACTCAAGATGATATACTTCATTTCAAATAACTAATCATGGCTTATTATTGTTATGATTTGAAATGATCGAACAATGTGGTGCTTGCACAATCTGATTGGTTTTTTGTTTATGACAATTTGGTATGTTTCTTATTTATTATTATTCTTCTTCTATGATTAGATGATAAGAAACCTATCACCTTTATTTATAGGTAGATTGACATAATGCAACATGCATCCATTTGTATAGTCATTAGTTACTCTATAAGCTTATTAATCTTATTAACCAAACTATATATATATATATATATATATATATATATATATATATATATATATATATGCTTAAGCACACATACTCAATTTATAAACAAAGAAGTATAAGAAATCATTAGAAAAGTAAGACATACTCTTATAAGACATAAAATGTTAGTTGATATTTGTGTCTATGTTTAGGTGAATTACAATGGTGATTGAAAAAAACAAAACAAAAGAAGATGTAGATAACCAAAAACACAAAATATCAATAGGCACTATGTACTGATTACATAACTAGTTGGGTGAGACCTTGAATAAATTATTTTTTTTTGTGTGTGTGTGTCAGTATGACAAAATATAACCAAATAGCCTCGATATTGCCTTCAGTCACAAGTTCTATAAGCCAAGATGGATAGTGGCTAGCAGTGAAATCCAGGATGTGAGTCACTTCGTCCTATTTGGGACTTGTCAGCTGGATGTATCTGTATCTCAGAGTTGACTCAATAGCTAAGTGGAAAACGCGAAGGAATTTGGAGCGAACGGTTATGCGTTCGAGTCTCAGAGTGAACATCAACTCTGAGGTGCAGGTATGAGTCCCAAATAGGACGAAGTGATGCACATCAAACTGGATTCCACTGCTAGCCATTATCCATCTTTGAATATTTATCTTTGTCTTGGCTTTATGAATCTTCCTATTAATGTTTTGGTCAATCTTTATTGACATATGTGCATGCTAAGCGGATTGCCTCGATATTGCCTTTTGTCACAAGCGTTATGAGCGGAAATGGCTAGTGGCTGGCAGTAGAATACAAGTTCCACGTTTCACCATCTGCATGTACCTGCATCCGGGTACATGTTTATCTCGAAAATCAAACTCAGTATAGTTCACTTGAAACTCCATCGTGTTATTCACAACCAGCCACCAACCACTTCTGCTTAAAACACATACACTAATCAGTAATATTGTTTCATTGACTATCACATTAAGTAACATTTTTTATATTCTAGATAGCTTTAACCATTCAAGAAACTAAACGGATCACTTAGTGTCGTATTTTTGTGACATACAAGTAGTTTTGTCATTCTGTGATCAAACACAGCACATTTTTAATAATAAATTAAAGTATAGCAACTATCCGACAACCAATTTCGATTATGGTTAATTTTGGTTAAGCACTTTTATTAACTTACATAACAGACAATTTTATTTGAATGGTAACAATTTGCATATTTCTTTGTGCCGTTATGATTAACTAGAGCACATGACAGACTCTAGATAAAAAGTTGATTGCTTAAATATCACTCGACCATTCATCCCCCCCCCATGTATGTATGTACTCAAATCCTATCATTAACCTTTGCTTTGCCTTGCTGCGCCCTTATGCAATTCGATTGTAAATTTACCTATTTATTTGCTCGTATACATTTGTTCGCCTCTTCGCTTCAAATTCACTCAATATGCTTATAGCTTTGTGATCTGAGCTATCCGCTAATAAACTATAGTAGCCGATTCTTATTTCCTTCTTATTTTAAACACCGTTGAGAATTTATATTATAACGGTTGTCGAGATGATCGATTAACGAAGCAAAGCCACTAGAGAATTAGTGATCCCAACGTGTGAACACGAAATAATTTTCGACGATATAATCTAATTCCGAAAAATCATACACTTTGTCTCCATTCGGATTATTATCTGAATTATAATCATAGTTGTGGATTTATTATATCACTATTTTAATTATACATACATTATGTCACAAACATTATTGAACGTTACAGTAATACTCATAATAAATAACGATATTTCACAAACAATTGACATATTGATGCAACTTAGTAAGTACGTTCTATGTTATGAATTGTACCATCAATTATTATCATTGTTTTTGTCTTTAAATAACGACACAATAGACCTTCCACAAATACCGTCCATGAGATCCAGGCATAAAACCACAGTAGATGAAAGAAACAATGTGTGATAAAAAGAGATTAATGTTTTATGTCACAAACTGAAGAACCTCAATCAGAACAACAGAGAGATAAAATGGTCACGAAATAGAATGAAAGACATAAGCCGATCATACTCTACGAGACTCTTAGCACTGACAATATTCTGGTACCATTCAACGTACGATAACAGAGGTCAAAAATATCGATCACCAAAACAATTTATTCTCAAGAAAACAAAATAAAATAATAAAACTTACTTGATTTTTATCAAGTTCACAATTTCTATATTCTTGTTCACCTTCTTGTTGAAATGTGACAATAACAAAACCAACAAATATATTAATCATAAAAAATGCTATGACAATGATATAAGCCACATAGAAGATAACAACTATTGGACGATTATTATAAACACTACCATAATCTTCAGCATAAGAGTCAATTGATCTAATAGAATGAAATAAACAGATCAATAACATATAATGAATGAATATTTAATAATGGAAATGACTTGATTACTAAAATAACTAGAACTAGAAACTTATTAATGAATCTATGAATAGTTTCTTATCATTTTATTACCATATAGATTAATAAATGTTGAATAAATTCCGACGAAACTATAATTTATGAATGAACTAATCAGATGGTTGAATAATTTTTTTGTCGTTAGCGTTTTTTTTTAGCGAGTTAGTTTTCTACGGGATGGGGTCGCTAACCCAGTGTCCAACCCTTCTTCTTTATCCGGGCTTGGGGCCGGCAGTAGCCCCCGAAAGGACTCCAGGCGTCACAAGACAAGCCCTTACATGGAATTCTCAAGACCAAAGAAGGAGAGGAAGACCAAAAAACGTATTACGCCGGGAAATGGAGATAGACATGAGAAAAATGAACAAGAATTGGATGGAACTAGAAAAGAAGGCTCAGGACAAAGTGGGTTAGAGAATGCTGGTCGGTGTCCTATGCTTTATTAGGAGTAACAGGCATAAGTAAAGTAAGTAAGTAAAAGTAATCAGATGGTTAAAGATAAAAGGTCTTAAATTTTTGGCGCGAAATTCATTGATTCATTTGGTTAAATAGAGTTTTGGCATTATATCTGATGTCAGTTCGTGATGAAAACCCCCCAAATGTAATTTCTAACCATTAACCATCAACTGTAAATTATAATTATAATTCTTCACACTGGTTTATAAGCTTCATTTTGTCCTAGTTATTAGGTGTACACTTTCAAGGTCCGTTTGGTGTTGCTCATAGGCTGTTCATAAATTATAATCTTACCGACATTCCATAATCATATAGGTGAATGTAATTTACGTAGGAAATAGGTAGATTGACAATATATAACTGTCTTTCTTATATATTGAACAAGTAATAGCGCAGAGAATATTGTTAGCTATTAAACTTGCATTTTAAACAACATTCCTTGGTTTGAATTTGAAAAAAAATGAGAATACCGTAAGATAAATTATTACTATTAAAGTCTCATGATTTATAAAAGTAATCTAAATTATATCATTGGAAAAGCATCAGCAACAGTTTATGGTGGGAGAGGACAAACCAGCTTCCAGCTGATGAACTGAGAAAAAGAAGTTAGGAGTGGATAGGACATAAATTACGGAAATCACTAAACTACATCATGAGATAAACCCTAACACTGAATCCTAAAGGGAAGCGGAAGAGAGGAAAGCCATAGAACACATTACGTTGGGAAATAGAAGCAGATATACAAAAAGGATGATTAGAAATTGGAAACAACTGGAAAGGAAGGATTGCCCAGGACAGGGTTGAATGAAGAGTGCTAGTGGATGGTCTATGCCACTCCTCGAGGAGTAACAGGTACATATATGTTTTAAGATTTCGAATTCTACCCAAAACATTTAAAGTTTTTTTAATATAATACAATCAATATATGATGATAGTTTATCTGTCATATTGTCGAAAGTCTCAAGAGTTAGCCTAAAATAATACTCTTCCTAATTGTAATACTTTTTTTTCAAAAGAGTATTGCTTTGTCGCATAACTAACTTTGTCATAGATTGTACTTTGATCAGACATAATTTTTAAAGAAAGATGATCAAATACATTATTGCATTTATACACTAGAATAAAACGTTACTTAGTCACTTAATCATTATGATCAGTATATAAGTCATCTATGAAAAGTTCATCTTTAACCTTATTAATCGATCGTGAAAGTAATCACTACATGTGAATTCATTTAATCAGACATCTTATTATTCAACCGAAAGAATCAATGTAAGTAGCTTTATGGAAAATGAGTTTCATCTTAAAATACTTTTAATAGTTGAATGATTTAAGCTGAAAGAACTACTTTATGCTATTCGACATGAGGTACGTACGTGTCATATTCTAATTTCATAACTGCTCAAGATGAATTCACACACGATTATAACAATGATCTTAAATAAACACTTTAGATCTAGTGTGAAGATCATAATGTCGGGGTGTTAGGCATCTAACTGCTCATGGTACTTACTGTATGACTATCAATGTAAATTTGCAAACGATTATGATTTGTAAGGTCTGTCATTGTATTTTGCTTTATAAAAACTGCAGATAACATTGATTTCAGTCAAGCAACTCAAAGTCTGAGGACGAAGTCGTACTGCTGACTGTAAAGGGGTGTGACAGCAGTAAGGTGTTTCCCTCGGACAACCAGCATCTGCAGCGATGCTGCCTTCTCACAAGGAAGGAAGAGGTTAGAAAAGGTCGACTCTAAAAATGTCACACCTCACCTTACCTCACGAGTTTCTGTCTCCGGCGGTAAGGCCCTTTGAAGAACGGAGCTAACACGTCAAAAACCTCCCATGAAAAGGCCGTGCGCAACCGGCCTCAAGCAGTTGTTCCTTGGGCTCTGCAGTCACGCTCCGAGGCCGCTAAGGCCAACATTAATCCAACTTTCTTTTCAGGTTCCTCAAGAAATAACCTTCCATGGTGTGGGCAGCCGGGAAGTGACATCAGCTTTCATACCCGTAACAGAACACGACTGACTAACTGCAAAATACTAATTAATTGCTAAGGGGTACTAACTAGTGTGAGTACGATCCACGGGTGAACTCGAAGAAGCTGTAAGAAGCTCAGAAAGAGCCAAAGATATTCCATCAAATCATCTTTTGGAAGAATATTCTAGAATCTATACGTGTAGCTTCCCAATTGGACATCGCTATTAACCCCCTGTGTGCGGTTTGGATAGCTATAATTATGATTTCGTTTTTACTAAAAACTATAAGTACCTGACAGTTTTGTACTATAATTTGACACTGTCTAGAATAACATTCCTTTCATTTGTCTTCTTTCTTCTCATTTGAGACTTGAAAGGTTTCTAGCGTTCACGTGCTCAAGTTATATGCGTCATATCAAGAACATAAGCTCTATTGATTATGACCCTACATTTTTTAAAATTTCGCAGTTTACCTTCACTTAATCAACATACGGCAGGACTTCACAATGTCTGATTTTGTCATGAATTTCTTTAAAAAAACACACCCATAATGGAAATCTTTTAGAGGTTTCTTTGTAAGCCGCTCTTGATAAGAAACTAATTACTAATTAAGAGACAAAAATAAATACTTAGTAACGCTAAAAAGACCCATGTTATGAAGCTGAGTTTCTAGCTTTATCATAACAGTATTATATACGATAATGCTGAATAAAATGGTCTGGATCAAAACCTTACGGAACATCTCAAAAATAGACTCTAGAAAATTATTTTATGATTATGAACTTTAAGAATTTGTAGATTTTGCTAAAAAGCAAACATCTCACGAAGTATGTAAGAGAATAACTTTTGTAAACAATGTTCTGATTATACTTTTCATTATATGCTTGGCTCACATATCATGTAGTAGTAGTAATAATTACCCTAAGAGTGATCAAAACATTGAAATTTTCAAACATAGTTGTCAAGTCAACGGTGGTCAGGCATAGAATGTATTTCAGTAGAAGATCGATAAGGAAAGAACGAGAACGGAACGCAATTGGTATGCAAATACAGGAACAATGAAATCTGAGACTATGGCTGTGATATTTATAAAAGGAACAGTCAAGATTGAGACGATGGATAGATATTTTGCAAATTAACTATTTACTATATGGTTCTCAGATTTTATTGAGATGCTCTGTAATTTCGTGTCCAATATATTTGATTGTTCTCACTCGTGTTCTTGTTCACGACAATACTACTTAGTGTTTTTCTGGATGAATTAAGTTTATTGAAGTGCTAACTTTAGTTACCTGTTTCAGGTTGATTTATTCAACAACAAAAACGAAATAAAAAGCAGATTATTCATTGTAATAAATATACAAATCTATACTCCTCTATATCTGACTCCAATAAATAACATCCTGTTAACTGAATATTTACGTATGCTGAATCTCGTATTAGTATTATGAATTTACTTGAGACTATTCAAAAGCCAGAACACCAGTTGTAAGTATAGTGTATTGCCAATAACTAATAAAGTCCCCAAGCAACGCAGAAAACAAGCATAGAGGGAAGTGAGTGAGAGAAAGAGAATAGAGAGCAAAGTGGAGCGAATCGTAGAAGGCATTTGAGCATATTCACTTTCACTAAGCGTCAGTTAAAAAAAGATACAGACATGTGATGAGTAGAAGATGGGACTATAATTTATGGACGACTTTTGAGCGACCCCAAAGTGACCTTGTGAGTGTCTACTTACTTACTAGGGCTAAATGAGGATTATAAAGAAGTCTGAAGAATAAGGATTATGATTCACAGCTGATGGTTAGGGTTAAAAATTAGATTTATGGTTTTTCATCATAAACTGACATCAGCTAAAATGACAAGACGCTATTTGGCCAGATCGATGAGTGAATTTCCCGCCAAAATCCGAGACCTGTTATCTTATACCTGATTGGTTCGTCCACAAATTATAATCTCGCCGGTCAAAATGTAACTCAATAAGAATGAGTAAATTGGCCTATCCAGAAGATAAAACAAGCCAAGTGGGTTTGACATAGCACTCGACATGACAATGTGACATTAAGCTTATATATGTATTATTGTAGTTTAACTGACTAACTAATAACTGTACAAAGAATTGATAGAATACACTTCTGCTACTAAGCATTGAACTAAAATACAATCTTCAAAAAAGAGAATCATATTAGTCCACAATTCACATAATGAATTTATTTTATCAGAAGGGGTTTGTGGAGATTTTAGGAATTTCACAAACCCCTTCGGATAATAATCATCTGCTCACTAGTGACTAACTTCAAGAGATACTCCTGGAGTTCTAGTGAGAAGCTGCTACCAGTGTAGTTCAACCAGATCTGCTGTGAGATATCAGCTCACTGAAGACAATGGTATACGGTGGCGCAACTTCGTGGATTGGTTGAAGTTAGACATTAACACCATTGGATGCCGGCCGGCTCAGTGGTCTAGTTGGTTAAGCGCTTAGCGCGAGACTGATAGGTCCTGATTTCGAATCCCATGGGGTGCGGCATCGTGGATGCGCACTGCTGAGGAGTCCCATGTTAGGACAAAACGGCTGTCCAGTGCTCCCAGGTTTTCCATGGTGGTCTATTTTCAATTGACTCATGATTTCAATCTGTGAAATCTATTTTAATCTAAATTCCACTTCATCGACTATTATAAATTCCCTATCTTACTTGAATCCCTTAGTTTCTAAGGTGACAAACAATCAATCTTGTATTTTGTTATGTGTAAAAACAAATCGTAGTAATAATTGAATATACAATAAAACATTACCTATATAAAAGACCAGGCCAACCTTCAAATGTTGATACAGCAAATAAAGTGAGCATAGCATTTGGTACATTGTCAAAATTCAATGGATTATTTAACCATACACGTGCTAAAACTACAGGTCGACTTATATCACCCAATTCATATGTGATATATTGACCACTAGATAAAATTTGAATATAAAAAAAGATACATTATTAATTACAGATGAAATAACATATATTATGAAACAAAACATCGTTGATAGTTTCTAAGGTTAAAAACATGTATGTTTTCCTATTTTAAACAAAAATTAACGTTCAATGATGATCATAGGGAATATTAGTATCTCAGGATGAGGATCATGAAGATGTTGTATTCTCTGAAGTGGATTCATTATTGTTAAGCTTTCATTGTTTTTCTCAACAAAATCATTAGTACACTTTTCAAGAAGAAATGATTCATATGGATTTATGCACAGTCGAATAGCTTCTTGTTCTATTGACCTTGAATTAGTTTGGTTATTGTTGTTGAGTGTGTGGCAGCCGTTTATATGTTTATAAGGATTGTTTCGATATCGAACATAGACGGAAAAAAGCGTACTATCAGATTATGATAAAAGAACGAAGAGCTTCGAAGAAAGTGAATATAAGGAAGAACACAATCACAATTCTGGTTAACAAAGAACATAACAGAGAGAACGTGTCAGAAGACTGAAATCAGAATGTCGAGGATCTATTTAATTACCAAGGTTTATGTCAACCACTGAAAATTAATCCTATTCAAAAACTAGATATCTAAACCAGTAGGACTAAACAATCTTGTCAAAGCTGACTAGATAATAAAACAGTATCAATGGTGAACGAAGCCAAACAGACCTGTATTTCATCAGTTTTATAGCAGATGGAAATTAAACAAGTCAAACATCATCAAAAGACCAATCATCACTGTTAGTGGGACATAGATTGGATTAAAGCATGCTCAGTGCACGATTGCTTTGACGCACGCCGATTGGCCAATTCTTATCCAATCAGCGCTAGTCGATACTTGGGGAAACACTCTAGAATCGTCTCACGTAAAAACTATAAATATACTAACGTTTTTCCCATTGTGCTTCTGCTTACTTCCATCTAACCTTGTTATTTGGAATATAATCTCTTTCCTGTTCAACTGTGTTCTGATTGGGGGACTTATCGAGTGAATTGGTGTCCAAGAATACTAAGCAACAAGAATAGCTTGGCCGTAATAAGAGAGAATTATAACAGCCACACTTTCAGTGACATCTACATACAACCGATCATGAGGATTATCAAAGATATTAAAACATCTGGTAGACTCAAATGGTTATTTTGCCAAGTTTTCAACACAGTTTTTAGATAAGATCGAAAGTGTCCAAATCGTCAATGACGAACCGATGATATCATTTGATGTCAAAACTTTATTCAACTTTGTCGAACAAAATTTAGCAAGAACTACAATATCCCTGCTCATAATCAATTATATGAACCTCTCAAAACACACCAAACCTCAAAGTAAAAACTCGGTTAATCTCACTGAGTTATGTTTGACAATATATTTCCAAATCAGCGGCCAATTATATATACATATATGGAATTCCAGTGTGATCACTGGTTTCCAGATAAATTGTGGATGCAGTAATGAAGTGGCTGAAAAAGTTAGTGCTTTCGATGATTAAACTAGGAATTTGTCTACGATATGTAGACGATAAGTTCATCATCGTCAAAATACATAGACTAGAAAGATTTACAATTTTATCAACAGCATCTGTGATTGTAAAAAATTAACATTGGAGGTAGAATAAGATAACAAACAACCATTTTTTGCTCTATTTATCACTAGGACCAACACAGGAAAATTAGTGATTCAAGAATACAAGAAAATTGACCTATACTGTTAAAATACTAAACTACAACATCAACGACACAACAACCCTCGAATTACGTTGCATACAAACTTCGTCTAAAAGAATGAAGATACATTGCAGTACAGTTATTGTATGGAAAAACAAGAGATAATACCTAATGGATGTATTTTAAAAAAGTGGACTATCCAAAACTTCATCAGCAGATGTTTATAAAACCGTTCATCAATCAAAAAGAACCATTAAAATAATCAAACCTTAAGTCCTACCATCCATCTATGAGATCACAAACAGATTATTAAAATCGCGAAGACTGTGTGTAGCTCCCAAGCCCACATTTTTATAATGAGTATTATGCAGCACGATGGACAGGAAGACAAATTGTGATAAACCAAACGTTATCTACAAAATCAATTGCAACAACTGTAACAAAATGTCTGCCCACTCTGTTCACGTTGACATGCACATCAACTACCAGTTAAACGCCACAACATAGTTTGACTGATATCAAAGGACATGAGCAACTGTGAATATGTGTTGAATGGGAAAACATCGAAATATTAGACAGAGAAAACATTAAGAAAGAAGCTTTTCACTTTGGTAACGCATCAATTAATGAACATATCGGAATTGACTAAATCTACCAATCAATAGGGAAAATGATAAGCAACTGTAAGGTCAGAGAGATTAGATCAAAAACAAATATACAAACAACGGCCACACACTTATGGACAATAAACAAGCAAGTTCAAGGTTAACAGAGCAAGAAGCTAGTTAACTGTATAAAAATCCCTATGAATCATTTCTTCTTGAATTGTGTGCTGATGATGTTGTTGAGAAAGACAATGAAAGATTCACAATTAAAGCAACCAGCTCAAATAATAGGACACCCTTAAAAACATCCAGTTATTTGAAAACAGGCAGATACTATTTATCGTTTACTGCAGTAAACGTAACAAATTATAATGTCTGTTTAGTTTTACTAAGGTGGATGGAGTACAATTTGTTATTGAAATACATGACTTAAGAATGTATGGTTCAAGTTTTGCTTTTAAACAAACCAAAATGCGTTATTAATAAACTTAATATGAAGAAGTACACATTGGTATTCGCAACTAATAATTCAATATGTAAATGATACCGCTGGAAAAATTAATGGATTTTCAAATTACGCTTCTGTTATCGACAACACCTTTGAAATCGATTTGTGGTAAATTTCCAAAACCACAAATGTATAAGCAAAGGTGGATGATGGTTAACAGTAGAATCCAGAACGCTCGTTTCATCCTATTTGATACTTGTCAGCTGGATGTACTGCATCAGAGAGTCAATGTTCACTACGAGACTCGAACCCAGTACCGTTCGCTTCAAACACCACTTACCTATTGAATCTTGATAGCCACTGATTTGTGCAATGAGATGAAGTGAACGATACTGGGTTAGAGTCTCCTAGTGAACATCAACACTATGATGCAGGTTCATCTAGCCGACGAGTCTGAAATAGGACAAAATGTGTGTCCTTGATTCAACTGCTAGCTACTGTTCACCTTTGCTCATAATGCTTGTGACAACGTAATATTGAGGCAGTTTTAACAGGATGCACGTATACCAATAAGAGACTGATCAATTATAATTCTAAACATTAGTGGGAAGATTCAAACAAAGAATACAAAATGAACAAAAATGTATGGTTTGCAAATTCTTATCGAACTAATGAATGATTCTGGTGTCCAAAATATCTTCTTTATATATTTTAACATGTAATTAGCATTTTCACATGAGAACATATGTAGACGTATTACAATATTAAATTCTTATCTTTCATAAATTTCAAAGAAAATAGCACAGAAATAACTTTAATCATGAATGGTCGCTTTTAGAATTTTCAGTTAATCATTTTCATTTATAGTTGAAATCATGCGTCAATTAAAAAGCTAGACCACCATGGAAAACCAGGAAGCACTGGACAGCCGTTTCGTCCTAGTATGGGACTCCTCCGTGACCAGTGGAGTTCAACTAGGTTTGTTGTGAGATATCAGCTCACTGAAGACAATGATGGACGGTAGCTCAATTTTGTGAATTAGTTGAAGTTAGAAATTAACACCGTTGGATGCAGGCCAGTTCAGTGATCTAATGGTTAGGTGCTCGCGCTCGAGACTGATAGGTCCTGGTTTCGAGTCCCATGGGTCGGGATCGTGAATGTGAACTGCTGAGGAGTCCGACGATAGGACGAAACGGCCGTCGAGTGTATCCAGGTTTTCCATGCTGGTCTAGATTCAATCGACTCATGATTTCAACAATTGAAATTTTCTAAAATCTTCAGAGTTTTCATTGAACATTTGTCGTAATTCAATACTTTTATTTTTGTTTCTAACTCACTTATGAACGATTAACTTAAACTAGTACATGTGACACTTTAGTATTTGTTATATAGCCTACAAGTCACCAAGTTGATTAACATAACAATTTACTTTATTTATATGGAAACTATTATGAAATGAATATATAGAAACAAAAAGATTATTTAATAAAAGGAACTATCACTACTCTTACAATATTTAATTGCTTGAATATATAACTGATGATCTATATAAACATAGTAATAGTTAGCGCATTTTAAATTCGTCATCTGAATCTTTTCTATTGATGTTTAAGATTGTAATTGTCAGTCTCTTTAGACACATGTGCGTCTTGTGCGGATTGCCTCGATATTTGCCTAAAGTTACAAGGATTATCGGCAGATATAGATGGCAGTTGACAGTAGAGTTCAGGACGCGCGTTTTGCACTATTTTAGAGTCGTCAGCTGGATGTACCTGAATCCAAGAGTTGGTATTCACTCAGGGACTCAAACCCCCTATTACCTACCATTCATCTTTCCTTATAATAATAGCTATCTTTAACTGAAGTAGGTAATTAGAATTCAAAATAACAAGACTTTTAGATCACTGGCTATAGTCTGTAACTGATGAGACAAAAAAGATCACCTTGAAACATGGTTTTCACATTATATTGACAAATACCTGTGACCTGTTTGAACTTCTGCCTAAACGTATACTAAGTGGCATAAAATCGCATGTTTTCTGTCTATTTCAGTACATTTATTATGGATAAATAAAGTGTCTACAAACTATCGCGAAACTAAAAAGCTCAATAATACGCACTACAGTGATTAGTATATTTTCTTCCTTATTTGTTCTTTACAGAAACGATCGTAGAATACCATGAAATCTATTCAGTAATTATATTATTATTCCTACAATTGAAGAAGATATGGAACTCAAGACAACTGTCAACCAATATCAAAGTCAGAATCTTCAATGCGAACGTTAAGACAGTTCTACTGTACGGAGCTGAAATTTGGAGGACTAATACGACTATCATCAAGAATGTACAAGTATTTATAAACAGTTGTCTTCGCAAGATACTCAACATCCTTTGGCCGGATCCCATCAGCAACAGCCTTCTGTGGGAGAGAACAAACCAGCTTCCAACCGAAGAGGAAATTAGGATAAGACGATGGAAATGGATAGGACATATATTACGCAAATCACCAAACTGCACCACAAGACAAGCCCTAACTTTTAATCCTAAAGGAAAGCGGAAAAGTGGAAAGCCAAAGAACACATTACGTTGGGAAATAGAATCAGATCTGAAAAGGATGAATAACACAACTGGAAATAGCTGAAAAGGATTGCCCAGGACAGGGTTGGATGGAGAATGTTGGTGGTCGGCCTATGTTCCTTCACGAGGAGTAACAGGCGTAAGTAAGTAAGTATATTATGCAATGAAAAAAGAGATTTCATCAGCTTATCAGAAATATTTTCAGTTGCATTAAAATAGTACAAAATCATTGATGATTTTTTTAGAATACTGACATATGAAACGTATTAGATATGAGAATTCTTAACTGTAATCAAATATAGTATTGAATAAAGTGATTAATAAAAGTGTTATTATCTTCTTAATTGAATGTTTCAATACTTATCATTATATTCACTTACTGACATTGACTTGGTACAAGACGTGAACTATCTGTACAAGAGTGAAATTTTCCAGCGAATAATTGTACACCAATAACAGCAAACATAAATTCAAGCAAAAAAGTAACCATCATTATTTTACCAATACTTTTTACAGCAACTACAACACATTGGACGACATGCTGTTGAATTCAAAAAAAAAAACAAAAATAAAGGATGACAAGTGAAATTTATTTTACAGTATAACTACAGTTTAAATATTTATTAAATCATTAAAAAAATCTCTTCAGCGAGGAACTCCCTTCAGTCAGCATGGTGTTTAGAGGTTGTTGAATTTCATTAAAATCACGAACCACTTCGAGTTAGACCACCATTTAAAACCTGTCAGAGCTATATGGGTGTTTCATGGTAGTATGGAACACTTTAGCAACTCGCAGTTATCCACCGGTGGGCGCAATGTCATGGACTGGTTGAAGTTCAACGTTAACACCATTGTATGCCAACTGAGTGGTCTAAAGGTGGAACGTTCTCGCACGAGACTGAAGGTTCTGGGTTTGATTACCGTGTGAGGGGACTTCAATGCCAACAAATGAGGAGTCCTATACCGGGACGGAATGGCCGTCTTGTGTTTTGAGTCTTTCAATGGTGATGTAATATTGATCGGTTAGTGATTTCAATGATATTGTTTTTAACTAGTTCATTTTTTAAACCTTATAATAGCATAGGTGTGATAAGTTGTGTATCAATCAATGATTTTAAATTTGTTTATATTTGATTAGTTGCTATACAGAATTAGACTAGATAGTCATTTCAAATAAACAAAATTGTTATAGAAGAAAGGAGTTTACAAAACACGAGAAATATGTAACCAATAAGTAGAGTAGCTCTGTTTATCATCAAATTATCGAATGATGAACAAGAAAACTGAATACAAACAATCTATGTAATAAGAAATAGTAAACATTAAGAAACAAAGGAAATAATCAAACAACAGATATCTAGCGAAACCTTCAAGTCTCTTAAATTGATGTTCACATTGAATTTTCATCGACTTGAATAAATGAACATTGACATGGTCTGTTAGTTTACGTATAGTTAATGGTTGGACAAAAAAGGCTCAGAGTACAATGAATTCACTACGTATTATTGTGACGTTTGGAATAGCTTTATTGGAAAAAGAATAATTTTTCGACTATGGTCTATGGTCTTCATATTAGTACTATATTGAAAGTAAATGGGTTTAGTCCTAACACCAAAAACAATGCGCTATGTTCACTGATACAAAATATATGCACCTCAAAATCCGTCGATGATAAGAGATTACCTCTGATTTGAATAATAAACTAAAAGGGTTCACACAAGAACAGATTACTAAGAAGCTGAGTCACAAGAAATCTGGTGTTAAGCACAACTATAGCTGTTTTCTTTTAACATAATAACGACATATTTGATTAGTTTAAACTAATGATGTATTTCTTGCACCAATCAATGTTTATAACATTCTACTCAGTAAATCATAGAACTTTCAAATATCGAAAGTTTTAAGTCACTTTCAGGTCAAAAGAGTCGCGTATATATATGCTATATCTCTTGATGACAAAACATCAAATTTCGTCTTTCATAAATGATAGAACAAAACATTGTGGAATTATACTTGCAATATAATCTATTATGTACACAGTGAAATAGTACCTTACTTGAATTAACAGTGTTACTCTCATACTGATGTAAATAGAAGGTAAATGTTTTCTAAACACAAAGCACATCTATGGGGTGACTTAGTCGAATCACTTGATAACATCTCTTATTTACTTTTTTTCTAGAAACAGCTTCATATAAATCATAATACTACCATTTAAAACATTGTTATAGTTATTGTTACTCCGACGTTATTAAAAATGCAATAGATTGAAATAAAGTAATTGATATCAGATGGGGGGTTATTGTTGTAATTCTAATAATTTCAATAGTTGAGATCATGAGTCAATTAAAGCTAGACTGTTAGGTCTTGAGTTCGAGTCCCCTTGGTGTAGAATCATGGATGAGCACTACTGAAGAATCCCATATCAGGACGAAACGACCGTCCAATACTTCCAGATATTTTTCATAATAGTCTAACTTCAATTGACTTATGTTCTCAACTATTAAAGTAATGGGTATTACACTGCGAAAATCCATTTAAAGAAAAAGAAACCAAGAAAGTATATAATACAATTTGATTTTTTAATATATTAAGATATTTTAATTGTGTAAATTGTATTTCTGAGCATTCTGTGCCAAATTCAATAATATAAAACAATGCACATTCTGAATTGTTTACATTGAAATAATAAAAGAAGCTCATTGATTCAGCAAAGAATGTTTCTTTTTTGTTGTTTTGGTTCCTTTTTTAAAAATATCAATTATTTTCTGAAACTGTATCATTCCATTTATAAATGATTTTGTTAAATAGTAGTCTAATAGTAGTATAGTCAAGTCAATAAAAATAAAATAGTGTTATTTATAACATAGTCAAGATGATCAAAAGGGGTTTCATTTAACTGAATAAAACGAGGATCGTATCATCATTAGGAGATTATATTATGTAATAGTTTTAAAAGTTGTTATGACTTTAAGTTGCGGCCGACTTTTACCCTGTGCTAATTGTTGTGTCTTTGACTGGAAAATTAGAGAGCAGCGTACTTATCGATCGATTCAATGACACGTAAACACGTACGGACGGCCTAGAGTCTCTATTGGTCTCGCTTCCCTGTCTAGCCCAGTCAGTTGAGTCCAGAACACAAGTCACAGCCTCGGAGATATGAATTATTGTATTTCAGACATGCTCTATTTATATACCAAACAAGCAAACCACATCGCACCATAAAAATAGTAAACAACATTTACACAATATGTAACGAATGAATTAAATAATAGCCAATAGGGAATGTACATTTAAAGTCCAAGGCCACCATAGACTTAACATGACAATGATTGGCATATTATTCTGTATCCACAACAAAAGTAATGATAAATGATAATCTATAGAATAAAAGTTAGAGACAATCTTCTATCGTATGAAGGGGTAGAAGAAAGTAACAATTAATCATCACAATTTGTAGAATTCAAAGGAGTGTTAAGACCAGAGAGAGAATAAGAGAATGAACATAACTCTTTTGTACATAGAGTTCGAGTCTGAAATGGTGACTTGCTATAGCTTTGAAAACATGGAAGTACTAAACGGCCGTTTCGTCCTATTGTGGAACTCCACAGAAGTGCGCATCTATGATCCTGCTCGCAGGATTCGAAATCAGGGCCTTCAGCCTTGCGCGTGAACGCTCAAACTACTACACCACTAAGCTGCCTGGTATCCAACGGTGTTAATGTCTAACCTCAATCAGTCCATGAAATTTCTATAGCATTGACTGTGTACAAATTCTTCATCTAAACCTTTTTTAAGCCAGTTCTCTTTACCTTGTTAAGGATTCTGAATGGTGATTTACGTATTAGGGTGTAACCTAAGTTGACAAAGAGTTTAAAGATTGAGTTACTGATTGATTTGCATTCCCTTTTATGGTAGTGCTTGGATACTCATTTTCAGTAGACGGATCAATTTTTAAAATCTAATTTCATAATTTAAAACTTGATCTATCAGAGAGATATATTCCTTTCTTGAAATAAGTTATAATATTCAAATTGATATATGAGTATAATTATAAAACTTACTTTCAAACCTTTCGCTCTATTGATCGCTCTTAAAGGTCGTAATACTCGTGAGACTCGAAGAATTTTAACTACAGATATTGTATCAATACTAAGTAAGATAAAAAAACAAAACAGAATAGCTTCATGTCAATTAAGATGTCAAATAAGTTTTTATTAAAATGTTTGCTATGTTGGTAGATGCAGACTACTTGGTTGGGGTCCGCGTGACTATCGTAACCAGTGGTTGGAGACTCTTGGTGACATGGCTCAGAATCGATCACAATGGCGTAGGCGTATACACTCACTATCTTCCCTTAAACGATGAGATTAAAATAGCTTCATATCTTTCTACAAACTAATTCTTTTTTCCTGTACTATATAATCTTACTTTTATATATTACTACCATTGAATTGGTGTTCATCTTGTTATGCTAATGAGGTATGGCAACTTCGACCGATGCATATATATGCCTGATTCTACGTTGTTGTTGACTGAAAGAATTCAATTGTTTCTTGGTAAATATTTAGTGATGACATAATATTTCATTATGAACTAACATCTATTAGAGATCTTTAGATAGATTTAGTTCTTTGTTAAACTAATCATTACAAAATATGAATAATATATTTCGTTTTAATAGTATCTGACTTTAAAACAAATTCTTCAATTCTAAATCAAAACCAATGAAATGACATTATGTTGACAAATAAGACTGCTATATTGGCAAATATATTACATACGAAAATATGAACCTATATTTACTATTTGTCAGTCCGTTTCATGATAAGACTACTTGTAATCGTGCCCCCAAATGCCCTGGTACGGCCGAGAGTGGGGAGAGTCCGCTCTCCCTCTCCAAATGCTCTCACATGGCCACACGTATATAGCCTCTGCCAGAAAAGTCCTACTCACTACCTCCTCGTGGTGAGGGTGTTGTTTATGAAATCGAGAGGACGAAAAGCTAATGTCCAGTGCTCTAGCCGGGTTGGTATATACGAATAGTCCATCTAGGGGAGTTGGAAAACTCTGATTCTAAACCAATGGTGCACATGGGCTCCAGTATCTTGAAGGAACAAATGGCGTATGAACCAACCGCTGGTCATCGGTTACGATGGGACTGCATCTCCTTACGTCACTCCACTGCCTTTTTGGATCAGACTTTTAGGTCCAAGACTCCGGGTCTCCCCCCACTCCAAGAAAACTACTTGCTTCGGTTTGGGCACTCGGGGCAGTATCACAGCCCTCACACATATCAAATGAGATCTGTGTGGCGCATATGTATTTGGTGCCTCCTTGTACCAATATCTATGTGTTGAAACAGAATAGAAATTTGTAATCGTAGTCAAGTAGTCTTAAAGTAAGTGGAAACAATTATACAGTTCTATCTGTATTATATTATCTTCATGACAAATAATGAAAGTAAACATGAGTGGTCAAACAATGAATAATAAGTAAATTTGGAAAAGAAAGTAATTAGATATTCATTTTCCAGAAGACCATCGATCTTCTATACATTCCAACTGGTTTTCATTCTAACTTCAAAAAACAGTCAAAGAAGAACTAATAACTGGAAAGTCTTAGATAGATACATTCTCTTTAGACATTTAAAGACAGAGTTGTAAATAAGTACTAAATGAATTCAACTGAACTATAATTGATGTGTTATATACTCTATCGATTTAAATATACTTCAAACATTTTTACAAAGAAATCAAGTACTTTTACAATATTCGGTTTAGATCACAACAAAGCACCTTGTATATTTGTAATATTCAGTTCTATTTATAAAGCCTTGATGAATATGATGTCTAAACTCCAACTACGTGCTTATAAGCAATATGAACTGGTTACAAGTTTATTACACTAATCGATCGAGTAGAAATGGTAATATGAACTAATATACAGATAACTTTAGGAAATTATGGTTTACTACAATAGAATTCTGGAAATTCAATTTACTACATATAAATGTCTCAATTACTTGTGTAAATATATTTAAAGGATTGAAAATCAATACTGGTTTTCACAGTTAAATTCACGAGTCGATTCAAGTTAAATCACCATTGGAAACTTGAAATCACTGGGCGGCTACTTTTCGCGCGAGACCAAAAGACTTGAATTCAAGTGGGATCATGGATGAGCATTAGTGAAGAGTCTCATTACTAGAATGAAACGTCATCTAGTGATTCTAAGTTTTCAATGGTTATGTAAATTAGATCGACTCATGAATCCAATTGTTAAAAATATTACAATCTCCATAAACTCCGTAACGATAATACTGATTTTCTCTTTAATTTTGGATAAGGGATAAAAATACACAATAGAACTTACTCAATTGGATAAGAAATAATTGATGTAAGAACTACCATAAAATCTAACATATTATTTGCGCTTCGACAAAATGCTCCCTTATGTAATACCAAACCATAAGTAATTATCTAATAAAGAAAATTAATGATATTATAGTTAAATAATTTCAGAATTAATTATAGGTTTAACAGATATATTTATATATACTGTATCATTATTTATTTACAACCAAGTTATAATAGAATCTTGAACAGTGGTTTTGTCACACTTTATCTATAAAATAATATCTCTATTGAAATTAAAACCGGGCCATATTGTATTTGAGGATCTTGGTTTTTCCCATGTGTATGTTGTGACCTGCTGATGCAGAGGCTGTTGCTGCTGTTGATGCTACACTAGTTGTCTTCATCTGCATTTGTTGGTGTGTATGGGATAGAAGAGCTAGGTCATCTGTCAAGTCTAAATAGTCTAGTTATTTCCAACCTGTCATTTTTATTCCGTGCTCTCTGTTAAATGTCAAGGTCTTCATAATCTAGTCAAACACCAGGAGCAAGAGAAAGGGAGAGGGTAGGCAGCCTTGTCTGACTCCGGTTTTCACTTGGAATGCGTGTTATACACGAATTTGAAGTGTAGTTCGTCGTATGAATTTCGTATGATATTGACGATCTTCTCAGACATTCAACAGTGTTTAAGAAGTTTCCATAAAATCCTCCTATCCACACTGTCAAATGCTTTCTCATAATCAAGGAGTTTAATGTATAGTGACGAGTTTCATTCAATTGATTGTTCAACGATGATTCGTAGTGTTGCGATTCGGTCTGTCCTTGGATGATCCTTACAAAATTCCGCCAAAAAACGCAAGTCGGTTAGAAAATTATTAAAGCTTACTTGTTGGAGGCTCAATAAGACGCCATAAAGCCCAATTTATGTAAGCAGAATAAAATCAACTGTGTACTATAGATACTAATAAACCCAAATGCAGTTGGTACATATAAAGTGAGACATTATATTTTGATAGAAATATAGAGAAGAAGTAACATGACAGTCTTTTCATTGTAGCGAAAACCATCATCTAATTCCATATTCATTTTCACAACTTATATTTCTCTCAATCAGAACACATCTGTAATTCCAATTACTTGAAATCATTTGTCAATTGAAGCTAGACCACCATGAAAAATTTGGATACACTCGACGGCCGTTTCGCCCTAGTCTGGGACTCCTCAGCAGTGCGCATCCATGATCGCCCCCCACCGCGAGATTCGAAACCACGGTCATCCAGTGCTTCCAGGTTTTCCATGGTGGTCTAGCTTCAATTGACTCATGATTTCAACTTTTAAAATTGCTAAAATCTTCACAAAACCCCTTCTGATAACAAACATCTGTAATTGTTGTAGATGGAATTAAATATACTAAAAAGTAAATTAGAGTTTATCCTCGAAAACAATAAATAATCCCTAGTCTACGAAAAAAGTACCATAAATTACGATCTTCATCAATTTGTTCTGTAAAGTACATTAAATAAGATTTAAAAAGGTTTAAGAATAATGTAATTCATTTAGGTTGTATCTATTACTTTCAAGGAAGATGTGTACACTTACCAAAAACTTTGAAGCATTCTAACAGTCAAGTAAACTTAAAGTCTTAATGTATTTTTTTTATTGAACTAATAGATCCACAAGCCGTGACCAGTGGAGCTAATATGTGTCGGGTAGAAACAGGTGTCTACCTCAGTACAATGGAAGGTGGTAGCGCAATTTCGTGGATTGGTTGAGGTTAGACATTAACACCATTGGATGCCGGCTCAGTGGTCTAGTTGGTTAAGCGCCCGGCGCGAGACTGATAAGTCCCGTGTTCGAATCTCCTGGGAGGGCGGGATCATGGATGCCCACTGATGAGGAGTCTCATACTATGACGAAACGGCCATCCAGTGCTTCCAGGTTTTCCATGGTGGTCTAGCTTCAATTGACTCATGATTTCAATCAAAAAAGATAAAACTTTCAATTTTAAATTAAGCATAAATTTATTTAATCAACAATCCCAATGAGATTTTTTTTCTATAAAGTGAAATGTAATATGTACCATATGTCAAACTTACTTTCAAAGTTATCTCCACTGTAAACACAGAAGTGAAAAAATAATCAAAGTAGTTCAATATCTGAAATTAAAAAAACAAAAACAACATAAGATAATAACTTCAATGTTATTGTTATATTGAAATGATAAAAGTTTGATCGAGTAAATAGAAGGATTTCAATCGATCTGTACTAATCATGATATTAGAACATTGACTGACTACGATAACCTAAAACATTGTACCAATTTCAAATCACGTTCCATCCAATAACAAGTAAATTAAGGAAAGATATTAACATTAACTACAAATGATGTATTTTTTAAACTTCAAGATTCATTTCAATTATGAGGTTGATGATGTAATTACAAATCAGAACAATTGTTTGATTCAAGATTATGTAACGTGTAGAATAATATGAATGTAGAAAGAAATGCTAAATTAAATAGATTTAGTTAAAACAATTGATAGTTCAGTTGTCTGTCAGTCAGTAACAACCTAGAACGAACGTACATACGTACATCAATTCAAGTTGCCACACCACATTAGCACAGAGGTACGATTGTCGATTCAAATCCGATAGTAGTAGAGGTAGTAAAAGTATAAGCAGTAATCGGAAACATTAGGGTTTGAAGATTTTATTCAAGGAGTATAATCCAGCGAAATGAATTTGGAAAGAGAAAAAAGAAAGGGACATGAAGAATTCAGAAGATTAGAATTTGGAAGAACACAAAGAGCGGATGCACTTGCTTACACCATTGCAAACGATTTCGAGCCATGTCACATCCAAGGTCTCTAACCATCGGCTGCTATCGTTTGGTGGATCCCAACCAGGTAGTATACATCTACCAACACGACTCAGTTCACTTGTCGGTGACTTTATGGATTTGTACCATGTTTTGGTCTGACCGCCTCTAGCTTTTTTCTAACCTACTCCCACACCATAAAACATCGCACGTCGGGGCAGTCAGTGGTTGAGCATACAAATTATACAATCAATACAGATTAGTCGTTTACTATAGTATATTATGTGAACATTTATCTGCCTAAATCCATCGGACTCATAATTGCTCAAGTAACAGAAGCATTAATTATTCAAATCAGAAACCCTGAGTTTTACACGGAAAAAGATACACCCAACTGCCTTTTTTTCTGTACCAAATTTGGGCTTCATAAATTAATCATATTGAATATAAGATAATATAAATTGACTAATGTACATACAGGCTATTATTTTCTATATTTTTGTAGCACCAAATTTATCTTCATATACCTTTTTATTATTATTGTTGTTTTCATTATAACATTTGTTAAAACATTTGACAGATTTGATCTTTCAATAGTTGAGATCGGGAGTCGATTGAACCTAGACCACCATGGAAAACCTGGAAGCCGTTTCGTCTTAGTATAGGACTCTTCAATAGTGCACATCCACAATCCTGCACACAAGATTCAAGCTTAGAACCTTCGATCTCGTGAGAAAACGCTGAACCTCTAGAGCACTAAGATGGCATCCTACAGTGTTAATATCTAAACTCAATCAATCCAAGATATTGCGTGACCATCTTTCATTGTCTTCGGTAGGTAGGTGTCTGACAACCGACGCAGTTGAACCCCACTGGTTATGGCCTTTCACTAGAACTCCGATAATTCCCTCTAGAAGCTAGTCACCAGTGAGCACATGATGTTTGTTTTGGAACAGCATTTAGAGCTTATAATTGTAGAACCAGATGACAGCTTATTCAATGAATGTTCTTCATTTATAAATATACTTGCTTTTAATATGATGGAAATTTTTAAAAAACTAAAATGTCACAAAAAACTTATATGCAGAACTTATAAATTATAATAAATGGTTGAAAACTACGATTTAAGTAAATCTTCATAATGTAATTTCTGATCACTTGTAATTTGATATGAACTTAAGTAATTTTTATAAACAATATGTACAAAGACTCAACAATACAACCAACGAACAGACGATTGGAACACCAATGGGATCACCAATATCAGGACTCATTTCAGAAGCAATAATGCAGAGATTAGAAGGCTCAACTTTACCAGTGATCAAACCAAAAATGTGGATACATTATGTGGACAACACATTCGTCATTATCGAAGCGAATCATCTGTAAAAGACTTACACTTTGACCAACAACGTCTTCAATAACAAAATTCATAATAGAAAAGGTGTTGAACAACAAGCCATCATTCTTGGATGTATTGATCGTCAGAACCAATAAAGTGGTCAATCAATAATCAACAAACACATCAAAATCAGTCCAATTTATTAAACAATAAGAAAGTTCACAGACAATGATAGGATCAAGAATCAAATAAGAGGAAGATGTAATCAAAATAAAGAGGCAGATAATGATTGCTTGAAGGTCAACTATAACCAATCAAGGTC
Source organism: Schistosoma haematobium (assembly GCF_000699445.3). Lineage (NCBI taxonomy): Eukaryota > Metazoa > Platyhelminthes > Trematoda > Strigeidida > Schistosomatidae > Schistosoma > Schistosoma haematobium. The sequence goes on from NC_067198.1 coordinate 2,798,181, forward strand.
GAGGTCAACAAGACAAGCCATTAGTCATATATGGAGTAATCCAGACACTTCACTCTACCTGAAGTTTGCGCTTATGATATTGTTCAAAAGAACAATACAAGTTCCACGACCAAACTATTTAACACACAGAATGAAGCTCCACCAAAAACATTCAAATATATAATCACATAAATTTTTTTCACTATCAGATTCCTCTAATTTTAATTTCTCATTTGTATAGATACATCGATAAATGTCCTTAGGAAGTTATCAGTAGTAATTGATAACAACTTCAAACAAGGATTTAATAAAACTACATTAGATCACTGGGCGGCGTATGGTCGTCCACAATGTGTAGCAGGCGTATGTAAGTAACTCTAGGTCACTATCATTTGATGAAGAAAAATTTACTAACCAAATTTGGTATGGAAAGAAATTATTTCTATAAATTTAGAAATTAAATTGGTTGAAATTTAAACATTAACACCGTTAGATGCCGGCCGGCTCAGTGGTCTAGTGGTTAGGCGCTCTGACGCAAGACTGATAAGTCCTGGGCTTGAATCTCGCGGAGGGCGGAATTGTGGATGCGCACTGCTGAGGAGTCTCATACTCGGACGAAACGGCCGTCTAGTGCATCTAGGTTTTCCATGTTCGTCTAGGTTCAATCAACTCATGATTTCAACTATTCAGAAATTTTTAACACATTTTTTAATAAAACAATACCTGATTACGTGCAGATGATGCATCTAATGGATCTTCAGCTGCAAGCATAGCACTACTAACTAAGATACATACAAGTACAATATTATTGAAATAATTGTGATTGCAAACTTCATGACAGGCTACACGAAATCTGTTGAGTACCAAAAAGAAATTATAGTATTAGGAAATTGAGAAGGTAATTACAACTGGATAGATTAAAAATTAAAGTGAATTTGTAGACTAAAAAAATTAATAAATAGTCAATATTGGGTTGTGGAGATTGTTAGGTTTTCGATTGAGATTATGAACCGATTAATGTTAGACCATCATTGAAAACCTGGAAGCACTGGACAGCCGTTCCGTGGTAGTGTGCGACTTCTGAGCAGTGTGCATCCACAAAAACGCACACTGGATTCGGACTCAGGACCTTCCGTTTCGATCGCGAACGCTTAACTTCTAGACCACTGGACCGGTATCGAACGGTGTTAATGGATTGATTGAGGTTAGACATTAACACAGTTGTCTAGAGGTCAAGCGTTCGCGCGCGAGACCGAAGACTCTTGGTTCGAATCCCGTGAGCGGGATCGTGGATACGCACTTCTGAGGAATCCCGCAATAGAACATACAGTGCTTCCAGGTTTTTGATGATGCTCTAACATCATCCGGTTCATGATCTCAAACATATATATATATATCACTTAGTTACTCCTGTTCGCCTCGTGTAACATAAATTCTTTGAAATACACATTATCTTAACAATAAATGTGTATGTTTTTCTTACATAATTTTAATGATGAGAAGCACAACTTCACTCATATGTCGTCAATATAGACTGTTTTCCCCCTCAAAACTGTTTTCCATTTTCCCAGGTACTTTATTAAAATATTTAACGGATATAAATTTTTATCAATGAAAATATCCAAAATACAGGTTTAGTTAACCTCTTTTAAGATAGGTTAATAAATCATTTGGAATATTATATCTGTGTTATTTTTATTAGCAAATTAAAGTTTCGGTGAAACGCCCCCAAATGCCCTGGTTGGGGAGAGTCAGCTCTTTCTCTCCAAATGCTCTCACATGGCCACACGTATATAGCCTCTGCCAGAAAAGTCCTACCCACTACCTCCTCGTGGTGGGGGTGTTGTTTACGAAATTGAGAGGACGAAAGGCAAATATCCAGAGCTTTAACCGGGTTAGTGCACATGGAGAGTCCACCTAGGGGAGTTAGAAAACCCTGATTCCAGACCAATGGTGCACATGAGCTCTAGGATCCTGAAGGAACAAATGGCGTATGAACCAATCGTTGGTCACCGGTTACCATGAGACTGCATCTCCTTACGTTACTTCACCGCCTTTTGGATTAGACCTTCAGGTCGAAGGCTCCGGGTATGGCCCGCTAAGAAAAACACCTGCTTCGGTTTGGGCACCCGGGGCAGTGTCACAGCCTTCACACAAATCAAATGAGACTTGTGTGGCGCATATGAATCTGGTGCCCCCTTTTTCCAGTATTTATGTGTTCAAATAAATAAATAAATTAATTAATTAGGTGAAACAGAAATTGATTCTATTCAAGTTGAGAATCAATACTGACATTTGATATTTAAACAAGATATAAATACTTACGGATTAGTTGGACTGAATATGAAAAATGATGATGCATTTGGTATTGGTTTTATTTTCTTTGTTGAACTAATTTCTGAATGACGTCTTAAACTAGTTGTATCTTTCATTTTATCAGTTTCATCAGCACTTCTATCATCATTATCGTCATCATCGTCATTATCATCATCATCATCATCATGACTGTCTCTATTTCGATCTTCTTTTAAATCATCATCTTTATCATCTGTTCTTTGTTTATCTTCTATGTTCAAAAATCAACCGTTAACAAAATTCGAGTTAAGTTTATGATATATTTACAATAAAAACATAGATTATAATATTCATATTAGTCATTTGGTTTTAATTATATCCATGGTACAGTAAATGATGTTGTGATTATGTCTACATTTTTTTTATTTTACAGTCATAGATACTAATAATCATCGCATTAATTAACTGTACTTATTAAAATAGAAATACAAATGCCTCAAAGAGAAGGTCATTGAAGTGTGAAATTATTGATTAGAATGTTATTTTTATGCAACAAAGTAAATATATATTCACTTCGTATTGTTTGGCTTGTATCTTCCTAGTGAGGTTTAAGACTTCAGTCGACCAGTCTGTTATTGGCTAGCCACTATCCATCTGTGCTTATAAAAGCTTGTAAATTAAGGCAATATCAAGGCATACGCACAGTATGCATATATGCCAATAACAAGATACAAGCAAAACAACACCAATTGATTTTAAACTCTACTCCATTGCACAAGCAAGCGGTTATCAGGACTCAGTAGCTAAGTGGGTAACGTGATGGCGTTTGAAGCGAACGGTACTGAGTTTGAGTCCCAGAGTGAACACCAATTCTGAGATGCAGGTACATTCAGTTGACGAGTCCCAATTAGGACGAGACGCACGTCCTGGATTCCACTGCTAACCACTATCCATCTTTGCTTATAAAAGTTAATATATTATGTAACATTAGTAATTAAATAAATGTCACACATTTATTTTGAGATTTATTGGAATTCTGACTAATTCTAAAAGAGAAACTCAAAATAAATAGCCAAAAGAAACGTCAGTATTTTTACGAATAACATTTCTAACTGAGCCATGTTTATTAGTTGAAATGGGATGTGACATATACTGTTACAAGACTACTATTACCTTTTTAAATACTACTGTAGTGAACGAGAACACAAGTAGGAACAACCAAAAATGTACTTGAATACAAAATTACAAAATCACTTAGTAAAATCTAAGTAATTCATTTTCAAAGTGTCAATCAATTGTCTCGGACTTCGTTGTTCATTCGTTTCTACACCAATCATTCCTTGTTCTCCTTTTTTTTTCTTTGATCTTTTTAATCTTCTGCCATCAGACATTTCACTTTCGATTGATGATACATACTATTTATATTTATCGACATCAGTAGCACATACCACACTGTATTTATTATTTTGAGAATCAACGCTCATTTATTGCTTTTACCAAAATCCAAATAAATAATCGATACACAAATAACAATTCAGAATATGAATCAATTCCTAGACTATTCACACGACTGATGAAAATCTACACATGAATATAGAAATTGTTCTAATTTAAAGTAAGATTGACAATTAATTAGTTTGAGAATACAAAAGTAATTAGTAATATTTTTCAAATTTACCTCGATCAAACATGCATCGATCAGGATCAGCTTCTTCATTGATTGGATCTAAACTAAAAATGAAAAAGTACATAAATTATATTTAGAAATATAGTTTAACAATGAATTTTTCAGACAAGTAGATGGGGTAGCAATTGGATCACCTCTAGGCCCGATCCTTGCTAATATTTTTCTGACCAAACTAGAAAATGGACCGCTTAAAGACATCCTAAATAAGCTTGATTATTACTGTCGATACACAGATGACACATTAATCATATGTGACGAAAATATCGACAGACAGGAGATGTTAGACGCTTTCAATAATGTCCACCCAGCCATTAAATTCACCAGCGAGGAGGAGAACGACAATAACATAGCTTTTCTGGAGGCCCTACTCTCTAGAATGATAGATGGTTCCATAAAGCGAAATATGTTTAGAAAGTGTACATGGACGGGTCAGTAGACCCATTTCCAAAGCTTCACACCTCTACAATATAAAATAAATTTGGTTAAGTGTCTCAACCACAGAATCAAGTTATTATGTTCTGAAGACAGTGCGGAGGACGAAATAGTTATACTAAAGATCACATTAAGTAATAATGGCTATCACGATAAGTTCGTGAAAAAGTACCTCGTACAAAGTATTAAAAAGAGAAGACATTGCGACACATTCAGTAAAAAAAGACCTTATATCTGAAACTTGACTTTAAAGGCGACATAGTGGGTGATATCCTAACATGTCGACTCAAAAGATCTGTCGAAAGGACGTTTCATGCCGCCAAGTTATACATAACTTTCTCGACTAAACCAGTACTCACACAACTAATCAAGGATAAGTTACCGAAGATGGGCTCCTCCATGTGTATATGCCAATTCAACTGCTCCTGTGGAGCTAGTTACATAGGCCATACTCAGAGGGCTTTATCCTTGCGTGTTCGTGAACATGTACCAGTATAGTTGGGAAAAGGAGTCACCAAATCGATTAACAGCACCATTCTTTCTCACTCAGTAGATAGTGAACATCATATCAAAATAGAGGAAGCTTTCTTTGTTTTATATCAAGTTCCAAAATATCTACCTCAAGGAGCTAGATTACGACTGTTTTACATAGCCGAAGCCATCTGGATCAACTCCAGAAAACCTAATTTATGCATCCAGAAAAAATATAGTAATATTGATATATTACATGGAGGCCTGATTGATTCTTATTTCATTTAATTCATAAAATCAAATGCTATTATGTTTAGAGGTGAGGTCAGTCAGTCAGTCAGTCACTGACTGACTGTATGTACAAGTTAACTCGAAGAATCAAATAATTCTTGAACAACCACCTTCATTCAAACATGAAATTATATTTATTTACATTTTTGAAGTAGAATATTCAAATATTGAGAAGAAAATTAGTTAGTTTCATTCTAAGAATAAATAGAATTCATTGAAGGTTATTTAGAGACTAGATTATTCGAAAGATGGAACAAAACTGTTTAAGGAATAAAAGTTTTTATACATTCTAGAAATCAGTTCATAATCAATTGTCCCAATAACCAGATCAACTCAAGCGGTTTTTTTTCAATTTCCTATGTCAAGGAAAATCTAGATAATTCTTAGTATAATTTGACCTTTAGAAAATCAAATGAAAGAGTCAGAAATTTTCATCATATTACATGTTAGCTGAGAGCTATTGCACTTGAAGTGAATACGATATCACGTAAAACCTGTGAATGGAACGACAGTCGCAACAAAATAACAGGACAAGCTGAACTACTCCACTGCATCCAAGCCGTGCTAACTAGAGGAAGAAGACCAGATTCAGCCCGGGGAAACATATATTTCACAAGCAGCTAGAAGCATGAAAGAACAGGAACACAACTCATGTACATATATATAATGCAAAGATGTCACTGGAAAACGACACAAAATAGCGTAATAAAAGAGGAAATGAACTAGTGACATTTAAGGTTCTTACAAGTGGGGGATATAAACTGAAGGTAAAAGTGGGTGCTTTAGGCACGAAAATGAGGAACTCAAATTTCTAAAATAAAATTCCAAAAATGAAACGTTTACTAAATGATTTCTGAGAATTTAGCATCTCCAAGATTTCAATGAAGGACATTTTTTCCCTTATGGATTTTAATGTTGAAATTACTCAAATAAACGATAAATTGGTCTAACATCTAACGAATAAATTTTGGCATAGATTCATTTTTCACAACTGATTGATCACTTGGTGGCGATCAATATCATGTATGTCGTCCTTCTTAGTGCGGATTGAATGCTATCGACCATGTTGCAATGTGGCCGCCAGTCTAGGTGACTGGACATTGCGTGTACTATATAGTGAGATTAGATGGTAGTTGGAGGTAGTCAACAGGAAACCCTGGATCCGGGTTTCGTGCTACCTGGCACTCGTCAGCAGTGATCAATCAATCGTGATTACATCTCAGTCCTACTGGAGGTCGGTCGCGGCACGGGTAGCTCAGTGGTAAAGCCTCTGACTGTGAAGCTGGGTGACACGGGATCGAAACCGCCAGAGAGCACCAGTTCCCTCAAGATTACAGGTACACTTTGCTGACAAGTGCCAAGTAGCACGAAACCCGGATCCAGGGTTTCCTGTTGACTACCTCCAACCACCATCTAATAGGTCCATTTTTATTAACTTAAAAACGTACAATTTGAGCTATTTATTGAATATAGAAAATGTTTACAGCTTTCGCGTTATACTTGACTATTACGATAGGTAAATCACCCTTAACATTTAGATACTATGAGATTTCAATTATAATAATCATTGCTCATTGTGACACTATGTGACTCTAGTCAGAATCTCATAAAAAGCAATCTTATAATCAAGAATGCAGATTTATTATGCTAACAAGTATCAAACAAATATTAAACATCATACCAATTTAGACCTAAGCAAAAATGGATAATGGCTAGCAGCAAAATCCAGTTCGACGCGTGTTTCGACCCATTTGGAATTCATCAGTTAGATGTACCTGTATCACAGGTTTGAAGTTCACTTCGAGACTCGAAACCATTGCACAAATTAGCGGCTATCAAGATTCAGTAGCTAAGTGGATAACGCGATGGTGTTCGAAGTGAACGGTACTGGTTTCGAGTCCCAGAGTGAACATCAACTCTGAAATGTAGATACATCCAGTTGACGAGTCCAAAATAGGACAAAGTGTTGCGCATCCTGGATTCTACTGTTAGGCACTATCCATCTTTGCTTAGAATACTTGTGAATTAAGGCTATATCGAGGTAATACGCACAGTTTGCACATAAACCAATGAGTGACTGATCAATTACAGTCCGATGGCGAAGGCGAGATATCCATCTATTAATAAAAGGACGAGTATACTGCGCGGCAGTCCGTTCTGTTTTAATTTACGGCAGCGAAACATGGCCATTAAGAGTAGAAGACACTCGTAAGCTACTAGTATTTGACCACAGATGCCTCAGAAATATTGCTGGTGTCTGCTGGGATCACCGGGTAAGTAATAGGGAGGTTATGTGCAGGGTATCAGGGAATGATGGTAAATAAGTCGATGAGGTTGTGAATCTTCATCGACTGAGATGGTTGGGCCACGTGTTATGTATGCCCAAACACCGATTACCACGACGTGCGATGCTAACCGGTATTCGGGATGGTTGGAGGAAAGTTATGAGCGGCCAAACCAAAACGTGGCATCAGTGCTTGAAGTCACTAACTTCTAATCTGAGCCATGTTGGTAGATGCAGACTACTTGGTTGGGGTCCACGTGACTATCGTAACCAGTGGTTGGAGACTCTTGGTGACATGGCTCAGAATCGATCACAATGGCTCAGGTGTATACCCTCTCTGAATTAACTACTATGAATCCGGTGTTCATCTTGTTGTGTTAATGAGGTATGGCAACTTGGACCGATGCATATGTGTGCCTGGTCCTACGTTGTAGCTGACTGACTGACTGACTGACTGGGATAACAATCGGAAGATTCAAGTAAACAATACCAAGTGAATAATACCAATTTAGATCAAAGCTTCAATAAGTACATAAATATACATATATAATTAAAAACGAAAAATTAAATAAACTAATTAAAATTACTAAATTATTCAGAAATTATATTTTTTAATTGTAAACATGGTAATAATATGAATTTAGTACCAGAGGGGTTTTTGTAGATATTACAATCATTTTTAATAGTTGAGATCATAAGTTAATTGAAGCTAGTCCACCATGGAAAACCTAAAAGTACTGAATGGCCGTTTTGTCCTATTGTGAGACTACTCAGCAGTGCATATTCACGACCCTGCCTTACGAAATTCAAACCCAAGACTTATCAGTCTCGTGCGCAAGCGCTTAACTATTAAACCACTGAGTTGATGAAGAGTTCTACAATAAAACGAAACGACCGTTCAGTGATTTCAGGTTTTCTATGGTGGTCTAGCTTCAATTAACTACGATGAATAGAAAGACGTACAAAAAAGAAAAAAACAAAAGCATAAAAAAATAAACAACAACAGTACTATAATAAGAGAATAATTTTGGTTAAACATAAACCCGGAAACAAAATTAACAAAAAAAAAGAAATTGTTGTCAATGTATTAGATACCAAGAAATCAATAATAATAATAATAATAAAGATGATATAGATTTATATTTAAATTCCATAGGGAAATTAAATAAGAATTTAGAAATAAACTAAATTAATCCATTTTATAATATGAAATGAAGGAGATGTAAAAATAAAAAATAAAAATAAAATGATAGAGGGTCTATACAATTTCGGGTTAGCTATAGAGTTGTAAAATTAGAATTTGAAATGTACAGAAAGTAAGCTAATTATTACTTACTTAATTACTTAAGCCTATTACTCCCTATGGAGCATAAGCCGCCGACCAACATTCTCCAACTCACTCTGTATTGTACCTTCCTTTCTAGTTATATCTAATTGTTATTCATTCTTCTCATGTCTGTCTCCTTATCTCGGCATAATGCATTCTTATTTGGTCCTACTCTTCTCCTTTGGCCTTGAGGATTCCATGTGAGGGATTGCCTTGTGACTCAGTTGAGTGCTTTCCTCAATGTGTGTTCTATCCATTTCCAACGCTTATTCCTCATTTCTTCTTCCACTGGCATCTGGTTTGTCCCCTCCCATAGCAGGTTGTTGCTGACAGTGTCTGATGAACGGATCCGAAGTAGTTTGCGTAGACAATTGTTAATAAACACTTGTATCTTCTAGGTGATGGCTTTTGTAGTTCTCCAGGTTTCTGCACCATTCAGTAGAACAGTCTTGACATTTGTATTGGAAAGTCTGCCTTTGGTGTTGGTTGACAGTTGTTTTAACTTCCAGATTTTCTTCAGTTGTAAAAATGCTGCTCTTGCTTTCCCATCCGCGCACCACATCTGCATCAAACCCACCATACTCATTAATGATGCTGCCCAGATATGTAATGGTTTTTACATCTTCCAAATCTTCTACGTCAATTTTGATTGGATTGTTGCATGCTGTGTTGTATCGGAGAATATTGCTTTTCCCTTCGTGTATATTGAGATGTACTGCTGCTGAGTCTGCTGCTACACTGGTCGTTTTCTCCTGCATTTGTTGTTGCGTGTGCAATAGAAGAGCCAGATCATCTGCGAAGTCTAGATCGTCCAGCTGCATCCTAGCTGTCCACTGTATCCCATGCTTCCCCTCAGATGTTGACGTCTTCGTGATCCATTCGATCTCCAGAAGAAAGGAAAAGGGTGAGAGTAAGCAACGTTGCCTGATACCATTCTTTGCCTTGAACGAGTCTGTCAACTGTCCAGCATGCACGACTTTGCAGTTTAATCCATCATAGGAACCTAATCATACTTCAATGCATATTTCTAAATAGTATAAAACTTTTTTTATAAGTATAAGAATTACAAAAATAAGTTATTAACCAAATGAGTTCTAGGAATCTAACATTCCTAACAGGTTTACTTTGTGAAAAATTAACATATATTGTAATGAAATGAGAAATCTGATTTGATCCTATTTACGTGTACTATGATACATTAAAGAAAATTATTGTCATTTACAAATAGAATATAATGGTTTAAGAATTATTTTAGAAAATTATAGACTATTAATTCATACTATAAATAAAAGGACTGATTATAATCAAATTTGGTTAGTGATGATACAAAAACTAACTTATCAGCTAGTTTATCGGTATTTGTATCTACGAAAATTACAAACTGAGGTCTGGAATAATAGACATTAACCTAATGTTAATTATAGCATTGGTTGTCAAAAGTAGCATCAGTCTCGTGATTTTCAAAGAATCTCGTCTTACACTCTCTGTGTTCGATCATCGTTGTCTCCGAAGGATTGGTGACATCCAGTGGCAACACCATGTTGGTAATGCAGAGGTTCGGCATCGTGTGTTCGGTCACAGAGACGATAATGCAATTGGTGTCACCATCTTGAAACACGGAATTCGGTGGCTTGGACATGTTCTACGAATGTCGTCCCAGAGAATTCCACGCCGTGCATTATTTGCCGACTCTGGGACTGGTTGGAAAAAGCGGAGAGGTGGTCAGTGTATGACATGGTGTCGTGGTATGAAGGAAAGCTGCAAAGGGCTGGCTTGTGTTGGTTCTTCATAACTCCCTAGAGACGCTATCAGATATGGCTCAGAATAGAATCCAGTGGCGATCCTGGTGTAACTTTCTTTTACTTTCTTCGTAAAGAGTGGTTGTGTCTTCCTTAACTGAAAGATTTCTTCTCGTTGTACCTTTTCGTTCCCCAATTATTACTATTACTATTATTACACTACCTTACACCAATCTGTTCGTTATTGTTCCCCTTTTCTTTCACGCTCCTTACCTTTTTTCCATTGTCTTTAAATTCTCATTGTTCACTGTGGTGCATACATATTTGGTGCCCTCTTGTACCAATATTTATGTGTTCAAATAATAATAATAATAAAAAACACCATGAGATATCACAACTCTACTAATTGAAGATATTTCAACCATCAGAACAGAGTCTAATTGGTTTAAGTATCTTTTTCTGGTTAGTGTTTTCATTTATAGCAAGGTTCTTTTCTTCGGTATGGGATTGTGAATCACATATCTAATCATTCATCTTTATCTTACCAACCGATCCGAACTTGCTTCAAAACCTACTTTAAATGGTTTTAAGTAATATCAGTTTTTTTTAGCATATTAAAGAAGTTGTCAAATTTAGGTATTATGATAAGGCACTATGAAATATAAATCCTTAAGCTAATGAATCATAATTTAAAGGTATCTAATTTAAGTAAAATATCTTACTTTAATTGATCTAATAATTGTGTAACATCATTAAATTCATGATGTACTTCAGTTAATTTATTTTCAGTAGTATTAGTTATTGTAGTAGATGGTTTTCGATTGTCTACTGATTGATACATTTTATTTTCTTTGTCATTTTCTCCTTCAATTATATCTTCATTTCTAGTCATTTCATTTTCTTTATTATCTGATTTTTCACCATCTGTTTCTTCTTTTTTCTCTTCCATTTGACCAGTATCAGCCAAATTATCAACAGCAATAGCCAAAAAGACATTGAGTAGTATATCTATTTACATGTTATTACTGAGTTAAGGAAATTATTGTCAAAATGGGTTTTGTGGAGATTTTTAGAAATTTCAAAAGTTTAAATCATGAGTCAATTGAAGCTAGACCACCATAGAAAACCTCGAAGCACCGGAAGGTCGTTTCATCTTGGTATGGGACTCCTCAGCAGTGCACATCCACAATCCCGCACCCCGCGGGATTCGAACCCAGGACCTACTGGTTCCGCGCGCAGGCACTTAACCACTAGACCACCAAGTCGGCATCCAACGGTGTTAATGTCTAACAATATATATATATTGAAATTTATATATACTAGCCTTATAACCACACCTTTGTAATAGTAATAATAATAAATAAAAACCTTATAGTTGTAAATGTTTTTAGTCTATGGTAACATAGCTGGAAAAAATGAAGACACAATTTGAAATGGTGGAGATTTGTAGCTCATGTGGAGTGAAGTGTTCACTTCTATCTGAAGTTTGTTATGATGATGTCGTTCAGAAGAACGAGGAAAAGCTGCATGACTAAATCATCCAGCTCATAGAACAAAACTCCATTAAGAAAAGACAATTGTACTGCAATAGTACAACTCACTTGTGTATATCAAAGAAGAATTAAAATTTGACTAAACTTTACAAAGAACAGATAGTGTAGTCAAGTACATGTTTGTGCACTAAAAACTGCTCCCCCTTGTAGAAAATAAGAAAAAATACTGTATTAAAATTATGAACTCTCTCTTTTATACAAATACCTATGACATAATAAACATTATAGATGACACCATTTTTCTTTCCATTATACAAAAGCTTTTAATGAACAGACAGTTAAACACTTTGTATTTAAATGAATAGAACAGAATTTATGAACTAAGAACAAGTCAATACATAGTTTCATTGCTGTTAATTAATTCACAGTCATCTCTTATTATTTATATTGAAAACTCATAATAGCTAGATGTAGAATACAAATATATTTAACATTCATTAGTGTATAAATATCAAAATAATGTGTTTTAGTAAATTTCCTTTTGAATGATATTTGAAAAGTTTACGAAACACCAACCACAAAGTGCTCTTAATAGGTATTACGATGTTCTAAGTTACTTACACCTGTTACACCCAATGAAGCATAGGCCGCTGACTGACCTTCTACAACTCACTCTGTCCTGAGCCTTCCTTTCTAGATCTATCCTATTGTTGTTCATTCTTTTCATGTTCGTCTCCATTTCTCGGCATAATGTATTCTTATTTGGTCCTACTCTTCTCCTTTGGCCTTGAGGATTCCATGTGGGGGATTGCCTTGTGACTCAGTTGAGTGCTTTCCTCAATGTGTGTTCTATCCATTTCCAACGCTTATTCCTCATTTCTTCTTCCACTGGCATCTGGTTTGTCCCCTCCCATAGCAGGTTGTTGCTGACAGTGTCTGATGAACGGATCCGAAGTATTTTGCGTAGACAACTGTTAATAAACACTTGTATCTTCTAGGTGATGGCTTTTGTAGTTCTCCAGGTTTCTGCACCATTCAGTAGAACAGTCTTGACATTTGTATTGAAAACTCTGATGTTTTCCATAAGGTGATAATAATCTCTTAAACTTAATATCGTAACATAAACTAAAATACAATATCTATTAAAGGTTTACTTTAATTAAATACATATTAGGCATAGAAATCAATAATGAATATTATGTAACACCTAATAGTGAATTATTACAATCATTTCAAACTTTTTAAGCAAAGATAGTTAATGGTTAGCAGTGGAATCCAAGACGAGCGTTTCGTCCTAACTGGGACTCGTCAACTGAATGTACCTGTATCTCAGAATTGGTATTCACTCTGGGACTCGAACTCAGTGCCATTCGGCTCAAACGCCATCACGTTACCCACTTCGCTACTGAGTTCTGATAACCGCTTGCTTGTGCAATGGGGTGAATTTAAATTCAATTGGTATTGTTTTACTTGTATCTTCCTATTGTTATTTAAGACTTCAATCGATCAGTCACATATGCCAACATCAGACTGATCAATTGTAGTCCTAAATATTAATGGGAGGATACAAGTAAAGAAAAAATCAAGTGAATCATTTCAAAGTTATGAATGTAAAAGATTTTACAGATAAAGGATACAATTTCCACATATAAAAAGTATAACATAATATAAACAGACCATAATACCAACACGACTATTTGAATATGAACGAATTCCATTGTACATAGCTTCATTCCAATCTTCACTAGTTAAAATCTAAGTTCAAAAAAAAACAAACAATAGAATCTAAGGAACCATAAAAAAAATTAATCAATTTTAGTAACTAACACGTATGAAGAGAAAATTTCAAAGAATTTGACAGAAGAAAAAACAAACAAAACAGTAACATTATTCAAGAATGTTGAACAAACTGTTTAGTGAATCGCGTTATCTTCAATTGAAGGTAAATACTAAATAATTAAGATGTAAATGAATTGAATTGATTTATTATATAGAATAAAATAGTTTGAAGAAAGATATTAATTGTTCTTATTTAATTAACATAAGATCAACTAGGATTGAAATTTTATATTGACAACTGAGATTAGCTTTTATTATATTTCGGTACCTTAATTCATGGGTTCATTAGTGTAGTTAAGAATGATTAATGTTAAAATTCGTTAATTTAACATGAGGAACTCGAACCCAGGAAAATGGGTCTCGCGCTAACGCTTAACATCTAGACCATTAAGTTGTCATTAGTTAATGTTCGACAATAATAAGAATTGATTTATTTATTAAAACGTTTCAGCATTTCTTAAAATGATATTTACAGACAAAGAAAAATCCATTTCAGAATTAATAAAAGCTGTTGAGTGGGCGTTACTGAGGAGTCCCACAATAAGACAAACCGGCCGTCCAGTGCTTGCAGGTTTTCCATTGAGGTCTAGTTTCAATTGACTCATGATCTCAACTATTGAAATCACTACAATATTCACTAAACCCCTTCTGATATTAATCAACATATGCTCACTTGTGACTGGCTTCAAAAGGTATATCCTGGAGTTCTAGTGGGAAGCAGTGACCAGTGGAATTCAATCAGGTCTGTTGTGAGATATTAACTCACTGAAGACAACGCTGAATGTGTAGCTCAATGTCACGGATTAGTTGAAGTTAGAGATTAACACCATTGGATCCCGGCAGGTTCAGTGGTCTAGAAGTTGAGTATTCGCTCGCCAGACTGATAGATCCTGGTTTCGAATCTCGCGGGGAGAGATCGTGAATGTGCACTGCTGAGGAGCCCCACCATAGGACAAAACAGCCGTCCAGTGCTTCCAGGTTTTCCATGGTGGTCTAGCTTCAACTGACTCATGATCTTAACCATTAAAATTACTACAATCTCCATAAAACCCCTTCCGATATTCAAATATTATTTATCGATAATGATAGATACATCTTTTTAAAAAGAAAAGATACTCACTTGAAAAACTGTTATAAGTGATTGATAAAAACTATCAAAATTTGATCTTGGCTTTTCTTCTCTTGGAAAATTAAATCTTCCACCAAATAATTGCATACCAAGTAAAGCAAATATGACAATGAATAAAAATAATAGAACTAATAAACTAACAATTGATTTTAAACTAGCTAATAATGAACCAACTAGATTACGTAAGCTACTCCAATATCTGTAAATGTAAAGTAAAAAAAAGAGAAAAAACAAACAAACAGATAAATATCGGATGGGTTTTGTGGAGATTGTAGTAATTTCAATGGCTAAGATCATGAGTCAGTATATCGGTATATCCTGGAGTTCTAGTTAGAAGTAGTGACCAGTAAATTTCAACCAGATCTGTTGTGAGGTAGTAATTCACTGAAGACAATGGTGAATGTGTTGCTCAATTTCGTGGATTAGTTGAAGTTAGACATTAACATCGTTAGATACCGGTCGGCTCAGTGGTCTAGTGGATAAGTGCTCGCGCGCGAAACCTATAGGTCCTGGGTTCAAATCTCGCAAGGGGTGAGGTCGTGGGTGCGCACTGCTGAGGAGTCCCACAATTGGACGAAACGGCCATCCAGTGTTTCCAGGTTTCCCATGGTGGTCTAGCTTCAAATGACTCATGATCTTAACCATTGAAACAGATAAATGTTGATTTGTGATGAGATATAAAGATATTGTATAAATTTATGTGGAAACCACATTCATAGAATTATGTATACTAGCTGTAATAATTAAGTAGTTAAATAGAATAAAATTAAATACAGCAACAACAAAAACAACTAAAGTGTAAAAGGGTACTTGATCAGAATTCACTTACATATCAAAGTAATATATAAATTGATAGTTTCAAAGGTTTTTCACGCATTTCATTCAAACAACTAAGGTATATATATATATATATATATATATATATATATATATATATATATATATATATATATATATATATATATATAAGTGTATTTCGAATAGTGTAACTTTCATAACTAAATGGTGACTTCAACTTAATTATAATTTATTCAAGATGAAGGAAGATTATAGTCATTAAAAGTAAATCTATGAAATTTGTCACTTTCCTTAAACCAGTGATCCTTAAGGCTACACACTCATGTTTTTCAAAACAAATAATTACTTTATAAATTGGATAAGTTATAAAGGGAACTAGATAATCTACCAGTTTTTAGGAAATATATTCATCTGTGCGAGAGACTGATAGGTCCTGATTTCGAATCCCGCGAAGCGGAGTCGTGGATGCGCACTGTTGAGGAGTACCACAATAGGACGAAACAGTCATCCAATGCTTGTAGGTCTTCCATGGTGACCTAGTTTCAATTAATTCATGATCTCAACTATTGAAATTACTACAATCTCCACAAAACCCCTTCTGGTATAATGTTTTTAATGAAATCATTCATATTACAAGGTACGTAGTAGTTAAATATTCCATGATTTTGTATAAGACGTATGCACAAATCTCATCAATACTACATGTTGTTTATTTAAGAGTCAAATTTTCATTTAAATGAGGTATAAAAAGCTTCACGAATTGAGGAAGGTATTCACTAGTTACTGATTTCTACTTAGTCATTAAATCCAATATGATTAGTGTGAAAATATAAAAAAAATTCTGGCTTCAAATATGTACATATAAATGTAAATCACCAAACAGGAATAAGCATTAGTTCAGTACTCTCTATGTTAGACCTGGTGAAACCAAACGAAATAATATGTTGTTTCAAGACCAAGCAGATCAAACTCATTCGAAAGCTAGCATTATGGTTAAGAAATTGAATTTTGCCGGACCAAGTAGATTGCACTAAATGTTCTGTCCGAAACAGTACGGCAACTTATAACTATCCATAAATTATGTACATTATCGATCAAATTTTGTTTTGTTTTTTCTCTATAGATAGTTAATAATTGAAGAGGAGTGAAGAAAACAATATAGGAGGTTGCACAGTAAATTGAAAAACAACTTTTCTTTGGATAGATAGTGAACTATTTTTGTAACATAAGCTTTTCCAGCTGTATTAAGATTATAAAAATGCAGTAGTGAAAAGGCTGACATTAAAACGCAATTAGTTCAACTTCATGTCAAGTAATTTTAAAATCAGTTATCAATCAATTGATGTCAAAATTTGAACATAACAGTAAGAACAAGTATAGCGTTGTTGAAGTGATCCAGAAAATTGCTTGCAAAAGACAAGGAAACATCAGGAAACACTAAGAAGAGTTTTATCTAATCAGCGTTCACTTGAAGTTCTAGCCAGAAATATCAAGGAAGCGAAACGTCACATGCGGAGGCTCTGATTGACTGATTGCTGCACTGCTACTATGTTTAATAGCATTCCAGAATGTTCGAGCAACCCAAGGACATTTAAAGTATTATAAAAACCCTGTATTTTCTGTATTTAAATGAACCTTGGAGTAAAGTACTTCTCGCATACTTTGCGTCTTCTCTCTCGTTGTTGAGGTCGCTGTATAGTTCTAGCTTGGGGGTTACAGAATAGCTTAGGAAACGAATATAGCGTTCAATTTGCAAGACTTATCAAGCGTAAAGAAGCGAATATATTTCGTAGATTATCATCAGCTGCTTATAGCTTAAAAACGATAGTAATAATTAGTTATCAAGCAGTAGCACTGTGCTATTGCTCATCATTTGCTTGATAGTGGATATAATGTTAGGATTTTAAAACCCTCGAAAATAAACGGTACCCGGACAATTTTGAAATTACTACGCTATGTCAAGGCCATTATGATGAAAAAGTTGAAATCAAACTAACGTATTCACAAAGATGAGATTGTAAATCACTCATTACCCTGAAAACTTATATTCTTCTATAATTTACTGACGTGATATCTTATTTCACATTCATAACATGAAATCCTATTCCCATTTTTGAGTCTTCTTGAGCTTCACTTCGCATACTGTGTGGTTACATTGAATTCTACGGTTATTATGCGAATATTCTTTTTTTTTTAAAAGCGAATTTCAAGAATATTTTCTTCTAGAATTTTCACGATTTGGTAGCATAAAAATGTTTATTCATCTTACCACTTTATAATTCTTTCATACTTGTTGTCGCTATTTGAACGTATCAACGGGAAAAACTGTGTTTCATGTCAGAATCCATTAACAAATGTTAATAAATGTAATTAGAAGTTCCTCGTAAAGGCACATTGCTAAATAGTCTTTTATTAGAATGAGTACCAGCAGGTTTATAATTACAGTCTAATAATGGTCGGTTCATGATCATTAAATTAAACAGAAAATACATGATTTGTTTGCATTGAGATCGAAATCTATGAAATATTAATTAAGCATATCCTTTATAGAATAGAATAATTTTTTTCTGGTTAGAGTTTTTTTAGCGAGTTAGTTTTCTACGGGATGGGGTCGCTAACCCCATGCCCAACCCTCCTCCTTTATCCGGGCTTGGGACCGACAGTAGCCCCCGGAGGGACTCCAGGCGGAGTAGAAACCATTTATGATAATAATTAAATTAATCATCAAATTAATCCATATTTAAAAAAGAAAATATGCTTACTACATAATATGAATCTTACCTGGTCACTTTAAATACACGTAATAAACGAGCACAACGTAATACAGATACTCCTAATGGTGGCATCACTTTAGTTTGTATTAATACAACTTCAATAATACTACAGATAACCACAAAAAAATCGAATCGATTAAACATAAAATCAAAATAACATCGTATTCCTAAACTGTACATTTTAATTAACATTTCAATAGAAAAGAGGACAACAAATACAATATTGGCCATATCTAAAAACAAAACAAAAAGAGAGGGGGGAGAGAGAGGAGAAAGGGAAGATGGAGTAGGGGATGGGGAAGAGAAAAACAACAAAAATATGTATATTTGTATATTCAACATTATAAACTATTCTTTATTGAATTGTACCGATAACAACAAAGCCAAATAAATACATCGTTATGAATAGAGGAGAAATAAAACAAAAAAGAAAAAAAAAACAACCATAACTAAAATTTCTGTTGTCATTTGACATGGGAAAAAGAAGTTTTATTGCTAACTAATTTTATTGATCCATGTAATGTTTGTTTTTTTTAATTTATAAAAGTACCCTATTATAAAATTGGCATGATGTATAACAAGATATTTCATAATGTATCACGATATTATCTATACTAATAAACATTAATAATAACATAGTCTCAAAATTGGTTAATATCACTTCATTTGACTTCAATGTATAATATCTCGTTAACTTAGTATTTCAGAGGGTCAATTCTCTTAGTAATTCACTTGGAAATATTCAAAAGCTAGAATATCAGTTGATGGAATAGTGTATTATTAATCATTAACAATGAAGTCCACAAGTACGTAAGAGACCAAGGACATTGGGAAGCGACTAACTACGTAAAACATTGAAATATATATATACGTATTTTATGAGTGTTATTCAATTGTGGATGGGTCATTGATTGTCAGTGTTTATAACCAATGGGAGTATAGATAAAGTTGAGGTAAATACATACGTCCAATCATGTGTTAAATCTGACCATTTACCCAGAACACCACTCATGACATATTTGTAATAAAGATGTTAAGTAATACAGGACTTTATGCTTTTTAGATATTTCCTGGGTCTAAATCCAAATGTGAGAACTATTTTGTCTAACTGACTTCAGTAGATAATCGGTCTCAGGAATTAACATACACACTTTTCACTAATTAAATTCACAATAGATTTCCAAGGTTTTCAGACCTTTTCTAGTACTCTATTACTTTGTGTTTTGTTTCGGTAAATCATGTAATCGTTTTAATGTAAACGGCCATCATTGGTGTGGTTTGTCTTTACAATTTTGAAATTCAGTTGCTTAAACAAACAGTTCTATTATTTTTTATTTTTATTTGAATACATAGATATTGATACAAGGGGGCACCAAATACATATGCATCACACAAATCTCATTTGATATGTGTGAGGGGTGTGATACTACCCGGGTGCCCAAACTGAAGCTACTGGAATGACCAAACCGTTATACTAAACTTCGTGTTAACCATGATTTTAGGATACCAAACTTGTCCAAAATTAACGATAAGAGTAATCACTTGTATATGTCAACCTGGTTTCTATTAATCTTTTGAGATGTTTTTTTTTTAAAGTTTAGTATGATTAATATTGTATTTGTCATAGATGGATCCCTCAGCCACTGTTCGAAGTAAATTGTCTTCATAATTACTGACGTTTAAGACCGCTTCATAAAACGTCTCACAGGTATATTAGGGGGTTGGTTGATTGGTGTTTCGTATGTGGCTACATATAAGTCAAAAGTGATAGACCAACTCCATTTGGGCTTATTTGACATAATCTCCTGGATATAGAGATGTCCCTCATTTCAATAATGATGTAGACTGTAAATAACAAGGAAATGGTCAGTAGTTCAAGGAAATATCCTTATATCATAAAAGCGAATGGATCTCACGATGTTATTTTTTAATAAAGTGGGACAGCTATATCATTGTGCATTGTCTTGAATACTCCAATTTTGAAAAGAAATTCAAAATCACTCATTGACTATATCTTTATTAGCTTTAAGTACTCTTTAAGTAATGTCAGTCATCGATTCCATCTAATCGTCCGTTATTCACATAAATTAACCGTAAGCAGAAACTTTTGATTTAAAGTATTATTACAACAAAATAGCAATCATCGATTAACAATTTTATGTATATATGTCAAAAATTTACCTTGAAAATCGTCAAGCCACGGCGGTTGTCCATAATGCTCTGAAGTGAGAACACCAGTATTTAAAAAAACAAGGACTATAACTATCCAGTAAAATGTCTGAGATTTAACAAGCCGACGACAAGAACGTCGGCAACGACGATTCCAACGCCGCGATCGCCTTCTAAAAGGAAAATTGATTTTCTTTATAAGTATAGGAGTGGTAGCATATAACATAGTTATACTAAGTTTTCCTTGATATAAAGCAAATAATATTCTCACTAATAAGGACTAGACAAGCATGACATTGATCACCACCCAGTGATCAATCAATTGTGATTACATCTCAGTCTTACAGGAGGTTAGTCGTGACTCGGATAGCTCAGTGGTAACGTCTCTGACTGTGAAGCTGGGTGACACGAGATCGAATCCGCCAGGGAGCACCAGTTGCATCAAGATTACAGATACACCTTGCTGACGAGTGCGAAGTAGCACGAAACCCGGATCCAGGGTTTCCTGTTGACTACCTCCAACCACCATCTAATATTCTCACAATTTACATCACACATTTATCTTAGTTAGACAACCACTAAGACCCAACGTGTCCTCTCATAAATGATAGACAAATAATAAAGATTGTTAAAGCGAAAAGCTTTTTACATAGTTTATCCAAGCTATTTAGTTATATACAAACTTAAGAAATCTATGTGTCATTGATGGACGTTAAATTTAAAAGAAAACAACCGTACAAACAAAAGGACTGGGATTCTGAACACAGAAAATTGTATCACGTTCTATCACAGGAGAAAATCAATTATTATGGAGTGTGAAAATCAACAAGAACAATGTGAATATACTAACAGTTGAATTCGTCAGTTGGTCTAAGCTAGACAGTCATTGAAAAGCTAGAAGCACTGAACAATCACTTCGTCCTATTACGGGACTCCTCAGAAGTGCGCATCCGCGATCCCAGGACCTTCGGTCTTGCACATGAACAATTAACCACTAGACCACCGAACTAGCCAGCATCCAACGGTGTTAATGTCTAACTTCATCCGATCCATGATCTTGCAGAACCTAAGCCATGTGTTCGAATCACATGTGAGGGATCGTGAGTATGTACAGCTGAGGAGTTCCATACTAGGACAAAATGGCTTTCCAGTGCTTCTGGGTTTTTAGTGGTGGTATAGCTTAGATCAACTGATCAATACAACTGTTTAAAATGCTACAATCTCCATAAATCGCCAAAACTGATAAATATACTAAACTATCGAAATATACGACCACAAATTATCAAACTACAAGTTGACAAGTTTCTATTACTTATTCTAAAGTTCTCTAATTTATTCTTTCACATAAAAACATCTTCCTAATTGATTATGAATAAATATGGCGAGACTATAATTTATGAATGAACCAATCAAATTTAAGATGACAAGTCTGGGATTTTAGCGAGAAATTCATTTACTCAATTGTCTTAAATAGCGTCCTGGTATTTTAGTTAATATGCAGTTTGTGATGAAAAAACCATAAATCTAATTCTTATCCTCAACTATCAACTGTAAATCATAATTCTTACTTTTCATACTGTTTTATGATTATCATTTAACCCTAATAAATAAGTGGACATTCTCAAAGTCAGATGGTGGTTGGAGGTAGTCAACAGGAAACCCTGGATCCGGGTTTCGTGCTACTTCGCACTCGTCAGCGAGGTGTACCTGTGATCTTGATGCAACTGGTGCTCCCTGGCGGATTCGATCTCGTGTCACCCAGCTTCACAGTCAGAGACGTTACCACTGAGCTATCCGAGTCATGACTAACCTCCTGTAAGACTGAGATGTAATCACAATTGATTGATCACCACCCAGTGATCGAATCCGCCATGGAGCACCAGTTCCTTCAAGATTACAGGTGTACCTTGCTGACGAGTGCCAAATAGCACAAAACTCGAGTCCAGGGTTTCCTGTTGACTACCTCCAACCACCATCTAATCTCAATATACAATGCACGCAGTGTCGCGTCACCTAGACTGGTGGCCACATTGCAACATGGTCGATAGCATTTGATCTGCACTAAATAAGGACTTGACACGCATGACATTGATCATCACCCAGTGATCAATCAATTGTGATTCTCAAAGTCACTTTAGTATCTCTCAAAGGTTGTACATAAATTATAGTTTCATATAAAACTTATCCCTAAAAATTGTATTCTAATATATTGGCAATTCAAAGAGAATTTCTTATTTTGAAATATCAGGTTATTGTTATTAGTAAGTTAAATTTGTTTGTACAATTTACAACTGCATCTCTGTTCTAATGTGGTGTGGCAACTCGAACTGATGTACGTACGTACGTACGTACGAAGTTCTACGTTGTTACTGACGGACTGACTGACTGAATACATTAGATATGATAGTTTGTCAATTAATGCTATTACATTAAGATATAAGATAAGTGAAGTAATTTATATTAACTGTAAATTATGTATCCATCTAATAGGAATAATTTACATGAAAGTTATATTATGTAATACAGAATAGATAAAATGTATGTCTATTTAGCAGAATTCTGTATAAATTCTTTAGAAGCAAGGAAAGTTGCTAACATTGTTTTAACCAATCAGATCTTGTTGTAAAGCTCTCAAAAATAATCTATAAAAAGACTACTTATTTTCTTTATTTATTTTGGATTGGACAATTATTATATTTATTAGAAATTATAAGCATTGTTTTTTAATGTTTCTAGAATAATCAAGACAATTAATATGAATATTTTTGATTTCAATATATTATGAAAGCCTTCAAAGAACTATATTCTTCAGTATAGGGTTGTGGAGAATAATACATTTTAGATAAAAATCAAAAACTGATAGATGTTGGAGCAACATTGAAAACCTGGAAGCACTGGATGACCGTTTCGTTCTACTGTTGAGGAGCCATACAACAGGAGGAAACGGCTGTTTAGTACTTCCAGGTTTGTAACAGTAATCTAACATCAATCCATTCATGCTCTCAATCGAAAACTCGATAATCTCCACAACCCTATACTGATAATTACTATGTGCTCACTAGTAACTAGCTTCGTGAAGGAATTCTCGGAGTTCTAGTGATAAGCCGTGACCAGTGAAGCTAATCCGTATTGGATAGAGACAGATATTTACCTCAGTACAATGGAAGATGGTCGCGCAATTTCGTGGATTGATTGAGGTTAGACATTAACAACGTCGGATGTCGGCCAGCTCAGTGGTCTAGAGGTTAAACATTCGCGCGCACGACTGATAGGTCCCGCGTTCGAATTTCGCGAGGCGTGGGCCGTGGATGAGCACTGCTGAGGAATCCCACAATAGGATGAAACGGCTGTCCATTGCATTCAGGTCTTCAGTGGTGATCTAACATCAATCATCCCATGATCTCAATCAAAATGATATTTTTATATTTCCAGTTTCCTGTTCTTTTTATTCAGCTTTGTGAAGTAGGTTCTTGGTTACTGGGAGGTTTATAAAAAGTTATTTTCCAAAGTATCTCAAGCGTGAATCTTGTGTTTTTTTTAATGATCACACAGAAAGTGACACTAATGTCTATCAAAACTGTTGAATTTACTGATACTTAAAAAGTGGTATAAAAACCGGTTGATATTAATAGATACCAAACACAATTGTAATATTAATTCTAATTACAACATATGGTATTGAATTTAAATAACTCACCCTTTCAATGGAATACAGAAAAAATACTGATGTTGTTGTGATGATGATTGACTACGATGTCCACCACCGCCATCATCCAGTCCATGTTCAGATGGATCTTCTTCTTCCTCTTCAAAGTCATCAGTAGCTGAAGATGAGGTGGTCCGACATGCAACACACCAATGAAATTCTGTAAAAATAAATTTTTAAAAAATTAAAGGATATAAAACAATAATGATGTAATCAGTTGGCGTTCAAGAGTAATTTCCCTATTACAGCATCGGCATAGAAGTAATTAAAATTCACTAAATGACCGATTTCAATTTATAAGAAGACTATTCAGATATGAACAAATTAAATTAATTTAAGCATTAAGCTTAAAAACACAAATTATTGTTAATATACAATACACCACTCAGTGAAATAACCGGTTGTTATTCACTCAATCGAATCAGCGAAACTAGCTAGATTGTTCAAAACGATCCAGACAGATGTATGCTGTTTAGTTCCTAGACGGTTTAGCTAAATAAGGGTGTACTCGGAATAATTCATTACATAAATCCAGACCATTCCAACAACTTTAGTACTTTCAATATATGACAATGATTGGAGCAAATAATCAGATAATTGATGTGTTTTTTTTCAGTTATAGTCAAGGTACTGGTTTGTGAAACGAAAATAAAAAGAATAACCCTCTAAAGAATAGGAGTTACTTTTTAGAGATACGTTTAACTCCTCATGGAGCCCCTCCGAAGGCTACTGCCGGTCTCAAGCCCGGATAAAGGAGGAGGGTTGAGCATGTTTATTGATACTTAAAATAATGAGACAGTTAAGATAACGTAGTTTTTTTCAGAATTGTTAGCTAATCATTTAACCATTAAATAGTTCAGATGAATGACTAAGAAGTGTTTGCAGCGTTCATTAATCGTAACCTAGCTTTATTTAAAGCAATGTATACGAACCAAGGTGAAAGTTCAGCAAGTGAATTTTTTTCTGAACTCGATCCCAATACTTGACAAGCCAATGGAAGTAAGAGTAAAGTGATAGATATATTATGTGAACTAGTCTTCCATTCATGTCATACGAAGAAATCTAAGAGATTAATAAAGGTGTACAGAAGAATTTGTAAATATCTGCAGTTAAACAACGATCCCTTTTACCATAGGTCATGGAATAGCAACATTTCTTGATAAACACAGTATTTTACTCCTTCCTATGTATGTAGTTGTCGAATTGGTTATTAACATACATATGTAAACCGATATAAATCAAAATGTTTAACGGTAAAAAATAACATTAATACCCTATAGAGGATGCGATTTCTTATAAAGATACATTAACTAGAACTGATAGTAATTTTAATCATGTATATGTTGACATAATTGAAGCAACTATCCTAATTATCAAACATTTGATTGAGACTAGTCATAAGGTTGACATCAAGGCCAGCATTTGTAGTTTTGTACAAAATTCTTCACGGATATATACTAAGGCTTATTGAAGCCTTGGCTGTACGGAAACTGAAACCCCCTTTATGCGTTCAAAAACAATTTGTGCTTACACTTAACCCACCCTGGTAATACTGATTTATTATCCAGAGTGGTTATCACATTGTTTTTGTGTACTTTAATATTTTTTTGTTATGTCTTACGTTTAACCTATCTAGTTGACCTTTTAATTTTCATATAAAACCAGGTCTGTTGTGAGATAGGAACTCACTGAAGACAATGGTGTATGGTGGCGCAACTTCGTGGATTGGTTGAAGTTAGACATTAACACCGTTGGATGCCGACTTGGTGGTCTAGTGGTTAAGTGCCTGCGCGCGGAACCAGTAGGTCATGGGTTCGAATCCCGCGGGGTGCGGGATCGTGGATGTGCACTACTGAGGAGTCCCATACTAAGACGAAACGACCTTCCGGTGCTTCGAGGTTTTCCATGGTGGTCTAGCTTCAATTGACTCATGATTTCATCCAGTGAAATATAAAAATGTCTTAACAAGTATAGATGTGTGATCAAACTGTTCGAAATGTATTGCGCAAATATATTATATAATTCTGTTAAACTTCTCATTGCATAATTGAAATATATCAAAGGGACTAATTGCTTTAAACTTTACTATCACTGAATTACGTAATCTGTGGTGGAAAACACAATTGAAGTACCTCTCCAATAAGATAATTAGGATACGTAACAAATTAAGTACAATAAAATGGAAATTTAATGTTTGGATTTACGAATAAGGAACAACTGAAGACAAACAACTCAGAAAAGTAGAAAACTGATGGGAACACCGGTCTGCCAAGCGTAGTTCTGAAATCATAGAATATGCTTGCGATTTTGACCCAATCGTCCTTTACTTTTGATCCTAGATTTTCTATACATTCACTATTGAGTTTTTTTTTCAAAGAAACAACATTTTTTTGTACCGATGTGTTTCAATCACAACCTAGACAGCTGTTGGGATATTCAGGAAAATATCCCAAAAATTATTCTGTTAAGTCTAACGCTATCCTTGGACTTGAAATGGTGTTGTTTTCTTATTGGTCAATATTTACTTCACGTGTCATTTTCTTACTGGTCAGTATTGTACAATGTTATTTTCTATTTTATGATACGATGTGGTCTGCTTGATTGTTATATAAACAGAGTGTGCTTGAAATATAACGATTCATATCTCCGAGGCTGAGACCTGCGTTCTGGACTCAACTGGCTGGGCTAAACAGGGAAGTGGGACCAATCAGAACCCTACGCCGTTCTTACGTGTTTGCGCGTCTTTGGTCCGATCGATAATTCGCTGTCCTCTAATCTGCTGTCACATTTATAGCAACAGCAGACAACTGACATTATTTCTCAAAAACTAAACATATATATTGGACGCTATTTACAAAGATGTTTGTAAGTAGTATGTAGAGGAACCTTGTGTGAAAGTTACAACGATTGTCGGACAGATTGCATCTGTGTTTACATTCTCCAATCAGAATCAATCAATATTTGGAATAAATGTATCCAAAATCACTCTTGTACTTCACTTATTCTATTATGCAGTAATGCGATTTAAGTCAAAAGGTAAATACAAAGTAAAGTAGACTATATACTACATCAACATCATCATTCAATGATTATGACGTTAGACCAACTGCGGGCACTGAGATAATTTTAACAATACACAGTGATCATCTAGTTTGAAAAACACATATACTTTCTTCTTATCTCTATAAAAATCATGAACACTAGTTACACTTTAGACTAAATTACTTTTTTCTTTTTCATCTTCTTTATTTGTAGTTTCTTCATCATCACTAATATCTTCAGCTGCACTAATCCAATCTAAATAACCTTGTACATCTTCTTCGAATTGCATCTGTTCTCTAGCTTTTTGATATTTACCACGTTTTTTAGCTTTTTCACGCTCTTTTGAAAATTCCCTAATTCAATGAAAAGGGAGAAAAGATAAAATAGATAAATACAAAATCAATATAAACTTTATATATGACAGTTATATTCGTCAAGTTTATATAAATATATATAAGTGCTCGCGCGCGAAGCCAGTAGGTCCTGGGTTCGAATCCCGCAGGGGGCGAGTTCGTGGATGCGCACTGCTGAGGAGTCCCATACTAGGACGAAACGGCTGTCCAGTGCTTCCAGGTTTTCAATGGTGGTCTAGCTTCAACTGACTCATGATTTCAACCTGTGAAATTTACTAAAATCTCCACAAAACTCATTCTGAAAATATTTCAATAGTTGAAATCATGAGTCAATTGAAGCTAGACCATCATGAAAAAACTCGAAGCACTGGATGGCCGTTTCGTCCTAGTATGGGACTCCTCAGCAGTGCGCATCCATGATCCCGCTCTACGCGAGATTCGAACCCAGGACTTATCCGTCTCGCGAGTTCTATACTAGGACGAAACAGCTGTCCAGTGCTTCCGGGTTTTCTTTAGTCGTCTAGCTTCAATTGACTCATGATTTCAACCAGTGAAATTTCTAAAAATCACCACAAAACCCCTTCTTATATAAATATCTCCATATTCAAATACTTTGTTTCATTAAATGAAATTAATATTGAAACTTTCAATGAAATATATTTCTATGACGTTTACAGTGGTTCTCTTGTACATGATAGTCAGTATCCTAATGAGTTAAAACAAACAATTAGATAGAAGTACATTAGGATATTTGACTATCAAGTTGATTTTCTTAACATAAACAAATCTGTGCATTATAAAACTTCCTGAAATCCATTTTTAAATATATTGACAACTGTTTCATCGAAAGTAAAAGTTTATAAAAGAACGTGTAAGACATCAGATATATGGAGATTACAGGTTTATTGAAAAAGTAAATCATGGAGGTTGACAATTGTAGCTACCAAGAAACAGCCTTGGTTACAGACATTGGAAAATGTGTGTTTATAAATATTCTTGACAATCTAGGACTGGACTGTCATGAAATCCCAAAGTAATCATGAAAACTACTAGTTGGTGATAAAGAATACAGATTGTTTATCTATATAATTAATGTTCGCTTGTATTTCAGAGGTCTTCGAAATTTCAGGTTATTTCCATCTATCCTAGTGGTATGAGAAACGCTATGTATGTTTTCTGCACACTGCTGAGGAGTCCTACAATAGGACGAAATGGCCATCCAGTGCTTCCGGGTTTTCAATGATAGTCTAACACCAATCGGTTCATGATCTCAACCTAAAACTATACTTGACTTTGATACAATTTATTATGCCATATGACATTTCATGGATGTTATAGTTCGAAGTAGCATTGAAAACGCAATTGAAGTAATAATGTTAATGCAGTTCAACCTTTTTAGAACGAAGATACTTTAATTTTCATTAAAGAACTATACTGATCCATATCAATCACCTGACAAATATCCAAAGCGTACTTTTAAGTTTGTACCAGATCCATACACACGTTTTAGATAGTAAACAAATAAACTTGCGATACTTTTAGGAATTAATGGATAGCGGCTAGCAGTGAAATCCAGAACGAGAGTTTCGCTTTGTTTGGAAATTTTCGGCTGGGAGTTGCCGTAACCTATAGTTGATATTCATTCCGGAATCCGAACCCAGTACTACTTGCCATCAATCTCTACATAAAACTCCTTGTGGTTTAGAGACAATATCGAGAAGCAAAATACAAATATACCAAAAAGAGACTGATCAATTCCGGCCATAGACATTAGTGGGAAGATTCAAATAACTAATACATATGAATTAAATTTTCATTATTCTCATGAATTGATAAGACCGGTCGATGAAAACCGTTATGTGAACTTATCTGACCTCAGCATATCTAAAATTGTAACTTTATTGTTTATATTGAATACAATAATACATGAGCAACAGTCACAATTTATCAATGTACATTTCCTATGTATGAGTGGTTGTCCATATCTGTTTATCAGTATTATCCCTGTCTATATGAACGATTTTTGTTTGTTTTGTCATATAATGAAGTAAATGATTTGGCTCAAGCCATTTCTATATGCATGGATAGTTATTGGATCTTATGACTGTATGAAATATGATTTTTCAGGTACATTTCTTATTTGACTTTTGAATAACACAGTTGCACAATGAAAATAGCTGAAGCATTATAAACTAAATGAAATGTGAGGTTTAACTTTCGTCTACATCAAATGGAATCAGAATAAAGGCTACAAGATCCGAGTTTCTTACATCAGTAAGCTACATTTCTACCATTGATTCTGTTCTAAGATATTTATCTTTCAGAACGAATTTAATACTAAACACAAAAACTTGAATAACTAAGTAATTTTATTATTATTTTCCTGGAGGAGAGAAGAAAATTGTATATACAAGAAAGCTTTCCACATTTTCAGAGTATACCTCAAAGATCCATCTTTTTCTCTTTGTTCTCCTACTAACCATATCAAACATTTTATCCTGCTTGGTTTGAAATAAAAGATTTCGTGAAATGTTTGGATAATAGTTCCTTTTTAAATCAACTTACTTTCAACTATTTTAAATGACGAGCTGCTAACTCTAGGATTAGACACTAAAAGACACTAAATACCCTGGTAGTGTTACTTGACTGATGATCTGTCGATCATTCTGTTATAAAACATTCTCGGAGTTCTAGTAAGAAGCCGTGACCAATGGAGCTAATCGTTGTCGGGTAGAGACATGGATCTTCCTCAGTACAACGGAAGTTGGTCGCGCAGTTTCATGGATTGGTTGATGTTAGAAACTATCACCATTGGATGCCGGCTCAGTGGTCCAGTTGGTTAAGCGTTCCCGCGCGAGACCGAAGACCCTGGGTTCGAATCCCGCGGGCGGGGTCGTGAATGTGCACTGCTGAGGAGTCCCACAATAGGACGAAACGGTCGTCCAGTGCTTCCAGGTTTTCAATTGTGGTTGTCTAACATCAATCGGTTCATGATCTCAATCAAAAAATTAAATTAAATGTTGGTTATCTTGATATAAGCTTTTATTCTGATATATAAAATATTAAGTGGTTAATGACAAAGGAGATTTTCCTCTAAACTTATGATATAAAGAAACTATATGCTGCCAATATCAGCAACCTCGACCTTGTGTTTTAATAATTCATGTATGCTATGTATTCCCCTATGTTGTTCTTCAAGTTTGAAAAAACTCGCTTTTACACAATACAAGGAAGGCTATTATCAAGCTGAAAGGTAAATCTACTTCACTCGGTGGTGAGCAGGGTTGTGGAAATACAAATCTTGTACATAACTGACAAGTCACCCGCCTCATTTACCATTTCCCTTTTACATCTCACGACAGAACAATCCTGTTATATCCCGATGAGAATAATGAATGATAACTGCTGGAATATATTTCTGGACTAGTACTATACATATATTTCTATTGTATAATTGTTAAGTAATTAAACAATTCATATTTGTGTTCCTCTTATCATAAGCTTTATTTTGACCTATAGACTATTATTATACGACTTACCATTCTTGAGCTATGCCCTGTCTATTAATCACTACCTCCCACATTCACAGCCACTTTTAGCTAAAGCTAGTAAAAATGTTGTTTCTTATTTTTTGGTACCGTGTGGTCTGGTTGGTTGGTATATAAACCCAGTATGTTTGAAATAAATGATTCATAGCACAGAGGCTGAGATTGGCGTTCTGGACTTAACTGACTTGGCTAGGCACGAAGCAGGACGGATAAGTACTCTAGACTGCTGCTCGTACGGGTTTTACGCGTCATTGGTCCGATCGATAATTCACTGTTCTCTAATTG
The DNA here is from genome assembly GCF_000699445.3 of Schistosoma haematobium. Classification (NCBI taxonomy): domain Eukaryota; kingdom Metazoa; phylum Platyhelminthes; class Trematoda; order Strigeidida; family Schistosomatidae; genus Schistosoma; species Schistosoma haematobium. Next base: position 2,829,822 of record NC_067198.1, read on the forward strand.
GCGTTATCATTACGATATACATTAATAAGGACACAGGGCACAAGTTACAACAAATCCACGTACACAAAACCAAATACAAGAATTCTACCTACCTACCAAATATATCATTAAAGGTAAGGGAAAAGCTAAACAAAAACCTTTGCGACTAAATATACATACAGTAGTGATGAAAGTTGTGATTTTAAATTATTTTGTAGTTCTTTAACGTAAATCATCTTTACAATATCTCATTTTGAGTACAAACCTTGCTCAACTGAATACATGAGAGTAAATAAAAAGACTTTTATTATAATTGCCAGTATGTGTTCGATTTCTGCGTGTGGGGTCGTGGATATGTACTACTAAGGAATTTCATACTAGCTGTCCAGTGCTTTCAGGTTTTCAATGATAGTCTGACCCGCTTCTATTCAGAATATGAAGATGATGAATAGAACATTGGAAAGTTAGAAGGCCAGTATTTGATAAAATTAGATTTCATGTGAATATTATGAGTATTCTTTAGTTAAGATAGATGAATAAAGATAATTTGATTAGATATGGAAAGTAAGTAATAAAAAGAAAGAAAAAGAGAAAATTAAGTCATCTAATTAATTCAAGTTTACCTATTTTAAATTTAAAGAATAAAACTTCTGAGAAACAGGAAGTTGAATAAGAAAGAAGAAATTAACATCAAATAGCAGTAATATATGGGAAATAAACTATTTCCATAACATAAATGTAATTATGAACCCCAGATTATCTATATGCACTACTGATACATTTGATTGCTAATGATAATTAGCAGTATAGGGTTGTGGAGATTATTTAGTTTTTGATTGAGATTATGAACCGATTGATGTTAGAGCACCATTAAAAATCTGGAAGCACTGGACGGCCGTTTCGTCCTACTATGGGGCTCCTCATCAGTGCGCATCCACGATCCCGCTCGCGGGATTCGAACCTAGGGCCTAATCTGTGTCAGGTAGAAACAGGTATCTACCTCAGTACAATGAAAGATGGTAGCGCAGTTTCGTGGAATGGTTGAGGTTAGACATTAACAACGTTAGATACCGGCCAGTTCAGTGGTCTAGAGGTTAAGAGTTCGTGCGTGCGAGACCGAAGGTCCTGGATTCGAATCTCGCGAGGCGGTATCGTGGATGCGCACTATTGAGGAGTTCCATACTAGGACGAAACGGCGGTTCAGTGCTTCTAGGTTTTTCATGATGGTCTAGCTTCAATTGACTCATGAATCCAACTATTAAATTATTCTGAAGATGTCAAATTAGTGTGGTTGAGAATATTTGTAGCTCAGGTGGATGATTTTCATGGAGTTTTGTTTGGAACTGTAGAACCTGAAGAGAATTTATTTTTAAAAAATATTCTTCGTTAATATATCAGTGTCTAGATATGATGGGGATTTGTAAATCATTAAATATAAACAGGAAATACTTACCCACTCAAAACACCAAGTACTAGGTTCATAACAAAGAATGATCCGATAATGATCATACTGATAAAGTAAATCCATGGATATAACATCCCTTGTGAGTCATTAACCTAAATGTTCAGAAAGAAAATATCGGATGAGAAATATTAATTATTAATTTAATTAAAGTGGAAATAATTCTCGTGATAAGTCGATCTTGAGGGAATTATGGTAACACATTCACATGCAACTTGACCCTATTTTTCAATTAGAATACCTAGTTTTACTGAAATTAACTTTTAAACACCCGCCCCAGCAGTCTGGAGGTTGAACGATGGCGCGCAAGACTGAATATCCCGAGTTTAATCCCTGGTGAGGTTTTGGATATGCACTACTGTGTAGTTTCATTCTAAAACGATACAGCTATCTAGTGCTTCCCAGTTTACACTGGATGTGTCTAACATAACACATGTCTCTATCACCTCAGTTGATAAAGATTCACTATCTCATATATCGATTTTCAATCGTTACTAAGTATCTTATCCTCAACCCAGGCATTACTTACTCGGTGGTCCCGAAATATATGGACTTTAATGGTCGAATACTGGTAATCCGCGAATATCTTTTACTCTTACTGCCCATTTTTCACACCCATAAAGAAGAACGGAATGAACTAATGTGAAGTAAACTCGTCCTTTGGTTGGCGGATGGATGTATTAACTACACGACAAGTGGCCCAAGATAACAAAGTCAATCGAGTTAAACTAAATCGGGTAATTGGTATTGTCCAAAATAAAAATAAACTTCTTTTAAAAAAACTTATGCCTTACAATGTACAAACAATAAGTTATTCATAGAATAAAAGCTATAAAAGTGGGGATTTCCAACTATTTATTAAAAATGGTGAACAGCTACTTGACTGTTAGACTATGAACAAATAATAAAACTCAACACCGTAAGGTTGTTCACGTATTCGATCAACTATAGACCTAAAAATATCTGTCTTAATTGTACTTAACAAATAACTAATAATTAAAACAATAGTATTAAACGGTTATATGTTTAGAAAACTTTAAAATTCAGATTAAATAGCAAATCTTCTCTATATTGCATATCGAAGAAACGGACTTCAGGGTTGGCTAGCATTACAAGTCCAAATTAACGCTGACAAGTAGACAACTAGCACCTCTACGACACGACATAAAATTCAAACAAGTCTTTGGATTGACTTTAATCTTCAGGGGTGAATTCTAATGTTTGTGAAAACCCTGATAATATGAAAGACAAAACATCCGTAATGAACTAAGAAAAAAATTTCTTTTTCATCTTCATCCACATAATTCAAAAGAGTGATATGTCGACTGTCGATTATTTCCATACTGCATAACATCTTTATTTGATATTTTTTATTATCTATATGAACTTTTATTTAGTTTTCCTTAACAAGTAAGTATATGACTAAAATTTAAGATGTATTGAACAAATAAATCACATTTTAAGATCAACTCCATTTTTTCAATACATGTTTCAAACAAAATAAAAACATAACCTGAATTAACTCAAGGCATTAATGCTTTAACATAGACATTCTAACACAAGTCAATAAAAGATGCAGCTAGCAAGTGGAATCCATGACGCGTGTTTTCTAAGCTGAAGATACCGGAATCCTAGTTTTATTTATTTGTTTGAACACATAAATATTGGTAAAAAGGGGTACCAGATACATATGCGCCACACAAGTCACTTGATTTGTGTGTGGGCTGTGATACTGTCTGTGTGCCCAAACCGAAGGTGACCGCACCCGTAGCCTTCGACCTAAAGTTCTGATCCAAAAACAGTGGAGAAACGTTAGTAGATGTCTTCCCATGTTAGCCGATGACCAACAATTGGTTCATACGCCATTTTTTCCCTCTAGATACTGGAACTCATGTGCACCGTTGGTTTGGAATCAGGGTTTTTCAACTCCCCTTGATAGATCCTCAGTATCTACCAACCCGGTTACAGTGCCGGACATTTGCTTTCCGTCCTCTCAATTTCGTAAACAACAATAATGCTGAGAGAATGCAGTGAGTAGGACTTCACTAACAGTGGCTGTATACGTGTGTCCATGTGAGAGGATTTCTATAGAGAGAGCTAGTTCTCCCCACCAGAATCCTAGAGTTAATGTTCATTCCGGGATTCAAACTTAGTACCATTCGCTTAAAAAGCCACTGAATTATGAACTTAACCACTAATTCCAGATAGCCATTCACTTGTAAACGTGTATGAGTTTTAATTCAATTTAAACTGATTTGGATTGTTCATTGTTGATGTTTTTGACAGAAATTTGATCAGCTTAAGCTAATTACTTAAATATTTAACAAAATGACTATCACTTTTAAAAGTTTAAAGCATTTAGTACCAGACAAAATTAGATCTAACACAAAGCTCTTAATGAAGAGTAAGAGAAAATTATGATTAAATATGAAATCATCAAGTAGACAGTTACTGCAGTGGACAACAAGACGAGGGGGTACAATCGAATGTAATTGAGCACAAAATTACAAAGCATCCCACTAAAATCTAAGATCCATTGAGTAAATAGATAATTTGCAAAATATCAATCCATCATATCAAATTTGACTGTTCCTGTTGCAAACTTCAATCCATTGTCTCAGATTTCATTGTTCATACGTTTTCATACCAATTGCATTGCGTTCCCATTCTTTCCTTCTCGATCTTAGACTGAAATACATTCTATATGTCTGACCACCGTTATATACTACTTGTGTGGATATAAGTAACCCACACCGCATTACATGTATACAGTCAATCATAAACAATGTAAGATCCGGAAGAAATTCATATAGATATAAGTTGCAAATACTTTATATCAATACACCATGAGGAATTTAATGAGGGAATACCAAGAATAAAAGTAAACATCATACCAACGACACTATTTATGTCTGATATGAAAAATAAATTCAGAAAATAATATGCTATACACATATTTCTAGTTATTTGTATCAATTACTTGTTATAATATGATTCTACATATAACCATGTATTCAACTATTAAATTATTACAATATCCACAAAACCCCTCTCTGATTATAATTATCATAGGCTGATGGTCTCCAAGAGGTATTTCCTGGAGTTCTAGTGAGAAGAAGTGACCTGTGGAGTCCAACCGGGTCTGTTTTGAGATAGTAACTCACTGAAGACAATGATGGACGGTGGCGTAATTTCATGGATTGGTTGAATTTAGACATTCACACCGTTGGATACCATCCAGTGGTCTAGAGGTTAAGAGTTCGCGCGCGAGACTGATAGAACCAGGTTTCAAATCTCGCGAGGCGGTATCGTGGATGCGCACTGTTGAGAAGTGCTATACTAGAATGAAACGGCCGTCTAGCGCTTTCATATTTTTCATGGTGGTCTAGCTTCAATTGACTCATGAATTCGACAATTAAATTATTTTGACGATATCAAATTAGTGTGATGGAGAAGATTTGTAGCTCAGGTGGATGATTTTGATGGAGTTTTGTTTTCTAAGACGCTTTACTTAAAAAAATAGTCATAATCTCATATATATGCTTAAATTGAAATCAGTGCAAATACGAAAGCATTTACAAGTAATTAACATTGTCCAACAAATCCAGTTACCAATGTATGTCATTATCATAGTTCTAAAAACTACTATACCTTAGCCAGTACTGTAAGATGATTCTCCAGGTAATTGTCAGTGAAACAACAATCAATAAAAGTCAATCAGCTTAGATAAAAACACAATACCTCCAGAATACAAAAGAATAACTACATATAAATGGTAGTGATGAAATAAATAATTTTAAAAAATAAAATAAAATAAAACAACTAACCCAGTATAAAACTTGTGTCCAACCTTCCATAGTAATACATTGAAATACAGTTAGCATAGATAAACCAAAATTATCAAAATTAGTTATACCATAATTTGGTCCAACCCATCTTTCTGGTTGCGGTAAAGGTGGTGTAATATTTCCAGCTAAAATAGCTTCAGCTTGTTGTTTTCTTTCAGCAACAGCTGCATAACTCATATCCAATTTAAAATCATAACAAATTGTTGAACCTGTACACAATGCACCACGTTGATTTAAACTGCATGGTGATGGATTATCCTCTATTTCACCTTGAATTAAACAATAAGAATTTTTCTTAATCAATAATAAGGATAATATGATTTAAGATACAGATAATTTTTAGTACAGACTGTGATTATCTACGTCTCAATTCAAGAGTACTGTATTTCCTTTGAATATCCCATTCCTATACCGGTGTAACGTCCGGTATGCATGCTCTATACAGCACTTCAATTTGACTAAAATGTTAATCAGGTGCATAAACAGAAGGTATTCTAAATCAAGCAATAATAACGTGAATAGTACTAATAATCAGATGATATTATCTTTTTTGATTGAGATCATGAACCAATTGATGTTAGACCACCGTTGGAAACCTGGAAGCACTGGACGACCGTTTTGTCCTAGTGTGCGACTCCTCAGCAGTGCGCATCCTTGATCCCGCTCGCGGGATTCGAACCCAGGGCTTTCAGTCTCGCGTGCGAACGCTTAACCCACTGGACCACTGAGCCGGCATCCAGTGGTGTTAGTGTGCTCACTGGTGACCAGCTTTGTGAGGGAATTCTTAGAGTTCTAGTGAGAAGCCGTGACCAGTGGAGCTAATCCGTGTCGAATAGAAAAAGGTGTCTACCTCAGTACAATGGAAGATGGTCGCGCAATTTCGTGGATTGGTTGAGGTTAGATATTAAGACCGTTGGAAGCCGGCCGCCTCAGTGGTCCAGTAGGTTGAGCGTTCGCGCGCAAGACTGAAGGCCCTGGGTTCGAATCTGGTGAGGAGAGACCGTGTATGCGCACTGCTGAGGAATTCCGCAATAGAACAAAACGGCCATCCAGTGCTTTCAGGTTTCCAACGGTGGTCTAACATCACTTTGTTCATAATCTCAATCAAAAACCTAATAATCTCCACTACCCCTATATTGATATTATATTTCTCATTACTATCTTTTTTAAGCTTAAGTTGAATAAATTTAAGTAACACATAAAATGTAACCAATAATTACTAACCTGTTACAAAATCATAACATGTAGCATGTAGTTTACCAGAAAATAGTTCTAGACCAACAATTGCATAAATAATTATTACAAAGATAACTAAAAGTGCAATATGTAAGAGTGGAACCATAGCACGCATTATAGAATTTAATACAACTTGTAAACCTATAAAAGAAATGAAAATATAGTGTATTATAATCATTTGAAAAGTATGTAACGCATTTTTTTTATTTTTCAAATTTAAATTATTGGTAACTATGAGACAGGATAATAAGATTCGAACTATTGGAACATCTACAATTATGAATAATATAAATAATAATAATAAAATGATCTGTTACTTATTAAGCCTCCAAATGCCCTGGTACGGCCGAGAGTGGGGAGAGTCCGCTCTCCCTCTCCAAATGCTCTCTCTCACATGGCCACGCGTATATAGCCCCTGCCAGGGAAGTCCTACTCACTACCTTCTCGTGGCGGAGGTGTTGTTTACGAAGTTGAGAGGACGAAAACCGAATGTCCGGAGCTTTAACCAGATTCTAAACCAATGTTGCACATGGGCTGGCTCCAAGATACTGAGGGAACAAATGGCGTATGAACCAATTATTGGTCACTAGCTACCATGGGACTGCATCTCCTTATGATGCTGCATTGCCTTGTGGATCAGACCTTCAGGTCGAAGGCTCGAGGAGTGGCCCCCTAAGAAAACCAACTGCTTCGGTTTGGGCAGCCGGGAAGTATCACAGCCCTCACACATATCGAATGAGATTTGTGTGGCGCATATGTATTTGGTGCCTCCTTGTACCAATATCTATGTGGTAAAATAAATAAATAAATAAAATTGGTTCTAAATCAATAGGATGGATGGATGGATAGAAATCAAGATTGTTCGAATGCTTTCTGGAACGTTCTGTTTAATAATACATCTTGATTATCAAGATGTAAATCAGACTTGTTTCTAAGTGGTTGTTTATAGAGGGAAATATTTCATGTTCGACCGATGGTTAGAGACCTCAAATGACATGACTCAAAATCGTTTACAATGGCGTAGGTGCCCTCACTTTTTGTGTCCTTTCAAATTCTAATCTTCTAAATTCCTCATATTCCTTTTTTTTTCTATTTCCAAATTTATTTCACTGGATTATACTCCTTGAATAACATCTTCAAATCCTAATGTTTCCGATTACTGCTTGTACTTTTACTACCTCTACCATTATGAGATTTGAATGGAAAATTGTATTTCTGTGCTAATGTAGTATGACAACTCAAACTGATGTATGTATGTACGAATTTCTACGTTGTTGCTGACTGACTGACAGTAATTATTCTCTTTAGTGCATTTATTCATTGAAGAGATCAAAAGAGAAAAAAGTTTCAGAATAGGGATTTGTGGAGATTATAGTAATTTCCATAGTTGAAATTATGTAACGATTTAAGCTAGAACATTAGGTTTTTAGTAGTGATCTAGCATAGATCAACTTATGAATTCAACTATAAAAATTAATACATATTTGTTCCAGAGATCAATCGTTAAAAAAGGTAAGTGTGAAGTTAGTGAAATAAAACAGTTATAAAACGGAACATATATAACCAAAAAAATAACTCTTGTCAATCAATGAAGTTCCGGAGTGAACATCAACTCTTGGATGCAGATACATCTAACTGACGAGTCCAAAATAGGACGAAACGCATGTTTTGGATTCCACTACAAATAACTATGCATCTTTGTTTAAAATACTTCATATTAGATACAAAAAGACAATTAACTTATGAACAGTATGCCAAAATCTCATTCCTTTTTTTATTAAGATGTCCGTCAGTTATTTTGAATACTTCTAAAATATTTTTATTATTTAGCATTCTGTTTTATTGTTATGATTATAGTTAGTTTATTACGTTAATCCCCAATTTCGTCCCAAGGCATGCCCTCACTTGGAATCCTCAAGGCCAAAGGAGAAGAAAAAGACCAAAGAACACATTACACTGAAAAATGGAGACATGTATGTAAAGAATAAACAACAATTGGATAGAGCATGAAAGGAAGGCCCAGGACAGAGTGGGTTGGAGAATGTTGGCCGGCGGCCTATGCTTCATTGGGAGTAACAGGAGTATGTAAATGAGTAAGTAATTGCGTCAATCAATACAAATACAAATCAAAATATATTTTTATCGAAAGAACCTTATTTTAATAGCTATGTTAAATGTTACGTTCAGTTCAAACAAGGTTTGATAAAGGATTGGTCATGTTTTTACTATCGATACTAATGAAAGATGATATGAAGTTATTAGATGGAACATTGATGAAAAAATAGATGTCCGTTAAAATTCACAAATTTAAAGACTGGATTATGTTGAGATCTGCTTGACCTAAAGCATTTGAAACCAAAATATATGTCATCTCCCCCCCTCCATTCAGAGTTCAGTCGAATAGCCTTGTTTTGATGAAGTTTTAACTCACTTATCAATAAACGATATCATAAATTCAAGGTCATTATTTCAGTGTTTCACGAAAAACCTAAGTAGAATGTGTATGATTGGATTACATGCAATTGTATTTACCAGTTTCCATATGTGTGTAAACACAATTATGAGGAGGATTTTTTTAAGTTAGAGAATGGTTGTGCATCCAAATAAGTGACCTAAAGAAAAAATAAATTTCACTGCCTCATTGAGAATAAATGACAGACATTAATCTTCTCCTATTCAAAGTCAACTAAAACAAGTCAGAGGATTGATTTTCTATGTAAGTAGTATAGGGTAAATAAGTAAGTTTTCAAAAGTTCTAGCCATGGAGTAATTCAAATATTCCATCAATTGTGTGTTTAAAAACAATTTGTACTTAAACTAAACATATCCGGCCCATAAATGCCCTGACACGGCCGAGAGTGGGGAGTCCACTCTCCCTATCCAAATGCTCTCACATAGCCACACGTATATAGTCACTATCAAGGAGGTCCTACTCACTACCTTCTTGCACCACGGGCGTTGTTTACGGAATTGAGAGGACAAGAAGCAAATGTCCAGAGATTTAACAGGGTTGGTGGACACGGAGAGTTCACCTAGGGGAGTTGGAAAACCCTCATTCCAAACCAATGGTGCACACGGGCTGGCTCCAAGATACTGAGGGAACAAATGGCGTATGAACCAATTGTTGGTCACCGGCTACCATGGGAATGCATTTCCTTACGATGCTCCACTGCCTTGTGGATCAGACCTTTAGGTCGAAGGCTCCGTGTGTGGCCCCATAAGAAAGTCACCTGCTTCGGTTTGGTACCTAGATAGTATCACAGCCCTCACACATATCAAATGAGATTTGTGTGGCGCATATGTATCTGGTGCCCCTTTTTACCAATATTTATGTGTTCAAATAAATAAATAAAATAAAACATCCCAATAATAGAGATTTTAATTTTAGTCTCTACAGTTTTGTAGTTTTTAATGTTTGCCTTTCTTCTCATACACATCTCTTAACAAGTTAATATTTGATCAATCTGTTCGAAGTAGTTTGCAGGAGAATATTACATATTTCTGACATATTTTGTTTATTTAAAAGACTAATTGTTTCAAAATGTAAACATGTTGTACAGAAAGATAAGTATGATGCCAAAAATAAATAAATAAAGATGTATGCATTACATACTTGGTAAACCAGATACAAGACGAAGTGGTCTCAGCACTCTGAAAGCACGAAGTGCTTTAACATCTACACCAGATTGTTCAACCATTTGTTGAATAAGTGGTTGTAAAAGTCTGTACAAAAAAAGTTCAATTATTAGATTAGAACATAATTGGAAAATTATTTATCACATAATTTTTCATAATCAAAACTTTCATTTCTGACTGTAAGTGAATAAAACAATGTAACTCTATGAACTTAAATTATTAGGTTCAAGCAATTATGGTTTCTTAAGCGTCAAAAAGTCAGTCAGTCAGTTACAACGTAAGACCAGGCGCATACATGGATCGGTCCAAGTAGCCACATCTCATTAGCACAGCAAGATAAAAACCGGATTCATAGGAGTGGTTATGTCAATAGTGGTAATATATAAAAGAAAGATTTCGTATAAGGATATAGTACAGGAACAAAGAATTAGTTCGTAGAAAGAAAGATATGAAGTGGTTTTAATCTCTTAGTTAAAGGGAAGACAGAGAGTGCATACACCTACACCATTGTGATGGATTCTGAGCCATGTCACCAGGAGTCTCCAACCATTGGTTACGATAGTCATGCGGACCCCAACCAAGTAGTCTGCTCAGACCGGAAGTTAGTGACTTCAAGCACTGATGCCATGTTTTGGTTTGGCCGCCCCTAACTTCCAATCATTCCCAACACTAGTCAGGATTGAGCGTCGGGGTAATTGGTATTCAGGTATACGCAACATGTGGCCCAACCATCTCAGTCGATGAAGTTTCACAACCTCATCAACTGATTTGCCATTATTCAATAATAAACTGCACATAACCTCACTAATACTTACCCGATGATCCCACCAGATGTTGGCAATATTTCTAAGTCATCTGTTGTCAAATACTAGTAACTTACGAGTATGTTCGACTCTTAATGGCCACGTTTCACAACCGTAAAGTAGAACAGACCGAACTGCAAAGCATTATATTCAACCCTGAATTGACAGATGGATATCTCACCTTCGCCATAGGTGACTTAAGATGGTAAACGTCAAACGAGCTTTTCGAATCCGTGCTGAGATTTCGTTAGACACCGACCCATTAGGGCTGATCAGACTCCCAAGATAAGTGACGTTTTCAACGCGTTCGACGACGTCACTCCCTATCCTTAGTTCAGGTGTTGGCACAAGCCAGTCCTGAAGCAACAACTTGCATTTAGAGGGGGAAAAGCGCATCCCAAACATACTGGTATTGTTGCTCTGTGCTATCAAAAAAACTCTGCATTTTATCAATAGGATTTCAACGGGTAGCCGGTAACTCAAGTTTAACTACAGACTATTTATTCATATATATTGAGACAAATAATACAAAAATTAGTACAAGTTAAAATGTATCACTTACTGAAGAAAACAAAAGTTGATTTAAATCTGCACACATCAATATCTATTTACAGTAATAGCTTTTATGAGTCTCAGATTCTAATTAAAACAAAACGGTACTGGTTGGCACTTGAAAATTTAAGGAAATCAATAAATTATCAGTATAAGGTTGTGGAGATTATTAAGTTTTTGATTGAGATCATGAACTGATTGATGTTAGACCACCATTGAAAACCTAGGAGCATTGAATGGCCGCTTCGTCCTATTGTCAGACTTCTCATGGATTGGCTGAAGATAGAAATTAATACCGTTGGATGCCGGCCAGGCCAGTGTTTTAGTGGTTAAAAGTCCACGAGCGAAACTGAAAACCCTTGGTTCGAATCCCATAAGCGAGATCGTGGACGAAAAGTCCGCTCAGTGCTTCTAGGTTTTCCATGGTGGTCTAGCTTTAATTAACTCATGAATTCAACTAATAAATTACTACAATCTCCACAAAACCCTTCTCTGAAAATAGTTATTTATCAGTTCAGTTAATCAGCTATATTTAATAAAAAATCTGATTGTTAATTTTGAGCACATATTGTATTGATAACTCATCAAATGTTCCAAACTTACCCTAAGATAACTATAGTAAAGTCAAGTATATTCCATGCATTACGTAAGTATGCTCCTGGATGCATAACAAAACCAAAAGCTATAATCTTTAAAACACATTCCACAGTAAAGATAACAATAAATACATTTTCAATTTTCTCCTGAAAATTAAAAGAAAAAAAATTTAAAAATATTTTCATTTAGGATGTAATATTTTGTTGGCATATATGCATTCTATGCGGACTGTCTCGATATTACCTGAAGTCACAAGCTCTATAAGCAAAGACGGATAGTGGCTTGCAACGGGATCTAGGACGCACATTTCGTCCTGGACATCAACTCTGAAATACAGGTACATTCAGTTGACGAGTCCCAAATAGGACGAAACGTGTGTTCTGCATTCCACTACCAACCACTATCCATCTTTGATTATTAAGTTCATGTATTGTAACTTGAGTTATATCAGACTTACTTATCCAGTCAATAGTTAAATTTAAACATATTAGATTTATTTTCTTTGAAAAAGCTTGGATCAGATTGCCAGGCGAAACGTTGAATTTACTTCAAATTAATATACATTGCACAACCATGAAAATAAAATAGCATTAAATAGCTTAGAACAAAAATAAAAATGAGTTACGAGGCTATAATTTATGGACGAACCAATCAGATATAAAGTAAAAGGTCTTGAATTTTAGCATGAAATTCATTCATCCATTTGGTTAAAGAGCGTTTTTGGCATTTTAACTTATATCAGTTCGTAATGACAAATCATAAATCAAATTCCTAACTCTTAACCGTCAACAGTAAATCTTATTTCTAGTTCCTTACTATGGTCTATAACCGTCATCTGGTTCTAGTTAATATGTGGACATTCTCAATATCACTTTAGCGTCTCTCAACGGTCGTCCATAGATTATAGTCTCATCGCATACTGATAATACACATTAATCCCTTTTTAATTGACAAGACATACAACACGGTGATCAATAATATCAGAAGGGGTTTTTTGTAGATATTATAATAATTTTAATAGTCGAAATCTTGAGTCAATTAAAGCTAGACCACCATGGAAAACCTGGAAGCACTGGACAGGTTCAGTGGTCTAATGGTTAAGCGCTTGCACATGAGACTGATAGGTCCTGGGTTCGAATCACGCGAGGTGAAAGCATGGATGCGCATTGTTGGGGAGTCCTACACTAGGACGAAACGGCCATCCAATGCTTCCAGGTTTTTTATGGCAATCTAGCTTCAATTGGCTCCTGATCTCAACTATTAAAAAAATAGTCATTCTTTAGAAAAATTAGTCATTATGATTGTTTTTAACAACATCATTTAAAATACAAACATATGTTTCAATAATCTATATAAACTCAAAGAATTGGCAACAAAAAAATTTTGGGATAATAAAATTAACATAAACACTTACCAATATGTGATTGAGAGTATTTGAATCCCCATCAGGATATGGTGTTATAGCACCAAGTGCACAACAGTTAGCCATTATTGTAAGAAGGATAAGGTATTCAAATGGTCTATCAGGTTGAAATTAAGGTTACAAGCCGGATAATAGAAAAAACTTTCTTCTTTAAATTAGTAAAACCAATAAATTTACAACATATGATACCCGATTTATTTATTAATGTAAAGCAGACAGTTGAAATATAGTCTAAACCACCACATTAGAGAGTTAAGAGATTGATGCCATAATGTTTTAAGAATACTTCTAACATGAAAGCATCCAACTAATAGCTCAACATAACATTAAACACGTCTAGGGTAACTACCAATCCCAGACCAGATAATGAATGGCGATTGGGAATGGGGTTGGCAACTCCATACGGTAGGAAGTAACCGTGTTGAAAAACGTTAATTAACAAAACCATTTAAACTCTGTTCTGAGAGTTGAGGGATCTTCATTTAGACGAGTTATAACAGTTCACGCTGAAAGTCAATATTCTTCAGACGTCATGAGGCTGATGCCCCTTTCGACAACTAGATAAACAATTAATATATGTACATGGAATGTCTGCTCAATGTGGGAGACCGGGAGGACTGTTCAAGTAGCGGTCTGAATGAGAAGATACAACTTGAAGGTACTTTGAATAAGTGAAACCTATTGGAGCAAACCTGAACAGAAAATATTAGCCCGAGAGAAGTGTTGTCGTACTCTGGTCATGAATCGACATGGCCGCCAGAGTACAAACAAGCTGACACGAGACACTGAAGCCAAGCATAAACACAGCTGCAAAGATGCTCCACATTCTCTTCAGAAAGATCTGGGAAGAAGAGCAGTTATCAGAAGACTGGAAGAAGGGGGATACATCGTCAAACTTAAGGGAGAAAAGAGATATTAGTCAGTGTGACAACTGCACAGACACCACAATGCTATCAGTACAAGGCAAAGTTTCCAACTGATTGTTGCTGAACCGAATGAAAGATCCAGTAGACACCCAACAGTTTGGATTTCGCAAACACTGATCAAAACATGATATTTAGGATCATTCTTAAACAAACGATTGAATGGGATTCATCAGAACACATTAAATCCCTTTACTATGAGAAGGCATTCGACAGAATGAATAAAAGAACCTTTCATCCCACACACAGAAACAGGTACAGATGAAGAATACCATTGCAGTTGCAGCCTCTACCACAACATACCACAACATTCACGAGGGAAAAGGCAAGGCCTTCAAACACAACGCAACGAGCGCCAACCAAATCACTCTTGATGGGGAAGCTCTGGAAGGCGTGGAAACTTTACGTACCTGGACAGCGTCATTGATAAGCAAGGAGGATCTGATATGGGTGTGAATGAACGGATTGGCAAAGAAGGGAGAGCACTCCTGCAACTGAACAACATCTGGATACTTAAACAACCGTCACACAATACCAAAGTCAGAATTCCCTATACCAACGTTAAAACATCTCAATTGTACGGTGGCGAGCCTCGATAAACCACAACTATCATCAAAACGTACAAGCATTTATAAACATCTGTCTAAACTGTCTATACTCCAGATCCGTAGGCCAGATGCCGTCAGCAACAGCCTGCCCTCGTAGAGAGCAAACCAGCTACCAGATGAAGAGGAAATTAGGAAGAGATAATGTAGGTGGATGGATAACACTACGGAAACCGAACTGCATTACAAAGCAACACCCAACTTTGAGTCTCCAAGGGAAGAAGAAAAGAGGCATGCCAATGAACACATCGCGCCGAGAATTCGGGTTACACATCGAAAGCACGAAAAACACTTCGCAAACACTAAGAAAGTGAGCCGGGAATAAGTTACGTTAGAGATCCCTGGTTGCCGGTATACATGTCACGACGAATAACAGGTGAAAATAATTAAATAAATAAGACTTATTAACTCCAAACTTTCAATCATTGTATAGTCATGTATTACTGAAAACGATAATGTTGATTTCAAAATTTTTCACACGAACACCCTTTTAAGATTGTTTTGCATATCGACACATTTCTCCCCCTGGTAGCAACCATACATTCAAAATTATCATTTTCTCTGTAGTATTCAATCGGTTCCTCATCATCAGTTGATTGAGGTAGATCAGGCTCACCTTTAATCTAGAGGACTAACAAAGTCGTCGTTCTGCATCAATCATTTAAGTAGGCTGGTTTCACTTTATCATATATGAAAGAAACCTCAAAATGTTTACCAATACTAATTAATCATGTACAAATATATTGTGTTGAGGGAAAGCATATAACCACCCAATCTTCTTGTCCTAAACCATGAATAAAGTGTGTGCAATCGTTTAGTCTCACCCTTTACTCACAATACCACTCATGTAATATTTATGATGAAACTGTTATGTATCACAGAACTTTGTACTCCATGTATATTTCCTGGGAACTATTCACCTAACTGATTCCAGGAGTCAATGGTCTTGGCAATTAACATGCACACCTTCCAGGGCATAAGTTCACGACAGATATTCAATAATGCTAATATAAAACGAAACCGTGGATGAGAAGTGATAGTAGTGTGCTCTAGTGCAACACATATTTCTCGAGCACTTGAAAGTAATCAAAACAATGCTCTGAGCAACTGTGTTTGGTTTGCACGACAACGCAACCAATTAACTGACAAACATGTGGACTTGTATTATATATGATAGCCTTCAGACGATATGAATTACAAATGACGGTTAATTTTGTTTGGTATCTGAAACGTATCAACAAAAGTATGTTAGTATCGAATGAAGGATAAGTAAATCAAAACGACTTAAATTTACGCAGCATACATCAAATCAGTGACGTATGTCAACAGACTGTGTTGTTAGTTTCCGTGAAAAATCGGTTTCATCATTAGGATGAAGAGGAAAACTGTGAAAATCTCGCCTGATGGTGCAACAGGTTCGAACTAAGCATTACAACGATAGTAATAATACACCAGTTTGAACTGTAAAACTGTAAGTGCTAACGTTTATGGAGTGCAAATCGATTTTAAGAATTATTTCAATCGAAACGTTTATGTAAAGGATACTTCCATTCTCCAATTTTTATGCATACTTTTCTCAAAGAATTTCTAAGCGTCAGACAGAATAAAGTACGCTCTGGTCTCGTATTAGCGGCTTGTGCTCTAGCTCCAGCTCTCTTCTTGGCGGCAACAGACTGAGCAGCCAAAGTAAGAGCAGCTAAATTGAGGGGCTTTCCCTGTTGATTTGCAGCTGCCGCAGCTATGCCAGCTATTCCAGATAGTCCGGTTACACCAGTAGCGTTTGTGAAACTAGTACGTGCATGAAGACCAGTACTTGGTAAAAGACTTTGATTCGGAACATGTGACTGTCGGTCACCCATAACGCTGGTTACTGCTGACGAGTCTGCATAAAGTGGTCCATTGATATTGTTTGCTAGTTTCTCTTCTTGTTCGTAATTATTGATATTTTTTAAGATATAGTTCGAATTTGATTCTCTCGATTGGTTATTATGTTGCCTTGTTAAAGGGTCGGACCTTAGAGATTCCGGCTGAAATCCATCAGGCGGAAAGCTCTGTCCTATGTTCATATTTAACCAGCTGTAAAGGTAGAAAAATAATTGGATTGTTCTATATTATAAATGCTACAACACATGAAATGATTAGTAACTAATCGACCAATATGAACTGTTTTGTATATAAACAAGATGCACCTACAACAGCGGGTTCTTTTGTTTATTAAGCTCTGACAAGCGCTTGGTTTTGCTATTAATCTGTTACCAAGGCAGACTTGCAGAAATCGATTCTAAATTTTTATTTAATCAACCTCTTTCCTCTTGTTCAGTTTTGCTTTGAGCCGGCATGGACCCGTGTTTAGGAAAGGTTTAAGCCAATGTAAACAGACTATGACTCAACAATGACAGTTGTCTGCACTTTAAAAGATCAAGCAATATATATTGGGAAGTGATAACTCCCCATATGAATAACAAAGACATATGTGAATACATAACATCAGATAAATTGTATCAGTATTACACTTACAATTTAAAGTATCAAGCACTAATGATATGGCAAAACCAGAGTTTAAAATGACAGGCATATTCAAATGAACAATATGTACGAGCATGTATTTGTTCATCAGCCACACATTGTGTTAGTAGAGTTATAAAAAATAGTTCTGATTTGCAGAAGATCTAATACATTCAGACTCTTCCCACCATTAAGATATTTGACAAAAACTTTAAAACATTCTTATATCCAAGATAATGGATAGATTTTTTTACTATTAAATTGCAGTCCAAAATATTTCACGTCACGACTGATCCTTACCTCAAAGGAATTCACCTCATAAAAAGCGAAAACATATACATATCCCATGGAGCTAATTTAAGTCTCCGTTTCAACTCAAATATTCTCGTGTTGAAACGGAGACCTGAATTAGCCATCAACAGGACATTTTATGTAGCCCAACTTGTCTTTATTGAAGAGACAAGGCCTATGTCTCACCAAAACCCCAAACAGCATGTAAGCGGTTGTGTCACATCACATTGTGTCCATCACTTAGCATGTATGTGAGGAAACACGTACATAGGTAGGAGCGATCGTGATTTGCAATTAAGGATTGCGGAACACATAACCAAATGGCTGAAGAAACAAATGAATTTCAATGGCCAAACAAGATCACAGAATAGACAGACATCTTTCTCCAGCGCGAAACATTTGGTTGAGACTGGCCATAAGGTTGACATTAAGTCAGCCTTTGTAGTTTTGTACAAAATCATTCAAGGACGTACACTAAGGTTTATTGAAGCCTTAGCTATACGGAAACTGAAATTTCCTTTATGTCTTCTAGAACAATTTGTTCTTAACCTTTACCTACCCCTGTAATACTGATTTATTATACAGAGTGGTTATCACATTGCTTTTGTGTGTTTTATTTTTTTTGTTACGGCTTACCTTTAATTTGTCTTGTTGACATTTCAGTTCTCACATAAAAATGTCTTAACAAGTATATTATGTATGATCGGATTGTTCAAAATATATTGCGCAAATGTATCATATAATTCTCATTGCCTTCGTCTTCTCATTGCATTATCGAAAAACATCATTCTCTAAACCCTTAGCATAATTATCAACGGTGGCTAGGCTCCTTATCAATACGCACATCAAATTGTGTAACTATAATACAAAAGGGACATAAATCTTTTGGACCAAGTACAGAGACAGACAACAAAGTAAGGAACAAGGCTAAAAAAACAAATCTTACGAATATAACGTCCGAGACTTAAGACTATTCACTCTGGGCTGTACGATGTAATTTGATAATGGTACATGGTGCAATAAGCACGTCAAATCATAACAATACAAACATCATCAACCTTCAGATAATTGTACATTAAAGTAAAAAAACGAATATGGCATCTTTATTGTTGATAGTTGCGACCAGTGGGAAAGCTCTCCCAGACGAAATGACCGTAGCTTCTCAGTGGATAGTTTCAAAAGCATACTTGACAAATACGTTCTCATGAACTACCATCTCCACCTGGACTAACTGTACCAAATATATGTCTTGTAACTTGTCTGCTATTATCAGTACCACGTCAATAACTTATACTTATCCCGCCTATTGTCATCCTTCTTTTATTTTCACATCTCGGTCTTCTCACATTGTCTGATTTACCAATTAATTAACTTGTTTAGTCATCTCGTGATACAATCATCTTCTTTTGTGGCTCAACCGCATTTGGATTTTCTCTTTACAATTTTGTGCATCGTGATCAGCCAACTTACTGCCAGGTAATATGATAGCTACTGACCTTAAAAATCCCAATGCCCTTAAACAAATGAATTCATACATATGGAAACGTAAGCAAACCCAAAGACGACTAGCAAATTAACCAGAACTAGTGCAATTAAGTAGCTAGACTATCGCCTATTGAACATTGCCAAGTATCTGAAACCGTGACGAAACGACGAGAAGCGATTGCAAAGAAATCGATCAGTTTATATGAGCTCGTGTTAAAGAAAACTTTTTGTTGTAGACAGGTTAACCTGAACGAGCTACAAATCACATCACCAAGAAACCAACATAATTCCCAAAGCCCCACTTCACATGCTGATCTTATATCGTTTTTAAAGTATACTTCTATTCAAAAACCTTTCTTTACGACTGAAAATGCTGACAACAATCTAAAAAAATCTAAATATATAAAAATTACATGCTTATCTATTTACGAACATTCAAATCCTTATCATACCGGTTGAGTGTAGAACAAATATAGTCATGATGAAGCAGCTTCAAATATGAACAGTTCAATAACATCGTTATGCAATGAATAATCATATAGGGTTAGAACATGTATGTTCTTTCTAGATGTCATTTGGTCGTCAAAAACATCGTATAAATATCAAAACAGAAAACAAATCACACAATATTTTTGAGTTTACCATTTAATCAACAAATAAAGACCCTAATGAATAAATCAATAATTTATAAGGCAGTTTTATATGAACAAACATAAAATCTTCAAACAATAAAAAACTTCACTTACCAGTACCTATGTTATTAACTCGAATAATTTATATGATCTATGCTTTTTAAGTTTAATACCTCAGTCAATCAATATGGTCATATAGCATCGGTCAGACGACAAATAAAACAACAACACATCTACATAGTCAATTTGGGCGCATCTGAAGATGAAAGAGTGAGTACATTTAGCAAGCGAATTGTAGATTAAAAAAACAACTATATGACATTCATAGAACAAGATGTAGTTGAAGTAATCTATCCTTACTTTCGCCTAGACGCCAAATGACTTTACAAATTGAAACTTTGAAGATTATGTTGTTTTCTTGGTGGTGTGATTTGCAGCTCGTTCGGGTTAACCTGTCTGCAATAAAAAATTTTCTTTAACACGAGCTCATATAAACTGATTGATTTCTTTGCAATCGCTTCTCGTTGTTTCGTCATGGTTCCAGATACTTAGTAATGTTCAATGGGTGATAGTCCAGCCACTCAATAGACTAATTCTAGCCAGTGATGTAGTTATTTATGTATTTGTACATCGTGCAGTTTGAGTGAGCACGGTTGTCTCAGGGTTGTAGGGATCCTGGATACCAGCAAATACCACATTGCTGAGAGTTGATTGGTCGCAATGTGAAAATAATAAAGTGATCATTCAAATTCTGATAGAAGACGGTTTTTCAAGAATAACGAATAGGTTAAGTAATTGGTGATGTGTATAGGGACGAGATTGAAGGAATAAAACGGGGAACGGAGATGATAATGGTTACTGATATACGGTAGTGATGGTTGTGATAATTTATGAAACATCCATCAGGTTTAGCTGAGCCAACAGGTGGATGGCTATACATGGGTATGTTCTTGCCAAGTCCTCTCCTAAAGCTGTCTTCCGAGGAGTTGGGATCACTTCGGCTCAGAGTGCATTACAGATGGGGCTAAGTCGTAGTGACAGAGTACTTGGGTGTCTGCTCTGTGATGTGCAGTTTCTCAGGGGTTGTCTTGAGGAGCGTGGTGTTGAGATTCGGGTAATATGCTCATGATGGGGTGGCTTGGATAACATACAATTTTGTATGTCATGATCAAATCACCTCATGTTCATCTGTGGCTTGGAGAGAACAATCCCAGGTGTTGAAGTGTGTCCTCGTAAGATTTTGGTTTAGGACCACTTTGTTGTTGATTTATCTATATAATCATAGAGATATATTTTAAGAAGATAGGGAGCGCACAGACTGCGGATTTTACAGTGTGACCGTGTGTACGACTTAGACGGTTTTAGGAACAACTGTGAAGTGGTTGGGTCAAGTTGTCATCACATAACGTGGGAAGATGTATCTGCCGTGGTAGCACCCTCTGTCTGTGTAGTTTGAGCTGATGTCTAGTCTCTCTGCAGTTGAAAGCCCGAGATCACTCTCTGAGAAGATAATCGGGAGAGAATTTTCATGGAGGGTGTAATTGGTTCGTGTCTAATGAGGCAAAAGGTTTGTGACACAATATTTCGATGGGCTAAGTATTGACTCACTGTCTACTCCCCAGTCCTCTATCGTTGTAAGATCATTCCGAAGCTCAAGTGAATTTGTAGAATTATGGTCACGTTCTGCATTAGTACATCTATCTTTGTTAGTATAACAAGAAACTCAATCCCAAGATTGTGGATTTGTTGTGACGTGACCATCTAATCTATAAGATCTTATGTAGAAGTTATATCATTGTCTACACCGACGCGCAATATCGTGATGATTGGCAACACGGTGTAGAACAGTTCCAAACAACACATTTCGGTTGGGAATAGAATAACATATTTTATTGTAAATAGGGACTTCTTACTAGGATGATCACGCATACAAGGCTGGGCCATGTCTTACTGATCAATTACTCCGATGTTCATCATTATTTACCTTCTCTTGTTGCTACATATTTAAAGTGAATCTTCTCAGCTGTTATGCACTCAGCTTTAAAGATCATGTGGTCAGGAGCCAACACTACTACACTACTCTCCAATCACAATCGACATGACGTTGGTTCGATACCAAGTCGAATGGGATTATCACACGTCGGAGTTTATCAACGAAATAATAAGCGTCTTCTGTGTATTGATAAACTGAAAGACAAGTTAAAAATAAGTAGGCAGCAACTGTTCGGGAAATACGTGTAATAATCCTAAAATGTTAGGTTTAATTCTCAACAGGCTCAAAAATGAAAATCTGCGTAAATAACATTTAAGAGTTAAACAAAGTGGGATTAAATAATTAGGAATGCTTAAGTACATAAATATTTTATTAAATCACGTTAAGGTGCACTGGATAAACCGTTGATTAATAGCCTAACGGGAGAAGTATGAGTATTTTATGCTTAGAAATAGAACAACAACCAATATTGTATCAATGTTGAAATTAGTATTATCTTTAGTTTAACTTGAAAAGTCAGTCGACTTTTATGCTGGTATGATTTCCTTATGAGTCAATTTCCAATTGCATCTGCATTAGTAAACCAACTGTAGGGACCGGAGTATAACCACGAAGGGGAATAATTCCAACTAGTGTTTCAGTTAGTTTATTAAGTTTAATACAGTTTATTTAGTTGCAGAAAGATTTTCTCGACCTTATTACTGTTTAACCGTGATAGGATATAATGAAACTACTAATACACATGAGTTGTCATCAAAAATCCTTTTAATATGCAAAAATATTAATAACCATGTGAATTCACGACAGACAGTTGACAGTAACTCGTTAACCATAAAAGGATTGGCGGGAGACATGCTCCAGTCTCAATGATTTGATGTGTAGTAAACTGATTATTTATAATCATACTTACGTGCTAATGATACATACAAGTTAGTCGCAACATCTTGTTTGGTATAAGGTAGAAATCAACTTATTGGAAATAGAGGCTCATGTGCCACAAATATAAGTGATGTTTTACGATGCTTTATGTCAAACCAGACTTTACAAGATGCTAAACAGTGATTGCTATTCATGTGATTATCACGGAGAGTATAAGTTGTAGCTAAATATTCCAGACGTGAAGACATTTTACCAATTAGAAATTGTTATAATGAATGTTAATTATTCCACTGTGACCTGGGATGTATTTGTTTTACTCAAGTATCTCAAGTATCGAACTCTCGTTGATTAGCTATTCCTTTTGTTGTTTAGCACATTAGTTTGTATTAAAAAAACCCTTGACTGTATAGCATGTGCTGTACCGTTTGAGGTATTTTGTACATTCGGTGTAATGTGTTCTCTTTACCAAATCAGGACCCTTTAAGTTTGGGCAGAGTTTGTGTTTTGATATAATTTAATGTTACTCAAAACGCTTCGTACGCTATACAGAAGAACGTATTCGGGTCTAATCGAATAAACAATGGTTCGTTAGTTCTGCGTCCGGACTGAATACTGGCATCTTGATCGTTACATAGGCTGTTTGCAAATGGTGAGCAGCTGTAGGATAGTTGAAGGCCAGCTGAAATGCTCCTTAAAATGTTTCGACCGTTGTTCAAAACGTTTGGGCTGAGAGCAGACAAGATTGCCCTATTTTCCCAAGGTCGTCTTACTTACACTTGATATATTAATTCTAATGTCCTTTGTTAGTCTGAAAAGATGTCTGGTGTTACTTACAGCCACCGCCTTTTCCATCATTTTGATTTCACTGACCACCACTGCTCAAAGTCGGTTCTTACACTTTTGGTTAGCCTGTAGTGGCATTGGACAATAGCCACACAATCCACAAAGCTGTGAACACGAGACTACTCAGGAAATAGATATTCAATATTTAACGCGGAGAAATACCTAACAATGGAGAAGGCGCGAACAATGAATTGAATGGACTGGAGTTGATCGAGTGGCATGGCTCGGCCATGCAGGTGTGGTCTCTGCTGAATGTTACCTTATATCTTCTATCCATATTAAATATATTGTTCTTCCTCTAGCCTAACCTTGTTCTACATCATGTATTGGTAATTGATATGATACAGTGAGTTGGTGTAGTCGATGGTGTGACTTCCACGTAAGATCTTAAAGATTAGGCAGTTATATCATGACAAATCTACAAATTTAGGATTAGGTCTATTATTAGAGCAGTATTAATATTATAGTAGACCATAGTTCTACATTGGTGAGCCCAACTAAAGGAACGCAACCTATTATTGTTAATCCTTATTTCCACCTTAACCTCATCAATCGGTTTTTATTTGTGTAAACCCATTATTCTAATAGTCCTTTGATTAATGGTCACATATATTATCGTAAGGTTATATTGATTAGCTCTCATGACATACTAGCTCAAGCGATGATAAAAACTGGTCGCCTATATTAAGTAATTAGCTTTGATGGTTCGTTGATAAGCTATAATAGCATTCACATGCTTCAGCGACATAGACTTGTTTGAACATCAAGCTCTAGCAAATATGACCTGTAAATAGTGTAAATATACATTGACTAACAATGCAATCAAGGACTAAATAGTTATCTCGATCTAGTTCTCAGTGTTCCTTCACTTAACACCTCATCCTGTTTTAAACTATGCACTATCCTGTAATATCTTTTCTTCCGACCACTGCCTGCCTAATTTCATATTCTCGAGTTCCATTGTCAAACAACAAGGATGACACTAGTCCAAAAACATACGATGGCTCGTTCAAGGGTGACCGCACAATTATCTGGATTCATTCGGTTGTTCTGATCCGAGCGAGTGGCAAAAACGTCAACAGCATCAAGCACCCTGGAATTAATTGCCATACTGCATGTTTTATTCTGGATACTTTTGGATCATTACTACTCCTCACGAATGGCGTTATATATGTCGTCCACTGAATAATCTAATTTTCAAAAATAACCCAGGCGAGTTCAACTATTTTACTTAATGATTTTTTGTACTTAACATATATATGTTTTCCGGCTCCTTTTGCTATATATTTGTAAGTGTCCCTAGGCTAAATGCAGTAACTTCTTATGGAATGTTTATAACGCATCATATTCCTGCCTGAAGTTTCACAAGCAGTCTAAAGTTTAAAATTATTTTCTAGTCATGTTCATTATTTTTAAATTGTCATATACGTCAACAAACTGCATGTTAACCTGGCCCACAAATACGTTGCACTATATCTCCATGTCTTCTTAATTTAGGAATCATCTGAATCACCTTTAACATTTATCAATAAACCCATCATAGTCGTTGTTGCTAATCGTATTTGGGTTTATGGATTGGTTTATCATATTAGCAGCCTAAAATGCGAACATAGTTTAGATAATTAGATTAAAAATTTAGGTACTATCAACTGCACTAGTAAAAAAACTAAACACTCAGGTAGCTGTTGACTAAACAAACGTTTAAAATCAAGACTCAGTTTACTAGAATTAACGCTAAACGAATATTTTTAAATTGAAATTTATAATTAAATTAGGCGTCTCGGATTTTTTAACGTTATAAATTTCTGATAATCTCGAATCACCTAAAGCAACAATACCTATTTTTCCACTGACTAATCTTTAATCAACACTATAACTAGTTAAACGTAATAGTTTCAGGATATCGTCATAAAGCATTGTCATGACTTGACAATCACGTAACATGATTGATAAAATTAATGAAACTATTAACATAGTCCGTCAGCAAATTGACTTATAATTATCACTAGTGTTGTTTTTCTTTTATCTTCATTCACTACAGATGATTACAGTATGTTTCTCTATCAGTTGCTCATTCAGTAAATATCTCAAAACCTTGTCAGTCTAATTGATGGTTTAGCGACACAATCATGCATGCAAATAATCAGTATAAGCAGTCGAGCAAATCTCCTGCAAACTGAAAACATCAATGTCGAATTTACCCCAACACTGACTAAGGTTCAAGCAATTATCATAGACATGAGTTGCGAGTGTACTCCCCTTGGTTACAGCTTATGTTCTCCCTGATAATCACATGAGCATCACTCACTATTAATCATCTTGTAAAAACTTATTTAGCTAAATACATCTTGCAGCACCACATCATTTCGTAATATGATTCATAGGCTTAACTGATTTTAATAACTTATAACCACTATATCTCAATTGAATCGTATTCCGCCTTATGATAAACTGCATACTTGCAACTGACTTGTATGCCCAATCAGCCAGCAAGTATAAATATAAATAAATAGTCTGCCGCAGATCAGAACATTGAGTCCAGAGCATGTCTCTTACGAATACACTCATGTTTAACGATTTGTTCTTAGCTATCTGTCCAAAATTCATATAATTATCACTCATGTATTTAAATTTCATTTTGATAACCATTCATGTGTATTAGTAGTATTACTAAATTCTATCACGGTCAAATAAAAATGAGGTTGAGAAAATCTCCCCGTAACTAAATAAACCCGCGAACTTTGAAAGTGGTAACATTTTTTTCACGTGGTTTAGGAATTTTTCGACTTGCTCTTTTGTAGGGTGTATTATACAGTGATTATCATCCTATCCTGTACATCGGGTACATCTTACCCCGAAAAATAAGGAAAAAACTTGTTTTTATTCGACGGATAATTACCAGTTCGTATTGTACCTATTGCGGACTTAAGTCGTAAATAGATCTGCAATTCATTATATACTCACAGTCTCTAATCCTAGTATTAACCAGGTTAATGCTTAATAACAACTAATACTCAGATATCACATTTAATCTAACGAGCACTGTGCTCACTTATTTTCATATCATGTCCAATAACTCCAGTAAAAGAGGAATTTCACCAACTTCTAAGCCAAATAAAAGGTTCAAATCTGTAACCCCTACAACTGACGACTTAGTGCTTGACAATGTCGAACCTTTAACTACTGAAAAATATGTTTATTGTACACAAATGTCTCTATCGTCACCAGATTCTCCATGTCGCAGCCCCTCTATCTTTACGTGCAGTATGCCAACGGTAAGACTGGTTGACATACAAGACACTATACCTACGTGCATCGAAAAGGCAGCACAGTCTACCAGACAGTATGTGCTACCAAGGCCTAAATCTAAAATTTCAAAAACTAAAGAGTCCAATGGTCCACCTCATACACACCAAAATACTGATAGATATAGTAATGACATCCGACAGCTACAAAACTCTCTATCCGAAATTAACGGCAAACTTGAGCAATTAGCACCCCTCACTCATATATGGGGCCTTGATACAGACAGAAATCTTGAGCAACTCACTAAAGCTGAGTGTATTTTGGAGTTTGTGGCTGAAGAAGTGACGAAGAGAGTGATGTCCTCCTTCAATGCAGTTGTGTACAACCTCCCCGACCGCACACACCCATCTAAGTTAAGGGATATTTGCCTTAGAGCATGCGGTATGCCGAACGTTAACTGCAAAGTCATCCGCCTTGGAAAAAAGTCAGACAGATCGACTTGCCCCCTTTTGTTTATGTTTGGCTGTTGTAACGATGCTAAGCAGTTTATTAATCTGAGCAAAAATATTAGCTCACTAATTCCATACAAGAATATAAAAGTCACTCCAGACCTTACGCCCTGTCAACGTCGTGTAAGAAGACGCGAAGCGATAGAATTGAATGGGAGTGTTACAGGTAATAATCAGCCAGAGACAGTTTGCAACACAGCAAATAGTTTAAAACACACGAACAATAAACATGACACCACTCCACATACGGCTGATCACTCTGTTGATCTAGATGAGTCTACAGATCAGAAACCTTTGGATAAGATACGGACCCCAACTGACACCAAAAACCATAACGACATGACTAATCCCAGCTGTTCGTTCAGTAATGTACTAAAATGTGAGTCGTGTAACAACACACATCCAACTAAACCTATACACTTGAAAATTTGTCCTCCTTAAGATATTCCACAAGTAGTCTTGAATGAACGTAAGTTCATCTCACAGAGACAACGAAAGACTCCAGCTCTGAAAATAAAGGGTGGGAAGACAAAACTCATAATACCGAATAGGGAAACACGTACGATTGAACCCAACTGCTCTATAGGTATCCCAAGAACAGTGAACAGGTTCTCCCCGCTGCTATCGTATAACCTACCTTCAACACCTCTAAGTTGCAAAATAGGTGGTGCGCTTCAGCGTAGCAAGCCTTCTTACACGCAGACTAACGAAAACTACCAGAGAACTGGCCACCCAAATCACCCCTTGAAGCCTAAAACCATGAATAAGAATGGTAATAATAGGTTTCTCACTCCACAGCCTACCTACATTCCCCAGGATCGCAACTGTAATTACTCTCAGAAAGAAAACTTCTCACACCCTTTAGTACCGACCCATCACATAACAACGGCTCCCATGTATAACAACAGTCACAACTCCTCCCAGTTACGCGTAGCAGACCCCTCTCGCGCTAACGTAAAAAGCCATAACAGGGGCTACGAGTCTAACCATCAAGACTATTTTGTAAATAACCATACACTTCACAGTAGGTCTGTACAAGATTTTTTTGGAATAAGACCCCTAGTGACACCTCTGTTGAAGCATATAGCCCAGGTTATTTCAAACCACATGCAAACCATAAATTTGTTTCCTCCGTACAGTTTCCACCAGAGAGTACTCCCACCCTTTCCTCCTGGGTAAACACCCCAATCAACTTCACTAGCTCATTTGATACATCTCCCAATAAGTCTAGCTATCAAAATACCGAGATAATGAAGAACATCCAATCCCTCACATCAAACTCATCTCATACGCGCGAGGGTTACGACAATTTTATCCGAGATACCCTCACCCATTTTAACTTGGTAGGCCACCTGCTTAATATATGTCTTATCAACGCTCGATCGATCTGCAACAAAAAGACGGATTTAGACCTGTTCGTATCCATATATCAACCATCAGTTATTATGATATCTGAAGCATGGACTAACAGTAATATTTCCGACCGAAGTATATCTCTTGATAACTATTCCCTATATAGAAGCGATAGATTGAATGGACGAGGCGGAGGATGCCTTATTTACGCTCACTCTAGCCTAAACACACTGCTATGTGATATGCCTGAACTAAACAAACTGAAGGATTCGGTGTGGATTGTATTAAAGCCGTTACCTTACTGCTCGGCTGTGTTTATCGTCAACCTAACGCATCAATAGATGAAATAGCAGTATTATCGGAGGTATTCACGCTAGCATCATCCCTCTCATTCACAGGCAAGCTCATTTGTGGTAACTTCAATATGCCCGAAATTTCTTGGCTGCCAGTCAAAGCGCCGAGACGTTATGAATCATTTATTGAATGTCTAGAGCTTGGACAATGGACTCAGTATGTCGATAGCCCTACCAGACATCAAAACATCTTAGACTTAGTTTTTACCAGTGGCCTCATCCCCAATACTTTGTATATTGGAAAAAAGTTCCCAGGTAGTGATCACAACATTGTCATATGCAGCCTTAATGTAAAAACCACAACCGATAGGAGTAAAACCGTAACACTTCGTAGAAACTATCGCAAGGTTGATTGGAACAACTTCCACAATTACTTAAGAAGCACTGATTGGAGAACTTTCTTTACCTCAAACAATACCGACATATTAACCAATATATTTTATCACAACATCAAAAGTATCATCAACAACATCGCACCTTTAGAATACTGTAAACCTACGTTCTCCAAAGATCTCTATATACCGGTCAGTACAGGAAGACGTCTTCAAAAACATTGTACTCGATTCCACAACTTAAATGACTTTTCCTCTTTAGTAACGATGACAGAAATACTTGTCCGAACAGAGGCAATAAGTAAACAAAAAGCAGTAGCACAGGAAAAACGTGCAGTTAAACTTAATAATAACTTCTCTGCACTCACCATACTACTCCAAAATAAACTTAAACGTCCTGAATCGAGAGGGAGTATATTCATTAAAGGCAAACAAGTATACGAAGATCCCAAACTTGTCACAGAAT
Organism: Schistosoma haematobium; assembly: GCF_000699445.3. Taxonomy (NCBI): domain Eukaryota; kingdom Metazoa; phylum Platyhelminthes; class Trematoda; order Strigeidida; family Schistosomatidae; genus Schistosoma; species Schistosoma haematobium. The sequence continues at coordinate 2,859,773 of NC_067198.1, forward strand.
TATTTAGTGAACACTTTTGTTTCTCACTAACTAACGAAAAACCATTTAATGATTCAGAACCAATCCCAGTAACTCCCTGTGAAATTACTAATGTAGAATTCAGTGTACAAAATATCTCCAAGGCAATCAGTACATTGAAACACTCCTACACTGATGGACCAGATGGTATCCCATCTAGCATGCTAAAACGTGGAGGTGATGATATGTGTGTTTTGCTTCTCAAACTATTCGCGATATCACTCTCTACAGCGTGTTACCCTACTGCCTGGAAAACTACACATATCATTCCCAAAATTAAAACAGGACCTGAAGCAAACGTTGAAAATTACCGGCCTATAAACATAACTTCAGTGGTATCCAGAGTGATGGAAAAAGTAGTTAAGGCGGCTGTAGTCCAACATCTACTAACTAATAATCTCATCTCGACCTCCCAGCATGGATTTCTTAGGTCCAGATCATGCCATACATGCCTAGTAGACTACCTGAATGATATAACTCTGAAATGAGACAGCGGACTCCTTGTATCAGTCCTATTCCTTGACTTTAAGAAAGCCTTTGATGGTTTGCTAACTGGAACACTAGTTGGAATTCTTCTTCACGGTATACTTTTGTTCCTTCAGTTAGCCTACTAATACAGATGCAATTAGAATTCAACTCATATGGACAACTTACCGGCATAATCGTTATTTGATTTCATAATTTAAACCAAAACTAATACCAATATCAACATTTCTACAATATTCATCACTTTAATATTTCTAAACACAAAATACTTACTACCTATACGTTAAGTTATTAACCAACGGCTATTAACACGCATCGTTTTATTATTATTATTATTATTATTGTAACCCCATTTTTGATAGCTCAAATAATCTTCACCCAAATTTTCATTTCAAGCGTTTTAAGCATGAAGGCAGATATTTTAAAATTATTACATGTATTTCCCGACCAGATGCTGCCGCTTTCTTTTTGATTTATCTTTCAGCTTACCAATACCCGGAGGATTCTTATTATCCTTGGTAACCTCCGGCGCGCGACGATCCCATCCGATTTGGTATCGAACCAACATCACGTTGGTTCTGGTGGGAGAGTAGTGTAGTGGCATTGGACAATAGCCACACAATCCACAAAGCTGTGAACACGAGACTACTCAGGAAATAGATATTCAATATTTAACGCGGAGAAATACCTAACAATGGAGAAGGCGCGAACAATGAATTGAATGGACTGGAGTTGATCGAGTGGCATGGCTCGGCCATGCAGGTGTGGTCTCTGCTGAATGTTACCTTATATCTTCTATCCATATTAAATATATTGTTCTTCCTCTAGCCTAACCTTGTTCTACATCATGTATTGGTAATTGATATGATACAGTGAGTTGGTGTAGTCGATGGTGTGACTTCCACGTAAGATCTTAAAGATTAGGCAGTTATATCATGACAAATCTACAAATTTAGGATTAGGTCTATTATTAGAGCAGTACTAATATTATAGTGGCCCATAGTTCTACAAGCGTATATCTGATTTATTTACGCTTTTCATTATATTCAGAGCCTGATGAGTTCACGAGAATCCGTCAGTGTGACAGACTTAGTAGAAACCCACCATTTCATCGTGACCCATTGGTTCAAGTCACTAGATGACTCTGCTGTTTCCATAGCTCATCGTATATCGTTCCAAGCAACATTTTGGTCAGCCTCGTTTTCAGAACTACCTAAGTGTGACCTCAGTTGTTCATGGAATCTATTTCTGGCTTTCTCATCGCCTATTTCAACACTATTATGTCTTCATAATGCGGTATTTCTGCGTCCAATGGGGGACAGGCAAATGCAGGTTCGTATAAGAGCATGATCAGAGCCTAAACATGTACTCAAGAACGAGCGGCAATCTCGTAGAATTATTATCTAAATCGTTATTAGTAATGGACTTGATCCTGAAGTTGTAGATTCGTCACGATGTGACTGTCTATAAGATCTCATATGGAAGTAAATCATTGTCTATCCTGACTCATCGTACGTGGCAATCCTCAATATAATGTGCAACACTTCTGAAGAGCACACTTAAGCTGGGAATGGAGTAATATATTTTTGTAGAACGGTATGAGTTTCACAAGAGTGAACACACCTACAAGGCTGATCCACGCCATACCGATTAATTACTGTCTTTCCTCCACCATTCTCGATGTTCTCTTAGTGTTATGTTTTGAAAAAGACTTCCGGGTAATTATATGTTCAGCCTCGAAGACCATGTGGCTAAGAACTAATACCATTAGTCTTCTGCCGAGCCTCTCCAACGCAGTCTAAGGAATTGAAGGGGTAAATCGATTACGGATCCAGTGGTCTTGAATACCGTTTAAGTTATGAGGGGGGTTATAACCTCTGGGTTGCTCACACAGTGGAAGGGTTCTTTTAGAGGAACTTGAAAAGGAAATTACATTAGAGGTGGTCTTAGTTACCTGAGAGTGTGAACGCAGTGCCTAATGGACAACTGCTAGAGGTCGGTCACACACGATTTTTTCGTAATTTTCGTGTAAGCGTGGTAGTTGTTGAGACCTTACTGCCGGAGACGGATATCTGTGGGATCAGAAGAGGTATACATCTTTACAGTCAACCTTTTCTAATTCCACCCCTTCATGTAGGAAGGCAGCATTGCTGTCATGCTGGTTGTCTGAAGGAAGCACCTTACTGTTGTCGCACCTCTATACAGTCAGTAGTACGACTTCGCCTTCGGACCTTAAGTTAGCTGCTTTTAGTCTTACCGTTCTTTAAACGACCTGTTTGGGATGCTAGGACCTTGAAAAACGATTATTTTAGAAAGTATAACCCAATTGGTTTATTACGGTAGGAAAGCTCGACCACCGCGTCATGGTAGCGGTGTAACAGCTCAGGTTGGTTGGTTAAGAGTTGACCCCAAACAACCAAGCTTATGCCGAAACAGTATTGTTCAAGTATTCATTCACTTCCTTATTTTTTATAAGCGTTATATTCCCTATTATCTTGAATGTTGAGAGCCTTTGTTTGTCTGAACAGATAATCCCACGCTCCACTGTGACTGCGCGAAGATCGAAATAAAGACATATTCACTACTTCTCTGGTTTCTTCTATCAATAGCACGAGGGTTACCTTAAGGCACGAAATTGGTGAGCCCTTTTGAACACAAATTTAACCTCATTTCTGTTATTAACATTTTTTTTTACTCAATCGTAAAAGTAGACCTGATTATCCGTAAACTAATTTGAGTATATAACTAGTTTATTCCGTATTATCTTAAGTTATTCGTGTCATAGTAACCACTTTTTGTGCTAACTTTATTGCTATATTTGTCACATACCTCATGTCAGACTCAATAGAAACCCATAATCTGGAGGATTTGTCACCAGTGGAGATAGACACTGTTATGACTACGAAATCCCGACTTCCAGAATTTGATCGTAGTGATCCTGAGTTGTGGTTTGCTCAACTAGAGCATTATTTTACGAGACACAATATCAAATCTGAAGGGATTCGCTATAGAGACTTGTGTTCTATCCTTCCTCCTTCAGTCGCCAAAGAAGTCCGTGACTTGATTTTAAGTCCACCATCACCACAACCATACACCATCTTAAGACGAGAGATAATGAACCGTTTATCATTATCAGATAGTCAAAGAATCCAAAGACTTTTTCAAGGTGAAACACTAGGTGATCGGTCGCCGTCACAGTTTTTACGTCACCTCCAAGTCTTAGTGGGTGATAACACAGTGGGTGAAGCAGTCCTAAAACAAGGATGGATACAAGCTCTCCCATGCTACGTCCAACACTGTTTGGATGCACAAGATCCTGAAACCTCATTATCTCACTTAGCGCGTATAGCCGACAGAATAATGGAAAGAGGTCCTCCAACTGGATCAGGCACAATAAATCACACACAAAAAGTAGAATCAGCAAAAGACCCCGTAATAGAAGGACTCATTGCGAGTGTTAAGAGTCTCACTGAGGCTGTCACCAGAATGCAAATGGGTCATAGAAACAGGAGCAGGTCACCACAACGACCACGATCCAAGTCACAAAACAGGTCACAAATGTCCAGACAATCTGGGCAGTTTTGTTGGTACCACTGGAAGTTTGGTGTCAACTCAACCAAGTGCATGCAACCATGCGCCTGGCCTAAGCATAATTCTAAGGCAGCGGGAAACGAGTAACCCCTCCCCAGGTCGCGACGACTGAGGAGGGGCGCCTAAACAGTCGCTTGTTTTATGTTAGAGACAGAAACTCGGGCTTGAATTTCTTGGTGGATACTGGCGCTGCTCTTAGCATCATCCCTCGAAATAAAACTGAGATTAGTCGAGAAACATCATCAATTACACTTCAAGCTGCAAATAAAACTAAAATTGCGACATTTGGGCAGAAAACTTTAACCCTAGATTTGGGGTTCAGGAGGCAATTCCCTTGGGTTTTCACGGTAGCCGACTTAGATCTGGCAATACTGGGGATGGACTTTCTAGAGAGATACGAATTTCTAGTTGACACCAAGAAACGGCGATTAACACTAAAAGAAACTTCGTATTACACAAAAGGCAAAGAAAGTCACATCAGCTCTCTTAACTTGATTCAAACTCCCCAGTAACAACAGCGAAATTCCAAGATATACTCGCGGAATTTCCAAACTTAACTAAACCAAACCCACAGCCTTCTAAAGACAAACTAAAAGTGAGTCACACTATCAAAACCGAAGGTGCACCGGTTTTTGCAAAACCCAGGAGACTAGCACCAGATAAGCTCAAAATCGCTAGGGCCGAGTTTGATTATATGCTACAACTGGGTATTATCCGTCCCTCTGATAGTCAATGGGCATCCCCTTTGCATATGGTCCCAAAGAAGAATGAAGGTGACTGGCGACCGTGCGGGGATTACAGAGCCCTAAACCGTCAAACCGTACCTGATAGGTACCCAATACCTCATATCCAAGATTTCACCAACGGTTTACAGGGTATGAACATATTCACTAAAATTGATTTAGTCAGGGCATATCACAATATCCCGGTGGCTGATGAAGATATTCCCAAGACAGCTATTACTACACCCTTTGGCTTATTCGAGTTTGTACGCATGCCATTCGGCCTGAGAAATGAGGCACAGACATTTCAAAGATTCATAGATAACCTACTTCGAGATATGCCATTTGCGCAGGGGTATATAGACGACTTGTTAATTGCCAGCCCCGATTTGCAATCACACGAACAGCATGTACAAGCAGTGTTGAAAAGACTGGATGAACATGGAATAAACATACATCAAAGTAAGTGTGTTTTCGGTGTTCAAACTTTAGAATTTCTCGGTCACACAATAAGCCCAGAAGGGATTAAACCTATCAAAAAGAAGTGGATAGTATCAAACAATACCCCGTACCTAGTTCTCTAACACAACTGAGAAGTTTTCTAGGCTTAATTAACTTTTATCGCAGATTCATACCAGGTTGTGCACAATTAATGCAACCTTTGACAGATTCACTTAAAGGAAAACCAAAAGAATTCAAACTGTCTTCTGACGCCATCGAAGCTATTAAACAGCTTAAAGATAAACTGGCTCAAGCAACTACGTTGATATATCCGAATTCTCTTTCCCCACTTGCTTTGATGGTGGATGCTTCAGATAAAGCAGTAGGCGGTACCCTTAACCAACTGGTTAAAAACGCCTGGAAACCAATTGCTTTCTTCTCGAAAAGACTCGCTCCAGCCGAAACAAGGTATTCTACCTTCGGGCGAGAACTTCTTGCAATCTACCTGACCATTAAACACTTCCGACACATGTTAGAAGGTAGGGAATTTATAGTCTTTACGGATCACAAACCTCTGACGAATGCTTTAAAAGCGAGAGCCGATAAATACTCACCTCGAGAAGTCCGACACCTTGACTATATATCACAGTTCACAAGCGATATCCGACATGTCAAAGGTCAGGACAATCAGGCGGCAGATGCTTTATCCAGACTAGAAATGAACGTGCTACAGCAGTCTACAGTAAACTTCGAGACGTTAAGACACGAACAAGAGCAGGACCTAGAATTGCAAAACCTACTTAAAACAAACAATTCAAGTCTTAATTTAAAACAATTCCCATCACCTATCGATGGTATTCTAATTTATTGTGACACGACCAAGGCAATGCCGCGACCTTTCGTTCCCAAAAATATGCGAAAGTTGATATATAATAACTTTCATTCTTTGTCTCATCCTGGCGCGAAAGCTTCAACAAAACTAATCAATGCCAGATATATATGGCCGAATTTACAGAAGGATGTACACAAATGGGTTAGAGAGTGTTCAGCATGTCAACAATCAAAGATTAATCGTCACACAAATTCACCCATAGGTGTTTTCTCGCAACCAGATGCACGTTTTGCCCATGTGCATATCGACTTGGTAGGTCCTTTACCTCGTTCAAACGGTTTTAATTATGTTTTTACATGCATAGATCGATTTACCAGATTCCCTATAGCCATCCCGATAGCGGACATCACAGCGGAAACAGTAGCCAAAGTTTTCATGCAGAACTGGGTAACCATTTTTGGTACACCCATAACAATAACGACGGATAGAGGAGCGCAATTCGAATCCGAACTATTTAATAACTTGGCTAAACTTCTAGGCTCCAATAGGATACGCTGCACTGCATATCATCCTCAGGCTAATGGGATGGTAGAACGTTTTCACCGTCAGCTAAAAACCGCCCTTATATCTCACTCAAACCCCAATCAGTGGACAGAATTCCTACCATTAGTTATGTTGGGAATACGAACATCTGTCAAAACTGACGCACAGTGTTCAGCTGCGGAACTGGTTTTCGGAACAACTCTGAGACTACCAGGTGAATTTATTAACCCTAATACTAACAGTCAAAAACTTAATTTAGAAAATTATGTAGATCAACTACGGGACCACATGTCTAAAATTAAGCCGATTAATACTCGTGAACAATCGCGTGCCGTATATATACCTAAAGACCTAAGCAATTGCACGCACGTCTGGATAAGATGTGACAAAATAAAAGCACCACTTAGCCCTCCATTTGAAGGTCCTTTCAAAGTCGTCTCAAGAAAATCTAAATATTTCGTGATAGAAAAACACGGAAACATCGACACAGTAAGTATTGATAGGCTAAAGCCGGCTTATCTAGATCATGAACCACCATACGTGTCGTTAGATCGTTTAACTGACAAATCCATTACGGAATCGAAATGCAAAAACGATAAATCTTTACAAATGACTAAAACGGTTCGCTGGGCACATCCGATTAGCCAATCAAGGATGTTGACAGTTTCAGCTGCAGGATAAAATCTAACCACGTAGCTAATCAGACCCTGCATCTACTTAAAAATAACTTTTCTCCTCATTCCGCCTCACCTACAACTCCCCAGACCTTTTGCCTTTGATATATAAGTGTTATGTTAAATTTTTTTAAATACTGGACACAAGCTAGGTATTCCGAAACGATGGCTGCGGATTTTAATCAAATTCATACAACTAACACTGGCAAATACAACGAATTCAAAAAGCAACCCAGGCGAGTTTTATAATTTCTTTTTCTGGTTAATTAACTATGTTGGCTGTACTTCTTATATATCTATATACATTTTTCACGTAGACTGGCTATACATATATACCATATGAACTAATTCTAAAAGTTTTCGGTCGAAGATGTGTTCAGTAGCTTGATACGCTTAATACTACTATTATTAAGTGGTTTTCTAGACAAAACATTTTGGATTAAACCATGGTCAAATACTTATTAAAGTTCTCATCATTTTTTTTCATGTTTAGGAAACTTACATAATGACTTAACCAGTTTTCCTACAGCATGCTTTTTAGTGTGATCATATAACCCATCATTATTGGCAATATTCAAATTTTTTTTTTAAATTTCTGACATTTAAGAATCAATAACCGTGAAGATATAGTACAGTGCGTTATTGTAAGGTTACTATGTTAGCCGCATTGATTCCACATACCTAATTTTAAACACAACTTATAAGGGAACTGTTAAGTAATCACAACATTGAACTAATATGAATATCACAGCTATGCTAACGTTAAACCAATTATTATTAGTGGTCCATACAAAATCCTGGAACTTAACACTAGCGTTATAAAAAAACATGTTATGTCAATAACTTATATATATATATATATATACCTTTTTTTTCTCGTTGGTTTAATTATAACGTAAAATGGAAATCTACCACACTTGTAGTTTTTTTTCTATAGCATTATTATTAATAAAAACAAAGAACTTGTACTATTCCAATATGGCACTTTGACATATCAATCCGTCCTCCTGTTATCTTTCTCTCATATCTGAGCAACATATGGCCAACAAACATCGTATTGAAGGGGTTTTGGTGAACGAAAACACTAGCCCCACACGCACTCGAACCTCTGCCCTCCTGGATGCTAGACCGTGTGCCTAGCCATTAGACCACATCAAACCACGGGCGAATGACTGCAATCTTTCCTTTTACCGATTAATCATATATAATACTAACGAGTAATAGGACTTACACATTTCTAAGGTGCAGACAAATTCGTTACTTGGATGAATTGACGAAATATTGCTTCAATATATCATACGTACTTAGATCAAACCAGAAAAGAGTATTTGACACAATTGTACTTAATCCTCATAATCTACACAATTTTTTCTCCTCCTTAACCGTATATTCTTTTCCGTTTTGTGGAGTACAACTATGCACCCTTGGTTACGTACCTGGTTATAAAAGGCGGTCGTCATAGGCCCAAGGTCATACATTTGATCGGGTTTGACAATGAGTCCAACTTCTAGCAAGTTTACACTTTTACATATATGCATTATAAAAAATTTTTTTTGTGTTCATACCTTTTCGTACATAAGATGGCTACACTATGTCTATTTTCTTCCAGAATACCAATCCTTTCTGGAGACCAATCACTTACGTGGAACCGAACAATTATAAATTATATTTTTGTATTTCCATTTTGTATCTTATTATTTTTATGCAGGCAGTGGAGCAGTTCTTCAGGTGTGATTGGTTTTCACCATTACCTTTGAAGTAGATTCTTCTTTACTTTTTACTTGAGGGCGACTAAAGAGGCAGGTGAGTAAACACCTGATAGCCGGTCTGAGCATGGAAAAATCGTACCTCACCAACATGGTGTTGGGTAGCCCGCTCACGGCACTTCCTCAGATATTCTTATTCCACATTCTCACACTCTTTCTCTTGAAAGCACGCAGTAAACCGTCAGCGATAGTTGTAGAATAGATCACATGCTACAAAATAAGATGACAAGCTAGTAAATGAGGAGACATCCATGGACTATCGTTGACAGCGTCAGTCGTCACTGATTGTAAGTCAAATAGTGAGCGAGTTGATAATTTTCCCTTGGGATGAGAAATAGAACTAAGGTGTTTTCGATAGATAGGTTAATCGAACCGACGTTCCTACGGAAGTCGATTCTAGGGGGAAGCTAATGTAACAGCTCAGGTTGGTTGGTTAAGAGTTGACCCCAAACAACCAAGCTTATGCCGAAACAGTATTGTTCAAGTATTCATTCACTTCCTTATTTTTTATAAGCGTTATATTCCCTATTATCTTGAATGTTGAGAGCCTTTGTTTGTCTGAACAGATAATCCCACGCTCCACTGTGACTGCGCGAAGATCGAAATAAAGACATATTCACTACTTCTCTGGTTTCTTCTATCAATAGCACGAGGGTTACCTTAAGGCACGAAAGCGGAACCGGTCAACACAAGTGAAGAACAACCGACAAAATTAGAGTGAATATAGGAAATAATAACAGGTTTATTTGGTCGGTATCATCAATCTAGCATTATGATCTAATTGGAAATCAGTACATTTATCTTTTCCACAACAACAATAGACCGGATCCGTAAATTGTATACATATCATGATATGACTACCGAATCCATAAGATCTTACGTGGAAGTCACAACATAGTCTGCATTCGCCCGTCCTTTTGTGACGACCAGCAACATGAAGTCTAAAATTTCAGAAGAACACATTTAGACTAGCTAGAGAGCAATATATTTGATACAAAAACAACAGGTTATATTAAGTGACCACTCTATGTTTGACCGAGCCATGCCCTTTCCATTAAATGTCTCCACGTTCACTATTTTGATCTTCTCCTAATGTTACTTATTGAATGTTAATCTCAGTAATTATGCGCTCAGCCTCAAAAGTCGTGTGGTTGGGAACCAATACAACTATAGGTTTGATACACTGAATCTCCATCACAACAGCGTGAATATTTCTTAACCATAAATCACATTGTTCTGGTCACAAGTAGTGGTTTGTCCCATGAATTATCATCGTCCTTGCCTTCAATTAACGCTGTTATTGACCTGAGATAAAACGTCTCTATCAGACCATTGACGAGAGAATGATATATACTTGTGTGCATATATACTTGAGCACCTCAGTTTCTGGAATGACTGACTTTCGATTGACAGCACCCTCTCTGCAATTATCAAAGACAATACTCGAAAGTTTTACAAGAATCCGTTTTTTCAGTAATTGCAACAATTTCATTCACTGGCACAACAATATTGAGACAGTGCTATATAACGCCTAACTAAACAACCACATTACGGATAAATATCACTTGTACTTTCGTCAGATATTCTCAATGAAACCAAAATTCAACCACCAGCTGTCTATTACAGACGCAAATAAAACACTTTTAAGACCAATGGTTTCAACACCACGACTTTCTTGAAAAATACGGTGTGACACTTATTGTTATTGTCTCAGGATAAACATCCCTTAGCTGTATTTTATCTGAAAACATAATAAAGTGATATATGCAAGTGAGGATATATGTCGAACCAAAAGATGACTGTCGAAAAAATCGTAGTGACCGCTGAATGATAGAACGAAAATGTTCGGTGGTGGTTTACCCCAATGCCCGAAACATCTAAGCACTGATTAAAGATGGTGTATGTCCATTATGAACAGAGTAGAGTCGTAATACAAATAGTTGCAGGTATGAGTTACAAACAATTCCAGGAAAAGTTTCGTAAGCTGGGAAAAAGAAATATGATACTAGAGACTATAACAGTCAAACAGCTGTGCAAACTTAACAAAGTGCGACCGAAACATAAAGAAACCGCCATCGGCAGCCATGACAAAGGGTCAAATAATCTAATGACTCATAGTGATTTGTAAAAAAATGTTGAATATTGAGACTAGATTTCTTACTTAGATCATTAGGAATGTTGCGGCCGAAATGGATAACCAAACCAACTAGCTAGCTAAAAATCGAAGATACGTTTTATTCGTTTGAAACTGGCACAAATCCCACTCTGGTCTTAAATTCAAGCTGGAATGTTTTGGAATTCATTATACAGTCTTAGATTGGATAAGTAATTTTATCCATGACAGGAGACAAAGGGTAAGGGTTGATGGGGCTCTCTCCTCGTGGGTACATGTAAAAAGTGGAGTTCCCCAAGTTAAAATCCTCGATCCTCTTCTCTTTTTACTTTATTTAAATGGATTACCAACTGTAGCAAAATCATCCTTTCTACTCTTCGCTGATGACATAAAAAGTAGGAGACCCATACACAGCATGTCGGATAGAATAGTATTACAGAGTGATCTTAGTTCATTGGTTGTGTGGTTGGACAGGTAGTCACAAGAAGTAAATCCTACTAAGAGTGAAGTGATGCAATTAAATAACTATGATGAATCGTATCACTATACAATATCTGGATTCGTGCTACCCAAAGTAAGAAACTATAAAGATTTAGGAGTCATATTAAGCAGTGATCTCGAAACTACTAGTCACTGTAAGGCTGCTGCTGCGAAAAGCTGTAGGGTATTATGGTCTTTTCGTAGGTTTTTCCAGTATTTAAATAATGAAATGTTTGTATTATTATACCCGACACCTTATTCCCGTTATCTTACCGTACAGTACGAGGTGATCTAATATCAGATTCAGATTCAGATTCAGATTTGTGTAGTAAGGAGAGAAGGCCTACGGCCTATGTTATTCCTTTTCTAGTATGCTTCTGTGAGTGTCCAGTCTTCTCTTGAAAGAGTCAATTGAAGGTGCGGACACCACTGCTTCAGGCAGCAGGTTCCAAGTATTGATGACTCGGTGTGAAAACCTGTATGCCACGGGTATTTTGTTCGTTCTTGGCTTTTCTACTCGCCTGCTATGTCCTCTGAGGTGTCCCGATCTAGTGGGAAGAAAGAGAGAGAATAAGTTAGGTCCGAAATCATTTCTCAGTATTCTGTACATCAATATTAGATCTCCCCTTAGTCTGCGATAGGACAGAGTAAAGAGGTTCAGTTTTTCAAGCCGCTCTTTATATGATAAACCTCGGAGTTCCGGAATTGCACGCGTAGCTGCCCTCTGTACCTTTTCTATTATGTCCGAGTCACCTTTAAAACAGGGGCTTGCAGCCTGAACACAGTTCTCTAACTTAGTTCTCACTAAGGACGTGTATAATGTGGTGAACATGGTAGTGTCAAGCTTAGTGAATGTCCTTTTTAAAGCCCAGAGGGTTCGGAACCCCTTAACTGCGACCTCCCGGCAATGGGCCGTCGTCTTAAGATCATTGCTCACTGTCACCCCTAGGTCCTTATGAGACCGGACTACGGGTAATGACACATCCCCTATGTTGTACGTATTAACCTTTGAATCCCCCAAGTGCATGTAGACACACTTTTCCGAGTTGATAGGCATTAGCCACTCTTTAGACCAGTTTATCATATTATTTAAGTCCGCCTGAAGAGTAAATGCGTCTTTGTCTCCAGTTATTACTCGCCAAATTTTTACATCGTCAGCGTATAATAACATTGGAGACTGTACTATACTTGTAAGATCATTAACGTACATTATAAAAAGTAAAGGACCTAAGACGGAACCTTGGGGTACTCCACTAAGTACTGGTCTCCAGATGGAGCACTTGGAATTTATTCTTACTTTTTGCCTACGACCTACTAGGAAATCCTTAATCCATTTTAAAAGAGGTCCGGCAATACCAAGGTTTGTCAACTTCAATAGCAGCCTATTAGTTGGCACCTTGTCAAAAGCCTTACTGAAGTCTATGTAGACAACATCCACTGAGTTTCCGTTGTCTAGCGCATTAATCCAGAGCTCCCTAGCTATAAGGAGGTTCGTTGTACAGGATAGACCCTTTCTAAAACCATGTTGTTCCATGTTCAGCAAGTTATTGGTTTCCATATATGCTGTTATGGTCCGTTTGATTATTCTTTCCAGTATTTTAATTACAACACTGGTGAGGCTTACGGGTCTGTAATTTGATGGAACTTGTCTTGGTCCTGTTTTATGTATGGGAGTGACGATTGCGTCCTTCCAGTCCATAGGTAACTCACCTTGGTCAAGTGACATTTTGAATATCACAGTCAGTGGGTCTGCGATATATTGGGCAATATGTCTCAAGATTTTAGGGTGTAGTTCATCTGGTCCTGTTGACTTCTCCATGTTTAGGGTGCTAAGAGCCTTAAGCACATCGTTTTGGTCGAAGTCCACGGTGAGCAGCTGGTTTGTTGACTCTGTAATTGGGTCTGGTTCTTTCTCTAGAGGAGGTTCCTGAGTGAAAACTGCTCCAAAGTAGTCAGCCATAACCTCAGCTTTTTCCTGATCTTCCTCTATCATTTCAGATTCACTTCCTACTTTAATTAGGTTGGGAATCCAATGATGAATCCTTGTTCTGTAGTTTATGTACGAGAATATCCTCTTGGGCTGCTTGAGTGCAGATTCTGCCAGCTGCATTTCATATTTTCTTTGCGCTTCCCGAATTTTAGTTATACACTCGTTTCTTATCGATCTGTAACGTTCCATCGTACCCGCTGTGCCAAGGCGGATGGCAACATCCCAGCATTTCTTCTTTTGTCTTAGTAAGCGTCGAATATCCCGCCCTATCCAGGGATGTCCGTGCTTCTTTTTCTTTGGGACAGTCCAGGGTATGTATGGTTGAGTTACCCGATTGTATAACTGCCTGAATAGAGTCCATGCCTCTTGTACTGATGCCTTTGAGTCGATTTCCCAGTTCTCAGCCGATGCTGCGGAGTTAATTGCCTGCATATCTGCCTTCCATATGTTAGGACGGGCCGGCGCAATTGTTTGACAAGCAATCTCAGCCATGAATTTGAATAAGATGACTGCATGGTCACTTCTCCCAAGTGGTGGGAGAAAAGCCATTTGACCAACGTCATCACCGTGTGTGAAGACTAAATCTAAAAGAGAAGAGTTTCTTAAGTCGTATCTTGTGGGATCTCTAATGTGTTGGAATAATGCTAGTCCAATCGAGGTTTCTAACAGTTTGGAGTCGAACGACGATATGGATGACCCTACTTCTAAGTTAACCCAGTTTATATATGGTGCATTAAAGTCGCCTACTACAAGGCTTTTACCGTTGTTACACCAGGACTTAAGTTTACTAAGGAGAAAATCATCTGCTATACATTCTGGACTGCGATAAACTACAACTACTTCAATATCTTGCCTTCGGCATTTCAACTTACATCTCACCAGTTCACATGTCCCTGAAACATGTGCTACCGTCTCAGCTAATCTTATGGTTAGGGTACTTTTGGTGTACAAAATAACCCCGCCTCCCCTTCGGTTTAATCTATCAGCCCTACTGGTTATGAAACCAGTCAATTGGATTTCACTATCTAATACCTCTGACGTTAACCAAGTTTCCGAGACAGCGATAACGTCCGGTTTTTCTTTGTCCACCACTGACTTCAGCTCCGCCATTTTATTTAGTAGGCTGCGAGCATTTGTGTAGCACACTTTTAAGTCTGTGGAGAGCTTTCCCTTGCCACCCAGAGTGGCTTGGGGATCGTTTTGCTCCGAACTTTTACAATCTGAAAACCCTTAAGAACGAGGTTTCTTTCACCGTTTCGGCGACGCTCGTTTATTTCCGCTTCTGCAGCTCTTCTCTTAATACGATCAGCTAGGCTGAGGTCCTCACGGACATATATTCCGGATCCAATCAGTTTACGTGAATTACTTAGAATCAGGTTCCTTTCTTCCACCGTGTTGAATGTAACCTTTAGGAGGCGGTTTTTCTGAGGACTTTCGGAATCCACCTTTTTTCCTATTCTATAAAGCTTACAAATACTAACTCCTGAAACTGTATCTGGGAGTAGTTTACTTAATGATGTCTTAATATGATTGAGATCATGTTCAAATCTTGCCTTTGGTTCAGTATCTGAAGATTCTCTTATCTTATGAAAAATGACTGATCTATCAGAGAGATCTGTCTTTTCACGCGGTGGGGACTTTTTTTCTGATAACATCCCTTCCAATGTTTTGCTGACCAGCTGCGTTTTGCCTACAGCCTTTTTCTTCTTATTTTTTTTTCTTCTTACCGAAGTCCATTTGTCACCACTCAGAACAGCCACACCTGGACTATGTGGAACGGTGACAGTTTTATCCGGATCTTCTATTTCGACTAGAGGTGTATGACTGCCGATGTCATTATCAAGCAACACCTCATTTCTCGTTAATGTCAACGGAGATTTCACGTTCCCGTCAACCGCAGTCAGGTGTTTAATGGGTCCAGTAGCAGCACTTACTACACTAACACATTCTTCATCGTCAGTGCTCCTGTTATCAGTGCTTCCGCCACCATTTTTCTTGCAGGCCAAAGCCAGTAGGCCCATAGCCTCCTGTATTAGTACCTTTTTATCCGTACAGCAGAACATACAAAGCCAATGCGAGTTAGGCTTCGAGCATCTTTTGTAAGCCGTCGGACTTAGTCGTGTACACATTTTGTGATACCACTTTTTACAGTCGTCACACTGCATTCCCTCCTCAACGGAGAACAAACAATTTGGTTGCCCACATTTGTGAGTCTTACCAACCATTTTAATTCGATTTAAAAGGTTTAAAAACAAAAAAAATGATAGCAATGTGAACACAAATGTTAGTCAAGGACTAAAAACAGGTACTCAGGACAAAATTTAGTAAAAAGTTTCAAACTTTAACCAAAGAACTCTTAGTTAAAGTAGACCAAGAATGCTTTTTAGTGCAATAAGTACCAAAAGCAAGTATAATCACAACAAGTACAAAAATCACTGCCCTTTTTGAAATTCGCGCGTGCATATATATACTGAACGAGGACCTTGGTATTACCATGTCCTATTTTTTACTTCCGTCTAGGACTGATCATTTGGGAGGACATTCGAAGAAAGTTCAAAAACCGAGATCAAATCATTCACGTCTGGAGTTTGTTTCTCGCAACGAGTAGTGAATTACTAGAATTCTTTACCGGAACACGTAATATCAACATTTTCTGTTGATATATTCAAAACGAGATTGGACCTCCACAGTATTACAGACCTCCTATCCTTATTGCTGAGGACTGAATTTGTTCGAGGAGATATTGAATATTGGATTCAAGTTCATGTACTGGGCGGGAGATTCGCCATGTCCAAGCTAATTGACGAATTGGTGGCCCATGGCTTTGAAATTATTCGTGATGATTCTGGACAGGATCTTGTCAAACTTGTATTTATGGATGAAAATGATGACGCTACAGGATGTGCTTTAGTTACACCAGAGGATGCCAAGAAAATTCTGTCTGGTCAAGCAACATTACAAAATGCTGTAGATGAAGACGGCAAACAGGTCTTAACTCTTACTCCAATAGCTGACAGTGACTTAGAAGTAGTTGAACAGGTGAGTTGTTTTCAGGAAAAGGGTATCTAAGGCTCTTATTGATAGTCTAAAGCAGATCTGCCTAGTGAACACTCAACCTCTGCTGTTCCTGCGGAACTGGATGATCTTGAACGTCATAAATCGAGCAGCGAGGAAGTCATCGATAAAGACAATCATGAGGCCGCACAACCAAGCAAGTCAACTGTTTCTGACCTTTGCTGCGATGTTGGTGACTCCTTAATTAATTCGGGAGAAATTGATGCGTCTGACGTTAATTCGTTGGTGGAAAATGTGGAACAGTATACTTTAAGCGAACAAACAGCGGTAGTGGATAACGGCCAAGTACAAGTTGTCACAATCATGGATTCCCGTGGTCAAGTTTTGGATCAGAAGCAAGGACAAACTGGAGAACAAGTGATTTTAGAAATGCATGGACAGGCATTTTCGTACGAAATTCAGGGTCCCACGTCAACTGGTGAACCTATAACTGTAATTTGCTTTTACCTTTTGATTTTCACTCTTGTTTTTTTGGTGAAATAAACATACTTTCTGCGAGTTTTGCATAGTAATATATTTCACTCCTCGTAGAGCATAGACCGACGACCAGGAATCTCCAATTTACCTTATTCCTCGGCTCTCGAGCGAATACCTTAATTTGAATGTAGCTTTTATGTAAGAACGACACGTTTTGGTACACAGTATGTATGACCATGTTCAGACATTTTTGACAAAGAGAACACGTACTTGAGTCACTTAGTGGGGACAAAAAGCCGTTTGCTGTGTGTGAGATAATCATATCTTACTGTTTAAAGTTCATCAGCATGTACTGTGAATTCATCATACAGTAGTTCTGTTAACCGAAAGCTCTTATTGCAGTATCCGACTGGAAAGTTTGCTCCACAAGTATATTATTACTCTTCGAATTCACGTTTCGTTGGAGGAAGTATGGAGTTTCGTCATTAAGGAAAAGGACAATGAATGGGCCATTCGGATATGGTATACTAGTTGGACAGTGAGGTAGGCGAACATAGCTCCCTAGTTTTCTGTAACTGATCTCATGTAAAAGTTCTCTGGTCTATCTAGCATAGACAGCTGTTAGATACGAATGCTGAAGTCTGAATTGAGCTTGGAGTAGTTTTATGTGCATAATACATTTATTTTAGGATTGGTCTAGGTTCTAGTAGGTCGATCATCGGTATGTCAAATACGCACAAGATTTGACATTGCCCTATATATTTGGTGCCGACTAAATACTTGGTTCTAAACTTGTTTTGGTTTGTGTAGATGTATTATGTCGAAACTATAATAAATGAATTACAGTTATACTCAGTGAAATAAAACCATCAAAAGATCAGTGTGGTTCCAAGCAAAAAATATTGTAAGCCACGTGAGTTTGTTTTGCTTGAATTGTGGCTCAAATATCCGTTACACATCAAGTCGTTGTCTTTCTAGAATATGTTGAATTTTTTATCAATCTTATTATAATTGTTTACATTAATTTGGTTTACGTGTTGATCTTAGTTTTTCAGTGTAAATGGCGGAGTTTGAACATATAGGTTTGTGCCAAGTCATACACCTTTCATGTATGCTTTTGGTTTTACGGTTATGTAGTTTCTCTAGTGTCTACATGTAATATTGAGGTGTGAATTATATTGGCTACATATTGTTCTAAGAGTTGGTTTTTATTTTTCTCGATTGATAAACTTTATTCGACTTCTAAATTATGTTTCTTTATACTGTATTTGACCACCTTTTCCAGTCTACTCTGTTAATTTCCACAAATGATCAAGATATCCAAGATGTTTCAAACACTGCCGAAGGCGTTACACAGCAGAACATCAATGGTCAATCCAACTGGTCTGAAGTAAGCCTATTAACCCTAATTTACATTATCCAGTTATCTGTCGGTTAACCTGACTCGTGTACGTATCACAGAAACCATCCATTCGTCATATTTTAAAATCTGTGAATGGTTCTTAAGGTATGTAGCTATTTACATGAGAGCCATTAACGGGCTGTTCGTACCGACGTTAAATTGAACATTCATTGAATACTCGACCATTATTACACATTGGAGAGTATGAATCAACTGTTCTCGATGTTGATATACAGTTTACTGTTAGTTATTTGGTACTATAAGGTTAACGTATGAAATAACTGTAATGTCTTCTGGGGATCTCATTCCCGTGACCTTTTGATCTATTTTCCATTCTCTTTTAGTACTTACAATTTACATTGCCACTATGTTAGCAGGATTTGAGGCATATTCCATTCAGGATGTTAGTGCTCACTGATTGGTCCGTTTTAAGTCCATCAGCGCTAGCGGATAAACAGATGACATTTTAAAATATGTAAGATAATAGATGTATTAGCATTTTCGGTAAGACTAATCTATGGATGACCTTTAACTGATTCAGAGTGGCCTTGAAAAGATTCATCTACTTAACAGTCAAACCGGTATGAAAAATTAAAGTTAGGATTAGGAGCTAAAAATTAGGGTTAGGAATTACAGCTAGGGTTTTTATCATGAACTTACATCAGCTATAATTCACTTGGTATTGTTTTACTTGAATCTTCCCATTCATGTTTTGGGACTGAAATTGATCAGTCTCTTATTGGCATATGTGCATACTGTGCGTATGCCTCGATATTGCCTTAATTTACAAGCATTATAAGCAAAGATGGGTAGTGGCTAGCAGTGGAATCCAGGACGCGCGTTTCGTCCTGATCAGACTGATCAATTGCAGTCTTAAACCTCAATGGGAAGATACAAGCCAAACCATACCAAGTGAATTTAAATTCACCCCATTGCACAAGCAAGTGGCTATCAGGACTCAATAGCTGAGTAGATAACGCGATGGCGTTTGAAGCGAATGGTACTGGGTTCGAGTCCCAGAGTGAACACCAACTCTGAGACGCAGGTACATCCAGTTGACGTGTCCCAAACAGGACGAAACGCGCGTCCTAGATTCCACTGCTCGCCACTATCCATCTTTGCTCATCAGCTATAATGCTAAATTGCTATTTAGCCGTATGGATGAATGAATTTTGCGGTAAAATCCGAAAGTTGCTATCTTCAATCTGATTGGTTCTTCCATAAATTATAGTCTCACTGTCTGTTTCGTTCTCATACACCAAGCATTTCTAAGATATGATTACTCCACAACAGCCATTTTTTTGTTTGACTTTGGCTCTTTCAATACAGTCCTCTATTCGGATGAGGCTGCAGGTGGGTTAGATTAAGAATTTTCGAAAATTAGCCTTGGTGTCTGACGCATCTTAGAGGTCCACTGTTAGTACACTAATGGAGAACTGCGAATATATTTTTGATTTATTGCTTTAAATGGATAGTATGGTTGTAGTTAATGTGTCATGGAAGAGAGTGGCTTAATGGCTAGAATATTTGGTCTTGCAATCTTGAACCCCTCTCTTTTTTATTCAGGGCATCCTGGTTGTATCATTAGGTCTCGTAAAAATGTAGCATCACGCTAAAAACATAAGCCCTTAACTGGTAAACGGTTTATGGTAACATTAACTGTCAGAATATCATTTCAATAATCATAAAAACAGTTTAACTTCATTTTTTATAGAATCAAAACCTCTGGAGTTCGTAAAAATATCAGAATTGAATATCTTTACAGATATCATCCGTTTCTTCTAAACTATGTTTCTCATGTTATTTTGAATCCTTCGCTTCTCATCATTCTAACTTGTTTATACTGCGCTATTGGGAAGTGTGGAGATTTTGGCTCGAAGCATATTTTTTTGAGCATTTTTTCTTTAATTAGTAGATATCCTGGTAAAGCAAGCCGATCAAATAAGTTTGTATGTGGTCAGCCTATAGGAACAATTGGTAAAAGTAATTCATTGACTCTCCTTACTGTTCTCTCTGGATCCTTTAGATTACTGATTGGTTGTTGAGAACCTACAATTCAGAGAACATGTCAAAATTCCGATTTGTTTGGTATATATTTTAATATATTCCATTCAGAAAACCTCACCAAATTATTACTTATTAGTCTAACTAAAGTATTCTGCAAACTACTTCAAGTTCTAAAGTACATGTCTATTTTGGTTACGTGTTTAATTTTTGATAAGGGTGTTTCTAATGGCGCTGATAGAAGCCATGTTACTTCTGGATTTGATGAAATAACTGATGCAAATCCATCTGGTCAGCAATTCACTCTTACTGAAGCTACTACGTTAGTGGATGGGGAGGCACTTCAAATTGTTATACTTTCTGATGAAAACGGAAATGTACTTGATCAGAAGCAAGGTCACACTGGTGATCATGTCATTATTGAAATGAACGGCAGCTCTTTAGAGTATGTATTTCTTGGACCAACGGAAACTGGTGATCCGATTTTGGTAAGTCTGTTGTGTCTGAATGCATGTTTCTACTAAAGTTTTACGAATTTTGGTTGGTAAATTGACTCTACAGTGTCTAAAATCAGATTAATATCAAGGGTAGTATTAATTTCTTACTCCATATTCTTCCACAGTTTCATTCTGTACCATTTGCTATTCAATTAGAACTCAGCTATTGTAAATGAGCTCCAAATTACAGAAAAATCCGTTACAGGATCAAGAGTTGTAACACAATTTGCGAACGTATTCGGACTATTGATAAGTTAGGATGGGAATCAAAATACTGTAACCTGGCTAAATCCCAACTTAACTCTAATCCCAAAACTCCTAAACGCGATACTCATATTCTCAACACTCCTAACCCTAACATACGGAGCTTAACAGCCTATTTCACAAGAAGATCGTCACCCAGTGCTTTCAAAATACGGGTTATAGTTGGAATCATGATTTTCAGCAACGAGCAATCTTCGAGAGTGTTTTAAGTTCACGTTAATACTAAACATACACCAGCTTAATTTTAATTGCTCAAGCCCGTCGGTATAGTGTAGTTTTACCTTAATTTATTCTTAAAATATGTTGTATTCAAGATTAAAATATTTTTAGCACTCGGGTCGAAAGCATCATACTTTTTTTAAGTGCCAGTTATTTTTAATGTTTTACCCACGTTGAATTTCAACAATGTGTTTTCTGTTTATGTCATATATATGTATATGTATATGGACTACAGTGCAAAGTAGTGCATGGAGGACAGCTGACAGATGCATTCCAAGTAAGGATCGGAGTCAGACAAGGCTGTTTACTCTCTCCCTTCCTCTTTCTTCTGGTGGTCGACTGGATTATGAAGACCTCGACATCTGAAGGAAAACACGGAATACAACGGACAACTCAGAATCAATTAGACGATTTGGACTTCGCAGATGACCTAGCCCTCGTATCACGTACACACGAACAGATGCAGATGAAGACAGCCAGTGTAGCAGCAGTCTCTGCATCAGTAGGCCTCAGCATACACAAAGGGAAAACCAAGGTCCTCAAATTCGAAGCGGACAACAGCAATCCAATCACTCTTGATGGCGAAACTCTGGAAGATGTAGAGTCCTTCACATACCTAGGAAGCATCATCGATGAACAAGGAGGTTCAGATGCAGACGTAAAAGCGAGGATCGACAAAGCAAGGGTCGCATTCCTACAATTGAAGAACATATGGAACTCAAAACAACTTTCAACCAATATCAAAGTGAGAATCTTCAATACGAACGTCAAGGCAGTTCTACTGTATGGAGCTGAAACTTGCAGAACTACAACAACCACAATCAAGGAAGTACAAGTATTTATAAATAGCTGTCTACGCAAGATACTCAACATCCATTGGCCGGATACCATCAGCAATAGCCTTTTGTGGGAGAGAACAAACCAACTTCCAGCTGAAGAAGAAATTAGGAAAAGACGATGGAAATGGATAGGACATACATTACGCAAATCATCAAACTGCATCACGAGGCAAGCCCTAACTTGGAATCCTGAAGGGAAGCGAAAAAGAGGAAGGCCAAAGAACACATTGCGTCGGATAATAAAAGCAAATATGAAAACGATGAATTACAACTGGATGGAGCTAGAAAGGATTGCCCAGGACAGGGTTGGATGGAGAATGCTGGTGAGCGGCCTATGCTCCTTCACGAGGAGTAACAGGCGTAAGTAAAGTAATGTATATGTATATAATATTGAACCAACTGCTACTTGTGCTTTTTACTTAATATTCTAGCTAATGCCTTGATCTTTGTCTTGTAGACTACCTTAGTCGTTACAACTGAAACTGAAATGACAGAAAATACTCAACCTAACTTCAGCGTTGCACAGGAATCACCCGGTGATACAGAAGCAGGATCAACTGTAGCTAAATGGTGTCCACCCGGCCTGCCATCTGAGTTTTATGCTATATTAAGAAGACAAGCGGAAGTCGTTGTTTCTACGCGTGTCCCACGCTTTTCAGATAATCCGTATCGTCCTGAACCTTACCATCGGAAGCTTGGTCCGTATACGGCTTATGTAGAGATGCTTGAAATGGTTAATACATACAGGGTTGGTGCTAGTCAAGGTGAAACCCTGGAACTCTATGAAGCCTTAAGAAATTATGCTAAAATTTATCGTCCTTCTGGACCACATTCTCGAGCACTTACAAAGTATGAGGTTAGTTTTGTAAAGTAAGAATAAAATTAACGGTTTAGTACTATGTGTAGAATATGTTATGATATTGTATTTTACACGAAGATTTTCCAAACTGTTATAATCCGGTGTATTCATATGGTTGTCGATAACGTCCAGTTATCTGATGGATAAAGAATGTAGTACGAATTATTTAGATTTATTTGTTACGACTATTGATTTATGTGTATATGTTTATTAATTCTATGGTCTGACTATAAATCTTTAAGAATACAATCATTTAAAAAAAGTCCTTTCAGTCATTATCAATTTAAACCATTCGATAAAATAGTTCCACTTAGTCATATTTCGGGAAACTTGATTTCTATAACTTAATATACTACTGTGTTGTAGGAATTTGCCGTACTTTATGTAGATAGGAAAATGAACATTTGGATCACTTTTTCATTCACTCTTCCTTCACTGTTTTGATAAAGCCAGTTGACAAACAAATTCAAAATATATATGTAAATTCTAGCCATCTACTTTGATGTTAGTGCAAAATAGATAAAGATTTACTTCGGTTTTTAATTACTTGATAGTTGAATTCATGAGTTGATTAAAGCTAAACCACCTTGGAAAACCTGAATGTACTGAACGGCCGTTTCGTCCTAGTGCCGTCCAATGCTTTCAGGATTTCCAAGTTGGTCTAGCTTTAATCAACTCATGAATTCAACTATCAAACGATTGCAATCTCCACAAAACCCCTTTCTGATTTTAATTACTTAATTTGTGCTGTGCTCTGAGTTATACTGTTAATTGAAGTACTACTTGCTTATACTCGATTTCTTTTAAAGTTCAAGCCTATATAGTATCTTTTTGATAATCTATACTTAAATTTACTGCCTGTAACCTCACAGTAGTATACACACCTTGCATAACTTGTTGTATTGTATAAATTAACCTATGCCATTTATTGAGAAAAGGTACTGTAATATGATGATATTATCCCTAGATGATTTGTTCACTTAGGAATGTTTATACATTTTTCGTTTTAAAATACTAGCTAGCCTTAAATGAAGCTGCTGCTCAAATTTGCCGATTTCAACCCGGTTTACTTTTTCATAAACGAGATCTGTATCATCTTGCTAAGGAAACAGTTGAACGTTCACAGACCCTCTTAAATACAGAGAGAAGACAACAAAATCAACAATTACAACAGCAAGCACAACAAGCACAGCGACAACAAACCCAAGCAAAACAAAATATGAATGCTCAACGTCAAGCAAATCAAACAAATATGTCAAAACCAAAAGTCTCTCTCCCTACATCTCAACCCCCACGTACTACACCTCAAACTGTAGCAGTTGGAGGTCGTGTAGCTAGTTCTCAATTAGCTATGTTGGAATCTCGCGGTCTTTCTGGTATTCAACAATCAAGTACAGTAGTATCAACATCTAGTTCTATAACTTCTATTCATGAGAATTCTAATTCAGATAACTCACTTCTAACTTCGAATCTTCAAAGCTCAGGAGTAAATACGCTTCAGTCAAACAAACCACGGGTAATGACTAATGATAGCACGTAAGTGAGCGCTAAAATTATCAGTATTTTTCATCATAACAATCTAGTTTTTTTTTAGTAGTTTTAACATTGTGTACTGGTGTTTATAGTGAAAATACTGGGTTTCCAGTCCGTTAGCTGCATCCTCGAATTCCATTTCACATGTTTCGTTTTGGAAAACCAAATAGTACCACTCACTCTCATACAATCAAATGTTGACTGAGATCTCAGTACATAAATCGTTACTTCATGTGGGCAAATCACGTTTTCTCACATAGTCTTAGATTCGGCTGCTATTACTTGATGATTTAATCATTGAATTCGATATTCATCAGGTCTTTATATATAATCTCACTAAACTCAAAAATAGTCTTGCGGTTTGTTTGACCTTTACAGCAGTTGTGGTTCATGTTGTATTTCATGAAATGACGGGAATGAATGTGTAACACATTTTTTCTTAGATTCATTGTTTCGGATGAAGTTACTTGCTTCGCCTTTAGACATTATATTGTCATTCTGTGAACCATATTCTATCTACTTCATTTTGATTAGCTGGTTACCATCTCATCTGTGTATACAGTTTCGTACTTGAGCCAACATAAAGAAATTGGTTGCTTTATAGGGCATTGTCATAAAACATACATCGTTTGTTAAAGATTGAGTAAAATGCGTGTTTTTCTTTACAGTTCCTTGAAATTTCGGAACACTAGCATTTATAGAAACATCGACATGCGGGCTAATGCATATTCAATTGAAAAGTCAAAAATGAAGTAAAACTGAACTTATTGATACACAGTAGTCACCATGAGAATAACTAATGACGATATCATACTACATATTAAAGCCATTGTCAGTCAATCCTGTTGTAATTTTCTTGTACCATTCTTTATAAATGGTAGAATAGTTTTCTTAAATGAAGGGATTCTTCCTGATTGTATGTTTGTTTTTTGTTGTTAATTGGACTGTTTCTTCTGTAAAGTACTATTCTCATTCCCTTACTTATCCAGGTATTTTGTGATGATATTTACCCACCTTTGTTTATCCCTTTACGATTTCATCCGATTATTCTGCGGCATATTTATTTTGATGCTCATTTGTATCAATATATGTGTTCAGACATAAAAAAATAAAAAATAATACCAACAGAATGTTCTCGCAGTCAAATTTTTCTCAGCGAATAATGTTATAGCCGACATTGGATTGCGTTCAACAGTTACGATTTCATAGAGTAAACTGAACTCAGGGTTTTTTATTTATTGTACCTAATTTCTTATAATAACCTTTTGTTTCATTGTCGAATACTCTCTCCTTACACTTTATTTCTTCATCTCTTGTCTATAACCATAGTGTTCAATACTTATCTAGCCTTCCTATTGCTAAACGTGATTCGGCATATAAAGTAAGTACTTGAATGTATTAGTTAATTTATTGCTTATTCGCATTTGTTTTATGATTATTTATTCGGACTTGTCATAATTAACATCATCTACATACAATGCCATAATAAGTAGCTCTTGTTTTTTTTTCGAAGTTCGTCCATCTATGAACAGTTCATCAAAAAATTCATTCTTAGTAATGAATTATTCATTAAATATTCATTTTTCACTATGATGCACCCCTCATGCAACAATTACTTTGGTGATATACATTAATGTAAGTTGTAGTGAAAAGCCGTTCACTCTATGACGGACAAGGTGTATTTTTTCGGGGGGTGAGGAGGGATCAAAATGTTATCAAACACTATTAATTATAGCGAAATTTCACCCAAATCGGTTGTGTCAAGTAACATTCTGTAGCACTGTTAACCTTATCCAGTTTCATTTGATTTTGATATTCTAGTATAGTTGACTTCTTCTTTGTCTTAAAACGTTCCAAACATTAAAGTGGCAACTGCGGTATTGTGATTTACAAACAGATTTTCGACCAAACAATAAAAGTTTGAACGGCACGACCTGGTTCATTTTTATCCAATATTTATGTGTTACCGAAAACAGCAATCTGTACTGAAGTTGTTACGTAAATACCGATAGTGATTATTGCTTATTCCAAATTAATAAAGTTCTTTAACGGTTTTTAAATGGGAGTAATGATCTACTAATGAATAAGCAATACAATAAGTCCGTATTTTCTGTACAAGATTTTTATTTGTAGGATTCATGCTATCATGCCTGTTTTTGAAGAAATAGTATGCTTCAGAAGATAAAAAAATAAATTCCTGTATTTTAGCTTTTACCTAACGAAGAGGAAGCCATTCGCATTGCTGCAGTTGATGTTTTATCAGATATGCCACAACTCCAAATCAAACCAAAAGCTGATTGTACAAATATCGAACGTGCTTGCTGGGATCAAGCTCGACAGTTGTCAGCACAAAATTTGGGACTCACAGATTATCACTCTGGTAATTCGTCAGTTGAACATATTAATCAAATTCAATCCCTTGTGTCCAATGAACTCCGGTTGGATAGCGTTCGTGAAGCAGCTGCATTGTATGGGCGCCTACCTGGAGGCATCCAACCGCCAAATGTAGCAGGACTACCACGATCTACACCCGTACCTGTACTAACTCCGTATGAGGTTGCTTGTAATGAAGCTGCTTCTTACTTGGCTTCGGGTTTACCAAGCCTCCTTACTCATAGACGTGAACTTGCTGAATTAGCAAAGAAGGTGGTGAGAAATTCTGGATGTTTATTTACACATACTCCAACATCAGATAAATTGTAAGTTAGAGTTTCCGATTGGTTTTGGACCTATGATGCAATTGTATTACCTTCTTATGGCATTATAATTTTTGATTTTTCCTTGGTTTTAGACCAATTGGTGGTGGTGGCTACCGATTCTATTGCTCAGATCAACTTCTTGAACTCGATCTTTCAGCAGCAGAACAACTTTTATCCAATCCTCTTGATGGTAGTGATTCTCCAGATTCTGGTTGTGATGTAAGCCTCGAAGACAGTGATACAGATGCTCTTTCATGTACGTTATTATATCGTGAAAAATAAGTAACTACTTGCTAGTTTACATACATTGTCTACTAATTGTTCTAAATATGTGACTGGAATCAATCTAGTGTTAGATTTAGGTATTTTCGAAATTCGAATCCGTTATCTCAGATAATACAAAATATTCAGTTCGTTAATTGAAACTACTTAAAATCTAAGTAACGCAACAGAAAGAGAAAGTATGAGAAGGAGTTTTAGTGATTGTAGAATTTCCATAGTTTATATCAGAAAATCATCTCACCTATCCTCCTCTGGAAAATTAAAAATACTGGACAGTTCTTGTAGTATAGAACTCAGTAGTGTGCATTCACGAATTGTCTGGGATCCAAACCCGGAGCCTACCACCTCTCTCAAATGCTTAAACTATAAATGGCGACCTGAAGTTCAATGGCGTACATGTCCAAATTCAATTCACTGTCTCTAGGTTTTTAGTAATGGCCTAACTATAATCAGTTTGTAATTTGAACTACGAAAAAGAGAATAATCAAACTACCAATCACATATTCGACATGCATTATATAAATCAAGATGAAGAATATGTCTGCTACTACCAAAAACATATTGACCATAATCCAAATATGCCAATAACAGACTGATCAATTGCAGTCTTAAACCTCAATGGGAAGATACAAGCCAAACCATACCAAGTGAATTTAAATTCACCCCATTGCACAAGCAAGTGGCTATCAGGACTCAATAGCTGAGTAGATAACGCGATGGCGTTTGAAGCGAATGGTACTGGGTTCGAGTCCCAGAGTGAACACCAACTCTGAGACGCAGGTACATCCAGTTGACGTGTCCCAAACAGGACGAAACGCGCGTCCTAGATTCCACTGCTCGCCACTATCCATCATTGCTTACATAATCCATAATATTTTATTTTTTCAGATATAGAACTTGATCTACAATAGTTCGGTCAATTTAAAATACTCATTCATATTTGTATTCGCACTGTTAGTTTTTACGAATCCATCAGAATCTATGCATTTTGTACTAATTTGTTTTCTTTTTCCATATAGCTAAATGTGAATCTCTTATTCTAACTTGTCAAGAGTGCAATAATGTTGTAGACGATATTACAATATTTATATCTACTGGAACTGATTCTCTGAAGAAAGTTAGAATTCTGAAGTACGTGAATGTGTATTCTTTTCCTTCTGATTCTACATGAGCGTTTTCTCATGGTGGTCTCATGCAATTTTATAGAATGGTGACTTCGTCGTTAGGGCTTTCAGCTACTAAGTTCAAGGTTCAAAGTGTGCTTCATTTAAAAAAACCTAGTAATATCATCAGGTCTCACCCTTAGAGTGTAGTTCATATTTATCTACACGTGGAATGAGCCAGTTTTTCTTATAAAATGACTAGTTCAATTCATAAGAGCTAAGTTTTTGATAAACTGTCGGGCACTGATTATCCAATGATGAGACTAACGTAATGTGTCTTATGCTTCATTGGTTGTTAATAGTATTTACGTCTAACTACACTTCCGAGATTGTACGTATATTTGGATTGATTTATGCATACCAAGCGCTATACTTTTGCTAGTTATTAAAGTTACATACGGAATTGATAATAGAAATCAAAGGAAAAACCTGGCTCTCTCACACTATTCAAACCATATTTTTATCATACCCAGTTTTTTTCCTACAGATTGACGAAACTCGTAACTGGCAATGAGGTCTTGATCTTGGCTTTAAAGCCTTAGTTAAAAGGTATTAAAGTGATAATACCATTGGTAGGATCACAGTCATCCAATAGGTCTAGGCAGTTATTTTTTTATATTGCCATTAGATTTCTGTAAAAACTAAAGTAACAGTATTTTCTTATTATATGGTGGTTATTTTCTAAGGTTTTCCAGTATTCTAAATCATTTAACCTTTTTATTGCTTATTTCTTCATAGTTTAAGTGATTGTGGTTTTACTGGTATAGTCCCTGCCCATCTTAACCAATGTGTTAACCTAGTTGAACTTAATCTCTCTGGAAACGCATTGTATGCCTTCCCAAGATGTTTGCATTTACCGAAGTTACGTCGATTAAATCTAAGTGGAAATCCTAATTTACTACGATCCACGCAACGTGGTGTTCCTGTCGAACCCCCACTTGTTGAACAATTCCCGAGATTAGTTACATTGGACCTGGATCCTGAACTCGCTCTTGTAGGTATAACCTCTTTTTCAGTTTGTGTTTACTGGTTTCTTATAAAATGGCTTTAATTTTATTCAATTTATTCAGTAACTGTTTTGTCCATTTTATATTTCTAATGGTTTATACTTAAGTCGATAGCTTGTAGGTAATCATAGTTGTAATGCTCGTCATCATTCTTCAAAAAATTGTGATAATGTAATATATCTCTGAGCTTCAAATTTTGCGCTCACAGCCAAATATCAAACGAATTTTACAGTAATTGTTCTGGCTTCTGATCCACTGAAACTACCTCTAACTATCTGAAATTTCCATCAACTAGAACATGCAGTTTATATCACATCACTTACTCATCATTTTCATGCCTCCTATTATCGTCATAGTGCACTTATTTATCATGGCCATTAAGAATGGAGGGTATTCATAGGTTACTAGTATTTCCGAGGCATTGCTTTTATATTTTGGGACTATCGATCGTAGCTGCTACTTTGATGTGACGACCGGGCTTACCTGTCTTAATGAACCGGTCGAACAATAATGCCCGAAACTGTTCCTTTAGTTCCCGCCAAATCAGACAGGTTGGGTGGGAGGCAGTAGGATTAAAAGCAATAAAATCATGTTCCGAAAGAGAAGTACCGTGTGACATCAGTAACGTGTTTCCCTCAACAAGCAACGTTTGCACTGATTCCATCTTTTCATAACATGAGGAAGGATTTGTAAAATGTCGACCGTAAGAATTTCACACCTTACTTTATCTCACGGATTTTTGGGTCCAGTCCTAAGACTTTTTGAAACGCGGAGCTAACACATTGCATACTTTTCACAGAAATACCATGTGTAACCGGTTTCAAGCAGTTGTTCTTTAGGCTTTGTGGTCATGCTCGCAGGTTGCTACCACAAATACTAATTCCTGAAAGTTCAACTGTATAAAGAAAACGTCAAAGCATATTTCTAGAGAGACTAAAGATGTTAATTCCGATGTAGATTTATACGATACCCAGATACCCATAAAAACTGTAGTGATATGTACGAGTAACTGTGCCTAGAAGATTAAGAGTAATCAATTAATTCATACCACTAGGCTTCGAACACGATAAGAGGTAAAGACAATATAAACATAGACTGACAAAAAATCTACTCCATAACCATGAGCAGTAGTGGGTAGCCAAAGGAAAAGTGATAGAAAAAAGGTAGTGGTGATAAACAATTAACATAGTTCATATGGTTTGTTTTTATCATTGTTTTTCTCTCATTGATTTCCATTTTACAATCTTTTTCATGTACTAAATACTTGTAGACGTATTTCATTATCAGCGATTATTTATTAATACATTAAAATTTGACATTTTTTCTCTCTTTATACTTTAGCTACTTTCTCCACAATCACTAGCCTACTTATGTCCATATCTAAAAACAATTAATGGTAAAGATTTTGTTGATGAACCAACTGAAAATACTATTAATACAGCTCAAACGGCAAAAAATGATTTATCAGCTTTGGTGTGTACTGTTGATACTACTTTTTTCTTTCTTTCAGTTTATATTTATTCTATGTACTCATGTTGGAATTTCGTTTATCTGTTTGTTATGCAATAACTGATTTAATAGATTTCGATAGAACAATAAGAAGAGAGAGAGAGAGAGTTAATCTCATTGTTCTATCGAAATTTATAAAACTGGAATTCTCAAGTTGATGAAACTATAGTTTACGGACGACCTTTAAGCGACGCCAAAGTGACTTTAAGAATGTACACCTAATAAATAGAACTAAATAAAGGTTCTAAACTAGTGTGAAGAATTAAGATTATGATTTTCGATTGATGATTAAAGTTAAGAATTAGATTTAGGTTTTTCATCACGAACTAAGATAAACTAAAATGCCAAAACGCTATTTAGCCAAATGAATGAGTAAATTTCGCACCAAAATCAGAGACCTGTTATTTTATACCTGATTTATTTATTTTAACACAGACATTGGTACAAGGAGGTACCAAATACATATGCGCCACACAAATCTCATTTGATATGTGTGAGTGCTGTGATACTATCTGGGTGCCCAAACCTAAGTAGGTGGTTTCTTTAGGAGACCACACCCTGAGCCTTTGACCTGAAGGTCTGATCCACAAGGCAGTGGAGCATCGTAAGGAGTTGCAGTCCCATGGTAGCCGGTGACCAACGATTGGTTCATATGCCATTTGTTCCTTCAGGATACTGGAGCCCATGTGCATCATTGGTTTGGAATGAGGGTTTTCCAACTCCCCTAGGTAGACCCTCCGTGTTCACCAACGCGGTTAGAGCGCCGGACATTCGGCACTCGTCCTCTCAAGTTCGTAAACAACACCCCCGCCACGAGAAGGGAATGAGTAGGAATTCCCTGGCAGAGGCTATATACGCGTGACCATGTGAGTGTATTTGGAGAGGGAAAGCGGACTCTCCCCACTCTCAGCTGTACCAGGGCATTTGGGGGCATACCTGATTGGTTCGTCCATAAATTATAGTCTCGTCGATTTATTGAAAAGAATGTCTTTTAATATGGTAGAAATTATAAACATTTATTATTAGTTTCCAAATATTATGCGTTATAAAATCCTGTCAACTGAAGAGCTAGCTAAAAAAAGAACGTATAGAATCCAAGAGCTACTGTACTTTATTTCGGATCGGAATTAAGGTAAATCGTCAATTGTTTTGCTTGAAGTTTAAGGTACAATGATAAAAAAAACGTGTATGTTATTACTAACCGAATGAAAACTGGCAATATTTAGTTCTAAGAAGGCTTGGAATTAATGAAAATATCTGGTATACAACAATAAAGTGAATTTTAAATGGTGCTTAATCTAAATTATATCAAATACTTGAGACCAATTGTATGTTTAAGTACTTAATATTGTTCATTGCATAATCAAGAGTGTTTAGTGAAGCATTTTTTACTCTCACCCAAAATCTCAACCTTAAGTTTCACAAAATTGTAATAAACAACAAAATGGAAAGTCATTACATTGTAGTTGATGGTAATTCCTGACCCCAATTTGTAAATCCATATCAAAACTCCATTTTAACTCTTAGTACCTAATTTTAAACATTTTTGCATTCTAACTGATGTCAGTTTATAACGATAGTAGGTTGACTTGACACTTGTAAAACTAAAAAAAATATATCTGAGTTAGTTTATCGATAAAAAGATATCATACTGATTCCTTCTGTAAATGTATTTGTGGTTGTTTCTCATTTATTGTATTAGATCTATTCAAAATGGGAAGATGATATAGCTGGATTTTACAAAAAAGGCTTACCTAAACGAGATACAATATGTGTCATTGAAACTCTTGTTTTACATGCTGTCAATCGAAGTTTGGAAATATCTCAACCATTTACCCATTGCAAGAATATTTTGGTAAGTATTAATATAGAGTTGTATTTGTCGATTCATTTATTCTTGTCTGGTTGTTATTCATTCAGTTATTATCAGCTTGTTTTTCTTTTTTAATTTAAAGGCTCGGAGAATCGCGGAAGATTTTCTGGCTCCAAAAATGTTGGATGATGAATGTGAAGATGAAACATTGGATAAATTCACACATACTTATATTAGTGATGATGAAGGTGCTGCCAGTGACAGTGAATTAGATACAGAAGAGGAAGATGATTCTTACTGTAAAGAAAATAATCATATTGAAAAAAATTCTGAAAATCAAATAAATGAACCTTTAGAAAAGTCACATTTACAAATGAACTCCTGTTCAGTTTCCACAGGTACGATACGTAAAAAACCAAAGAAAGTAGTTTCAACAGAAGCTTTCCAAGCATCTGTTGCTGAGCGTGAGGCTTTAGCTGCTGCAGCAAACTTAACTTTATTACCGGATGAACCACCTAATCGACTTATTAATGTGGTAGGTCAGGCTTTACGTCATGGGAAAACAGTTGTGTATGAAGTAATGAGAACTGCTGCTAGACAGCCTGATGGCGAATTAATACCTGTTGGTGGGTTAGGGACAACCACTAGTTCTACTAATTTGACTACTCTTCAAACCAATTCACAAATTGATGGAGCCTTAAAAAATCATCAGGAAGGTAAGCGTTGTTAAATCTTTTTGTCAGTCATATCTCATCCTTCAGTACAAAGCTCACTTAATTATACTTTTGAATTGTATGAACGTTATAAGTCAATGAGACTAATGGATTGTTTGGGGAAAAGCAAGTCGAATGACGAAATATGGTACATAATATATTTAGTTCCTCCTTATACCAATGTCTGTGTGTTTAAATAAATAAATAAATCGAATGAGGAAAGAGTATCCACTGTCATCCGTAATGTGTACGTGTGCAACAATAAAATGTCGGTTGTATTTTTATCTGAACAAGGAGATCTGAAATTATACGAATAGGTTTCTGTTGAACTGTTTCCTCTCCTGACCGTAGTTGTTGTCTTCCATACGATTGATTACTTGAGTTACCTACTGTTATCAACCATTGAAGCCGTATTGGTTTGAGCTCGTACTTATGATTCTAAGGCTAGACAGATCTATCAATGTTGTGTCCTTAACTTTTATACGAATATCAAATTTAGATACGCGGACTTACACGACCAACAAATGACACATACACTTGTACTGGTCCTTTTTTACTTGCTGTTAAGTCCAGAACACAAGTCGCAGCCTCCGCGATATGAATCGTATATTTCAAACATACTAGGTTTGTATACAAGCCAAACAGACCACATCACATCATCATAAAGTAGAAAATAACATTTGCACAAGATCTAGTCAAAAGTGGCTGTGATTGTGGAAGACTGTAATTAATAACAACTCAAGAATGATAAATCGTATAATAAAAGTCTTGAAGTCAAAGTAATGCTTACAACTTCATAAAACTGATACTTGATCTTAAAATATCGATATTGATATCCTATGCATAAGAGATATCTACAGATTGTGCTATTCACAGTAATTTCTCCTGATCAAGAGCTATTTAAAATGTGTTCAAGAAAACTAATATACACTCTCTCCTTTGTGTTTAGACTATGTAGCCGTTTTGTCGATACCGGTTGCCGATAGTTTTATAACTTTTAACTTAACATTTTCTCTTAAAGCTACATTAGTCGTAGCCTAAGTGCATATTATTTTGTCCTTACTTCAGTACAATAGAAGGAATTATGTTTCTGAAACTTTTCTATTCTTTTTTAGTATATAGATTTCTCATATTCAGCTCTCTATTGCATTTAAAGTTATTTATCTTTCAGTATTTTTTTGTACATGCCTTTGAACTCTGTCATTTCGAACTATGTTCTCAATGTTCAACCTTTCTTATTATGTTCGCTACTACATCACAATTGATCTTGTTATTTTCATTGGGTAGCGTTAATGCTATATGGCAACTTGAATCAACGTACATTTATCCCAAGATCTATGTTGATGATTTACTCTTGTTTGTTTTCCTTTTTGACTCTAGTGTTGTAATGCTATAGTGTGGACTTTTACAAATTAGTGACAGGTTCTTAGTTTACTACAAATTACTAATTGTTTCATACTGTGGTTATGTGAGGTTTCTGATTTATCTTACGTTTTCACGTGTTTCCAGATATGTATGATGAAAGTGATACAGAGAACACCTCTCTTCCTGAATCTATTCATCCTCAACCTCCAGCACCATCTGTTCCTACTCCCGTTAAAACTGCTCCTGTTATAACAAAATTACCAACTAAACAGCCAACAGGGACTCGAAGACCAGGTTTACTCAGTCGTGTTGCAAACACTATTTCTGCTGAAATAAAAGGCAATCGTGGTTCAGTCACATCCACAGGCTCACTTGAAAATTCTACGAGTGATATTCCTACAATAACACAGCGTCGTTTGAAAGCATCCGATTTTATCATCAAACCGTCTACAAGTTCTTCAGGTACTGCTTACATAGTTGCAAATGTAGCTACTCAAGCGAAACCAACCACTCCAAGCTCTGTAACCAAACGTGGTCGTCCTGCAATTACTCAAAGTTTGGCTAAAAAGTATGTTCTTATCCTACTAGTAATAGATTTTTGTCTGAACTCAAGTTTATTCTCATCAAACTACTGAAGTAGATTACTTTTCACAACTAAGGATTTAGTTCATCAGTTTCTTTCGAACAAAGATTTAAATTATCTAGTAGCTAAATCTTTGAAAGTATTTTGGATAGGAATCTCAGCCTATTTTCTTTTATAATATAACTTCTTAGAAAGAGGTTTTTGAATTAGAAAGAAGAAACCGTGCTATGAAGTCCTGTACATGTCATTTCGTCGACCTACCAAAATCAAACTTTTCAATAATTTTTCATCTACTACTGTTTCTTCGACTACTTCCATCACTGTATACAACTAAATAATCAATATAGAATTGTTATTCTTATACACTTTTATACGTATCTCACCATTTGAAATCCTTTGAAATGATTTATCTTAGTGTATGATTTCAACATATTTCTAAACCTTTAGAGCTGCTGTAGCCGAATCGGAGGCTAAAGAAACCGAAAAGTTGTTGAAGAGTGTGACTATCCCACCTCCTCATGCTCCTCCTCCACCAACAATGCGTATGTCAACGCGAGATTCTAACAGGCATAAACGATTTAGCGCATACGGTGTCATTGACACTGCAGCAGCTTTGGCTGGTAAGGAAGAAGCTCTACTAGCTGCTGTTTTAGCTCAAGAAGATGAAGATAACGAAAGTCCAGAAACTCTTTTGAAAGATTCGTCGGTTGTTCTCTCTGAACATGATACTGCAGCTGCAGAAGCTGTCGCTGCTGTAGCGAAAGAAGATGAAGTGATGGAGCAAAATAATCAGCTAGAATCTAAACAGGATATATCTTTGAATTCGACTGCAGTTGAGCAGACAGCAGAACCTCTCCCCATTACAAATGATACTGAAGAGGGTACAAAGAAAAAGCGTAAACGTGTCGCTGGACCTCAAACTCCTCGTGTACACACTGAACCGTCGGTGGTTGATAATGAACCTGAAACCCCAACGACTACCCAAACGCTTACTCGTAAACGTGCTGCAATATCACCTAAACCTCAAGAACCTAAAAGAAAATCAACTTCTACTCATTCTCCACTATCAGTGTCTGTTAATCTTACTCCAGTTGTTCTACCATTGGTAACAGAAAGTAAACGAAGTCTCAGTCAACTCGGAGAGGTACGTTAAAAATTCTCCTAATTATATATAAGTCGTTATCTTCAATTTTAATGTAGTTACTTCCCTAATGTAACGTGTAATGAACGAGAACACAGGTGGGGACAACCAATTTATTAGTCCATACATAATTACAGAAATTCTTTGTAAAATGTGAGAACCATACAGTAAATACTTCATCATTAGTCCTTTACATCCTGTATAATTTTTTCCAATTCATAATTTCTTTCTATTTGCCTTCTACTGCCAAGTTCACCATTTCCTATTGATGTCAGATACTACTTATATCGACAGACAAAAGTAGCATACACCACAATAGGAAATAAGTTCATTGTGTTCTCTGTTTGAGGAATGAAATTAACAATTTAAATGTTTTTATTATCATGGAAGTTTTCCCTCTTTTTGTTGTTATGTATTCGATCTGCAAGTCACAGTGAATTGAGTTATACATTAGATATACATTGACAAACATCCTTAAAGATAGTAGATACGAGGGAATCCGCTGTAGTTTTCTGATGTTATGAACAACAGGGTACTTAGTAAATCGTTTCATACATAATTTTCTTGTTATTTATTTGTCATATTTTATGACATTCCATCCTTCATCTAACCAGAGTGTTGTCACCATGCATTGAATGACATATTTCTTGATGCCCTATTTGTCAAATCTGTTTTCTCTGTGGATATAATAGTAACATCACATCCATTATCCACCACATTTCAGACCTTTATTAGTATTGAATGGTGTGAACTATCGTTGTCTAATTTTGCTATTCTGTAAACTAAATATTCTATCATTTTGACTAGTCTTTTGTTTTTGTCATTGTATATTTCACCATATATTTGCTAAACTTTCTCTTTTCTAGATTGTTGACTATGATCCCCTACATTTTATTCGGTGTCACGCACGAGACAACGACCCATTAGATTGCGAAACCAAAGTATGGCGATGTGCATTCGAACCAAGTGTTAATAATCCAAGCAATGAAACGTCAACTATTGTAGCTACATGCGGTGGAGAATGTGTCTGCCTTATTGATTGTAAATCAGGACGTGTAATGAAACGTTTCAAACACTTTGGTGAAGTGAGTACACTCTAATTTTCTGATTTGTTCGTATGAGCTACATTATGAACAACGTAGTAAATGTTATAGAGTATTCAAGTGACCTAAACAATAATTCATTTGATGAATTAAGCTCTTGATCCCAAAGAAATAGAACCGTCATTAGGAGATCATAAGACAAATCACACTGATGGCTTCCAATAAAATCAATAACTTGAATTCCATTCAAATCATGAACCGATCTAAGTTAGATCCACTATTAAAAACGTGAAATCACTGGACGGCTACTTTGTCCTCGTATGGAACGAAATGGGCATCTAGTGCTTCCAAGATTTCAATGCTTGTCTAACTTAAATCGGTTCATGATTTCAATGAAATCCAATAGTCTCTCCAACCCCCCATACTCTAAAGGGTAATTATTAAGTTGTTGATTTTGATTTTCTGTATTCATAAACATTACATTGATTTCAGTTAATATATCTTATTTAAGCTCCCTTCATCTTTATCCTCTGTTGATGTATGTTCGACGAATTAAATGTAATTATGGTAATTTGAACTTTACATTATGCTGTTATGTATTAATTGAAGTCATGATTATGTGATGTTTCTGTTATACAACGTTATTGAGTATATTATTTGTATTTTGTTAGGAATTTTACACGTTAGCATGGACAACTGTTGAAATGGCTGCGGGGCACAGAACAAATCTATTGGCTGCCGCTGGTAAACTACGTGAAATTCGATTATTACATCCTGAACAATTAGTATGCTATGCTGAAATGCGCGGTCACAAAGATGATGTTGCTTGTATGATATTTCATCCTGAAAAGCCTACTATCTTATTTTCTGGTGATTCTAAGGTAATTTCCCAAAATACATTTATTTATTCATATATATCGGATATTTGGACCTGTATTTTGATGTTTAGTACTGCAGTCAATCAGTCTTTTGCTACATGTGAACCATATGCGGATCGCCCTACTATTCCCATTAAGTTGCATGCATTTTTAAACATAGATGGATGGTGTCTAGTAGTGGAATCCAGGACGCTCGTTTCGCTCTATTTGGGACTTGTTAGTTAGGTATATCTGCATCTCAACGTCAGTGTTCACTCAGGGACTTGAACCCGGTACCGTTCATATCGAACGTCATCTCGTTGTTCACTGAATTCAGATTAACCCTAACTTGTGCAACAAGGTGAATTCTAGTTCATTTTTATGTTTCATATTTGAAGTTTCTCATTGATTTCGAGACTGATTAATTTCAATCCTCAACATTAGTAAGAAGATACAAATGCCCAATACAAATATATATCTAATTTAGTTTCATATTTTTACGTGGTTTGTCCTCTTTTTATTATTTCATGTAGGACACTTTTAACCATCATAGCTTTTTGTTATTTTAATGCCTCAATACGGAATTCGTCAGTGTACAGTGTTGTAGGGGGGGATTGTACTGCATCCTCAATTATCTGAATTCATTTCAAACAGTTGCTTATTCCGAATGAATAACTACTTAGTTACTTTCCACAGTATTATACAGATTATCATTTAGTAGTAGTTGAAACATTTTGTATTAAATATATTTACCTGTGTAATCTCTCATTAAGCAAAAGTATCTTTTGTTTCCAAACTCCTAATATGATTTACTTACTTACTCCTTTTACTCCCAATGGAGCATAGGTCGCCCATCAGAATTCTCTAACCCAATCTACCCTGGCTCTTTTTTCTAGTTCTATCCAACTGTTATTCATTCTTCTCATGTCTTTCTCCATTTCACGGTGTAATGTGTTCTTTGGTCTTCCTCTCCTTCTTTGACCTTGAGGATTACATGTGAGGTGTTTTGCCTTGTGACACAGTTGGGTGCTTTCGTCAATATTGTGTCCTATCTACTTCCACCACATCTTCCTGATTTCTTCCTTCACTGAAATCTAGTTTGTTCTCTCCCATAGTAGATTGTTGCTGATTGTGTCTGGTCAACGGATGTGAAGTATTTTGCGTAGGTGACTGTTAATAAACACTTGTATGTTGTTCTGGATGATTACTTTAGTGGTTCTCCGAGATTCCTCCCCATAGAGTAGTAGTGTATTGAGATTTGTGTTAAAAATTCTGACGTTGTTGTTTGTTGAGAGTTGTTATGAATTGCAGATGTTCTTCAATTGTAAATATGCTGTTCTTGGTTTGCCGATCCGCGCGTCCATATGTTCGTCAGATCGACCGTGTTCATGAATGATGCTGCACAGATATGTAAAGGTTTTTACATTTCCTCCTTGACCCCCTGGGGATACTGCCGTTCTCTAGCTCGGATAAAGGAGGAGGGTTGGCCATGGGGTTAGCGACCGCATCACGCTGACTTGAAAAATAATTCTAATATGACACATTACATTAATATTGACTACATAATAAAATGATTGTTTTTTTTTTCAAATTTTAGTCCTGCATTTTAGTATGGGATATTGGTATACCATCTGCACCGGAATATAAAACACGTCATCAACTACTTATGCGTTTAGTATGCCCTAGAGCTAATTTAAATCCTGTTTTAAATCTTGTATTTTTAAAAAAATACGATGCCCTTGTTGCAGGATGTGAAGATGGAATATTCTCTTGGACATTGAAAGATTTTCGTAAAGAAAAATTAAGTGATGAAAAGTAAGATCATTTTTACTTACCATTTCTTTCTCATTCATTATTTGAATCATGAAATCTTCAATTAGTTTTGCATTATCAATAAAAATATATTTTTTTACTGTGATATGTGCTACTGATGTCGATAGATATAAGTATTATGTATCATCAATCGAATATAGAATGTTTGACAGAAGAAGGTTAAAAAAATAAAAAAGAGAAGTGAATCAGTTTGTTAGTAGTTATGTAGTGAATAAAGAATTGATAAGAAAAATCATACAAAAAATACATCATCTGCTTATCTTCTTTGAGTTTTCCTTTACATACTCTACTATTCTTTCAATTCTGTCTTTATTTCCGTGGGGGGAAACAGTTTGACTAATATAGTGTCTAAAATATTAGCTTCAATAATACTTCGACGCTTAACCAAAGCTCGTGAAGAACAGACTAGAGAAAATCAGGATGGTTTTCGACCTGGACGTGGTTGTATAGACCAGATATTCACACTACGTCAGGTTCTAGAACACAGACACACGTTCAGACGCCCCACAATCGTAATATTTCTCGACCTTAAGGCGGCATTTGACTCTGTTGATCGTAAGGTTCTATGGCAGTGTTTGTCACTGAAAGGAGTACCAAAGAAGTACATTAACCTTATGAAGGCTCTCTACTCGAACACAACTGGTAGAGTGAGAGCTTATGGCGAACTGTCATCAAGATTGATTACCTCAAGTGGTGTTTGTCAGGGCTGTCCACTCTCCCCATTCTTGTTCAACTTTGTGGTCGGCGTACTTTTAGAGATAACACTCTCCTCATCTAAATTTACAGGGGTTGAACTTCTACCGGGAGGTTCACTTGTTGACTTAGAATATGCTGATAACATAGTTTTATTTGGTGAAGACGCTGACAAAATGCAGAGTCTTCTGACCACCATAAGCAACAATGCAAGCATGTTCGGGATGCGATTCTCCCCCTCGAAATGCAAAATGTTGCTTCAGGATTGGGTTGCATTGACACCCGAACTAATGATAGGGAGTGAAGTAATTGAGCGTGTCGATCGCTTCACTTACCTTGGAAGTCTCATCAGCCCTTGTGGTCTGGTGTGACGAAATCTCAGCACGGATACAGAAGGCTCGACTAGCTTTTGCCAATTTGCGTCATTTATGGCGTAGGCGAGATGTCCGTCTACCAACCAAAGCAGTTCGATCCGTCCTACTTTATGGCAGTGAAACGTGGCCGGTAAGAGTAGAGGATATTCGTAGGTTACTAGTATTTGATCATTGCTCGTTTATCCTGGGACCATCGAGTAAGTAACGCAGTTGTTAGGAAACGGGTACTAGGTAAAGATGGCAAACCAATTGATGACGTAGTGAAACTTCATCAGTTGAGATGGCTGGGACATGTGTTACGTATGCCCAACCACCGACTGCCTCGATGTGTGATGTTCAATGATATAGGAGTAGATTGGTAGAAAGGTAGTGGCGGCCAGACCAAAACATGGCACAAGTTCATGAAGTCACTGACAAGTGGACTGAGTCATATTGGTAGGTGTAGACTACCTGGTTAGAGACCACGAGATGATATCAACCAATGGTTAGAGACCCTGAACGACATGGCTCAAAATCGTTTGCAATGGCGCAGGTGCATCCACTCTTTGTGTTCTCCCAAATTCTTATCTTCTGAATTCTTCATGTCCCTTTATTTTTTCTCTTTCCAAATTCATTTTGCTGGATTATACTCCTTGAATAAAATCTTCAAACCCTAATGTTTCCGATTACTCCTTATACTCTTGCCGCCTCTACCACTAAGGGATTTGAATGGACAACTGCATCTCTGTGCTAATGTGGTATGGCAACTCGAACTGATGTATGTACGTGCGAAGTTCTATGATGTTACTGACTGACTGACTGTTCCCTCTTTTCCTTCGTCTTGTCTTTATTTCAATCTTCTACTGGTATTTCATGTTCAAATCGTGTTATACATCCTACTTATATCTGTCCGCATACTTAGCTCACACGATATCTATACTGAGTACGTACTAATAACATATTTCCTACTAATTAATAGTTTCTGGTTATTTATTATGTGTCTTGTTTCATCTTTGAATGGGTCAATATATATTCGAAACTAGACCAGAAGAGTCTTCCGATTCGGTTGTTGGTGAGGTAATAGTTATTTTACCATTTTCAATTTAAAGCTATTGAGTAGTAACTCTACCCTGGCAATC
The DNA here is from genome assembly GCF_000699445.3 of Schistosoma haematobium. Lineage (NCBI taxonomy): Eukaryota > Metazoa > Platyhelminthes > Trematoda > Strigeidida > Schistosomatidae > Schistosoma > Schistosoma haematobium. Next base: position 2,902,731 of record NC_067198.1, read on the forward strand.
AGTCGGTAGCCAGGGTTTTAATTAATAATATGATACCCAGTTTCTAAGAAGACATTTGTAACTTTTCGTAATATCAATCGGCGGACGTTTCCTCCCAAGGCCATGTGAGTGAATTGATCAAGTGAGTAATCGTTTTTAAAACATAACCATTATGTCATACTTTTCATTGCTTGTGTACACAAACACACTATTTCACTATTTGCAATTGTGATTTGTGATAGGTAAATTTTTTTTTTAAATCTTCATATTTCAGAGAAGCTGAAATTGAACTGAAAGTTCCTACTCGTCGTGAACCATGTTTTGATGGTTTGGCTCAATTATCAGATGATTTAATTGTAACAAAATGTGTTGAGGAAGGTGAAATTTATGTTATTAACTTCGGACAGGTAATATTTTATTTATAATGTTGTTCTTTTTCAAAATTGCTTTATTAATTAAAAATCAATTAATAAATGTCCCCAAATACCCTGGTACGGCTGAGAATGGGAAGAGTCAGTTCTCCCTCTCAAAATGCTCTCATATGACCATGTACATACAACCACTGCCAGGGACTTCCTACTCACTGCCCTCTGGTGACGGGGGTGTTGTTTATGCGATTGAGAGGACAACAAACGAATATCCGGGTTGATGGACACGAGGATTCCACATAAGAGATTTGGAAAACGTTGATTCCAAACCAATGATGCACATGGTCTGGCTCCAGTATCTTGAAAAAACAAATAGCGTATGAACTAATTATTGGTCAGCGGCTACCATGGGACTGCATCTCCTAACCTTTTGGTTGAAGGCACTGGGTGTAGCACCTAATAAAACCACCTGCTTCGATCGGGGCACCCGGGCAATATCACGGACCTCACACACATCGAACAATTTATGTGGCGTATATCTATTTGGTGCATCCCTTGTACCAATGTTTATGTGTTTAAATTAAAAAAAATTAATTTTTGTTTTTCAAAATTTCTCATTACATTTAGGTTGTTAATCGTCGTAGACGTAGTGGTGCATCTAATAAAAAATTAATCAATGTTGAAATTCGTGGTCAATTACGTTGGCATACTACAGAAGAAATTTATATTAATGTTACTGCTAGACCTGGTTTACATGCTGTAATATGTGGAGATAATGAAGGTACTATATGGTTATATGATCTTCAAAAACAAGTTATTGATGAATCAGAAAATCGTAAATTTAAATCAAAACCTGTAAAGGTAAATCACAATTTTAAAAGAAAATTTACATATCAATTCCTCCTTGTTTTTTTAATAATAATAATATAAGACACTACTTTGTATGTTAATGGAGATATGGCAACTTGGACTGATGCACATATATGTGTACCTTGATCGTATGTTGTAGCTAACTGAATCCTTTTCTTATTTCTCTTTTGCTTCGTTGTATGTGTTTAAGATCTTAAACATCTTGAATAGTGATAAGTCTTGCAAATTGAACGCTATATTCGTTTCCTAAGCTATTCACGTAACCCCCCTTCCAAGCTAGAACTATACAGCGACCTGAACACAAGAGAGAAGGTGCAAAGTATGCACGAAGTAATTTATTCCAAAGGTTCATTCTAATACAGAAAATATAGGGTTTTTATAATATTTTTAAATGTCCTTGGGTTACTCGTAGATTCTGGAATGCTATTAAACATAATAGCAGTGTAGCAATCAGTCAATCAGAACCTCTGCATGTGACGTTTCACTTCCTTGATATTTCTAGCTAAAACTTCAAGTGAACGCCGACTGCATGAAACTCTTCTTAGTGTTTCCTGATGCTTGCTTGCCTCAGAAATATTGCTGGCGTCTGCTGGGATCACCGGATAAGTAATAGTGAGGTTAGACGCAGGGTATTACGTAATGATGGTAAGTCAGTTGATGAGGTTGTTAATCTTCATCGACTGAGATGGTTGGGCCACGTGTTACATATGCCTGAACACCGATTACCACGACGTGCAATGCTAACCGGTGTTCGGGATGGTTGGAAGAAAGTTAGGGGCGGCCAAACCAAAACGTGGCATCAGTGCTTGAAGTCACTAACTTCTAGTCTGATCCATGTTGGTAGATGCAGACTAGTTGGTTGGGGTCCGGGTGACAATCGTAACCGATGGTTGGAGACTTGGTGACATGGCTCAGAATCCATCACAATGGCGTCGGTGCATACACTCCCTGTCTTCCCTTAAACTAAGAGATTAAAATCACTTCATATCTTTCTACTAACTAATTCTTTGTTCCTGTACTATATCCTTATACGAAATCTTTCTTTTATATATTACCACCTTTGACCTAACCGCTCCTATGAATCCGGTGTTCATCTTGTTGTGCTAATGCGGTATGGCAACCTGGACCGATGCATATATGTGCCTGGTCCTACGTTGTAGCTGACTGACTGACTGGCTTTTGCAAGCAATTTTCTGGATCACCTCAACAAATAGTTTTACTTGTTTTCTTTCATTCACTTCTTAGATTTCTGATTAGTATTCTCCTTTTAACTAGCTATCTTTTAATAGTTATTGCCATTTTTTGTTCAAGAATATCCATCAGTAATTGAATTCTAATCATTTAATTGTTTATATATTCATATCCCTTGACACTTTTTTTCTCATTGTATTATCATATCAAGTTGACCTATGGCTTCATTTATTCAAGTAAAACCATCGATGTTTTCTAATTAGATTTCTTGAGAGTTGTTTTGAATTTAGTTTTCATCATTCTTTACATACTAGTGCATATCATGCATTCCATCATATCTTTATTCATAGTGTGGTGAACGAGAACACTAGTAGGGGACAACGAAGTGTACTTGAACCCAAAATTACATCATCTCTTGATATAATCTGAAAACCATACAGTAAATACATTATTTGCAAAATATCCATCATTTGTCTCAAACTTTGTTCTTACTTCGTCTTCATACCAATTACTTTCTGTTCGATTTTCTCAACCTTCTGCTACTAGATATTCCACTTACGATTCGTGATACATACTACTTATATCTGTCGACATTAATAGCATACTACAATAGTTCATTTATTCGTGCACTGTTGAATAACTGATGCAAAAACTATTTGGCGCCATTCGACAAAATAAATAGATAAGAAATTTTCACAGATTGAAATCATGAGTCAGTTGAAGCTAGACCACCATTAAAAACCTGGAAGCACTGGATTGGTTGAAGTTAGACATTAACACCGTTGGATGCCGGCTCAGTGGTCTAATGGTTAAGTGCTCGCGCGCGAAGCCAGTAGGTCCTGGGTTCGAGCCCCGCGTGGTGCGGGATCGTGGATGCGCACTGCTGAGGAGTCCCATACTGGGACGAAACGGCCGTCCAGTGCTTCCAGGTTTTCAATAGTGGTCTAGCTTCAACTGACTCATGATTTCAATCTGTGAAAATTTCTAAAAATCTCCACAAACCCCTTCTGAAGATAAGAAATTCATGGATCCTACATTAACTGTTATTGATGTAGTCCGTTTAAGTTATGATTTCCATCAGACCAATTAGATTGTTACGTTTTTCAATATCTGATAATTATTTGATATATTTCCCGACCGTTGTTGCTACCTTGGCGTGGTGGTCGTCCTTGCCCATCGTGATGAACCAGTCGAGCTATACTGGCTGGAACAATCGTTCCTCAAGGTCCGAAAGCGAAGTCGTACTACTGACTTTACAGAGGTGTGACGGCAGTAAGGTGTTTCCTTCAGACAACTAGCATAACGACAATGCTGATTTCCCACTAGAAGGGGTGGGGTTAGAAAAAGCCTACCCTAAAAATTCACACACCGCCTTATCCCACGGATATCCGTCTCCGGCGGTACGATCTCAACAATTACGGAGCTAACACGAAAACTACTCACAAAAAGGTCGTGTGTGGCTGACCTCAAGCACTTGTCTCTTAGGCACTGCGGTCGTACTCTCAGATCATTAAGACTACCCTTAAGCCAGTTTCCTCCCCAGTTACCTCCAGAAGAACTCTTCCACGATATGGGCAACCGGGAATTGATAGCCGCCCTCATACATCTAACAGCACTCGTGGCCACTGACTGATTGATGTAATATATATTGGCCTATCCTATCTACAATATTTTATATTATTTTTTTCCTTAATTTATAGATCCTTGAATGGCCTGAATGTAGTATTGGTGGAGCAAAAGATGAAGATAATCAAATTAAAGAAAGTATTACTTCCGGTTTTAAAAATCCTGTAGTGAATACAACTGATATTAGTCATGATGGACAATATTTAGTTGCTGTAACTGATAATAATTTAGTATGTATTTGGAAGTTTTCTGGTTAACCATTAGAAGAAAAAAATTTTTATATTTCTATTATTACTTATTTATTCTTCTTCTTTTTTTTCTTTCTTCCAAGAATAACTCATTGTTCTTATATCTATGTATGTATATTTGTCTCATATTCGTTCGATTATTTACACTGTAATATTTTCATATATATATATACACCTTAAATTATGTATTTTTATCATATATTACAATACACATTACTAATCATGCATTGCTTACTTACTTACTTACGCCTATTACACCCATTGGAGCATAGACCGTCGATCAGCATTCTCTAACACAATTTGTCCTGGGCATTCCTTTCTAGTTCCATCCAATTGTTGTTCATTATTCTCATGTCTGTCTCCATTTCTCGGAGTAATGTATTCTTCAGTCTTCCTACCGTCCTCCTTTGGCCTTGAGGATTCCATGTTAGGTGTTGCCTTGTGACACAGTTGGATGCTTTCGTCAATGTGTGTCCTATCCACTTCCATCACTTCTTCCTGATTTCTTCCTCCCTTGGAATGTGGTTCGTTCTCTCCCAGAGTAGATTGTTGCTGATAGTTTCTTGTGAATGGATGTGAAGTATTTTGCATAGGCGACTGTTAATAAACACTTGTATATTGTTCTGTATGATGGGTTTAGTGGTTCTCCGAGATTCCTCGCCATACAGTAGATGTGTATTGAGATTTGTGTTGAAAATTCTGACGTTGGTATTGGTTGAGTGTTGTTATGAATTGCTCTGCAATTCTTCAATTGTAAATATGCTGTTTTTTTGCCGATCCACGTGTTTATATGTTCATCAGATCGACCATGCTCATCAGTGATGCTACCCAGATGTTTAAAGGTTTTTACATCTCCCAATTCTTCTCCGTCAAGTGTGTTTCGATTGTTGCATGCTGTGTTTTATCGGAGAAGCTTGTTTTTCCCTTTGTGTACATAATTATTTCATGGTAGTATTTTTCTACCTACAAACTCTCCACTATTGTTGTACATTTGGTGCCCTTATGCGTTAGTTCATTTACACATACACATGCAAGACTTACTCTTTCCCCAGTTTTGAATATGTTTAATTCTACAGGCTATAAAACTTGTTTGAGTTCTGATACCCCTACACAAATAGATCGTTAAAAGAAACGTAAATGTCTTTGTATTCATTTTCAGTGTATTCTGTATATGTGGATTCCTTTTTCATCAATGTAGGATTAGTCGTGGCAATCAACTATACGTTAACAGCAAATAGATTTTCGAATCTCCGAGGTTAGTTCCAAAAAATCACTTTCCAAGATGTACAATGAAGGTTCATTTTAACAAAATGATGGAATAGCGATCGGTCCATCTTTATCGTTTATCTTAGCTAATTTTCTTCTCGTACGTTTTCATAATTTACACAGTGAGAAATTTCAAAATATAATGGACAAAGGGTATAATAATGTGACTGGGTTTCCTCTGGTACTATCACCATTTTTACCTTATGAGTCGGACGCAGCAGTGTATGTAGTTTTGTATGTTTTTCAGGAGTTCATTATTGAAACAGCGGAAATCTTTATTGAATGTTTTGTTTCGTGTTGAATTGACTGTAAGCCAAATGCAGTTAAGCGAGCGCTATGAAAAAACTATGACAAAGTTATGGTAGGAATAGTAGCGTGATTCCAAAACCTAACTATATGGTGATGTCGAAATTGCCTATTTTCCTGAGAATTTCACTTGATAAGCTGTTTGACGTTTGTAGTGATGGATCGAAATAGACAGGTAATCTGTGTCATATTATAACTGGGATTAGAAAAAGGCTCTACTGTCCAACTTGGACCAAGAATTTGTTTGAACCTATTTCAGAATAATTTACCTAAAGATATTCCATCAGATAAACTACTTTCATGTTTGTTGCATAATAACGTACGTACTAATATCAGAAGGGGTTTTGTGGAGATTTTAGTAATTTCAATAGTTGAGATCATGAGTCGATTGAAGCTAGACCACCATGGAGAACTTGCAAGCACTGGACGACCGTTTCGTCCTAGTGTAGGACTCCTCGGCAGTGCTCATCCACGACCCCGCCTCGCGGGATTCGAACTTAGGACCTACTGGTCTCGCGCGCGAGCATTTAACCACTATACCATAGTTGGCCGACATTCAACGGTGTTGATGTCTAACTTCAACTAATCCACGAAACAGACCGACATCCACCGTCGTCTTCAGTGAGTTACTATCTCACAACTGACTCGGTTGAACTCCACTGGTCATAACTTCATACTAGAACTCCGGGATGTACATCTTAAAGCCAGTCACTAGTGAGCATATGTTGATTAGTATAATGGGTGCGCACTGCTGAGGAGTCCCACAATAGGACAAAACGGCCGTCCAGTGCTTCCAAGTTTTCCATAGTGGTTTAGCTTCAATTGAATCATGATCTCAACTATTTTACAATTGTTGATTTTTCCGGTTGTTCATAAGGTAACCAGTGTAGGGTCGGAATAAGTTATAGAACTGTTGATGTAATCAACCACAAGGAACATCCTATGTTATTTCATAATGTTGACAAAATGATAAATCTGATTCTGACAAAAACGATAGTAAAGTGTTTGTAACGACAGAGATATTAGTATGGGAATTTCATGGAGCCTTAAATATTTAGACTGTAGAATTTGTTGATATTTGAACAATGAGATTAATCAATAATAGCATACATAAATTGTAATTTGAAGGACTAATATGATGGATTATGATGACTTGTAAAGTTTGCAGACGAAACGAAAATAGTTGCAAAGTAGGGTTAATCGATCACCAAAGCCACAGCTAAAAATAAATTAAGGTAGTGCATAATAGTTCCTATGACGTTTATGCTCGCCCAATTTTGTGGATTGGTTGAACACTATCGGATCTCGTCTTAGTGGTCTAGAGGTTAAGCGTACGCGTGTAAGACCAAAGGCCTTTGGTCCGATTACCTTTAATGGAGGATTGTTGATACCCACTGCTGAGGAGTTTCGTATTAAGATGAAACAGCCGTCCAGTACACCAAAGTCAGAATTCTTGGCACCAAAGTTAAAACATCTAAATTGTACAGTGACGAGCCTTGAAAAATCACAACTATCATCAAAACGTACAGGCATTTATAAACAGCTGTCTATACTGTCTATACACCAGATCCGTTGGTCAGATGCCGTCAACAACAGCATGCCCTCATAGAGAGCAAACTAACTCACAGATGAGGAGGAAATTAGGAATATATAATGTAGGTGGATAGATAACACTACGGAAACCGAACTGCATTACAAGGCAACCCACAACTTTGAGTCTCCAAGGGAAGAAGAAAAGAGGCATGCCAATGAACACATCGCGTCGAGAATTCGGGTTACACATTGAAAGCATGAAAAACACTTCGCAAACACTAAGAAAGTGAGCCGGGAATAAGTTACGTTAGAGATCCCTAGTAGCTGGTCTACGTCTCACGACGAATAACAGGCGAAAATGATTAAATAAATAAGACTTATTGCTGAAAACGTTAATGTTGATTTCAAAACTTTTCATACGAACCCCCTTTTAAGATTGTTTTGCATATCGACACATTTCTTCCACTGGTAGCAACCATACATTCAAAATTATCACTTTCTCTGTAGTATTCACTCGGTTCCTCATCATCAGTTAGTTGGGGTACATCAGGCTCACCTTTAATCTAGAGGACATACAAAGTCGTCGTTCTGCATCAATCATTTAAGTAGGCTGGTTATCATATATGAAAGAGACCTCAAAATGTTTACCAATACTAATTAATCATGTACAAATATATTGTGTTGAGGGAAAGCATATAACCACCCAATCTTCTTGTCCTAAACCATGAATAAAGTGTGTGGGATCGCTTAATCTCACCCTTTATTCACAACACCACTCATGTAATATTTATGACCAAACTGTTATGTATCACAGAACTTTGTACTCCATGTATATTTCCTGGGAACTATTCACCTAACTGATTCCAGGAGTCAATGGTCTTGGCAACTATCATGCACACTTTGCAGTGCATAAGTTCACGACAGATATTCAATAATGCTAATAGAAAACGAAACCGTGGATGAGAAGTGGTAGTGGTGTGCTTTAGTGTAACACATATTTCTCCGGCACTTGAAAGTAGTCAAAACAATGCTCTGAGCAACTGTGTTTGGTTTGCACGACAACGCAACCAATTCAATGGCAAACATGTGGACTTGAATTATATATGATAGCCTTCAGACGATGTGAATTACAAATGACGGTTAATTTTGTTTGGTATCTGAAACGTATCAACAAAAGTATGTTAATATCGAATGAAGGATAAGTAAATCAAAACGACTTAACTTTACGCAGCATACATCAAATCAGTGACGTATGTCAACAGACTGTGTTGTTAGTTTCCGTGAAAAATCGGTTTCATCATCAGGGAAGTCCTACTCACTACCTTGTCGTGGCGTAGATGTTGTTTACGAAATTGAGAGGACGAATAACGAATGTCCGGCGCTCTAACCGGTTTGGTGGACATGGAGAGTCTACCTAGGGGAGTTGAAAAACCCTCATTCCAAACCAATGGTGCACATGGGATCCAGTATCCTGAAGAAACAAATGGCATATGAACCAATCGTTGGTCACCGGCTACCATTGAACTGCATCTCCTTACGATGCTCCACTGCCTTGTGGATCAGACCTTCAGGTCGAAGGCTTTGGGGTGTGGTTCCTCCAAGGAAACCACCTACTTCGGTTTGGGCACCCGGACAGTATCACAGCCCTCACACATATCAAGTGAGTTTTGTGTGGTGCATATGTATTTGGTGTCTCCTTTTACCAAAATCTATGTGTTAAAATAAATTTTAAAAAATAACCATTTATAGATGTTCTTTAGAAGAATTCATCTGAACTATTCTTCATAATCATATCAGTATAATTACTTATCGTTTAAATGAAGTATTCTTATATATTAATTGTAATTGCTCTTGGATAGTATTGAAAACTTAGACACAAAACTAGTAGCTATTTACTTAGTATTGTTTGGCTTGTATCTTCCCATTGAGGTTTAAGACTACAGTTGATCAGTCTGTTATTGGCATATGTGCATACTGTGCGTATGCCTCGATATTACCTTAATTCACAAGCTTTTTATGAGCAATGATATATAGTGGCTAGCAGTGGAATTCAGAACGCGCGTCACTTCGTCCTATTTGGGACTCGTCAGCTGGATGTACCTGCATCTCAGATTTGATGTTCACTCTGGGACTCGAACCCAGTACCAATTGCTTCGAACGCCATCGCGTTATCCACTCAGCTACTGAGTCCTGATGGTCACTTGCTTGTGCAATGGGGTGAATTTAAATTCAGTTGGTAGCTATTTAACTGTTATTGTTTGTTCCAATACATGTATTCATTGTTTTCGTTTGTTTGTTTGTTTGTTTAAAGGTTTCGAATATATTTATCTACTTGTTTTTTTTGTTGGTATCATCCACTTTTGGTTCATCACTGTATCTTATTAGTAATTACTTTAACCAAATAGTAATGAAGTGAAGTCCCTTTGTTTTGTTTTTAACATTTTTTTTATTGATTTGAAGGTAATGATCTTTAATGGTATCAAGGAATTGTCATATGATGTTGTGTACTACTTATATTGACATAAGTAGTATATATAACTAGTCAGGAATAGAATATCTGGTAGCAAAAGATTGCGAAGATCGAAAAGAGAAGAACGGGAAACAGAAAGCAATGGGTATGAAAATGCAGGAACAATGAAGTTTGAAACAATTAATGAACATTTTACGAATGAAGTATTAAAGTTTTTTAATCAAGTAACTCTGTAATTCTGTGCCATATACAATCGGTTGTCCTCGATTGTTCTCTATCACTACAATAACATAAAATGACAGCTTAATTGAAAACTACTCACAAATATAAACACTTAGATTTCTAGTTGAATTCATGTGTCAATTGAGGCTAGATTATCATAGAAAACCTGGAAGCAGTGGATGGCCGTTTCGTCCTAGTATGTGACTCTTCAGTAGTGCGCATCCACGACTCCGCCCACACGGGATTCGAACTCAGGGCTTTCAATCTCGCGCGCGAACTCTTAAACTCTAGCACACTGAGATGGTCGGCATCCAACTGTGTTAATGTCTAACTTCAACCAATCTATTCAGGAGCGTATATGAAAAGAGTCTACGACCTTTCTCTGTACAACTTACATAAATGCTATAGAATAATAATATATGTATAGTACTCGACCGTACATAGATCCTAACAGTTACCATCCACTATTCTCGTCGAAATATAGCTGTAATAGTAATAATAATACTTACTTGCTCTTGTTACTTCTCGTGGAGGAGCACAGGCCACCTACCAGCATTCTCCATCCAACTCTGTCTTGGGTAAAACTTTCCACCTCTTTCCAATTGTTATTCATTCTTTTCATATTTGATTTCTATTTCCTAACGTAATGTGTTCTTTGGACTTCCTCTTTTCCGCATTCCCTTCAGGATTCCATGTCAGGCCTTATCTCGCAATGCAGTTTGATGGTTTGCGTAATGTATATCCTATTCACTTCCAACATCTGTTTTTAATTTCCTCTTCATCTGGAAGCTGGTTTGTTTTCTCTCACAATAGATTGTTGCTAATTGTATCCGGCCAATGGATGTTGAGTATCTTGCGTAAACAATTATTTATAAATATTTGTATCATCTTGATGATGGTTGTAGTAGTTCTCCAAGTTTCAGCTCCGTACAGTAAAACTGTCCTGACGTTCGCATTGAAGATTCTGACTATGATTTTGGTTCACATTTGCTGAGCCTGTAGTTCTTCTGAAGTTGCTACCGGTCTTAATCCCGGGTAAATGAGGAGAGTTGAGCATGAGGTTGGCAACCACATCCCGTAGAAAAAAATCTTATTAAGCGAACGCCAAGCATATTAAATAAATAAATAAATAATGATAATAATCCATGTTTTTAGATGTCATCAGCAAAACAAATTCATTTATACGTTTAATTTGCTTATTAACGTGGTTATAAATATGTTGTTTCTCTGTAATAAAACAATACTTGATATGCACAACCGATGAGACTATAATTTATGGATGACCTTTGAGTGACGCTAGACTGACCTTGAGACTGTTCACCTAGTAACTAAGACTAAACCAATGTGAGGAATTCGAATTATGATTTACAGTTGATGTTTAAGGTTAGAAATTAGATTTTTGGGGTTTTCATCATTAGCTATAATACCAATACTCTATTTAACTAAATGGTTGGTTAGATTTCGCGCCAAATTAGAGGACTTGTTATCTTTAATCTGATTGGTTCGTCCATAAATTATAATCTCGCTGTACTACCTATTAACTATGTTTAGCAAATAGTTTTAATATCATATAGCATTATTTAGACTCATTTATTTCTTCAAATCAATCAACTGACGTAGCCGTATTAATCATTCACTTATTCACATTTTAAACCAGAAACACATTTGTTCACAAGTAAAACTTCACTTCATATTGATTTTAACTCATTGAAATCAGTAAATCACAATTTCCTTAATGTGCACCATAATACAAAACACACTATTGTAAGATTATATAATTCTGGTAATATACTCTAAGTTGTTGTTTCTTTTCAATGGGTAAAATCATGAGTCAATTGAAGCTAGACCACCATGAAAAACCTGGAAGCACTTGACAGCCGTTTCGTTCTGGTATGGGACTCCTCAGCAGTGCGCATCCACGATCCCGCCCCCCACCACCACCACCGCGAGATTCGAACCCAGAATCAATCAGTCTCACGCACAAGCGCTTAACCATTTTTTTTGTTTATCATGAAAGTAAAGTCTTAATTGAACCAGTATTTGTCAATAAGTTTTAATTTGTTTTTAAGAAGAGATGAATAATGACTAGAATACAAGCTAAGACGAGCGTCTCAATCTATCCAGAACTCATCATCTAATTACTTAAAAATAATATGGATAATATAACTTGTGGACCTGTGTGCCCTGTTTATTGTATAACGCAACGATACCGCCAATCGGAGGGCAGCGAAACTATCGATTGAACCAGTGGCGTATAAAACACGTCCGAGCAACCTAGAGTCCTTATTGGTAATGTTTCCTGCCTAGCCCAGCCAGTTGAATCCAGAACACCAATCTCAGCCTCTGCAATATGAATCATCTATTTCAAACATACTGAGTTTATGATTCAACCAAACAGACCACATCGTACCATAAAATAGAAAATAATATTTGTACAAGATTTTGATGGAGTTTTGTTCTCTGAGTTGGTTGGTTTAGTCGTGGAGCTTTCATTGTTCTTCTGAACGACATCATCAGTATAAACTTCAGATAGAAGTGAAGTGTTCGAATTTCTCCATATGCGTTTCATAGCTTGTTTTGTACACCTTGACGTTGATCGGTTCTTATTGAACTTAAATTTGTCATTGTTTACTTTTTTGTTTGTACAAAAATTAGTCAAATGTGGCTGTGAATGAGGGAGATAGTAAATTATAGACAGGCCATAACTCAAGAATGTTAAATCGTATAGTAATAGTCTATGGGTCAAATTAAAGCTTATAATAAAAGCGACATGAATGTGAACAGTTTAGTTAAATAACAATAATACGATAAAAATATACTTATAGTAATTGTCCATAAATGGATTCCAAAAGTTACCATTCATTATGCTTATCGGGATATAACACATACATAGATCCTAACAGTTACTACCCACCATTCTTGTCCAGATATGGCAGTAACAATAATAATAATAATAATAATAATAATAATAACCAAAATACTTCCTATAAAATATAATTCCCCTTAAACTATTCAGATACCATACACTGTCTGGTATAACATTATTTTATTTCTTTTCCTTTCTGTTCTTTTTTTTCTTTGGTTTTTTTCTAACATGTTACTACTTAGTTTTCTAAGAGAAAAAAGATCCGTTTTGCTCTTATCTCCCCTCACACCTCCATTTTTTTTTGGTTACTACCCTTCCAAAGGAAATTTTTCTTCTCGAAAGTTCTCTCTTTTTTTTCTTAAATGTTTTTTTTAAAAAAAACAATCATTATTCAATGAAATCAACAATCATGGATACAGGATTGGCGTCAATCTATTTTAGCTTATCCTTATTATATAATGAATGAAGTGGTTATTATTATTATTACATGGTTTATCTATTGTTTCTTGTTAATGATTCATAATTATAAAATGAGAATAGGCTTTGTAATGTTGTGTTTTCTCTTTATTTTCTTTTTCTCTTTTTCTTTTTCTTCTTTTTCTCCTTTTTCTTCTTCTTCTAAGTCGTTTTTATTTCAGACAGACTAATAAATTAAATGAAAAGTAATTCAATGTATAGAGAACATTAAAAAAAAGAAAAAAAGAAAAAAAAACTAGTTTGTCTTAATTTATTTTAAAGGATAAGTTTCTTAAAAGAAAATATATTGTAATGTGTGTGTATGTATGGATGCGTACTACTGATGTCGACAGATATAAGTAGTATGTGTAGCACAAATTAAAAGTGAAATACCTGGTGATGGAAGTGTTATACCCTAATAAAAATTAGATTGCGAGTTACTTCTGTGAACTAATAATGGACGAATATTAGATAGATAGATATTCTTATTGTATAACTATTCAATAGTAAGACTGTTTATATCTATAATCCTCTTATTATGAGCTTCATTTTGACCTATAGATTATTATTATTATACGATTTACTATTCTTAAGTTATCCCCTGTTTATTGATTACTACCTCCCATATTCACGGTCACTTTTAGCTAAATCTTGTACAAATGTTGTTTCCTATTTGATAGTTTAATGCGGTCTGTTTGACTGCTAATATAAACCAAGTATGTTTGTAATAAATGATTTGTATAGTGGAAGCTGATATTGGCGTTGTGGACTAAACTGGACGGGCTAGACGAACAGGGGACCAATAAGGACAGTAAACTGATCATACCGGTCAAACGTCATTGGTTTAGTACCGTACTAAGATTGAATAAGTCAAATTTCTATTGGCGAATAATACTACATGATAACTAGCCGGACTTAAAGTCACAGCAAAAAGGTTATGAAGATCGAAGAGAAGACAAGCGAAGAGAACAAAAACAAAGAATGATTAGTGTGGAAACAAAAGAACAATGAAGTCTCAGACAATTGATGGATATTTTGCAAATAAAGTATTTACTGTATGGTTCTCTGATGTTACTAAGATATTCGATTGTGCCCACTTGTGTTCTCGTTCACTACAACCATATAGAAGATTTTATCTACTGTCTAAAAACAAGTATGTATGATCGAATTAAGAGAAATGCGAAACCGGATTTTCCATTGAATTAATACAAACACATACTACATGTTATAGTGAATGAAATTCACACTAATAAAAAATAGTTTTATACTGAACCAATGTCATGTTGAAATCATACTTATTCAAAGAAAAACAGGGCAATCCCACTCTCCTTTCCTATCCTAACAACCTTCAATTTCCAGGGAAGTCCTACTCACTGCCTTCTCATGACGGGGATGGTGTTAAGGAAATCAAGAGGACGAAAAGAGAATGTCCGTTGCTTTAACAGGGTTGGTCAACACGAAGAGTCCACCTAGGAGAGTTGGAAAACCCTGATTCCAAACCAATGATGCACATAGGATCCAGTATCCTGAAGGAACAATTGGCATATGAACTAATCGTTGGTCACCGTCTACCATAGGAGTGCATCGCCTAAATTTGCCCTACTGTCTTATGTAGTGTTATTCTGTTGGCGTTCTGTAATTTGTGTTATGTTCTGTTAATATATTTAACAAATAATTAGAAAACTGATCATAGATTTCTAGATTGTTCTTTTTAGTAAGATGAAATATCCTTCTGTTGAATAAATGCATGAGTCCTCCGTACATCAGATTCTAATGTATGTGATGGATAACAATAAACATGTCATTAGCTGAAGATAAGTATATACTCTATTACTTGTTTCTATAAACTGGTTTTCCAGTTTCTTCTGACAGTTTATTTGCTAGTGCTGATGCCTAAAAGTTTGCTTTATGGTTTAAATTTTGTTTATTTTCTTTGTCAAAAAAAACTGTTTACTGTTTGAAAGTGTAAAAGTTCCCGAATGCTGACTTAATGAAATTACTTACTTACTCAATTATGCCTGTTACTCTTAATGCAGCATAGATCGTCAACCAGTATTCTCCAGCCCACTCTTTCCCGAACCTTACTTTCTACTTCTATTCATATCTGCCTCCATTTCTCGGCGTAATGTGTTCTTCGTTGGTCTTCTTTTTCTCCTTTGATCTTGAGGATTCTAAGTGATGGGTTGCCTTGTGATGCAATCGGGTGCTACCCTCAATGTATGCCCAATCCAATTCCAACGCTTCAACCTGATTTCCCACTCCTCTGTAATTTGATTTGTTCTCTCCCATAGTAGATTGTTGCTGATAGTGTCTGGTCAACGGGTGTAAAGTATTTTGCGTAAACAACTGTTAATAAACACTAGTATGTTGTGGATGATTGCTTTTGTAGTTTTCCAAGCTTTCCTCCCATACAGTAGAAATGTTTTGACATTTGTATTGAGTATTCTGACTTTACTGAAATTAAAAAACCGATATTTTAGATTAACAAATGATGTCCATTATTCAGTACAGTCTATGTTAATGATTTTTGATTAAGATCATGAACCGATTGATGTTAGACCACCATTGATAACCTGGAAGCACTGGAAGGCCGTTTTGTTCTATTGTTAGACTCCTGAATAGTGCTCATCCACGATCGTAATCGTGGGATTCAAACCCAGGGTCCAAGAAAACTGTATGTAAATATTATCAGGGGATTAAAATATAGGTCATTTATAAACGTTGTAGAACCTATGAACAATTTTATTTCAGTTCAATTTTTCCCATAATATCAGTACAGTTCGATGAAATTATTAAGAAAATTCTCAGAATAGCAGAAGGAGTAATAATATTGAAAACAGGATCATCGATAAGGTACAGATAACATAATTTGAGAAGAACTATTGTATTCTCAGGTTAAAAGTATTAGTATATCTTCCCTTAATTTATTGGATGCACCTGAGATTCGGTGGACGGTCGTTCATTGGTCGTGCATTGATTGAAGTTAGACATTCCTTTAATTCATGGGATGAGCCTTGGATCCGATTTTTATTTTCGTCTAATGATCCTAATTATTTGTTTTACATTAATAATACTCCATTAATGGAAGACAATATTTGATTATTTGGTTAATTATGTTATAGAGATCATACATTGACCAAATTTGAAGTATCACTGATCATTAAAGAGTACTGAATGACTAGTTTGAAACATTTCACCGGTGCACAACCATAGCTTCTATAGGAATCAGAATCGAGATTTTCAGGAGCTACAGAGAACGCGCAACCTTTGGATCATTAAGGTTTAGCTTAATAGTTCATATTTCCATTATTAATCGATATACAACATGTCATGATGATGATTTGTTGATGTCAGTAATGATAATCTCAATGACGATACATATGAATGTAGTCGATAGTGATATCTTACTTGAAGTTTGGTAATATATTATATTTTTTAGTATTCTCAACAAAACATCATGATTATTATCAGAATGGGGGTTTATGGGAACTGTAGTAATTTGGTAGTTGAATTGTTGTGAGGCAGTTACTTATTGAAGACAATCGTGGATGGTCGCGCAATATCGTTCATTGGTTGAAGTTACACATTAACACCGTTGAATCTCGGCTCATGAGCCTATAGGTCACGCGTTCACGCGCCAGATTGAAGTTCCTGATTTCGAACCTCTTCCGTGCGGGATTGTGGTTGCTCACTTTTGAGGAGTTCTATACTAGGACGGAACAGCCGTCAAGTACTTCCACGTATTCCATGGTAGTCTAGCTGTAATCGACTCATGAAATCAACCATTAAAATGAAATATAACAGTGAAAAATTAGATTTCCATAACATTTTCACTTCCAAAATACAGTCATCTAGGGTAAATAATTTATAATTTTCTATGATTTCTGGTCCAGCCGGCTATTGTCTCTGACGATAGTAATGGATAGGACATATATTGC
The DNA here is from genome assembly GCF_000699445.3 of Schistosoma haematobium. Classification (NCBI taxonomy): domain Eukaryota; kingdom Metazoa; phylum Platyhelminthes; class Trematoda; order Strigeidida; family Schistosomatidae; genus Schistosoma; species Schistosoma haematobium. Next base: position 2,920,070 of record NC_067198.1, read on the forward strand.
GCAAATCATCAAACTGCATCACGACGCAAGCCCTAACTTGGAATCTTGAAGGGAAGAGGAAAAGAGGAAGGCCAAAGAACACATTACGTCGGGAAATAGAGGCAGATATGAAAAGGATTAATAACAACTGCAAGGAGCTAGAAAGGATTGCCCATGACAGGGTTGGATGAAGTAATAGGCGTGAGTAAGTAAGTGGCTACTGTCTCATTGCATTTCTGTGCTCGTTTAAACTATTCACTGTATTTAAGCAACTGCATAAAATTCGGACTGTAAATAGCTTGAATTCAAAATAGACATAAATCTAGTCCAAGTTAAGCATTTTCAATAGTTTATCGTGTTCATAGGAATCTTTTGAAAGCTATTATGCTTAATGTATTTTAAATTGCATTGGTAAATACTATCCTTGTGTTTGATACATACATTATTGAGATCATCACAATTGATTGGTCACTGGGTGGTGATCAATGTCATGTGTGTCAAGTCCTTATTTAGTGCAGATCGAATGCTATCGACCATGTTGCAGTGTGGCCACCAGTCTAGGTGACTCAACATTGCGTGTACTATATAGTGAGATTAGATGGTGGTTGGAGGTAGTCAACAGGAAACCCTAGACCCGGGTTTCATGCTATTTGTCAGTAATCAGCAAGATGTACCTGTAATCTTGAGGGAACTGGTGCTCCCCAGCGGATTCAATCCCGTGTCAATTTACAAAATGATTTATTTCAATGAATATACATAGTACATCATTTCACATATTACGTAATCAATGATTGAACAACTGATCTGATTCAATATCTATTACCTAATGTTACTGATATTTATTCCAGTTATTATTCACATACATTCAAGTAACCTATAGATTGAATCAAATCTTAATTTATTTGATTCACTTAGTATTTTTCGCTTAGATCTTCTACTGTTAGCCACTACTCACCTTTGCTTGTAAAGATAGATATGAAAAGAATAAACAACAATTGAATAGAACTAGAAATGAAGGTTCCAGACAGAATGGGTTGGGGAATACCGGTTGACGGTCTATGCTCCATTAGCGGTCACAGGTAATAAGTAAATTTGATTGTGATAGACTTTTATTAAAAATAGATTAAGATTTCTTTATAGTTAGCCATGCCTAGATATCTAAGCTACCTGTTCTTATCATCTACATATTTCAATAAGTTATCTAATTTTGTTTGTTTTAATGCATTATTATGTCTATTAGTTGCATAAACTATTCAGATTCGTTTCTAAAAAGTATACAACCATGCGTTGTACAAGTTACAAAAGACTCACTCAGAGATATCATGGTTGCTAGCAGGCAATATGCATCGAAACAAATGAACATTAATCAAATATCGATTACTGAATTGCTTACATCTAACTGGTGATCATTCAATATATTATTATCAGAAGGGGTTTTGTGGAGATCTTAGAAATTTCACTAGTTGAAATCATGAGTCAATTGAAGCTAGACCACCATGGAAAACCTGGAAGCACTGGACGGCCGTTTCGTTCTATTGTGGGACTCCTCAGCAGTGCGCACCCATGATCCCGCTCCTTGCGGGATTCGAAACCAGGACCTATCAGTCACTAAAGACAATGGTATACGGTAGCGCAACTTCGTGGATTGGTTGAAGTTAGACATTAACATCGTTGGATGCCAGTTCAGTGGTCTATTTGGTTAAGCTCCTGGCGCAAAACTGGTAGGTTCTGGGTTCGAATCTCGCGAGGAGCGGGATCATGGGTGCGCACTGCTGAGGAGTCTCATACTAGGACGAAACGGTCGTCCAGCGCTTCCAGGTTTTCCATGGTGGTCTAGCCTCAATTGACTTATGATTTCAATCAATATATTATTGTCAGAATCGATCAAGATATAGGAAATGGAAACTTGTTGAAATACTTTGTGCTGAGTATTCCATATTGTACCGGAAATGTTATACTGAATAAACTCATAATAATACTATGTTGTTCAGATGGTAATTTTCCAGAAGAAAATTAAATAATAATATCGATTTCTGTGTAAGACAATAATATAATGATGAATCGATCAGATATAAGATAAGAGATCTTGAGTTTTGGCGCGTAATTCATTCATCCATTTAGCTATATAGGGGTGGATTTATCCTCAACGTTTCCATGTAAGCCGAATGTATCGCCTAGTGTAATAAAGGTCATGTCTGAGTTCATGTAGTCATAGAATTTGTCATTTTATAAGGTATTTTTTTTATTAAATAACCAGATTATGTTGTGAATTTTACTCTAGTTGTAATTTTTATTCGCCATGTCCGACTGCGTTACACTGTACGTTCATTGCATGCTGGAATGATATCCCAAGTCATAGTAAGTTTAATCACATCGTTGATTGTTTCCAGATAGACCGACAGTGTATAATGTTACTGAAGAAAGTTTTGTTGTGCTGTAAACTATGTTTTTATGAACAACTGACTGTTGTCTTCAGTCTCATAGCAATATATATTTCCTTTGTCTTCTGATAGGTAAGTTCGACTGGCCTATAGTTCGTGTTTTAGGTTTATCGGCTGAATTCTATCCATTTAACTACTTTGAGTAACATGTCTGTGCAAATGAAACAATAATTATGACACTTGCTTAGTTTAGTATTCTTGGTTGTTGTATAAGTCAGTTTAGTCTATAGAATTATAGTATACTTAAGTATAGTGCTTGAAGCCTGTAACGAAACAGATCAGTTTAGTAACTAGAGCTGCCTGTTTTTAATGAGTATACTGATTCAAATTAGTCTGATTAAAAATAAGAAAAAAGGTGCCCCTGTTCGTGTCGTATGTTGAATCCAAGCAAACAACTTCAGGGATTTGCTTATACGTTTCCATTTGCTTGTACGTACTAAATGCTATTCTTATGACCTGGTTAACCACACCACCATAACAAACGAATACTTTCCCACTGTTGCGTAACGTTGAAAGTACGTCGCTTAAAAAAACCGTAGATATATGGGATAAGCTTACGTTCGACAACTTTGTATTTTAAATTATTAACAAATTTCACCGTTATTGTCTTTCCAATCTGGATTACTCCCAGTCTTAACCATAGGTATAACAACGTTCAACTGATCTTGATTTAATCTTCTGAATCAAAGATCATTTTTAAGCATATTTCATTACACGGATGGTTATGTATCATCTTCGATGACGCTATGACGAACCGTTTGACATCATACCACAAACGAAACGTGGCCTTGCAACTAGTAAACTTTGATCTATGAAAATTAAGAATAATAATAGTCATTTACTCTTTTACTCTCTGACCAGGGCCCTCCGGTTTCTTTTTATGACCAAAAGAACATACATACACTAAATACTCGTAGTGAATTTCCTGCTTTTCTTTGTTCCGCTTGCTTTCATGTACTACGTAATGAGTCCAACTCATCTATTACTTTTATATGGTGTATTATTAATAACAAACCTACAACAGATCGATAGCTTCTCTAACTTGGTCCCAGCTTGTCAGGTACCTGAGTCTCATAACCCTTTCGAAAACATCACTGGTATCCATAGCTACTGGACACTCAGTATGAATTTGACTCGTTGATGGAGTAGCGTGATCCATAATACTACAGGAAATAACAAAACGGAGACTGTTTTCTTTCATTCCGCCTGATAACAATAAATGACACTTAGGAACGAATATGAGGACAATTAGAGTTCCATGCAATAGCAAAACTTATTTTAGCTAAGAAAACTAACTTCGGCTCTCGATATCTGACAAAAATTACTCAAAACAAAACGGATTAACATTTTATAACATAAGACTAACCAGCTCGCCTGAAGAAATACATTGGCTTGAGTAGCAACAGCAAAAACCCAGAAAACACCGCTGAATCGAAATAAATTTTACGCCAACATTTAGAACATTACAATAACTGCGGCACTTTAGCACACTGAAACATTAAATTATGTAGCGACACAAAAGAAATAGCTGAAAAAAGCACAGAACGAAGAAAGCCGACCACCATTCCTTACAAAGATGGCGGGCATAATGATTCCCGCCTCATTCTGATTGGTTGCTAAGCTGATTGCCACGTTTACGAAATCGAATTGCAGCCCTACGTAGCATTTTAACATTTTAAATGATGTCAGTTCGTGAATGAAACTCCTAAATCTAATTCCTAGCCCTATCAACTTTAAGTCATAATTCTTATTCCTTAAACTGATTTATAACCCTCATTTAGTTCTAATTAGCGAATGGACATTCTCAAAGTGAATTTAGCGTCTCTAGAAGGTCGTCCATAAATTGTAGTCTCATCGATTTCTGATTTAAATATGATCTCATACCCATAGATGGTATGATATAATGACTATGATTGCGAAACGAATGAATCTCTAAAAGCCATTAGTTATCTCATCGAATTTAGTGTTGTATATTAAATTATCTACATTTAAGATGAAACCTAATTACGAAGAGAATCATCTACGTTTCAGTTATTCAAAAGACCTAACTTTATATAGAAATGTAAGCAAAAATGTATGGTGGCTAACAGTGGAATTCAGAACATGCATTTCGTCTTATTTGGCATTCTTCAGTTGGATATACCTGTATTCTAGAGTTGATGTTCACTCTAGGAATCCACTATTCATCACTACTTATAAAGTTTATAATTTAAAGCAATATCGTGACAATCTACACAGGATGCACATATATATCAATAACAGAATGATTAATTGCAGTCTTAAACCTCAATGGAAAGATTCAAGCAAACAATACCATGTAAATTTAAATTCATTCAATTGCACAAGTAAGTGGCTATCAGGATTCAGTAGTCGAGTGGATAACGCTGAAGGCGTTTGAAACAATGTTCTTCTATTGCAAATTTGAATAGAAATAAAAATCAGAAGAGAATTGTTTTGTTCTATATCAGTATATAGACAGAAAGAAAAAGAAAGAGGCTTATTTATTTAATAGTTGAGTTGAAGCTAGACCATCGTAACAAACCTGAAACTACTGGATAGCGGTTTCATCCCGCTGTGGGACTCTTCAACAATGTGCATCCACGATCCCGCCTCGTGGGATTCGAAATCAGAACTTATTGGTTTGGCGTGAGAACGTTTAACCTGTAGATCATTGAGTGACAGATCTACCAATGTCTTCAGTAAGTTACTATCTCACAAAAAATCCAGTTGAACTCCACTGGTCACTGGTTCTCACCAGAACGTCATAAAATATCTCTTGAAACCAGTCACTAGTGTTCATATGTTGATTAATATCTGAAGGGGTTTTGTAGAGATTTTAGTAATTTGAATAGTTGAATTCATGAATCTATTGAAGCTAGACCACCATGGAAATTCTGAAAGCACTAAACGGCTGTTTCATCCTAGTATAGGACTCCTCAACAGTACGTATCCACAACATCACCTCACGCACCAGACTGTTAGGTTTTATTACATGTACATTTATAAATCGAAATGAATTCTTATGTGTATTTTATTTATTTGTTTGTTTGTGTGTGTGTGCGTGCATGCGTGCATACGTGCGTGCATATATACATGTGTGTATGTATCCATATTTTTATTTGGCGTCTATTATTCTATATTCATGAACAAAAATGGCGCCAATTAAGATAACAGTAATATTCTATATTATAGTTTACATATCTCCTATACATTACAACACTTTTCCCCGTTTGATTATACCACATAAAAGATTTTATTGGTTATAAGTGAATTACATTCCCCATAGGTCTATCTAACTTTTCTTTACCTTTAACATATTGTACATCCATCTACAGAAGACACCCTATTAACATCCTATTCATTCACATAATTCATATGGTTAATAATAACAATTTTTTAAAGTTTATTTTGATTGTTTGTTTGTTTGTTTTCTATATTCTCTTCTCAAATATGATATGGCACCGTATTCAATTTATCCAATCATTATAAACAATAATCATAATAAACCATTGAAATAGGAAAATTAAATATAGTTAAGATGAAAAAAAAATTAGTAATAACAAGAACAACAACAACCACAACCACAACAACGACAACGATAACGACAACAACAACAACTTGCTATTGGTTTATATATTTACTTAATGAAACTAGATTGTAAAACCAAAAAAGAAAAAACACTCTGTGTATATGTGTGTGTGTGTGTGTTCGGTCCTCCTAGTTACAAAAGTAGGAAAAAAAACTTGAAAAAAATGTTGTTGTTGTTGTTGTTGTTGTTGGGTAACTTTACATATATATAAATACTGAAGAAACTTCATTATTAATGAATGAATGAATGAAGAATTAAATAATATACAATACATTTATATATACATATATATACATATCAATCAGAATAATTCATTTAATGCATCCAATCTATCTAAACTACTTATTTACTTAAATGAAAATTGTATGATTATTTTAAAAAAAAAATAAATATGATAATTAAATATTATATAATTTATTTATTTATTATTAATGATATATTATTAATATTAAATAATTTCATTTATGTCTATTCAATAAATAATCAATTATTGAATGAAAAATCAATGAAAAAATCAATAATCAATCAAACAATGATAATAAATAATCATAATTATAATGGTTATTGGTTTAATAAAGGTATAGAATATCATTTATGTACTCAATCTATAATAAAAAATTATAATTATTTATTATTTATTAAAAATCAATATAAAGATTGTGATAAATTATCAATACAATTATTAATCAATAATCAAATTGATTTAATCAATAAACATAATAATCAATTAAATTATGAATTATTAATGAAAAAAATTATATGTATATTACAAAAAATTAATTGTCCTATTAATGACAAATCATTTCAAGTAAGTTAATAATTAGTTACTATGGTGTTTATTGATTTCATCTTTGTGTGTGTGTGTGTATGTGAATTGATTGAAATGAGATATGAACACCTTTAGATCTCGATTCATGAGTGTTTGCGTGCCAGATCAAAGATTCTGATGTTGATCAAATGAGTGATTTAAAGGTTAAATGCGTGCGTCTGGAATCAATAGGTCTTGAGTTCGAGTCCCAGATGTAAGATCATGAATACACACTGTTGAGGAGTTTTATATAGTAGGATTTCCAGGTATTTTATGGTAGTCTAACTGTAATCGATTCATGAATTCAATTAACAAAAAATGAAAGATGTTTTAAGGCATTTTATAAAATCTACAAATTGTTACCTCTAGAGTATCATCATCATCAATAATAATAAGAAGAATCAAGTAAATTGTGAATTCTTATCAGAAAGGGTTTTCTGAAGATTTTAGAAATTTCACTTGTTGAAATCATGAGTCGATTGAACTTAGACCACCATGGAAAACCTGAAAGCATTGGACAGCCGTTTTGTCCTAGTATGGAATTCCTTAGTAGTGCGCATCCACGATGTCACCTCGCGAGATTCAAACCCAAGACCTATTAGTTTTGTACATGAGCGCTTAACCATTAGACTACTGAGCCGGTATCCAACGGTGTTAATGTCTAACTTCAACCAATCCACGTAATTGCGCCACCGTACACCATTGTCTTCAATGAGCTGATATGTCACAACAGATCTGGTTGAACTCTACTGGTAACGACTTGTCACTAATGATCTAATGGTCAAGCGCTCACGCGCGAGACTGGCAGGTCCTGGGTTCGAATCTTACGAGGGGCGGGATCGTAAATTATGAATTAATAATGAAAAAAAACAGTTAGATTACAAAAACTAGTTGCCCTATAAATGAAAAATCATTTCAAGTAAGTAAATTGGATAATTATGTTAGTTACTATACTGTTTATTTATCGAACACAATATTTTTTGTATATGTAGATTGATTGAAGTTAAATATTAACACTGTTTAGATGATGACCGAATCAGTGATCAAGAGATTGAGAATTCACGCACACGAAACCAACGAGTCTTGAGTTCGAATCTTTTCGGTGAGGGATCGTGGATGTATGTTGTACCAGAACGAAACAGCCTTTTAGAGTTTCAAAGCTTTTCATAGTAGTCTAATTTTAATTGGCTAATGGATTCAACTATTAAAATATCATGACTGATATACTACTTAATATACTATTTGAGTTTCATGTTAATTATAATATTTGTTTTGTGAAAATAAACCGGATCTGTTATGACACAGTAACTCACTGAAGACAATGATGAACGGTGCCGCAATTTTGTGGATTAGTTGAGGTTAGACTTTAACACCGTTGGATATAGGCCAAACCAGTTGTCTAGAGGTTATGCGTTCGTGCACCAGACCGATAGATCCTGAGTTCGAACCTCTTCGGTGCGGGATCGTGGATACGCACTGTTAAGGAGTTCTGTGCTAGGACTTTCCATGATGTTCTAGCTTTAATCGACTTATGGATTCAGTTATTGAAATGGAAGTTGTTTAAATTCACTTAGTGTTGTTTTACTTGTATCTTTTTATTGTTATTCAGGACTGTAATTGATCAGCTCCATACAATAGACTTTCTTGAATTTCTTATTGATTATTCTGACGTTATTATTGAATGACAGTTGTTTTAAGTTCCATATGTTCTCCTTTTGTAATGTAATATGTAATATAGGCTAGTTTAGTCAAGTTCAGGAGTTAAAATTAAGATATTACAAAGTTTTATTACATTAAAGATTCTACAACTTCAAAATTATCCCGATTGTCTAGTAAATGAAAAGCGATTACAGTATTGAAAACCATGTGTCCGTTTAGTTCCAACGTTTGTGGAATAGATTCACAGATGTAAACATAAATGTTCTTTTGTGTTTTTTCAATGTATCTACTTTGGCACCTACATGTAAACTGGTAAACACAAATGGAGGTAACACAAGGCCGGTATTTGTTTACATTTGTTTGTTGAAGTGAGCATTTGATTTGATAATAGAGACATCAACTTAACCGCTGGATACGTCTTTTTTAATATTCCCTTTCCTTTAAAATCCATCCTCTCAGCTATTTTATCACATTTGAGACATATCAACTGATGAATAGAGTTCTATCAGTCCGTTAACAAATTGCAGATACGATATTTGGTTTTAAAAATCATGATTAATTAAGCAAAGATGGATAGTGGCTAGAAGTTGAATACAGGATGCGCGATACAACATCCTATTTGGAACTCGTCAACTGGATGTACCTATATCTCAGAGTTGATGTTCACTCTGTGACTCGATCCCAATACCGTTCGCTTCAAACGCCATCGTGTTATCCACTTACCTACTGAGTCCTGATAGCCACTTGCTTGTACAATGGAGTGAAGTTAAAATTCTTTTAATATTGTTTAATTGTATCTTTCCGTTGATGTTTAGGGGTGCGATTGATCAGTCTCTTATTAGCATATGTGCATCCTGTGTGTATTGCCTCAACATTGCCTTAAGCGGATAACACGATGGCGTTCGTAGAAATTGATAAGTTATGTGTTATGTAGACTTATCTTTTATTAAGCCAAATGAAAGGGATTCACTTCTGAATAATGTAAGAATTGATGATATAGCCCAGAAAGACAATGAATGATTCACAATTTCACTTTGTTGTTTAGTATTAAGCTCACTACTTGATTAACGCAGAATACAGTTTATGACTACGACACTCGAACGTTGGAACTTCACCGTCACAAAATCAGAAGACAGAAGAAAAAGCCGGAGAAATGTTTATTTGATAAGAATAAAAGTTTGCAGAAAATCACGGGTATTTATAGATATTAGCATTTGTTAAATTAACATTATATTTTAGCTAATCCGCTAAGTGACATATTATGCTACTGACTAATAGTAGCATGCCACATTGATATTCTAGAAAGCTCCATCATGTACTGATTGGCTGGAACTCTTCAGCTCTTTTGGGGGCTCTTTAGGTTCCGTTATAGTTCTCGGAAGCCGACTCAACATTTAGATCATTTAAAAACATTAAATCCATCCACTTGAATTCTCAATCTTCTTCATTATTTCAATATCTTTGTGAAAATGATGATGAAATTTGATAAAATTCTATAAGATGGTAGCATGGATTAGTAATAATAATAATGGATACTTTCTATGCATATAATAATGTCCTAATAATCTATAGTAACAACATTTTCAAATGATTAATTACCATAGTAACTCTTTACTTTTATTGAAATTCGATCCAATATATGTATAAATTAATAAGTGAGAAGTACTGACCAGTAAAGTTCAACCAGATCTGTTTTGAGATAGTAACACGCTGATGACAGTTGTGGATATGTCGCTCAATTTCGTGGATTAGTTGAAGTTGGACATTAACAGTGTTGGATGCCGGCTAACTCAATGGTCTAGTGGTTAAGTACTCGCACGCAAGACTGACAGGTCCGTAGTTCGAATCTCGTGAAATGGAATTGTGGATGCGCACTACTGAAGAGTCCTACACTAGGACGAAACGACCATCCAGTACTTTCGGGTTTTCTATGTTGATCTAACTTTAATTGACTCATGATATCAACTATTGAAACTATTATAATATCCACAAAACCCCTTCTGGTACAAATAAATAAGTGACATCAAAAACATATTAATGAAGTACAAGGAAGTGGGGGTTATCGAGGAATAAATATTTACTATTTATAAACTACTTAAATAAATAACCATTAAAAAGAAGAAAAAAAAGGTGAATAATAACCATATAACAACTAAAACTTTATCATTTTCATGTATGAATGATGTACATTTTCATATATGATGTGTTTCTAACTCTAGAAGAATAGGATATTAAAATGGCGCCTACTAGATCATCATATATATATATACATAAAAGTATATTGAATATTGAATAACATTCATTCAACAAGGTAATAGATCATTTTAATGAATTACAAGATGTAGCATATGTGCTTAAACTTAGTGAAGAAAGTTTCTTCATTAGATTTCTATACAAACATCATGTGTATATCTGGTTTATTCATCATGAATGTTCAAGAAAAACGGGTGAAATAATTAACATTTGGTTAAGTAATGTTATTATTAGGATTATTATTAGTAGTAATATCAGTAGTATTAGTAATGGTAATCGTCTTTGTCCTAGTAGTAGTCGTAGCCCTACTAGTAGATGCAGTAGTAGTCGTAGTCGTCACCCTAGCAGTAGTAGTAGTAGTCGTTGTAGTAGTAGTAGTAGTAGTAGTAGTAGTAGTAGTAGTAGTAGTAGTGTTGGTAGTAGTAGTAGTAGTAGTAGTAGTGTTGGTAGTAGTAGTAGTAGTGTTGGTAGTAGTAGTAGTAGTAGTGTTGGTAGTAGTAGTAGTAGTAGTAGTAGTAGTAGTAGTAGTCGTTGTAGTAGTAGTACTAGTTGTAGCCGTAACCCTAGTAGTAGTAGTCATAGTAGTAGTAGTATTAGGCGTAGTAGAAGTAGTCCTAGTAGTAGTAGTAATTATATTGATTGTCTTATAGTGAACGAGAACAAAGGTTCTGGAAAACTAAGTATATCTGTATATGAGATTACAGAATCTTTTAGCGAAATCTGAGAAATATATAGTCAATATTTCATTTGCAAAATATTCATCAATTATCTCAGATTTTGTTGTTCCTTCGTTTTCATAATCAATCAGTCATTGTTCTTGTCTTTTTCTTTTCTCTTTGATCTTTTTACACCTTCTACCGTTAGTCCTTTTTCATATTCGATTGATGATAAAGTTTCTTTATTATTAGCTTTATTTAATATAATAGTTTGTAGTACAATATAGAATTCTCAGCATCAAGTATTTCAGTGAGTTTCCTTTTCTTATTTCTTGATCAATATTGACGATAACATACTGAAAGATTATTGATTAGATATTAGCATATCAGAAGTCGATAATTGAATAATATTCATTCTTTTCAATGTATATTTCCAGCAACCATGATTATCTCTGATGATGAGTGTATTTTATTGTAAGTTATACAGAGAAAGGTCGTAAACTTTTGATAAACGTGCCTCTGAATAGGATATACGATTAATAGACATAATGATATGTTCAATCAAACGAACAAAGATAGATAACTTGCCGAAATATGTAGATGATGACAGGAATATTTAGCTGAGATATTCAAATAGGTCGTCAAAGAAAGTAAGTAAAATGTTTTATAGTCTAAAAGTAAAAGTTTAAATTGTTTACTAAGAGTTTTAAGTGATTATAAGATGGTGGAGAAGATTTGTAGATGATGCAGGTGATTTTGATAAAGTTATGTTCTTTGAACTGGATGATTTGGTCTTAGAGCTTTCATCATTCTTCTGAACGACATCATCAATACAAACTTCAAGTAGAAGTGAAATGGTCAAAATCACTCACAACTTGTCCTGTAGACCTGAATTTTGATTGATTACTATTGAAGATCGACCAATCAAGATTGAGGTCTACAGGACAAGCTGTGAGTCATTTTGAACATTTCACTTCTACTTGAAGTTTATGCTGATGATGTCGTTCAAAAGAACGATGAAAGCTCCACGACCATACATTTAAAGAATGATTATTAAATGTAAGTTATTACTTAAAAGACTTGGTTAGATTACTTAAAGAGAGCTTTATCTACCCTCAAAAGAAAAGGATACACTGTTTACAAAGCTTGTTATCTACCTATTTATTAGTGGAAATTTCAATGTCAGTGATGTAATCCAGTTTATAAATTGTAATGCATTTTGGTAAACGACCAGTATCTAAAGTATATTACATGTTACATAATTTGGGATCATATACAATCGATCTATATTTTGATCCTCATAAATTACCAAAGGTTCATCAATTACATCATCAATAGATCATTTACATAATCAGTTTACACTATTTCATATCTACTAACTGATTAACTATAACTCAGATAAGTTTTATGATTTTAAAATTATCTAGGAAATAAGTAAAGATGGATAGTCGCTAGCAGGATGAAGCGCTCGTCTTGGATTGCTTGTGAATTAAGGCAGTATTGATGTAATCTGTACAAGATGTACATATGTCAATAAGAAAATGATCAATTGCAGTCGTTAGCATCAATGGAAAGATTCATGTAAGCGAAAACCAAGTGAATTTAAACTTCACTCCATTTTACAAGCAAGTGGCTATCAGGACTCAGTAGGTAAGTGGATAACACGATGGCGTTTGAAGCGAACGGTATTGGGATCGAGTCACAGAGTGAACATCAACTCTGAGATATAGGTACATCCAGTTGACGAGTCTAAAATCGGACGAAATATGAGTCCTAAATTCCACTGCTAGCCACTATCTATAATTGCTTAGAATTCTTGTGAATTAAGGCAATATCGAGACAGTTCGCACAGGATGCATATATATCAACAAGAGTCTGATCAATTGCAGTTCTAAATATCAATGAGGAAATTCATGTAAACAAGAGGCAGATATGAAAAGGATTAATAACAACTGCAAGGAGCTAGAAAGGATTGCCCATGACAGGGTTGGATGGAGAATGCTGGTGAGTGGCCTATGCTCCTTCACGAGGAGTAACAGGCGTAAGTAAATAAGTAAGTAAGTAAGTAATCTCACTCAAATCCTTTAGGGAAATCTCATGGCTTACTCTTTTCATGAATTAGTCAGTAAATTGATGAATAGTGAAGATATGAAGAAGTTATCTATAAAATACGAATTGTTTTTCAAAATACGTAAATCTTAAGTCTGTACATCCTAGGACAGAGTTGGATTGAAAATGCTGATGTCAGACCTATTCTCCTATATGAAGAATAACAGGTATAAGTAAGTAAGTAAGTAAGTAATTAAGTAAGTAGGTAAGTAAGTAATGTCTTTCGATTTGGTGAGTAGTTTACTCTGATTAATCTGATTGACCTAATATTTGTCACTGTAGTAATACCGGAATGAATGTTTTATATTTTATATACATATTATAGAGGGTAAATGCTAATCTCCTGTCTGACTACTCAAATCACTTGAAATTTCATCGAAATTTTAGTCACTGTCACAATCATGATTAAGGATCAATAAATAATACAATGCTGAAAGGAAATAACAATCTAGTCTTTCATTCATTCTCAGCGATTGTTTAAAGATACATCATTCTTTGATGTAATTTATGGAAGAATTTAATTCCCTGATCATTTAAAGAACTAGATGTGCATAATTTCATGTTCGAAATACAAACATTAGTACAAAGAGACACCAAATATACATGCACCACACAAATCAGTCGGTTTGTTTAAGGGCTGGGATACTATTCGGGTGCTCAGACTGAAACAGGTGGTTTATCTTAGGAGGTCACACCCGGAACTTTTGACTTGAAGGACTAATTCTCGAAACAATGGAGCAACTTTAGGTGATGCAGTCCCATAGTAACCAGTGACCAACTATTGGTTCATATGCCGTTTGTTCTCTTATGATCCCGGAGACCACGTACATAATTGGGTTTTCCAACTCCCTTAGGTGGATTTTCCGTGTTCATCAACCCGGTTAAATAGCCGGTTATTAGATTTTCGTTCTCTCAATCTACTAAACAATACCTTCGCCACGAGAAGGCAATAAGTAGGACTTCTCTGGAAATTAAAGGTGGTTAGGATAGGAAAAGAAAGTGAGATCACCTTGTTGTTCTTTGAATAAGTATCATTTCAACATGACATTGGTTCAGTACAAAACTATTTATTAGCGTGTATTACAATCACTATAACATGTAGTATGTGTTTGTATTAATTCAATGGAAATTCCGGTTTCGCATTTCTCTTAATTCGATCATACATACTTGTTTTTAGACAGTAGATAAAATCTTCTATATGATTGTAGTGAACGAGAACACAAGTGGGCACAATCGAATATCTTAGTAACATCTGAGAACCATACAGTAAATACTTTATTTGCAAAATATCCATCAATTGTCTGAGACTTCATTGTTCTTTCGTTTCCACACTAATCATTCTCTGTTATCGTTCTATTCGCTTCTCTTCGATCTTCTTAAACTTCTACTGTCAGGTATTGCACTTTCCATTGATAGTACATACTACTTATATCTGTCAACATCAGTAGCACACATCACATCATCAGTGTGTTTTTTTTTAAACCATTTCTCCTTAAATCATAACAAGTTTCCTGTTTCAAATATTCATTTTTCTGTGTTATCACAAAGGTAAGTAATAAAAGTGATTTGCTTCTATATTTAAACCCTGTAGTTTATAATGACAAATATAATTCAGAAGGGGCTTCGTGGAGATTGTACTAATTTCGACAGTTGAGATCATAAGTCAATTGAAGCTAAACAACCATAGAAAACCTGGAAGCACTAGGCGGCCGTTTCGTCCTATCGTGAGACTCCTCAGCAGTGAGCATTCATATTAACACCGTCTAGTTGGTTAAGCGCCTGGTGCGAGATTGATAGGTCCTGGGTTCGAATCCCGCGAGGCGGGGTCGTGGATGCGCACTGTTGAAGAGTCCCACGATAGGACGAAACGACTGTTCAGTACTTCCAGGTTTTCCTTGGTAGTCTAGCTTCAATTGACTCATGTTCTCAACTGTTGAAATATAATTCAGTTATGAAAATAATCAGCTACTATCTTTTCTCTTTTCTGTTGTTGTTGTTGTTCTCCAATATCTTCTAGATTCATGATATTCCTTGTCAATCCTCATGTTTATCTCTTCTTTCTATATGCGGACAATTACATAAGACTCCTCAATTATTCTTCAGGAATATCCCATCTAGTTGTCCAAATAATAATCTAATACAAACATCCCATAAAAGATGGATATATGAAAATAATAATCATTATCAAACAACTCTATCTCCAATACAATCCACTACAAGTTATACTACTTATCATCATATGCCTAATTCTAAACAATATACCAAATATCCTAATTATAGAAATTATCTATCATCTAGATCATTCCTTCTAGATGATCGTTATGAATATGATCAAATGAAATCAAACTATCATCATAACAATCATCGTTATCCTCGTCAAATTAATATGAATAATAATGATAATCAATATGATACAGAACAATCAAAACAATCTATGGAATATTTAAATCATTATCATTTAAAAAATTTACATATACCATTTACTCCAACACAACGTAAATTATTATTAACCAAAGAGGATTGTTTATTATTACCACCAGGAGGTTGTGACAATTGGATAGATCCTTCAACGAATTTACAACGTTTAAAAGCTTCTAATTATAAAGAATATTTAAAATGTAAGTTAACTAGTTTCCCCCCCCACCAGTTATCATTATAAGTATTTTAAGTAGTATAACTTATATAAGCAAGTGACTATCAAGTTTCAGTAGGATAAATGGATAATATGATGGTGTTTGAAGCGAACAGTATTCGGTTCGAATGCTAGAGTGAATATCAGTTCTGAGATGCAGGTACATCCAGCTGACCAGTCCCTACCCATCTTTGCTCATAAAGCTCATAACTTCAGACAATATCGAGACAGTTCGCACACACACACACAGAGAGAGAGGGAGACTGATCAATTACAGTAGTAAATAACAATGGGAAGATACAAGTAAAACAACACCAAGTGAATTTAAACTTCACCCCATTGCAAAAGCAAATGAATATCAGGACTTAATAGCTAAGTAGATAACACGATGGTGTTTGAAGCAAACGTTACTGAGTTCGAGTCTCAGAGTGAATATCAACTCTGGGATGCAGGTACATCTAGTTGACCAGTCCCTAACTATCTTTGCTCATAAAGCTTATAACTTCAGACAATATCGAGAAAGTTCGCACAGAGAGAGAGAGAGACTGATCAATTACAGTCGTAAATAACAAATGGAAGATACAAGTAGAAACAACACCAATTGAATATCACTTACTATGATTATAAAAAATGATGACTGATTATCAATTTATGACTTTTCTTTTTAGTATCTATGTAACTATTAAATCCTCTGGAGAAAAAAAAATAAACAAACCAAGGTCATGTACAGACAAACAATTTTCATATTTCATCAAATTACGTAATGAATAGAATTACTTCATGTCTATGTATATACATATATATACAACTTGTTAGAATACCCTTATACTTAGGTTAATGTAACTGTATTGTTTATATATAATGTGAAAAGAATTTCATTCATTATAAGATTACACATTTATTGATCTATTAGTACTTACTTACTTACTTATTTACGCTTGTTACTCCTCAGAGAGAAGCATAGGCCACCTACCAGCATTCTCCATCCAACTCTGTCTTGGGTAAAACTTTCCAGCTCTTTCCAATCGTTATTCATTCTTTTCAGATTTGATTTCTATTTCCTAATGTAATGTGTTCTGTGGACTTCCTCTTTTCCGCATTCCCTTCAGGATTCCATGTTAGGGCTTGTCTTGTAATGCAGTTTGGTGATTTTCGTAATGTATATCCTATCCATTTCCAACATCTTTTTCTAATTTCCTCTTCAACTGGAAGCTGGTTTGTTCTCTCTCACAGTAGATTGTTGCCGACTGTATCCGGCCAATGAATGTTGAGTATCTTAAATAGACAATTATTTATAAATATTTGTATCATCTTGATGATGGTTGTAGTAGTTCTCCAAGTTTCAGGTCCGTACAGTAGGACTATTTTGACATTGGTATTGGTTGACAGTTTTTCAGCCTGTAGCTCTACTAGAATTATGAATGAAATTCATATTGATCTTTATTTCAATCTGTATTTTATGTATAATGGGATTTTATATCAGTAGTATATAGCAGTCAACTTCATTTTAACATACATAATTAAATAAGGTTTAATATAAATTCATTTGGTATTTGATTTAAATCACGAACTCATTGATGTAAGACCACTATTGAAAACCCAGAAGCATCGGACGGCCGTCTCGTCCTATTGTGGGACTCCTCAGCAGTGCGCATCCACGATCTACTATTTCAAGTGAAGAGTGGAGCTAATCTGTGTCGGTTAGAGATAGGTATATACCTCAGACAATGGAAGACGGTCGCTCAGTTTCGTGGATTGATTCACGTTAGACATTAAAACCGTTGGATGTAGGCCATCTCAGTAGTATAGAGGTTAAGCGTTCGTGTGCGAGACCGAAGGCCCCGGGTTCGAATCCCGCGAGTGGGACCACGGATGTGCACTGTAGTAGGCATTAAATAATAAATAAGAAAAAAGTGAATTATGTAACTAAAATTAAAAGAATACACTTCTAATGAATGTTAACTATTTCATTTTAGATATTTACATTATTTAAAGTTATTGAAGAAATACCAGACTATTTATCAAATAGACTATTTACAATCGATTTCAGTTATTTTGTTTATTTATAATAGTTACTTACTTACTTACTTACTTACTTACTTCCACACTTATTTACTTACTTACTTACTTCCACACTTACTTACTTACTTACTTACTTGCTTGCTTACTTACTTACTTACTTACTTACTTCCACACTTACTTACTTACTTACTTACTTACTTACCCACTGCCTGTTACCCCCGATTGAGCATAGGCCGCCAACCAGAGTTCTCCAACACACTCTGTCCTGGGCCTTCTTTTCTACTTCCATCCAATCCTTGTTCATTTTTCCCATGTCTATTTCCATTTCCTGGTGTAATGTGTTCTTTGGTCATCCTCTTTTCCTTTGGCCTTCAGGATTCCATGTGAGAGCTTGTCTTGTGACGCAGTTGGGTGCTTTCCTCAATGTGTGTCCTATCCACTCCCAGCGCTTCTTCATGATTTCTCCCTCCGCTGGAATCTGGTTTGTTCTCTCCCACAGTAGGTTGTTGCTAATAGTGTCTGGTCAACGGATCCGAAGTATTCTGCGTAGGCAACTGTTAATAAACATTTGTATGTTCTGGATGATGGCTTAATTTATAATGGTTAATAATAAATTAATAGATTGGATTAAGTAGACAATATTGAATTACTTTTTTAATAGTTAAGATCATGAGCTAATTGAAGCTAGACCACCATTGAAAATCTGGAAGCATTGGCAGACTGTTTCGTCCTATTGTGAGACTCCTTATCAGTGCATATCCACAATCCCACAATTCTCTGGATTCGAACCAAGGGCCTATGGGTCTCATTGTTTGTAGAAAGTATTCCAATTAATATTGATTAATAAAATGAAGTATAAAGTTATATTATTGAGTTTTGTGGTATATTAGTCAGTGATAATCTGTACAGAACCTTGAACATATATACATCTGTACAAGTTATTACGGTCAAACTGTAATTCATGGACGAACCAATCAGGTTAGCAAAGCAGATCTTGAATTTTGGCACGAAATTCATTCATCCATTTCATTAAAGACAGTTTTGGGATTTTAATTGATGCTAGTCTCTGATGAAAACTTCCCAAATCTAATTTTTAACCCTAATCATCAAGTGCAGACCACAATCCACATCCTTTACGCAGATTTAAAATCCCCATTTAGCCCTAGTCAGTAGGTGGACATGCTCAAGGCCACTTATGATATGATGTGATAGTGAGACTCGAATCATAAAGAGATATGTGGAATCATTTCATTTCAGTCAGTCAGTCAGCAACAACGTAGAACTTCGTATGTAGGTTCGTACATCGGTTCAACTTGCCATACCACATTAGCACACAGATACAATTGTCGATTCAAATCCCACAGTGGTAGAAGTAGCAAAAGTATAAGCAGTAATCGGAAAGATTAAGGCATGAAGATGTTACTCAAGGAATATAATCTAGTGAAGTAAATTTGGAAAGAGAAAAACAAAGCGACATGAAGAATTCAGAAGATTAAAATTTGGGCAAACACAAAGAGTGGATGCACCTGAGTCATTGCAAACGATTTTGAGCCATGTCACATTCAAGGTGTCTAACCATCGGTTGCTTTTATCTCGCGGATCTCTACCAGGTACTTTACACATACTAACACGGCTCAGTTTACTTGTCAGTGACCTAATAGATTTGTGCCATGTTTTGTTCTGGCCGCCCATAGCTACTATGGCCAATATTGAACTACTCAACGTTTTTAGCCACAGATCAAGATTATCGTATAAACCTCAACCAAATAGTCTAGATCTACTAATAAATTAGTGGTTCCAAGAATCCATTCCGAGTTTTCATTTGATTAACTCGTACTTTCTTTTAGGATATTCTACCCAAGTCAGCACTTTCTATCTGTGTAAATAACGGCGAGCCAAACATTTAACATGTTTCAATTACTTTAGTCGGTGAAAATCGGCAGCAATCTTAACTTATTAAACATATCTATTTAGTATTCTACATCTAACTTCGAGATTACTCACCCGTTGGCTTCACTGTTTACGAATAATATTTCGAATATAACTATGGTCAAATACCAATTATATCCCTCATCTTAAAAAAGACTACCTTTTCTAGTTAAAAAGATAGACAAAGTAGGCTACTGATCATTATATATCTAGATAGATAGGATCGTTTAATTATTCAGCTCATAGTATACTTTCCTTTGATATTATGTCTTCATGAAACCTTGTATTTATTCCAAAAGAAAAGCACGTCATACATTGACTTACCATCCGTCACAATTGATTGATCACTGGGCGGTGATCATTGTCATGTGTGTCAAGTCCTTCTTAATGTAGATCGAATGCTATCGACCAACTTGTAATGTGGCCACTAGTCTAAGTGACTCGACATAGCGTGCACTATGTTGAGATAAGATGGTGGTTGGAAGTAGTCAACAGGAAACCCTGGATTCGGGTTTCGTGCTATTTGAGTAGTGATCAATTTTATGTGTGTCAAGTCCTACACCTTGCTGACGAGTACCAAGTAGCACGAAACCCAGATCCAGAGTTTCCTGTTGACTACCTCAAACCATCATTTTAACTTACCATTTGTTTTTTTTTCTTAACCGTTATGACCTTTTTCATTAGACTTATGACCTTTTGTAAAACAATAAAATTACTTGGTTATTTCACCAAAGAAAGTATATCAGTACTTGTTTCTTTATTATTTATTATAGGTCATCATGTGTTGTGTTCAGTTTTGTTTATTTCTAGTTTCATGTATTAGATTTATGTGTACAGTTGAGATGATTATCATAAATAGCAACTATTGTTTAGTTGGATAAATAAGATTCTTCATTATTAAACTACCATCTTCATTGACCTAATACAATCTAAATGATAAGATTACACGATGTAGTTTTAGTAAAGTGAAGCATTAAAAAAAAATCATTTCATATTTAGAAATTTGTGGTAGTTGTAGCAATTGAATAGTTGAATTCATGAGTCGTTTTCGACTAGACCAATCTGGATAACCTGGTAACACTGGATAGTTGTTTCAGACTAGTATGGAATTAATCAACAGTGTGCCGTCTACTACTTCCAGGTTATTCAGATTGGTCTAGCTTAAATCGACTTATAAATTCAACCATTAAATTATTACAATTTTCACAAACCCTTATTCTGACAGTGACTAGTGATTGGCTTCAAGATGTATGTCCTGGAGTTTTATTGATTAGACGTGACCAGTGGAGTCAAACCGTGTCTGTTGTGAGACAGTTACTCACTAAAGACAATCGTGGATTGTCGCGCACTATCACGGATTGGTTGAAGTTAGACATTAACACTATAGAATGTCGGTTCGGTGGTTTGGAGCTTAGGCGTTCGCGCGCCAGACCAAAAGCCATGGGTTCGAGTCCCTTTTGTTGTAGGATCATGGATGCGAACTCTTAAGGAGTTCTGTACTAGGACGAAACGGCCGTCCAGTACTTCCAGGTTTTCCATAGTGGTCTAACTTAAATCAAGTGAAGATGCCACAGGTATTTGGAGTATGACAACGCTTTAACCAGTAACACCTTCTACTATGAATCGTACCCATCAAGTGAAACCAAAAGTCAGAAGCAAGGAGGTTCGAAGATATATTTGATGAGCTATCAATATATCGAGGATCAACTGATCTAGACTAGCTAGCGATTTCAGGGGAAGTTGAGCATGGCGTTCCCACTCGTAACCTGATGCGGATGCATGACCGAGCAACATCAGCTAGGTGAGTCCATTGAAACTAATGTGGTCGGCATCAAATGTCGAAGACTTACAGATCTATTGATTTTGGGAATTTATTTACCGCTACACAACCATTTATGACCGTATTTGTATCTAATAAAAAACAAGATGTTTCTTAAAATGACTGTGTAATTTACTTCTTCCTGTAAATCAGGAACAGATATAATAGCATTTCATATTCAAGAAGAAATCATCTTAAGCACTCATATTTCTATGGTGAATAGTGATAGGCATTGAAAATCTGAAAATCGTATGCATTCATACTGTCATATAGCCATAACATCCAATTCAACTGTATACATTAATTGATATTGTCGATACTTCTTCAGAAAACCATTTTCCTGCCAGTATTAATCTTAAGCACTCTGTATTTGAAGCACAAATTGAATTATTAGAATGACTGATTACTATGAGGAAGATTGAAGTATTTTCTACATTTGATTAAGATTAATATAATTTCAAGTGAGAACAATGGTACAAGGAGGCATTGATTACATATGCACCAAACAAATTATTCGGTTCGTGTGACGGCTAGAATACTACTCAGATGTTCAAACTGAAGCATATGTTTTTCTTAGGGGATCACTCTCCCAACCTTTGACCTACAGGTCTAACCTACAAGACAGTAGAGCAATTTCAGGAGATCCAAACCCATGGTAGCCGGTGAACAACAATAGCTTGATACGCCATTTGTTCCCTCAGGATCCTGGAGCCAGCTCATGTACACCATTGGTTTGAAATCAGTGTTTTCCAACTTTCCCAGGTGAACTCTCCGTGTTCACCAACCCGGTTAAAGCGCCAGACATTCTCTTTTCGTCCTCTCGATTTCATAAACACCCCCGTCAAGAGAAGGCAGTAAGTAGGACTTCCCTGACAGTGATTGTACACAGGTGGCCATGTGAGCGCGTTTGGAGAGGGAGAGCTAACTCTCTTCTTTCTGTGTCATATAAGGGCATTTAAGAGCAATATTAATAATAAACCCACTAGTAATAAACATACTTGCTCTGCATAAGTTAACTACAAAAGTCAAGAATTCCAGTGATATGATTCACAGATCGTGATCTTATAATGTTATTCAATCAATATTTTAAGAAATCCATTCACAAATTAAATCGTTTATTGCATTGATTCTTGTATGGATGATTTGTTTTTTGGAAAACTTTCGATTTTAATCGATGGTCTAATGGTTAAGCGCTCACACGCGAGACTGATAGGTCCTGGGTTCAAATCTCGTGGGGGGAGGCGGGATCGTGGATGTGCACTGCCAAGGAGGAGTCCCATAATAGGACGATATGGTCATCCAGTGCATCCAGGTTTTCCATGTTTGTCTAGCTTCAATTGACTCATGATTTCAACTACTTAATAGATATGTTACCTTCAATATTCTATCTCACTGTTATCTTTTTCTTAATTTAAAGTAAATCTTGGCTGTCCAAAGGATATCCCTGAAATATGTAATGAAATGTTTCCTACATTATACACAAGAAGTAAATGGATTAAATCTAATTTTACTGTGTGTAAGTTTAATATTTAATTAAACTATTCATCTTTATAATTATTGATTTCAATGTTACCTATACTATGAATTACACTTTCTGTTATTCATGAACTATGTTTGAAACTTATTTCTGTGTAAGTGGGTTGAAGGGTTAGATCGTTTACGAGATTAAAGTCGTCTAGTTTGTATCCAAGATATCCATTGTAATCTGTGCTTTCCCCGAGATATGGAGGTTTCCAGAATCCAGTCAACTATCAGGTGAAAGAAAAAAGTTGGGAGTCAGTAGCTTTATCTGACACTGATCTTCACCGGGAATGGATTAGTGAAGTGCTCTGCATGCATGACTTTGCAATGATGTCTGTCGTAAGAATTTCATATGATGGCAACCACCTTCTGATATATATCATAGTGTCAAAGAATGTTTTATAAGGTTTTTTTTATCCTCACTGTTAAATGCTTTCTTGTAGCTAATAAATTTGATGTATAGTGATGAGTTCCATCTACTCAACCGGTAAGTACTGATCACTAGTGTTGGTATTTGGTTGGTAGATAGTCAGTCCTTACGAAATTCAGTCCATCGGTCTCCAAGTTAGGTGTCTACTGAGTGTTTATTCTGTTCAACAACATTCTGTGTGAAAACCTTACCGGCAATGATAGTATTGTGATGCCTCTGTAGATCTCACACTTACTAAGATCTATCTCTTTTATTTTCTCAAAAAAATTGATTTACAGGTAGTACAGTGACCTCATAGGTTCTTGAAGAGGGTAAGAACAACGAATTGATAAGCATGACATATATTCATTTTATTTCGTAAAATTCTTCACTCCAGTTAAAGGTCTATAAGTAACCCTTTCATGTTACTCCCAACTGAGTATACAAATTTACATGTACCTCTTAAAGTAGTTACATTAATAGAGAAAAAAGAAGGACCTACGTTCGATTCCAAGAACGGTGAGACTATAATTTATAAACGAATCAATCACGTATAAAATAACAGGTCTTGGATTTTGGCGCTTAATTCATTTATCCATTTGGGTAAATACAGTTTTGGCATCATCATCAATTGTAACTCATAATTCGAATTCTTCACATTGGTTTATAACCCTTATTTAGCTCTAGTAAGAAGGTGGATATTCTGAAGGTCATTAAGGCGTCCCACAAAGGCAGCATTACAATAGTTGATTAATATCTATAGCTTGGGTGGATTTGAGAAGAACGGAGTGTGACTGTTGTATGATGGTGCTGAAACATTTCAATCTATTTACTTCATGCCCTGTGTCACAAAGGTGTTTTGCAATAGCATTGTTAAAATCCTTTAATCTTCATAACCTTCATAAGACGTTTTGAGATATGTTCTTGTGGTGAGACTATAATTTATGGATGACCTTTGAGCAACACCAAAGTGACCTTGGGAGTATCCACGTAATAAATGGGACCAAAGGAGGGTTATAAACCTGTGTAAGGAAAAAGAATTATAATTTACAGTCGATGATTAAGCTTAGGAACTAGATTTTGGGGGGTTCACCACGGACTGACATCTAGCTATAATGTCAAAACTCCATTTACCCAAATGAATGAATGAAAAGTCACATGTCGTATCTCAGATTGGATGATTGCCTATACTGCTACTAACGTTCCAAAAGCTTCCGAAAGCCCAGAACTATCTAAAATGCTATAAATACGAACCTTTCGACCAAAGTGTTTGTTTTTTATATTTCGAGAATTTTCCCTCGTGTTCAAGTTGCTGTGTATATTTAACCTAGGGGTTACCATAAGTGCTTAGGAAACCGAATCTATCGTTCAATGAGAATACTTATCGAAGTGAAGTATGAGAAACTGTCTTAAGAGACTGTTTCTTTTTTTTAGAAAAAAACACTGAATGAAAGTCACATTTATCAGTTTAAATGGTTGTATAGAACAACTTTTTTATCATTTTCAATTTATATTTCATTCAGAGAGGGGTTTTCTAGATAGTATAGTAGTTTTAATAGTTGAATTCATGAATCAATTGAAGCTAGACCAACATGGAAAACCTGGAGGCACTGGATGGCCGTTTCATCCTAGTATGGGACTCCTCCTTAGCAGTGCTCATCCACGATTCCACCTAGCGTGATTCGATCCCAGGACCTATCAGTTTCGTGCGCTTGATTTCGTGGATTTGTTGAAGTTAAAAATTAACACTATTGGATGCTGGCTATCTCAGTGGTTCTGAGGTTAAGCATTTGCACGCGAGACAGATAGGTCCGGTTTCCGAATCTCGTGAGGCGGGATTTTGAATACGCACTAATGAAGAGTCTAACAATAGGACGAAACGGCCATCCAGTACTTCGAGGTCTTCCATGGTGATCTAACTTCATTTGACGCATGAATTCAACTATTAAAATTTATTGATTGAGATCATGAACTGATCGATGTTAGACTACCATTGAAAACCTGAAATCACTGGACGGTCGGATTCGTCCTATTGTAGGACTCCTCATCAGTGCGCATCTTCACAACCCTATACTGATAATTACCACGTGTTCACTAGCGACTAGATTCGTGAAAGGATTCTTTGAACTCTAGTGAGAAGCCATGACCAGTGGAGCTAATTCATATCGGGTAGGGACAGGTATCTATCTCAGTAAAATGAAAGATGGTCGCTCAGTTTCACGGATTGGTTTAGGTTAAACATTAACATCGTTGGGTTCCAGTCAGCTCAGTGGTCTAGAGGTTAAGTATTTGCACGCGAGACCGATAGGATCTGGGTCCGAATCCCGCGAGGCGGGATTTTGGATACGCACACTACCAAGGAGGAGTCTCATAATAGGATGAAACAGCCATTCAATACTTCCAGGTTTTCCATGATGATTTAACTTCAACTATTACAATTTATATTTCATTCTTAATAACATAACTTATTCTATTTCTGTCTATATATTGTATATGAATTAATTTTAGCTGCTATAATACGTATATCTGGTACATTATGGTGGTTTGGTAAAAATGATCATTATCAACCATTATTTCGTTTTCATATATTAAAAACATTTGATTCAGATATACATCCATATGATGAAAAAATGATCTTAACTTATTCATGGCCATTAAAATGTATTTGTATAGATGAAATTATAATTGGTAAAAAATATTTAATGTTAACTCATTCATTTAAATCAAGACAAACATTACATATTACAAAGAATACTGTATTTCTATCACGTGTAAGACGTTATACAAGAAAATTGGCGGTAAGTTAAATCAATGTGTTTTGAATGTCAGTTCCTTTTCTGATTAGTACAAGTTGGTACTTGCTTCGGTTTGGGCATTCGGGGCAGTATCATCGCCCTCACATATATCAAATAAGATTTGTGTGGCGCATATGTATCTGGTGCCCCTTTGTACCGGTATTTATGAGTTCAAATAAATAAATAAAAAAATATTCATAGAATGATCATAGATCTATTGACTATGTATGTTACTTGTGATTTGTAGTCGGTTAAAGAAGTTAATTGTATAAAAGTTTGATTTCAACAACTTACTTCTGATTAATGTTCTACGGAATAGGGTTGCTAACTTCATACCCAACCCTTCTCCTTTATCTAAGCTTGGAACCGGCAGTAGATTCAGATGAACTTCAGGTGGAATTCGATTTTTGGGGATGAAATCAATTGTTATTGTTGTTGCTGTTGTCGCTTGATTGATTGATTTAGACTAAGTTGGGTTCGTAATATAAAAATATACAAACATAAAATCAATAAAAATTATCTTACTTATAAAGGATAAAAAATGTTATTGAACTATTATGAAACATCGAGATAACATTTTATTTATGTAGTTGAATTGATGAGTCAAACTAAGTTAGACCATCATGAATAAACTAAAAGCATTAGAAGGTTGTTTCGTCATAGTACGGAACTCTCCAGAAGTGCTTATCCACAGTCCTCCACTCGAGATACAAACATACAAGACATTCGATTTTGTATGCGAAAGCTTAACCTCTAGACCATTAAGCTGAGCGGCATCCACTGGTATTAACTTCAACGAAACGGCCATTCAGTACATCCAGGTTTTCATTAGTGGTCTAGTTTAGATAGACTCGTGAATTCAACTGTTAAAATAGTACAATCTCTACAAGTCCCCATACTGATATCATAAATTTGATCTCAAATAATCCATAAATGTGAACATAGATTCGAATTAATATGATCTAAACACCATAATATTAGCAACCATCATTCTACCTTTCTGTAAATCGGAATGGTAAGAAGAAAAAAACTGAACGATTTATGTATCATATCAACATATTCATCCATGAAAATACAATAATTACACATTATCTATATCAAGTAAAGTGATGATGTCATGAACGATGGAATATTTCTCACCATTCAGTTTTTTATCATGATTGTGCTTAACATATAATGAGACTATCATTTATGAAGAACCTTTGACCTATGTTAAAGCATCCTTAAGAATAGTCACCAACTAACTAGAGTTAAATGTGGGTTATAAAACAGTTTGAAGAGTAAAGGTTATGATCTTCAATTGATGGTTACAGTTAGAAATTAGATTTTGGGGTTTTCATTACAAATTGATATGAGTTAAAATTCTAAAACCCTCTTTAATCAAATCAATGAATGAATATCACACCAAAATCCAAGACTAATTATTGTAAATCTAAATGGTTCGTCCATAAATTGTAGTCTAGTAGACTACTAATGGAACTCGGCTTTCATCATGCGGTGTCATAACTCTTCTAAATGAAGACCTTCTGACTCCCAGAGCAGAGTTTAGAAGGTTTGAATAATTTTTTTCTGGTTAGCGATTTTTTAGCGAGTTAGTTTTCTACGGGATGGAATCGCTAACCCCATGTTCAACCCTCCTCCTTTATCTGGGCTTGGGACCGGCAATAGCCTTCGGAAGGATTCTAGGAGGAATCCTCAAGGCCAAAGGAAAAGAGGAAGACCAAAGAACACATTACGCCGGGAAATGGAGATAGACATGAGTAAAATGAACAAGAATTGAATGGAACTAGAAAAGAAGGCCCAGGACAGAGTGGGTTGGGGAATGCTGTTTGGCTGCCTATTCTTCATTAGGAGTAACAGGCATAAAAAAGACTACTAATGATTATGGTTATATATATATTCTTAAATAGTATTATTTTCAGTATGGGATTATGAAGATTATTGAATTTCATTGAGGTCATTAACAGAACTAATTTAGATCTCCATTGAAATCTGCACAATCCCTATATTAGCACTTACCATGTACTCAAATGTGACTACATTCGAGAAGAAATTTACAGTGTTCTAGTTGGAAGACGTGACAAGTGAAGTTAACCTGTGTTAATTGTATTGCATTTACACTCCAAAGACAATATAAGATAGTCTTGAAATGTTGTGAATTGATTGAATTTAGGCATTAACAGAACTGGATACTGGCTGAGTGGTCTAGAAGTTTATTTATCCTGCAAATTCATTTGAACCAAGATAATGATATGATCATTTGAAGATTGAAATTATGAAATATATCGATCTTCTTCTAGATCCATCAGAACTAAGACAATGATATGGTCAGTTGAAGATTGAAATTGTGGAATATAACGACCTTCTTCTAGATCCATCAGAACTAAGACAATGATATGGTCAGTGAAAGATTGAAATTGTGGAATATAACTATCTTCTTCTAGATCCATCAGAACTAAGATAATGATATGGTCAGTTGAAGATTGAAATTGTGAAATATAACGATCTTCTTCTAGATCGTTCTAGATCAGTAATTCTTCCATTAAACATATATATATATACATATATATATATATATATATATATATATATATATATATATTTCTTTTCTTTTCATTTCTAGTGTTGGAAAGGTGCATGCACCATAAGATCTAGTCGTAATCGTAAACGAAGTTATTATATACAATCAAATAGTAAATTACTAAATCACAATGATAGAAAATTAAAATAAAATTAAAAAGAAAAAAAACAAACAAATAAATAAATAAATAAAGGAATCAAACCCCACCCCCACCTTCACACCCACCCCCATCAACATTTTTATTAAAAACACTTATAGTAACCAAGGAATTATTCAATCTAATTCATATACTATATATTTCTCATCATGTTTTCTGATAACGATATGAATTGTTTTTCTCTTTTTTTTGTTTTTTTTTTATTCATTATTTACATGAACATGAATATTCTATTGACAACAAGAGTTGTCTATAATCAAATATAAAATTTCATTGGTTTATTGCAAGTGGTAATGTTTGTTGAGATTTTATTTTATTGATTTATTTCAACACATAAATATTGATATAAGGAGGCACCAAATAGATATGCACAACATAAATCATTCAATTTGTGGGGCTAAAGGTCTAATCCAAAAGGTGGTGGAGTGACGTAAGGAGATGTAGTGCCATAGTAGCCAGTGACTAATAATTGTTTCATACGTCATTCGTTCTCCCAGGATCCTGGAGCCAACCCATGTGCACCATCGGTTTGGAATCAGGGTTTTCCAACACCCCTAGGTGAACTCTCCGTGTTCACAAACCCAGTTAAAGCTTCTATCAATTTCTTAAACAACACCCTCGCAATGATAGGGCAGTGAGTAGGACTTCCCTGATAGTGGCTGTATGCACGTGGCCATGTGAGAGGATTTGGAGAGGGAGAGCTGACTCTCCCCACTTTCGACCGTACCACGGTATTTGTCATTCTGATAATGATGAGAATGACTTCATAATTTTTTGTATTGGTTGTTTGAATCTTCTTATTGACTAGACATATGTTCTAGATTCCACTGGTAGCCAACATTCATCACTGCTTATAATGACTGGTTAATAAGGATGACTATTATGAAAAAGATGTTTTATTTCAGTGTAGGCTTGTGGAATTCGTTAGGTTAAGATTGATATCATGAATAGATAAGTGTCAGTAACACTGTTGAAACCTGGAAGTACTAGATGGCGGTTTCGTCCTAGTACAGAACGCCTCAGTAGTGAGCATCCATGATCCCGCATGTGGGACTCGAAACCAGTACCTTCGATCTCACGCGGGAAAACTTAAGTTTTATAACACTGAACTGGCAGATATCCAATGGTGTTAATGTCTAACTTCAACTAGTTCACAAAGTTAGACACTGATGGATGCCGGCTCAGTTGTCTAGAGGTTAAACGTTCGAAGATCCTAGGTTCGTATCCCGTGTGGAGGACCGTGGATGCGCGATTCTGAGGAGTCTCGTACTAGGACGAAAAGACCGTCCAGTACTTTCATGTTCTAGCTTAGATCAACTCATTAATTCAACCATTAAATTTGGATTAACAACGTTATGGTTGACTACAAGTTGATAGAATACATTCAAAATGAAATTATATTCCCAAAATTCACAGTGGTTGACATAAAATAATTCCAAAGTTCTACCCGCTAATTTAGTCCGAGTATTGTCAGGAAACTTATCAGAATTAAAATCATTTAAGACAAACAAAACCACAAAGCCTTATATCTAGTCATGTCCATATGGTAGATGCGGTCATGAAGTACACTCAAGAGAAGAATGTAAAACTTTACATGTTTTTGCATTCAATGACGTAGATATTTTGATCTTAGAATATGATATGCTTGAATGCTATTACGAATTTACCTTACTCGGTAAACGGAATGAATGTCAAAGATACAGTGACACGATAGGTTATTCTAATCCGTTGCCCCCGGCCCTGCTAATTAGATCAAGAAGTCTTGATGAGACGTAGAGAATGTATTCTATAAGAACACAGAAAATACGACGTCACTATGCACACAAATCAAGCTTATTTATACAATGATACAAACGCCCATGAGAGAGCCACAAAATAGTGTACTAAGAAATCCGTCAACGAATGACAGTCAAGGATTTCTGAGCGAGAAATGTAAGCTGTAGGTCAATTAAGCATCTCTTGGCGCGAGAACATTGAATTCAAATTTCCTGAATAAAATTACATAACTAGGACCTTTTCCAACTGCGTTCTGGGGATCAAACTTCCTCAACAGAATATGAATTTCAAAAATGTCAACATATTTAACTTCTAACAGAATACAAATGTTATTTATTCTGAATCAATCGTATCTGATGAATGTTTCACTGGTAAGGCATATAATGTTTCCAAACTTTATTACTGTGATCGGTGAGACTAATTTATGGACTACCTTAAAGTGACGCTAAAGAGACCTCGAGAATGTCCACCTACATACTACGGTTAAATGAGGAATCAGAATTATGATTTACAGTTGATGGTTAGAGTTAGGAATTGGATAGATGATTTTCATAACGAAATGACATCAGCTATGACACCAAAACTATTTAGTTAAATGAATTCATTAATTTCGCGCCAAAATTCAAGACTTGTTATCGTAAATCTACTACAACATAGTTAGCAAGTTCTCTGCTTTCATATTTCTCCTTCACGTTGTTGAGTCCTTGAAATTTCGTCGGGTCATTCAAAATCAAGTTCATTTTACCAATGTCATCGGCTTTGTTCATTAGAGCTAGCCCTCCGTCTTTGTCCGGCTTGCTTATGATCAGAGTGTTGTCTTTTATAAGCTGGAACATATTGAGTTATTTAGTTGAGAGACAGTTACTAGTCAATCTAAATGTCTTCACTTAGATGTTGAGGAGGATAAGCATCTGTTACTGGTTTATTAGACTGGTAGTTCATATTTCCTTCATTGATTGTCGAGACCGTTATGATACGCTGTAGTAATACACAAAGTTTCACTGGAGTCAATGATTCACGATCAGCTATTTTGTTATCGAGAAAAGTGTGCATAATTTCTAAGAATAGCTGTGATCTCTGGAAACTGTGAATATAAGTCAAACAAATTACCGAACACACTGTTGACACTTTAATTTCTTGACATAGGACATGCTTTATCCATTAATTTCAACAACACCAAAATATTCATGTTGTTATGATTTTTGCTCCTATCAATTAACCTTTTCTCTATGCTAAATCAATGACATGTCAACCAGAACTAGCAGTCCTGATTCGACTCTGTATCCTTAGCAGCTCTCTTTATAGTAGCCTCTCACCTAGCCCAGTCCCTTCAGTTCAGAATAGAAATATCAGCCTTCGCTATGTGAATAGTATATTTCAGATATGTGATTTCTTTTCAAACAGACCAAACTGCATCACACCATAAAAATGAAAAATAATAATTATACAAGATCAAGCCACTAGTATCTGTGAAAGACTGTAACTAATAGACTGGGAATCTATATACATATATAATTTAGTTAATAATTATCCAATAAGAATATGTGTAATGAAAGCCCATAAATAATTCCTATCACTTGCTATTCATTTATTCTTCGTTCAGATGTAACACAGATTATGTGTAAATAATAGATAATATAATAATCAATATAGTTTTTTTTATATCTCAATGAGTAGAGAAGTTGTATTTCTAACGTTTTGTGACTGAATATAAGTCACTTCTTCAGAGAAAACGAATAATGGAACTTTGAAGAAGTGTCTTACATTAACTCACGAAACTTCAGAAATACAACTTTCCACTCAATAGTCAACTTATTTGAAACTATCAATATCCTTCATTGAGCAAAATATTAACGTGTTCTTTTCTTATTTCATTTATCACCAAATAACTGAAGCTGTAAATCAATGTTTTGATCATCTAGTTCTCAATTGTTATTATGAAATTAAGAATTTACTTTGTTCTAATTCAATTTCCGCTACTATGACTACTACTACTACTACGACAACTACTTCGACTAGGATTACGACGACTAGTTCTACTACTACCACGACCACTACTAACACTACGACGACTACTACTGGGACTACCGCGACCACTACTACTTCTACAACTAGGACTACGACGACTACTATTTTAGTTATTGTACATACAAATAAGAAAGTTTTTTTTAAAAAGAGAAATTATATAATCAGAATGTTTGATTGAAGTAAATGATCATGTAAAAATAAACAAAGAAAAAAAAACATTTTTTTTAGATCATCCGTTAAAACAGGATTTAAAGAAGAAAAAGGGGGGGGGCGGGGAATCAAAATGGAATCAGATTAGTTGATTTAACCGGTTGACAAAGAGAACCAATAAACGATTGTGCTGTTATAAATCCTGTTGTAATAATAACAAATTCAACATTTGCTGGAAAAAGAAAGAAAGAAAAAAGAAGAATGAATGAATGATTGAATGAGTGAGTGAGTGAAACAGAAACAAAAGAGATACAATTATTTATATGATAAAATAAGTTTCTATGAATATTCAATATCAAAAAGGGGGGTTTTGTGGAGATTTTAGTAATTTTATAGTTGAGTTGATGAGTTAATTGAAGTTACACCGCCATGAAAAGCTTGGAAGCACTAGACGGCTGTTTCGTCCTATTGTGGAACTCCTAATGAGAAGTCGTAACTAGTAGAGCTAATCGATGCCAGGTATCTACCTCAGTACAATGGAAGATGATCATGAAATTTCGTGATTTGGTCAAAGTTAGACATTAACACTGTTGGATACCGGCCAGGTCAGTGCTTTAGAAGTTAAGAGTTAGTGCGAGACCGATATGTCATGGATTCGAATCTCGCTAGACGAGATTGTGGATGCGCACTGCTAAAGATTCCCATACTGGGACGAAACGGCCATTTTGTGCTTCTAGGTTTTCCATGTTGATCTAGCTTCAATTGACTCATGAATTGAACTATAGGATATTCAAGTTTTTACTGATGAAAATGAACAGTGTTTTCATAAAATATGAAAACTATACATTAAATACGTCATTTGCACTATTCCATCCATCGTCCTTCACATTCTTCATGATTCTTTCAAAATTCCGTTGTTATTACAATTTCTCTCTGTTTTTCCTTCTTGTTCTCTTCAATTCAATCTTCTTCATTTCTTGCTGATAGGCATTCGAATTCCCATTAGTGCTACATATTACTTATATCTGTCAACATAAATAGCATACACCACAACCTAACATACCCAATGCTCAATTTATTTGAAATTATCAAGTCCAACTGTGGCACACTGATAAAGGTCAGCTATTTGTAAGTGTTTTAATTTTTAAAATAAAAAAATTGTTAACACAGTTTCTTTTTTTGTTGACGAATAGTCAGTCAGTCACAAGGTAGGACCAGGCAAATATATGCATCAGTCCAAGTTGACATACCTCATTAGCACAGCAAAATGAATACCAAATGCATAGAAGTAGTTGCTTCACTAGTAGTAATACATGAAATAAAGATTGCATATAAGTAAATGATACAAGAAGAAGGAATTAGTTCATAGAAAGGAAGGTATAAAGCAATTTTATTCTCACGGTTTAAGGGAAGATAGAGAGTGTATACACCTAAGTACGCCATTGTGATCGATTCTGGGCCATGTCACCCAGAGTCTCTAACCATTGGTTACAATAGTCTCGTGGACCCCAACCAAGTATTCTGCATCTACCAACATGGCTAAGACCGGAAGTTAGTGACTTCAAGCACTGATGTCACGTTTTTGGTTTGGTCACCCCTAACTTTCTTCCAACCATCTCCAACACCGGTTAGCATCGCACGTCGTGGTAATCGGTGTTCATGTATACGCAACATGTAGTCATAGTGTGCGTACGTTGAAGGCTCCAATGTGTAGTCTGGAGCAAGGTTTCAATAGACCTGAGATAGTGTTTTGCGCACCAGAATCGTTGACTATGATGACACTTGAGAAGGAAGCCGAAAAAGGGAGTTTACAGTTGAAAGTCGATGTAGGAAAAATAATAGGAATTGAAGAGGGAGGTTGATTATGAAGACGGGGATTTGGGATAAATGAAATGTATACGGCGAGTTTTTTTTATCTGTATCGTACTCTTTTCCGATCCCATTTTTTTATGATCATGTTACTGACTAATATTCAGTAACTAGTTTCAATTCTAATAACTTTGAGAGAATTACTATGTTATGGCTATCTATGGTTGGGATATTTCTAAGCATTTACACAAACTTAATATTTATGATAAGTTCTACATTTTGTTCTGTTCTTTCTGATTTCGATAGTCTCCCACACAAAGCTATAAATTGTCATACAGTTTATCGTATGTTGCTGTAAATACATTTATACAATCATTTAAGAAGGTACCTCTGATTTCACACAAATTTGGTGAATACCACAGACATCTATCACGAATTAAGGTTTGTCATGCATTTCAAATATTTCTGCAATAACAGGATTGACTTTGCAGAGCATTTTCTGTCACAGTTTGACAGATTTGACGAGTCACTTAATAGTATGCTTTGAAGCTACATCACATCAACAGATAAGTTGCTCAAGTCATCATCCATACCTTAAACAATGCCAGTTCCAAAAGTTATTAGCTATGGAGATTCCATATTACCAAAATGAAAACAAACAGGATATTATTCTGTTTCAATCCGCTCAACTACAATATCATAATTCGAGGTACCAGCAAACTAGATCACTTGAAAATATTCCACTTAAATTGAAACACGTGAAAATAAAAAAACGATCACATTAATATTGAACCGATAGTAACTTACCATCTTCACTAGCAGCTATAGTTCTTAAAGCTGATATTTCTG
Source organism: Schistosoma haematobium (assembly GCF_000699445.3). Taxonomy (NCBI): domain Eukaryota; kingdom Metazoa; phylum Platyhelminthes; class Trematoda; order Strigeidida; family Schistosomatidae; genus Schistosoma; species Schistosoma haematobium. Next base: position 2,956,041 of record NC_067198.1, read on the forward strand.
CATGACTCACACCGCCAACAAAACCAACGACTACAATACGTGGTTTATTTGGATGATTTTTCATATTTAAACAACCGTTTTTGGACGCGAAAGGTAAATCATCTCTAACTGGTAGTTGTACTTTAAATTCTGGAGCACATATTAAGTTAGTCAGTGAAGATGTTGTACGACTAGAAGTTGCAGTTAACGAATTGTTCGGAAGAAAACCACCAGTTTTCTCTGCCGTCGGTGTTAATGTTACACGACTGTTTAATTCAGGTACATTGCGCTCATTAGACTCTGGTAACACAGACATTTCCAAACTCTCTGAAGATCTAAGGCCTGAAACTATACGTGTAGCCTTAGACAGTAAAAAAGCCCCCGAACCGCCACCGGTGAACGTAGTTTGATCTGTTATACCTCTACTTGTTAATGATAGATTAGGTTTAGGATACCAATCGTTTGTCCATATTTGAATAAGACGAATAGATATAGGGATATAACCGGAAAACAAACTAGATGCTGCTTGCTCAGAGTCATTCACTGAATTGGAATTAGGCGGTACAACAAGGCGTAGGTTTCCTTTTAGTACTGAATTATAACTAGTACTTATGTTAATAATTGTTTGTTTTAGGTTCGCTGACAACTTTGACGATGACAGGCTATTATTTCTTGAATTGATTTTTTCTTGGGGTGTGAAACTTGATGTTTGTATACTACTCATTAGACTATTAGGAGATTCATAAAGCAAACCTACACGCTCCAAATTATCCAGTGTGAAAATATGCTCAAAACCGTAGACCTTAAAAAGTAGGAAAAAATTCAAAAAACATGATCCGAGTATGTATGATTATTCAATTGTTAGTTGGTTACATGATTTTACTTGACTACTGTTCATCACGATGGGCAGCCATACAAAAACTTATATATCTATGGTTTAAGTGCAATTTACTCATTATTTATTATTTTAACTCACAAATATTGGTACAAAGGGTCACCGAATACATATGCATCACACAAGTCACTTGGTTTGTGTGTGGGCTGTGATACTGACTGCGTGCCTAAATCGAAGCAGGTGGTTTCCTTAGGGAGCCACTCCCCCAACCTTTGACCTAAAGGTCTGATCCACAAGGCAGTGGAGCAACGTCAGGATATGGTGTCCCATGGTAGCCGGTGACTAATAATTGGTTAATACGCCATTTGTTTCCTCAGGATCCTGAAGCCTATTGGTTTGGGATCAGGGTTTTTCAAATCCTCTAGGTGGATTATCTACATCCATCAACCCGAGTAAAGCATTTCTCATATACATTTCTGTGCTCTAATCACGCTGTGCTACTTTCTATATCAATAGACACAGATGTTTTATGGGAAACACCTTTCAAATACCTTTCAACTACTAAGGCACACAATGATAGATTACTTAGCATTATAGAGTATGAGATAATAAAATACATGAGACTCTTTACTATCTATAAAAAATTTATACTGAAAGAGTGAAGATTTCCTCATGGAACAAAATAAGACTATTTTATTAAAATGCTTCATCGTAAAATAATAGAAAACATGAGTTTATTTGAAGGTCAAGATTATGCCATCAAAAAAAGAACTGAGTAAAGTCTACCAGTTTATTAGAGACTTAATACAGTATCATTTCTGTCTAAAGAAATTGAAGTGGTTAGAATGATTTTGGGATCCTTTTTTCAACTGTTAATTAGGAAACCATTTGTCTGCGACTATTACACAAACAGCTTTTCATTCAACATGCAAGTAATGTGAGAATGTGAATTTATACACATTTTCTATTCCATCTGATCTATGATGTCCTCCAATAAGTTAAAGGTTATCACTATGTCCGGCTATATACTGTTCATTAAATAAGCTAAACATTTAGATTCACTTGGTGTTTCTTGTTTGTATCTTTTCTATTATTGTTTAGGACTGCAATTGATCAGTCACTTATTGGCATTTGTGTATCCTGTGCGGATCACCTCCATATTGTGTTTTTAAGCAAAGATGTATAGTGGCAAACAGTGGAATCCAGGACGCGCGTTTCATCCTACTTGGGACTGGTCAGCTGGATGTACCTGTATTCCACAGTTAATGTTCACTCTGGGATTCGAACCCCGTACTATTTCGCTTCAAACGCCATCGCGTTATCCACTTTGCTTATTAAGCTAAACATTATTTTCGGATCTTCCGACACATGTTTGATAAATATTCACACATAAATTAAGTGTCAATTAAAATAACGTGAAAGCACTGAACGGTCGTCTTGTCTTAGTATGGAACTCCTCAGCAGTGCGCATACTAGGATGAAATGACCATTCACTACTTACAGGTTTTCAATGGTAGTGTAATATCAATCGATTCATAAACTTAATCAAAAACGTAACCATCTTCACAAACCCATAATGATAAGTAAAATAACCCTTAAAATCTGGATAGCCTTAATATTCAGTTGAATGAATGAATCATACGTATATAGATACACATCTAAACTCACTTGTATTATTTCATTTTTATAATAGTCTAAAAGTCGTTGCTTTAAGCCTCCATTACAAAATGATTGAATGCAAATTAGACGAAGAACCTTAAGATAGATAAAGGAAAATGATAGAAAATGAAAGAAATCTCCAATAGATAAACAAGAGATTAGTAAGTAAATAAGTACACATTACTATGATGGACTAATCAAAATAACACTAGATTTAATATGACAACAATAACAACTTCAAAATTGTTTAAAGTAAAAAAACAAAACGACAACAACATTGTAGTGATTACACATATAAACTTAGAATAACTACTTAACTGTAAACAATCATATCGAATAAAAACTAAATTTCCCATTGATAATGTTCAACTTAACGATCCCTGATTATCAGAATACTAATAAAGGAATTAGCCACACAGATGACTTGGTACGGCTGAGAGTGAGAAGAGTTAACTCTACTTCTCGAAATCTTCTTACATGGCCACACATATACAGCCACTGTCAAGGAATTACTACTCATTGCCTTTTGTCAATAAGGGTGTTGTTTACGAAACTGAGAGGATGGAAAGCGAATAACCGGGACTTTAAGTGGGTTAATGGACAGCGAGAGTCCACCTAAGGGAGTTTTAAAAGCTTGATTCCAAACCAATGGTATACATAGTCTTATGAACCTATTGTTGTTCACTGTCTACCATAGGACTGCATCTCCTAACGTTCCTTTAGTGTCTTGTGAATTAAACCTGTAGGTCAAAAGCTGGAGGAGTGGTCCTCTAAGAAAATCACCTGCTTCGATTAGTGCACATGGTAAGTATTTCAACCGTTACACAAACCGAATAATTTGTATGGCGCATATATAATTGTTGTCTCCTTTATTTATTATTTTACTGTAACACATAGATATTGATACAAGGAGGCACCAAATACATATGCGCCACACAAATCTCATTTGATATGTCCGAGGGCTGTGATACTGTCCGGGTGCCCAAACCGAAGCAGGTGGTTTTCTTAGGGGACTACACCCGGAGCCTTCGACCTGAAGGTCTGATCCACAAGGCAGTGGAGCAACGTAAGGAGATGCAGGCCCATGTTAGCCGGTGACTAACGATTGGTTCATACGCCATTCGTTCCTTCAGGATACTGGAGCCCATGTGCACCATTGGTTTGGAATCAGGGTTTTCCAACTCTCCTAGGTGGACTCTCCATGTTCACCAACCCGGTTAAAGCGCCGAACATTCGCTTTTCGTCCTCTCAATTTCGTAAACAACAACCTCGCCACGAGAAGGCAATGAGTAGGACTTCCCTGGCAAAGGCTATATACGCGTGGACATGTGAGCGCATTTCGAAAGGGAGAACGAACTCTTCCCACTCTCGGACATACCAGAGCATTTGGGGGCTCCTTGCACTTAGTCGTCAAAGAATTATCTGAAAAAAAAACTGATTTATTTTGAAACGCTAAACTAGTTTTGCAAGAGTTATTTAACCAGGATTTTTTTTTAAAAAAACGTACTGAATATAAGAATGTTTAAAAGTGGGCGTTTCAAGCTCGGAAAATCGGCTCAAATTAAAAAAAAACACATCATTAATGTTAGTTATTCTTAATGATATTTTTGACTACTTTCTGATGATCACCTTGATTACGAATAAAACTACAATATTTTAGTCAATGAGTTAAGGTAAATAGATAGCTGAAGTTTAACGTTTTTCTTTCAGATTTTTAACTTCATCTCTTTTATTGCAACCTGAATCTTAAGATAAGATAATTGAAGGAAAAATCAAAATTTAAACTTTTTATTCTAGTTTCTCGTTACTCCTTGTATTAATTGATAAGGAATGAAACGGCAGCAAGTATGCTCTTTTGCAATCCACTGACGAGTAAAGCTCTAGTGGATTACTTAAGGCCAGGTTCAAAAACCATTTGAGATAAATTGAAACGGTCAACTAATCACAGTCAGAGAATGACCAAACAAAAGAGCACACAGGGGAGAAAGGACACTCAATGATAATAAAACTTGGAGAGACGAGCATTATATAGCAGTGCCGTTAAAACCGACTAACTTCAGTATCTGTCCAAGAATTAAAAATATCACTCCTACTTGAAATAGGTGGAATGTTTGTAACTAAAGAATCTAGGTCAGAAAGCTTCAACGTGCTTTAGGAAGGTCAATAAATTTTCATCTGCACCGGTTTTATGTGTTCTTAACTTTTATCGTGAGCACTACAGTAGTTCATGATTTCAAAAATTGGCGACAGAACCCGCAGATACAAGAAACGGTCAATCAAAAGTTCTACTTAAGTACCTTACTGTTTGACCTGGTCTGTTAACTTAAGTATTAAAACTAATTGCTGTAATAATTAAGCTAATGTGTCAAGTTTGTAAATGTGGGGGAGATTTCGATAAAGCTCATCATCTATTTCGGTTGAGCTGAGAGCTAAGGAGAGGACTAAGTAATGGGAACAACAAATTTCTTAATCCTTTGGAGTTCTTACCAATGCTATTCAATTGGATAGTATAACTTAGTGTCTGCTAAAATCTGATTCAGAAATACTTGTTTAGCTTCTGAACGTGCTGCTGTTAGTACAAATTCGAGAACAGAATAATTCGATGCCAAGTCTGAAAATACCTGGAGTAAACTACACCAGTTAAGTGAGGTCAGATGAATAGCCATCAAAGTAGCCAATGTCCAGATTTCAAAGGCAAAGTTTATGCTCATGACAAAAAACTCTAAAATACTGGCCAATGGATTAACTTCAGGGTTTGGATGAATGGAAGATCTGGGGTAGCGTTTTGTAAGCTTAACCAACTAGTAGTGATTACAAATGAAGAAAATGAAGGTAATGAGAAAAGTTGGGCAAAAAAACGTATGTCACTATATGGGATATGTGGAGACCATTGAACGTTAATGAGGTCACGGTCCAAACTAAGCTGAACACCCACTAAAAAGCAGTAAGTACTGAGCAGCTGTTTCTTCTAAGTACGGAACTCCCCTGCAGTAGTATCCTCAAGCCCATTGAAGACTGAGCCCAGAATCTTCAGTTAATTCACGATATTGTTCGGTCATTTCACATTGTCTTCGCTGAGCAACTGACTCATATTCAATACCTTTGAACTCCATTAGTCACAGCTTGTCACTAGAATTTCGAAAAATTTCTCTCGAAGCTAGTCGATAGTGTGAACGTGATAACTATCATGTAGAGGCTTTTTGAGATTGTTGTATGTCATTGATATCACAAGACTGACCTAAATCCAGCAATTCCTGGTTTTCAATAAATGTCTAACATAAATCTGTTCGTGACGTCAATAATACTACTGAATAGTTTAGTGACTATGAGAAAACATTATTAAATAGAAGTAAACAAATTTGTTAGATTATCTATGTACCTCTTCAATAGGTGCACCTCTCAAAATACATTCTTCAATGAAAGGATGTGCTTTATCTGTTTCGTAGCCATTAATAAAATCTTATTAAATAACAAAAAAAAAAGTAATAATAACAATCATAGCAAATCGCATAAATGATATGACGACGTATAAAATATTAATGATTAATGAATTAATTATTGTAGAAATCCATATTATTTGATGTTGGCGCTTTAACTAGGTTAGTGGATATGGAAGGTCCACCTAGGGGAGTTGGAAAACCCTGATTCGAAACCAGTGGTGCACATGGGCTCCAGGATCTTGAAGGAATAAATGGAGTATGGACCAATTATTGGTCACCGGCTACCATGGGACAGCACCTCTTGACGTTGCTCCACTGCCTTGTGGATCAGATCCTTAGGTCTAAGACTTCGGGTGTGGCCCTCTAAGAAAACCACCTGTCTCGGTTTAGGTACCCGGGGCAGTATCATAACCCTCACACAAATCAATGATAACTACTACTGGCCTTATTGTTATTATGTAGTTGGTGCACCCTTGTACTAACGTTTATGTGTTCAAATAAAATAATTAGTATATCATATTGTCTTTAAAACCGGTAGACTGTAAACTACCATGACCAATTTACAAGATGATTTGAATTTATTGATAATAAAAAGCATTAAAAAATGGGATTAATATTGCAAGTTTGTAAATTTTATACACATGATAAGATAAATCTAAACATGTATGATATGCATTTTGATTAAACAGTAGTTTTACTTGAAGGCTGTTTCGTCCTAGTATAGAACTCTTCATCGATGAGCTTCCACGATCCCGCACAGAAGGGGTTCGAGATCAGGACGTTCGGTCTGGCGTGTGAACGCGTGACCTATAGACACATAAGCAGGGATCCAACGGTGCTAATGTCTAGCTTCGACCAATGAACGACCAATGAGCGACCGTTCATCGAATCTCAGGCGCATCCAATAGATTAAGGGGAGGTATATTGATACTTTTAATCTGGGAATACAACAGTTCTCCTCAAATTATGTTATCTGTACCTTATCGATTATCTTGTTTTCAATACTATTATTCCTTCTGTTATTCTGAGATCTTTTTTAATAATTTCATCCAACTGTACTGATATTATGTGAAAAATTCAACTGAAGTAAATATGTCACAGATTCTACGATGTTTATAAGTGACTGATATTTATTTATAGTTTTCATACACTCAATGATCTTGTTGAATCACTTCATTCACATACCTCAATAGCATACACTGTATTGAATAATTGATGTCACTTATTAAGCTAAAATGTCGGTTTCTTAATTTCAGTAAAGTCAGAATTTTTAGTACAGATGTCAAGACAGTTCTACTCTGTGGGGTGGAAACTTGGAGAATTAAGAAAGCCATCATTCAGAAGATACAAGTGTTTATTAACAGTTTTCTACGCAAAATACTTAGGATTTGTTGGCCAGACACTATCAGCAACAACCTAATATGGGAGAGAACAAACCAGATCCCAGGAAGAAGTGATGGAAGTGCATAGGACATACGTTGAGGGTAGCACTCAACTGCGTCACAAGGCAATCCACCACTTGGAATCCTCAAAACCAAAGGAGAGGAGGAAGACCAAAAAACATATTACGCCGAGAAATAGAGACAGGTATGAGAATAATGAACAACTATTTGATAGAACTAGAAAGCAAGGTCCAGGACAGAGTGGGCTGGAAAATACTGGTCGGTGGCCAATGCTCCATTGGGGGTAACAAATGTAAGTAAGACGACTCATTAAAAAGTTCTTCATAAAATAACAATCACATAAACGTTGCTTAAAGCACAAAAGTACATGTAATATAAATAAATAAATGGAATTTCACAAAAACGCATAGAACATTACCCTGCTGAGCTCTTAAAATTGATAAGAAATCATCAGTGCTCACATATTTTTGTATTTCTTCTGCGAGTGAAGTATCTAGAAGAAGGTTATTTACATAGAAAAGTAACAGTAAACTCAAAATAGAGCAAATTGGTTCGGTCTATTAAAAGATTATAGTCAGTAAACGGTAATTAATGTTTATAAACCAAGAAATACGGGATAGTCTAGTCTAACAGTGGAAATCTGTTACTTTTGGGGTTCTGCCGCCTTACTAGATGATGGTTTTATTATCACAAACTTACCGAAGTTGAAAATAAAGACCGTTTAGAATCCGACTTTGTAGTATATAAGTATTGTGTTTACCGATGGACCCAAAGGTCCAAGGTACTATGTGAGGTAAAGAAATGTAAGAGAGCATTGACGAGGAGTCACAAACTAGAACAAAACAGTCATTCAATGCTACTAAACTTTTAAAAAAATTTCCAAGTGACGTTGGTCCATGGTTAAAACTGACCTTCAAAAGATGTTGAGAGAAATTGATAAGTCGACTGTTTAAAAACCAGTAGTATTCTGGAAAAAAATGACTTACGTATCTCCAGCTGTGATTGTTTTGAGCGAATTTCGGGAATCCGACTAACGGCAACGCGTAAATCGGTTAGTTCTTTGGCTGACTTGGATTGCTTGAAATGTGTATATAAAACAGAAGAATTCTACAATTAACCACTGATAAAATGGAAGAAACATAACACAATACACACCTAGTAGCTTTAGTCCATTATTCACTATACACAAAAAATTTAATGAGATTAATTTGGTTATTACATCTTCTGATGTCCCATATGCAACATGCTAACATTTCACTAAAGATCATACATACAACGAAAAAATAATCTTCAAGGTTGACGTGATCAATAAATTCATTTACAAAAAAGTGTGTATATAGTGGTGCGGTTTTATTCTCTGAGCTGGATGGTTTAGTCGTGGAGCTTTCATCGTTAGTCCGAACGATAGCATCACAAACTTCATGCAGAAGTGAAGTATTCGAACAGAGAACAAAGAAAACACGAATCTAAGTCATTTGCATGATAGCTCGATGGTTGTTGTCCTCCATGACGTGTTGGTATTTGTGGATCCTGTAGTGAGCATCAGTTATCGTTAGGTGTACCATTTTTCTTCCACTTTGCTCAGCTATTCTACATCTCATTGGGGAGTTGATTGGATGTCTGTATCTTAAACACTTCTTGTTGTTCGAAAATGAGAAAATTTCGCCAAAATAATGGCTTCCACCCGAGAAAAACTGTCTTTTGTCCGAGAGTGTCTTCGTCAGCACGTTCTGCCGACAAGTGTAAGAGAGAACAGAGAAAAAAGAAAAACCTAATCAATATTTCAAAACCACCCACGGGAGAAAATACAAATGCACGGTCAACCTGTCAAAGCAACCTCTGATAAACATAGAACACCTGCTCTGAAACGAATTGAACTACAATCCAAGTGACGCCTCAGAACTAGAATTCCTCTCAGCACTAGAGTCATCACTCAAAACTGACGGAATAAGTGAAGAAACGCAACAGGAAATAAGACGAAGTATAGTACCGCTAACTCCATGGAAGAAAGACAACACCCAACTGACCTCCCAAGAACAAAAAGCCTTAGAAAAAACTCAGAACGAGAGGAGATATTGTCATAGTTCCAGTAGGCAAAGGATGCACTAGTCATTATGAACAAGGAACAATATATCAGGAAAATTGAGGAACTACTTAAGGATGAAAGCGTATATAAACCAATGAACACAAATCCAGTCAAAAGGTCAGACAACTAAATCTTAAGGACTTTAAACAAGCTTGTCAAAGTAGGACAAATATCAAGGCAAGATCAATGAAGAATGAAACTCAATAGACCACTACTCCCTCGATTCTGCGGTAGACCGAAAATACGCAAACCAAACACCCCATTACGTCCAATCGTGGCACTCCCCGGAACCCCAACATACAATTAGTCAAGAAAATTTTCACGAATATTGAAACACTTAGTGAATTCATCTAATCACTCCATCAAATCTCCCGTACAATTCATGAATAAGATTAAGGACATTCAGATCAACAACGACGAAATGATGATATCCTTGGATGTAACAGCCTTATTCATCTCAATTGAACCAAGCTTATCAAAGGAAACTCTATTCCCGCTCCTCACCAACGACGCAGTCAACTTCACCGAAAATATCAACCAAATGCACCAGCAGAAACAAAATCAAGTACAGAAACCAACAAACGGATCATTGAACCATATATAAAAGACATAAGAAATTACGAGATTATTGAAGCCTTTTGGAATAGGTGTAACACATAAACCAACACAATCACTTCAATCAATCTTATGCAAACCAAAGGACGAAATGGCAAAAGAAAACCAAACATCATCTACAAAATAAATTGGTCCAACTGCGAAAAACACTACATCGGACAAAGCGGACGCCCTCTTCACCTTCGCCTGCACGAACACCAATTAGCGATCAAACGCCATGACGTATACTCACCTATATCAATGCATACGTGGACAACTGTGGACATACCCTCGACTGGTAAAATGTTGAGATCTTGGATAGAAGGATTTCTAAAAACATCGGCGAATTTTTAGAAGCTTGGCACTCAGGTCAATCGGCAATCAACAAACACATTGAACTCGATCCAATCTATCAACCAATCAAAAAAATCATGGACAAATATAGGACCAAGAATCAAATCAATGGGAGATACAATCAAAATAAAGAAGTCAACAGTAACACGTTAAAGGTCAACAATAAGCCGTCAAGATCAATGTCGACAAGACAAACCGTGTCATATGTGGAGAAATTCTAATACTTCATTCTGTCATGATGTCGTTCAGAATAAGGATGAAAGCTCCACGATCAAACCATTCAGCTCATAGATTAAAAATCCACCTCAGCTACAAATCTTCTTCACCATTTCAGTATGTAAATAGTAGCTGTGAATTTGTGTACACAGCAATGAATTATTTGAATTGAGAGAGCTTTATTTGTGTAACGTTAGTCTGTTGGTTCAAGTCCTCTACTCTCAATAACCACGTTGCTGATTAGGGCCTACGTTCCAGAGACTTTGGTCTGGGCAAAAACCTAGTATAATTAACCCTCCTGTATAAGGTGTTAGTCAAAGATGAGTACATTAGGCCGTAATTTGTTATTAAAGTGCGAAAATTAAACCACGATTTTCGCCAACGAAAAGTTAGCTCCGATGTTGATATATTGTTTCATAATAATAACCAATGGTCAGCATATAACAGTGGCTTTACAAGAAAACTGGGAAAATGAGATCAATTAAAGCGCATTATACGGAACGCCTTGGATATACATAATTTGATAACTAGTTTTAATAAACACTCTAGACTATCATTTTTAAGGTTGGCTTGCCCTACACGTCATTGCTTCAGGTTAGTTATAGTCTTTACAATCTAAGAGCTATCAATAATCTATTTAGGCTTTTGGATGAACAGCCAGTAAATATAAAATAACCGCAGGTCAGTTGAATCATTATTTAGTGTTCCAAGCATTTTTTTTTCCAGTCGCGCATAGTTGCTCATGATTCTTATGAAGACATTTCTAAGTCTACATTTATGCGTTATCTTTGTTCCTAATTACATTCAGAGATCTTACATCAAGCTGCTAAATCACATATCATCTGATCTAATTTATCAGTTCTCTAAATAAGAAAACTACATTCATATAACTTACGGTAACAAGTGTAGAAATTTCTTTAGTAATTTTTGATAGAATTAAACCAACTTCAGAAAATTTTCGATCTCTTATTTCAGTATATACTAAATCTGAAGAATTTAATAAGAATTTTTTGGAAGATTCATTTTCAGATTGAAAACATGGTCGACAAATACCTATAAAAATAGAAAAAAATATATTAACAATTCTAACTGAATAAAGAAAAATCTAGTTAGGATAACAAAAATCAAATCAGTGCTTCCAGGTTTTCCATGGTGGTCTAGCATTAATTGACTCATGATTTCAACCTGTGAAATTTCCAAAAATCGCCACAAAACCCATTCTGATAATAATCATCTGCTCACTAATGACTGACTTCAGGAGACACTCCTGGAGTTCTAGTGAGAAGTTGTTACCAGTAGAGTTCAACCAGGTCTGTTGTGAGATAGGAACTCACTGAAGACAATGATGTACGGTGACGCAACTTCGTGGATTGGTTGAAGTTAGACATTAACACCGTTGGATGCCGGCCGACCAGCCGGCTCAGTGGTCTAGTTGGTTAAGCGCTTGGCGCGAGACTGATAAGTCCTGGGTTCGAACGTCGCGGGAGGCGGGATCGTGGATGCGCACTGCTGAGGAGTCCCGCAATAAGACGAAACGGCCGTCCAGTGCTTCCAGGTTTTTCACGGTGGTCTAGCTTCAACTGACTCATGATTTCAACCAGTGAAATTTCTAAAAATCTCCACAAAACCCATTCTGATAATAAAAATCACATAAATAAGAGAAAAATCCCAATATAAACAGATCTTTATTATCTTTCTGCTTATAAAAAGTCATTTTCATTAAAACTTTACAACATTAATAATTACAAACAATAATGAGTTACTATTATTACCATGGAAGGGTTCTTCTAAAGGTGCCTGAAAAGGAAGTTGGATTAGAGGTGGTCTTAGTGACCTGAGAGCGTGACCGCAGTGCCCAAAGGACAACTGCTTGAGGTCGGTCACACACGACCTTTTTGTGAGTAGTTTTCTTGTTAGCGCCGTACTTGTTGAGACCTTACCGCCGGAGACGGATATCCGTGGGATAAGGCGAGGTGTGCATTTTTAGGGTCGACCTTTTCTAACCCCACCCCTCCATGTGGGAAGGCAGCATTGCTGTTATGCTGGTTGTCTGAAGGAAACACCTTACCGCTGTCACACCTCTGTACAGTCAGCTATACGACTTCGCTTTCGGACCATGAGTTTGCTGCTTTTAGTCTTACCGTTCTTTAACCGACCTTTTTGGCATGGTAGGACCTTGAGAAACGATTATTCCAGCTAGTATATCCCAGTTGCTTTATTACGGTACGCAAGCCCGACCGCCGCGTCAAGGTAGCAGCAAAGGTCGGAATCAGACTTTCAAGATAAGTGAAGTTGTCAACGCATTCGACTACTTCACTCTCTATCCTTAGTTCAGGTTTGACGCAGGCCAGTCCTGAAGCAACAACTTGCATTTAGAGGGGGAGAAGCGCATCCGTGATCAGCTAGAAATCATTTTAAGCAAAGATAGATAGTGGCTAGCAGTGGAATCCAGAACGCTGGACGTTTCGTCATATTTGGGACTCGTCAACTGGATATACCCTGCATCTCAGCGTTGCTGTTCACTCCGGGATTCGAACCCAGTACCGTTCGCTTCAAACGCCATCGCGTTATCTACTTAGTTAGTGAGTCTTGATGGACACCTGCGTGTGAAATGGGGTGAAGTTTAAATTCACTTGGTGTTGTTTTACTTATATCTTTCGGTTGTTACTTAGGACTCAGTAGCTAAGTGGATAACGCGATGGTTCTATAAGCGAACGGTACTCGGTTTGAGTCCCGGAGTGAGCATGAACTCTGGGATGCAGGTATATCCAGCTAACGAGTCCCAAATAGGACGAAGTGTCGCGCGTCCTGGGTTCCACTGTTAGCCACTATCCATCTTTGCTTAAAAAGCTTGTGACTTAAGTTAATATTGATGCAATACGCACAATATGCACATATGCCAACAAGAGACTGATCAATTGCAGTCCTAAACATCAATCGAAAGATTCAAGTAAAACAACACCAAATGAATTTAACAGCTAACTATTTAGAAGGATCAGTGAAAACAGAATAGCTATTTACTAATCAAATGTGACACCAAATTATAAACTATTGATTATCTAATTACATGAAAAATTAATTACTGTGACTATAGTAATAATAATGATAATAGCACTGTTTAGTTACAATTTTTAGTACTAATTATGCAATATCGAAACAAATTTATGCTTAATACACATTTGAAGTGTAATTGTTCAAAAGGGTTTTTACGAATGTTTTTAGTAGTCCATAATCGATTTGAATGTCACACTTTCGTGCCAAAAGCGACCAGTTTTAGTTTCAGTTTGTGCTTCCTACTTAGAAGGACCTAAAATATTATTGCTTCATTGTTTCTTTTAGTACGCTATTTTATGACATTTTTGTATTGTACATACACATATATGAGTTGTGTGTTTGTTTGTTTTTTCCTTCTGCGCTGATTGTAGAATTATATGTTTTCTCGCCTGAATCAGGTCTTCTTCCGTTGGTTAACAGGGCTGGCGTGCAGAGGAATAGCCTAGCTTGTCTTGTTATTATGTTGCTGACCTCTATTCCGTTTATGGTAATACTACATCATATGTTAAGAGATAGTTGGAAATGGAAATGTCCAACAAGATTTACAGAGATAAAGAACAACAGATAAAAACTGTTGTATTACGGAAAGTGGTGTAAAGTAAGTTACTAAAATAACGGGTTACAGAGAAGTATAGCAGATACAACCATTATGATAACAGAAATATTGTAAGTCATCAAGTAATGGGTGATGGAAATTTCAGGTGTTTGGTTGTGAAAGATAGAAAACATAACATTAACAAACCATCGTAATATATGATGTTACTTAGAATCAAACTGTGTCACTAGCACTTCCCAAAAGGTGATTTATGTGCTATTTGCTTAAATAAAGTGAAGGTTTAGTCATGACAATCGAATTCGTGACCAAAACGATGTTACTCATACACTTTAATTACAGCCATAAAGATTACTATTTAATTTAGCTGTAATTTGATTAAACGAAACGTTTAAGCTTACCAAAACGAATACCCCATTTCTCATCAACTAGTCCCGCATACGTTAACTGATTTAACAAAGGAGTTAAAGGATCAACAGCTCGATCAATAAGAATTAATAATTCAGTTTGGCTTTCAATTTCATCTAATGCAGTGACTGATGGTTGATGTTCATTTGTAACTTTGGCTTCATCAGACATACGCCGCAACATTTTGGCCACTCCCTAAAGAATGAATGTATTTTAAATAAATATAAACAGATGTAAATGTATCTATACGATTTATAACTTGGAATATATCAGAAAAGGTTATTTAATTATTAATTTTGCTGAGATTTTTACATACTACTTATATTGTTTGTGAATTCTACAAAGCAGTGAGAATTATTTAAACATTTTGATGTATATAACATTAAAACATTTAATAGTTGAATTCATGAATCAATTAAAGCTAGAACACTATGGAAAACCTGGAAGCACTGGACGGCCATTTCGTTCTAGTGTGGGACTCCTCAGCAGTGCGCATCTATCTCGCGAGATCCGAACCCAGGACCTACCAAATTAGCGGTCAAGTGCTCGAGCGTGAGACTGATAGGTCCTGGGTTGGAATCTCACGAGGTGGGACCTTGGATGCGCACTGCTGAGGAGTCCCATACTACGACGAAACGGCTGCCCAGTGCTTCCAGATTTTTCATGGTGATTTAACTTCAATTGATTCATGAATTCAACTACCAAATTAATAAGATATCTACAAAAACCCTTCTCTGATAATAAGACATTTTTCAAACAAAGTGTTAAAATACGAAATGTCACTATTTTTACAACTTCAGAACTTTATAATAGGTTTACACTCTTAAAAAAAACAGTACAATTAGTTTTACAAAAAGCATATCATTAGATATAACTCCGTATATTCCCTAATACTTACATACTTACTTACGCCTGTTACTCCTCGTGAAGGAGCATAGGCCGCTCACCAGCATTCTCCATCCAACCCTGTCTTGGGCAATCCTTTCCAGCTCCTTCCAGTTGTTATTCATCATTTTCATATCTCCTTCTATTATCCGACGTAATGTGTTCATTTGCCTTCCTCTTTTCCGCTTCCCTTCAGGATTCCAAGTTAGGGCTTGCCTCGTGATGCAGTTTGACGATCCGCCTGTAGCTCTTCTAGAGTTACTGCCGGTCCCAAGCCCGGGTAAAGGAGGAGGGTTGGGCATGGGGTTAGCGTTCCCATCTCGTAGAAAACTACCTCGCTAAAAAACGCTTACCAGAAAAATTGCCTAATACACATACATTAAATTGATATACTAACACATTAAGTTTTATATGAAACTCTATATAAATAATCACTTACTATAGCCTTTTCACCTTTAGCATAAATTTTTGGGAACAGACCAAAAATTGATTGAAATCGCATCAAACCTTGTACAAATTGATAGACACCATCCTGACGTTCGGAAATGGAGTAATTCTAGATGAAAAATATAATCATTGGATATGGTAAAAGAAATACAAAGACAAACAGCAAAACATTGCGAATCTTCCATTGAGAGAACATCACATTCTACAGGTACTATTGTTAGGGGAAATTCAGATATCATGGCAAATTTATTGGTCATCTTTTTTTCTTTTAATAAACTTTTACAAGCAAGGGAAATCCTCGGAATGGCAATAATACTATATTGCTTTCCAGCACTTTGGTTGGATTGTGAATCTCTATTTTTAAAATAATTAAAAAAAGATCACAGAACACTACTTACCTTACTAAAAATGATTGTACAGAGTCAATAATACTAACTTTTGGACTTATAATGAATATTACAGATTTACACGCTGAAGGAGAATAGGAATCTTTAGCAGATTGGAGAAGAAATGAATTTATAACACCATGTTTCTAAACGTTTTTAAAGATTATAAACACTATCAAAATTACTTTCAAATCCGAATTGTTTACAACAGAACTCATATGGGCTAACAGATCTTTCTCCCAATATATAACCTACAATAGATTAAACACAATATCTACGTAACATTATACCTTAGGTGAAGGTTGAGCATCGATGTAGCTGAAAAACTCGTTCTGATAGCTTTCACGCAACAGGTCTATATTCAAAGGGCCTTCTGTAACATGAATCATAGCAGTTACAAAGTGCTATTTGTTGACTTGTTCTACTGAAGTAATATTTCTGAAAAATAAAGAGAATTGATTTAAAGATTTATGCCTAAGATATCAAGAAAAAGAAAACATTGGAGGGACTTGGAACATGTGAACCGAGAATGGATCAAGACAAAACAAGCAAACAACAACTTTTTTTAAACTTACATACCGGGTGCACAATGTGTGACGGTTAATGATAATGCCTAATCGAACAAACCCAAATGAGTCAAACTTTAACTTGTGACCTAGTTGTTGAAAACGACAGTAACTGTTACATTGGCGTAGTGGTTGAGCTTGGAGATCGTAATAATCCAACTGAGCTGTATTGGCTGAAACACCTGTTCCTATGAGTTCCACCACTCCAAACAGCAAGGTTGGAGAATGGTAAGATTAAAAGCAGAAAACTCTGGGGGCAAAGTTCTACTGATGACGGTACAGGGGTGAAATGGCAGTAAGGAGGTTCTCTCGGATAATCAGCATGTGCAGCAAATATGCCCTCTCACAACCGAAGAGACTTGAAGAGGTCAACCTTAAAACTTTCACACCTGACCTTACCTCATGGATTTCCGTCTCCGCCAATAAGACTTTTCAAGTACGAAGTTAACACATCCATAACTTCTGGCGAGGCTTGTGTGTGACCAGTTTTAAGTAGTCGTTCCTTAGTCTCTGTGGTGTCGGTAAGACTACCACTAATACAGTTTACCTTTCAGGTCCCAAAAAAATATACTTCCACGATGTGGGCAACCGAGAAGATACAATTGTCCCCATACTTCTGATAGCACCAAAGTTGCAGCAAACAGTTGCCATTACCTGCTCGCTGAGCCGCGACACCGTAAGACTCACCTAAGTGCCTCTTGGTTTGCTCTACTCTACTTACTTCGGTGTTAAAATTACCTACCACCATTATTAGATGTGAACGCCTAACTTTGTGAAGGTTGTGAGTGCGAAACTGACGAGATCGATTTACGTACAGCGATAGCCAGAGTAATTTGTTCAAATAAGGGCCATCTTTGGTGCCGTAATGATGTTGGTTCAAGTTTGGTTTGCAATGCGTCGGCGAGAGCAGTTTCGCTCGATGTTTGTGAAACATGGCCACTCCATGAAGAGGGTGTTAAGACTGTGTTTGATCACCATTGTCTACGAAAGATTGCTGATATTCAATGGAAACACCATGTTAGTGATTTCGGTTTTCGACGACCTACATTCGGGCATAGTAACGATAATTCAATCGATGTCACCATCTTGAAATATCTGCTTCAGAGGTTTGGACATGTGTTACGAATATCGTTCCAGAGAACCTAACATTGTGCTTCATAGGACCACTCGGTCAGTATATACAAGATAACTGTATATGACTGGTAGCCTTCGGTCCTTCACAGCTCCCTCCTAGGGGTCTGAGAGTTAGACCGATTCAGTGGCTTGAGACAAGTTCAGAAAAGGCTCAGGACAAAAACCAGTGAAGGTTCTGTTGTGATTATTTTGCGATTTTTTCCAGTTGTATTTATCTTGGCTGAACTGTTCTTACCACTACATACTATTTTTGTTCGCTCGTTTTCATTTATTTACTGCTTTTGATGACAATCACCCACGTTTTTCTATCTCTTTACAACCTTATTTTCTTACTGTGTGGTACATAATCATTTTTTACCTATTCGCATTAATATTTGTGCAATTAAATAAATAAATGTTGAAGTCACATATATGGTACCTAACAAAAAAGGGAAATCGATTGGTGAGGTTGAAATGTTTATTGATTGGGATAGGAAACATTTTATGTATATCTAATTACCGCTTATCTCAAAAAGTGATGTTTACTAGTACAGAGATAGGTTGGAGAAAAGCTAGGGATGGAAAAACTAAAACTTGACACCAGTTCATGAAGTTATCGACTGCCGGTTTAAGCCATGTTAGCAGATAAGGATTGCTTGGTTGGTGATCGCGTAATACCCACAACTGATGGTAAAACATTTTGAGCGACATGGCTTAGAATCGTTCACACGCCCCCACATGTATTCACTCTTAATCTTGATAATGAATTTTAGTACGCCTTCATACATACCTTTACACTGTGTCTTCTCAAACCATATTCCAAATGTTCAATATTTCTCTTGTTGCTACTACAATTTGACCTCTTTTTTCATCTCGTCATGACAAGCTGGCGGCAACTACGGCTCTATGTTGGTGATATCTGTCTATGGCTGGAATTGAAACCCCTTAACTACCAAGCCGCAGTCTTAGGACTGACATTATACTTCGTTCTGTAGTACAATAAACGGTTAGACTATAATTTATGGACAACCTTGGAGAGACGCTAAACTAGCCTTGAGTGTCCACCTAATAACTAGCACCGAATGAGTGTTATAAGCCTGTATCAGGAGTTAGAATTATGATTTACAGTTGATGTTTAAGGTTAAGAATTAGATTTGGGGTATTCATCACGAACTGACATCAGCTATAATGCCAAAACTATTTAATCAGATGGATAAGTGGATTTCGCACTAAAATTATAGTCTCGCCGAATAAATTTCAATTATGAATATTTTTAGTACAAAATGAAGTTCGGGAAGTAGTGATAGGTACACTTATTCTATATTATAACTCCGCAAAGGCGAACGTTTTGAACCATCACGTATGATGTTTCAAGCTTAAGTCGAAATGTGTACTTATGAGCAGTACTACAGCGGTCAAAAAAATGTCTTTATTATCCAACGGGCTTGGAAACAATATCTCAATGCTTAAAATATCCTGCTGATTCGTTTGATGACTACAATTCCGTAAATACAGTTCAACTTGTACCATAAGTGTATATATTTTTCAATAATCGAAAGCTGATAGAGAAACCCTGAAATAGACAGCATTCATGAACGTACCCGAGCTGCCAATTTTGGAGAACTTTGGGGAAATCCCCAAAGTCAGATGACCTTGATCAAGATCAAAGGGGAATTTCAGGAAGATTTTGGGCTTTTTGTGCCATTTTCCCGAAATTCCCCCCAAAGTGTGCCAGATTTTCCCCAAAATTGGAAACGCAATTCCATTTGTATCTTTAATCTCAGACCTTAAAATTTCAACCGTAAACATCTTAAGTTCAAAAAGATCTAGGTGTCTTGGTTCTCTACGATCAAAAACCAAGTACTATGAAAAAAAGCATATCTTAAACGAGCAACTTCGGAGCTCATCATGGTTAGCCTTACAGTATGAGTTGACTTTTGACTTTTATTCTGTCCAGCTAGGCAGTACATCAGCCAAACCACTGACACTTTACATATAATCCAGTCTCGAGATCCCATATCCCTCAGTAGGATGTTCACAACAAAATACAGTGATTCAACTTTTGTTGCCGCTCAACAAAGAAGTGCCAATAAGCAAATCTGGTGTTCAAACTAACGTTTTAGGGTCTGGAAATGTTCATTACTTACTCATTAATTAATTAATCAGTTAATTAATCACTTACTCATGACAAAGGAATTGAAATTCCCTCCCGACTATCGTTCTTCGATTGCCGCGCTATAACCCAATATACAATATCTTCATGTCGTGAGGGTTTAAGTCATTTGATTTTCTGTTATTCATCAAATATATATGAGCTGACCGAATATAAACGACCAAACTGAGAAATAATATGCAAACTATCTTGGATATATATTTAAAAGATGGAATTAACATATACAGTAGTAATAAACAAATAAGATAAAATAAGAATGAGAGGACACAACTGAGCTTAAGTAATCGTAGTATTGGAATAACACCATAAATTTACATCTTTTTAAAGGAACCAGATTTGTATTGACAATGGCACTCAAGATCACAAACGATTTGTAAGGCCAGTGGAATGTCACAGCCTTGGCCAAATAATCCGGCATTTTGGTCACTGAATATCAAACAGACCATCGACCCCTTTCAAAGTCAACGACAACCAACGCGCATCACTTAGTTGTATGCCATGGACTGGCAAATAGAGTGGTGGTCCCCACTCGTTGGACATAGATCATCTACGTTTGTGATCTAGAGATTGTATTAAAATAGAAACACAGACAACATAATACCTGGTGACTATATTGCAGTGAAATAAGTCCAGGACTGTATCAGATGACTGATCTAATCTGTAGTGTCTTGGAATGAACTCAAACTGTCCAGAGTGTTGATTTGTGGTGTCGGTTATTATGTTAAGCCCTTATTCTAGCTTTCGGACAGCCCATCCTACTCATTTTACTTGAGTCACAGTCTGACCTTGTTGGTTATTCGCTTATCAATCTTGACTGTTTTTATATGAGCGCGTAGGTGTGTGTACGTTTCTTACCCCATTACTCATCACATGTCTGTAACTTATTTTTGTGTAACTATAAATATTGATTAACGTTTGGTTGAAGGAGAGTTGACTTACCCACCATCTCCACTGCCTGTCATTTCCCTTCTCTCTATTCTATTCGCTTCATATACAAAATATATGTATTGAAAAGTCCATTCTCGTTATTTGACTTATCTAAATCCGTCACTGACTAAAGCGATTAAAGTCGATGATTATATACGAGGATAGGCAACATATATATTTCAACAACAATCATCATAACGATCTCCTTGGAGTCAGATTTCGGGCCACTAAAGTGGAGAGCCCTTTCGACAACATCGTTCGATCTAAATGACGATTAAATAACGGGTCTCCACTAAAGATTTCTCAGTGTCCCAAGTATTTATGCATTGATAGCATACAACCAGACAAATGAATATTAAGGATATTAGAGTATAAAGTAATGGAATCAGTCACACAACTAAGCAGAAGTTCACTAACAGGATTGAAATCTCACGCATTTTATAATCATCTGCTGTCAAATATCGTATTCCAAAGTGATTATACAATTACATACATTTATTAAGCGTTATTAAACACTCTATTTAGTTAAGTTTGCTTCATAGAGTGAATATAATGTTTGAACTCTTCGATATCGTCTACTGAAGATTGTCGAGCCAATAATTTTAGCGAAAATGACGTTGATTTGGAGGGCGAAATGATTTGAGCACTTGGGTTATGAGGGTGAGAATAAACTCCACTCTCGTTCTGAATTTATTTAAATATGTCGCCTTCCTTTCTTTTTCTTTAAAGTCAACTCAATATTTTTCTAAATTCTATAGGAACCCTTTAAATATGGTAGATAATGTGCATATATTATCGAAACTTGTGTATAATTGCTTTTCTGAAGAAACCAAAAACGCTCTCTTCACAACACATACATAACAACCACCGTTTATGGATAACCAGAGTTTCATCACTAAATTGAAAAGAAGACTATTTTAGAAGTCACCTTGTAAATCGCTTCCTTGAACAACCAGTATGAGCAAAAACATTTCATGGCAGACAAGCAAACTCAACATTCCATTAAATTGAGTTTAGTCGTGTCTCAACGTATTCAGAGGCATGTCCGTACATAGGTGGGAGGACTTTGCTGGCTGGGAAAACAAGAGAAATACTCTAAAAATTCCCCCAATGTTTTTTATTGAACTACTTTGTTATCACATCTATCTTCTGATCTGTCTTGTATTTCAAATCTTACTCAGGACACTTGTAGCTGTGCTTCATGTTCCTCACCCTTTTGTCTGTGCTCCTATTACTTTGGTTACCCAATTTTGCTGTTGCTTGTCCCAGGATCATTTCAGTAGGGTCTTGTTTGACTAAGCCCAAGGTTATGGCATAGTTTGATCGATGATAATTCCTGAAATTGTTACTCGGAATCTTTCAGACAGCTATTTGACCTCGTTACGTTTGGAATACTTCTATTGACTCTTAGGTGCCAAACAACTATCGAATAATCATCCCCTTAGCTTGATACTTAATACAGAAGAGCGTTGTTTTGTCCAATCGAACAAAATTTGGTTCCAAAGCTCTTAGTTTTGATGCAATATTGAAATTTTCATCATTATGCACTTACTTGCACAGCATTTTCTCGAAAACTCCATCACACATTTTTGCGCGCATTCTTCTGCGTATTTTTGTTTTGTGTATCCTCTCATATGATATCTCCGGATACTTTGGAGAGAGGTATGTGAGGATGCTTAGCATAAACTTGCTTCGTAAATGAATTCTGTCGTTAATCACATTCTGCATAATTTCTCCTAGTTTGTACAATCAACTTTGTGAACTACAACGTCAATGTCTAGATTTGATCTTAGCTTTTACGTTTCTTACTTGTTTCTTCTTGTATGGCACGTTTATCTTAGCTCATAAATGTAGTGCTATGCATACACTTGTAAATCGCCAACTCACTTGATCTTTGTAGATGATTGGGACTTCGCGAATGGAGTGGGAATGATTACCTTCTAGCTTACGTGGAAGTCACATATTACAGGTGATGTCTAACTGTTCTACGCCAAGTGAACAGTCTGCTAAATGATTTCACTGGGTCTTAGTGCAATTTCATTAGCCCCATAAGGGAGCGCTTATATCGAAACACCTGATAATCATGACGACAGCGGCCAAGACATCGAGAAGACGCGAATCCCTTGAAACAATTTCATGAAAAAGGCATCCACATCTCAAGACCATCAGCAGAAGAGAACCAAGCGGTTGTAAAGTCAACTAGTTAAAACAACCCTTAATGAGGAAAGAAGAATACCTCTTCCTAAAATTATTGGCCAACAGAACAAGTGACATTTTGAAACTACAATTTTTAATTGTGATGGATTCATCACCGTAAACAGCCTCAATAAATGAAGAAACTTAACAGGAAACAAGATAAACAATAGAACTAACTTCGCGGGAGGAAGACAGCATTCGGGTGCTCACCTAAGAGCAAAGTATCTTAAGGAAACCTGGACCTAGGAAAGATATGGTCACAGTTCCAGTAGACAGAAAATATGCTACAGTGATTGCGGACAAGATAGAGTATATCAAGAAAGCCGAAAAGCTATTTGAGGATGGAAACAGTAACAAATCAGTGGACACATATACAGTCAAAAAGTTGGTCAGCAGGACACACTATCAGTATTATGTGAAGGAATTCGAATATTTCCCGTTCATATAAAGTTTGTGGTAAGGGTTTTCAAAAGAACAATGAGAGCTTCAGAAGATAAACCATACAACGTATAAAACGCAACTCTGCCAAATATATCCATCGGAGCTGCGAATCTACCCCTATCTCAGCTTCCAACATTTATTTTCAAGTGAAACTTAATCGTAGAAAGCTGCGTTGCGTTGGTTAAAATAAGAATATAAGATCGCAGAAAGAGATTTGGGTTATATCTCAAACTCCAACACTTAAGAAAACATTGATTGACTTTGGGAAAAATCCGTGATTAACTTGGAATAAAAAAAAGAGATCCCAAGTTTCACCGGAAATTTTTAAATGTATTGACAAGCTTTCATCTAAACTTGAAAAAACGATTGTGAAATTTCCGGAGTAGTTTCAAGAATTCCAGCTGCCTCAAGTTAAATTTATCTAAAATTAAGGCGAAGTCATGTTCACTTTCTTCTTTTTTTCCAAAATTGAAACACCGTACGGCGAGAGTTTCCACAAAAATCCGGTTCATTTGCACGATTTCTGGAATAAACCAAAAAAGTCAGGAAACGCTATTTTAACACAAGACAGTTAAATCTACAAAGAAATAATCTAACAGTGAAATGACAGTTTTGAAAGCAATAATTACCACTCAGAAGCAAAATTACCCCTCATAGTGGAAAGATGTCATGTTTGAATAAATACGTCAGGAGTAAGTCGATCCTGTGTTGGGAGCTACGGTTATTAACCGAAAGAATCTACGTCGTTTCGATACAACAAACTGTAGAGTATATTTCATACCGACAGAATCTGATTGAATACGTTTATCCAGTTCACATACAAACGTTCCGTCAATTATATGAGTTTTGGTTAAAAAAACTAATTATCTTCCTATCCACAATTAGGAAAACACTAAGCTTAATCACATACATAGATCACATCAGATTTCATTAGAACAAACCGATGAAGTCGGTGGGTATTTGTTCTTTAACCACTTAATATTCTTCATCTCAGTGTTAGAGTTCACATCATGACTCAAAATCAGTACGTTTCTTTGCAAGAACCTACAAGGTTATACACTAAACTGATGAGTCCAGATAACCACTAGGTTATTACGACGGTTATAATATTGTTACGTCTATTATTCGTCCGCCAAAACTTGCCTCGATCTAGATTGATGCCTTGACTTGATAGGCTATCTAGTTGAAGATTGAGAAAAATTGTAACTAATGCCCTCGAAGCAGAGCGACTAAAATTATTCTCTCAACTGATTGGTTGGCAAACGAGAGAGAGATAAGGAAGATGGGTCACATTAAACTGACTGTAGTTTTTTCGGTACCACTAATATTAATTTTTGATAGTGTGACTGTATACACATTAAAGAAATAGTGAATATCAGGAGTTGGGATCATGAGTCAATTAAAGCTAAACCACCATGGAAAACCTGAAAGTACTGGACTTTCCTTTCGTCCTATTGTGGAACTCCTCAACATTGTGCATTCAGGATCCCGCTTGCATGATTCGAGAGGTATTATCTGGAGTTCTAGTGAGAAGCCGTTACCAGTGGAGTTCAATCAGGTCTGTTACGAGATAGTAATTCAATGGTGGACGTGTCACTGAATTTCGTGGTTTATTTGAAGTTAGACATTAACATTGTTAGATGACGGCCAACTCAGTGGTCTAGAAGTTAAGCATTCGCACGTAAGATTGACAGATCCTGGGTTGTAATCTCGCGAGGCGGGATTGTGGATGCACAGTGCTAAAGAGTCCCATATCAAAACGAAACGACCGTCCAGTATATCCAGGTGTTCCATGGTAGTCTAGCTTCAATTGACTCATGATCTCAACTATTGAAACAAAATAAAATTCCCTAGAAACTATTTCATTAATATTGTATTCATTTATATTTTACTCAAACTAGTTCATAATATTACTATGACAAATATTATTCCATTCATATTCTATCATATATGAAAGGTTAGATAGTGATCATTACATTATTAATATAGAATAAGAGAATGATGAAGAGTTTTATGTTGTGAAATTAGATAGAACTTTGTTGTGAACTAAGTGACTGATATAATCAGTTTATTGAATCACTAAATTGATCATTGATGGATTGTTTGTTTATAGGAAATAATCCAAACTAATATTCTTTCAATATGAGAAACTGTTAGAACTTTACTTATAATTGATTAATTATAATTTATTATAAGTTTAAATAGATAACATTGGTCAAAAGAAGGCAACAAATAGATATGCACTATACAAATCATTTGATTTATCTGAAGAACGGGATACTGACCAGGTGCTCAAATTGAAATGGGTGATTTGTATAGGGGGCTACACTCCGAGCTTTTAACCTGAAGGTATAATCCACAAAACAGTAAAGCAACGTTAAGAGATTCAGTCTCATGGTAGCCGGTCACCAACAATAAGTTCATACGCCTTTCGTTACTTTAGAATCCTGGAGCCCATATGATGTTTGGTTTACAATTAGGGATTTTCAACCTCGATCAGTGGACACGCTGTATCCACCAACCCGGTTAGAGCGCCGGACATTCATAAATAACACCGCTGAGAGAAGGCAATGAGTAGAACTTCTGTGACAGTGGCTGTATAAGCGTGGTTATATGAGAACATTTAATGGGGAAAAGATGACTCTCCCCACTCTCAACCTGACCATGGCACTTGGGGAAAATTTCTGGTAATGATAAAATAGGACTAGAAAATATGCAGTTATCTTATATTACGTAAATATGACAGTTTCTGCAAGACATTAAGAATCTCTACAATGTTGTGATATAATCGTGAGTGAAAATTAAACAATACATTCAGCTCAATCATCATATACTCTTGTATATTTGTGTTTAGACCTATTTAACCTACGTGATAATATCTATTTTAAAACACAATGAAATAATCATTATCTTCCTAATCAGTTACTTGTCACTATGTTAATGGTTACTATAGAATACAAAATTATTAGACAGATCAACTTCATCTATATGTTTCTTCTTATAGATCAAACGGATTTCAAAGACGTGGTTAAGTTGTGAACGATTATGGCATACAATGTTCCGTTTTATGTATTTAATTTTAGGCAAATATTATGGCCATTAATGTTATTATTGACTGTAATAATAATAATAACTTGCAAAGATGGATAGTGGCTAGAAGTGGAATCCAGGATGCGCGACAATTCGTCCTACTTGTGACTCGTCAGTTGGACATACCTCCATCTCAGAGTTGATGTTCACTCTGGAACTCAAACTCAGCACCTTTCGCTTCAAACATCATCGCATTATCCACTTAGCTACTGAGTCATGATAGCCAATAAGGTGAAGTTGAAATTCATCTATGCATATAATGCTTGTGAATTAAGGCTAATATCGAGGCAATACGCACAGTATGCACATATGCCAATAACAGACTGATCAACTGCAATCTTAAATAACAAGTAAATTAACACCAAGTAAATTTAAACTTCACCCCATTGCACAAGCAAGTGGCTATCAAGACTCAGTAACTAAATGGATAACGCAATAACATTTGAAGTGGACGGTACTGGCTTCGAATTCCTGAATGAATATCAACTTTTAGATACAGATGCATCTAACTGACGAATGTTAAACAAGATGAAACACTCATCCTAGATTCCATTGTTAACCACTATCACTTTGTTTACTTAAAAAGTTTGGTTAAACATTTATAAAAAGATTAGTATCAGTAGGGAATTTGTGGAGACTGTAGTAATTTTAATAGTTGAGATCATGAGTCAATTGAAGCTAGACCACTATGGAAAACCTGGAAACACTGGACGGCCGTTTCGTCTTATTATGGGACTCCTCAGCAGCGCGCATTCACGTCCCCACCTCGCGGGATTCGAACCCAGGACTAGACCACTGAGCCGGCTGGCCGGCCGGCATTCAACGGTGTTAATGTCCAACTTCAACTAATCCACGAAATTGAGCGACACATCCATCATTGTTATCAGTGAGTTACCACCTCACAACTGACCCAGTTGAACTCCACTGGTCACTGCTTCTCACTAGAACTCCAGGCCATCCAGTGCTTTCAGGTTTTTCGTGGTGGTCTAACTTCAATTAACTCATGGTCTCAACTGTTGAAACTTATAAAAAGTTATTTTTTTCTTAAAAGAAAAAAGAGAAAAGAACAAACTAAAAAATTTGTTAAAATTTACAAATTACAATCTTTTACTTCATTCCTATTGGTTAAAATAAAGAAAAAACATTTTCAACCAATCAGAATGTTGATTTCATTGGGGAAAAAAAGAGAAAAACAAATAGAGAATATGGTTCATGACTTGTTTATCTACTTTTTTTAAAAAAATTTTTTTAATCACTAAGGCATTCCCTATGCAACATATTTTCATTCATTTAACTTTTTTTTACATTCATAAAACAATATTGAACAAAAAGTGAAACGTATCAACAACAACAACAACAACGAAGAAAAAAAGAAGAGAAGAACAAGAGAAAAGAGAAAAACATCAAAAAGAAAAAACTGATTTCATTCAAACAATGAATGATTATTCTGATCCATGATCAATGTTCATCAAAGATTCTGTTGTTTTCTTTCTTCTTTTATGAAAGATCTATACTTCTATCATTGATTACATTGTTGTACAGTCTATGTATAAATATAAAGATCACTAATTTGATTCAATGGTGAATGATGAAAATAGAAGAAAATTTCAGTTATATAACATTTGTACCATTATATAGTATATCACATTTATATATAACAAGTATAATATTAAGTATTATAATAATTTGTACAATTATTGGAAATATGTTTGTTGTCATTGCAATAATAATTGATAGACAATTACAAGTAAGTGTGTAAAATGTGTTTTGATGATACTTACTCTGTACCCCTATCAATATACATATATATGTGACGTAATCATACCGCTAATTAGAGAACCGTGAATTATCGATCAGATCAATGAGGTATAAAACAAGTACAAGCAGTCTAAAATCCTTATCGGTCCTTATTCTTGATTAGCCTAGCCTGTTGAATCCAGAACACCAATTACAGCCTTCGTGATATGAATTATGTATTTCAGCCATATTGGGTTGATATACCAACCAAACAGACCATATTGTATCATAACATGGATCTAGCCAAAAGTGGCTGTGAATGTGGGAGGTAGTAATTGAGAGACTGGGTATAACTCAAGAAAGGTAAATCATATAACAATAGATCATAGGTCAAAATAAAGCTTATGATAATAGGAACATGAATATGAACAGTTTAGTTACATAACAATGATACGATAAAAATATGCGTAAACTAATAGTCCAGAAATAGATTTCAACAGTTACTATTCATTATGCTTATCGGGATATAACATAATCTCTCGCTCTCTGTTTATATCTCAGTTTTTGTCAATTCTTTGGTATACATTATTCAGAGAAAGGTTTTTTGTAGATATTATAGTAATTTGTAATCGTTGGACTCATGAGTCAATTGGAGCTAGATTACCATGGACAACCTGGAAGGTCCTGGGTTCGAATCTCACGAGGCCAGATCGTGAATACTCACTGTTGAGGAGGAGTCCTATATTAGGACGAAACGACTATCCAGTACTTCCAGATTTTTCATGGTGATCTAGCTTCAATTGATTCATGAATACATTAAATTGTCTAATGAACTGGGATTAATAATTTAGGGGATTGGAATGTTTCATTGAATTCGGACTATTGTTGCCAACTTTAAAGATAAATATTATTTTAAACATTATAGATTAATTGATTAGTCTCATTGATAATTAGGAGAGTAATTGATCAGTCTCTTTTGGCATATGAATATCAACTCTGGAATGTAGATATATCTAACTGATGAGCTTCAAATAAGATGAAACGCTCAAACTGGATCGTATTACTTGCTGCTATCTAACTCGGTTTGAAAATTACCATCTATTCTTGTTAACAAATATATAATTATAATCAGAGAGGGGTTTTGTGGATATTATAGTAATTCAGCAGTTGAATTCCTGAGTTGATAGAAGCTAGACCATGATTATAATCATCAAACGCTCACTAGTGAATGGCTTCAAGCAGTATTTCCTAGAGTTCTAATGAGAAGCAGTGACCAGTGGAATTCAACCAGGTCTTTTGTGAGATAGTAGTTCACTGATGACAATGGTGGAGTTGTCGCTCAAATTCGTGGATTGGTTGAAGTTAGAGACTAACACCGTTTGATGCCGGCAGGCTCAGTGGTCTAGAGGTTAAGCATTCGCGCGCGAAACCAATAGGTCCTAGTGTCGGATCTCGCGTGTGTCGGGATCGTGAATGCGTACTGCCAAGGAAAAGTCCCATACTAGAGTAAAACCACCTTCTAGTGGCTTCCAAGTTTTCTATATTGTTCTAACCTCTATTGACTCATGAATTCAACTATTAAATACGTAATTACACTGAGTTTGTGTACTCTGTTAAAGCTTCGGCAAAATAATAGGTTTCATTAATAAAGGTTTTCATGCCTTTGAAGTTTACTAACTGCGATGGAATAATGTTTACCTCATAATTATAAACATTAATTGAACAAATGAGCACCCTAGGTATACTAGCTTCACTTTGCGAAATATTTCTAGGGATCACTTTCGATGAATCAGTTATTATCCTTGAAAAAAACTTTAAATGAGTAGTCTTATGGTATTCCTACGTAAAGTACTAAGGTGGATCGATCATATGAGTGCCTTATTCTGGCAAACTTAAGCCGAGATCAATGCAACTGTGAAATTTTCGCTTATAAACTACAGCCACTATCTGATTCTGAAGTCCGTATGCATGTTCTAGTGTGTATAGTATAAGATCCATCCATAAGTCTAAAAGATGGAACGGATGAATGCTAAAGTCCTGTGAATTTTAAACACAATGCACAACAGTAGAGAACATGGAAATATAATAAACGTTTTTATCCCTGATTGAAGAAAAATCAGAAATTTCATAAAACCCTTGATCGGTTAAGGAAGAAAACACGGCTTATTAACTGTCTAATGGTTGAGATCATGTGGATAGGCACTTATAGAAGTAAAAAGATGTAACTAATATTACCGATTCACTCTTTACATTTTCTGATGTAGAGAAATTCAAGTCAGTTTCTAATAAGAAATTCATTCAGTTTATACTGAGATATGGTTCACTTGAATGGACATCATACCATTACTTCCCTTTACTCGTTTCATTATATGTGTATATTATTGATCAGATGTAGAAGCATAGATGAATACTTCGATGATGTTTACGGCCCTCCCCCCTCCTCTACATCTACGATCACAGTTGTCTAACATACATGAATTAAGAGAATATTCGATTGACAAATACATCACCTATTTCTAGTTTGCACATTTCAGGTTATTTCTACAATATACATGTCAGGAGTAGTTCAATTGGTTTGTTTCATAAATGGAAATTAGTCTACATATAGATTTGAGAAGTTTTACAAAGTAGATTCAATCTGTCGAAATGTTATTTAGTACCTTAATGGAAGTTGATTTCGGGACTGCAAAGCTTAGTCTCAGTCTCACTGCTGCAGTGATGAATCACTATTCATATGGAAGTATTTGATTGATGAGAGTATTATTTAGATGAAATACTTGTAGGATTGTGGTTGGTTGTATTGTGTGTTATGGTGTGCTTTGAGTACTCACCCACATACAAGAAACATTGGTTTTCATTTTCCATTTGGAAAAGTGATACCGCAAATCGTTTTAATGTGTGTTCCGAATTTGGGTCGAGACAGAAGATTGAGATTAAGGGAATGAGAACGTTGTGAAATGGAATTCATCATTTGTTCTAATGAAAACTGATGTGATCTATGTGTGTGATTAAGCTTAACGTTTTTGTAATTGTGGATGGTAAGATAATTGGTCTTTTTACTAGAACTCATATAATTGACCGAACGTTTGTATGTGAACTGGATAAACGTATTGAATCAGAGCGGTTGTTTCTTCAGATTCGCGAGGTATGAAATGTCCACTTCAGTTGGTTTCATCTTTTATTTTATTTTATTTGAACACATAAATATTGGTGCAAAGGGTCACCGAATACATATGCGCCACACACGTCGCTTGATTTGTTTGTGCGCTATGATACTACCCGGATGCTCAGACCAAAGCAGGTGGTTTTCTTAGTGGACCAAACCCGGAGCTTTCAACCTAAAGATCTGATCGACAAAGTAGTGGAGCAACGTCAAGAGGTGCAGTTCCATGGTAGCCGGTCACCAACAATAGATTCATATGTAAATTGTTCCCTCAGGATTATTGAGTTCATATGCACCACTAGTTTGGAATCAGGGTATTTTCAACTCCTCCAGGTGGATCCTTCATATCCACCAACCGGATTAAAGCTCCGAACACTCACTTTTCGTTCTCTCTATTTCTTAAACAACACCCCCTCCACGAGAAAGCAGTGAGTAGGTCTTTCCTGCCAGTGGCTATATACCCCTGGCCATATGAGAGCATTTCGAGAGGCAGAGCTGACTCTCCTCACCCTCGGCCGTACCAGAGAATTTGAGGGTGAGACCACATATCTGAAAGATATCCATATGTTTAAAATAAACCACATGATTCACGATCTTGTTAATTTAATACAAGAATATCGTATATTGGACAAACATCACACTCAGATAAATCAGTGTTATACCGAATAAACTATCACACTGAGTTTCATTTAAACAACCATTTATTTATGTTGCTCACATGCAAACAAACTGAGGATTATTTTCGAAGTGGTTTGGGGAGATACACTAGCACAACCATCATTTAAAGCCATTAATTAATGAACAAATGTTTAGCTTTAATATGAGACTTCTCAGAAGTTCTCACTCATAAACTCTCGATGAATCTGACTAATAACTTACCAATCTCTGTACAACAAGTGAGTATATGAAACGAGAGTGATAAGTATTTCAATGTATGCATATCTACCAGTCTCAATAGACCTAGTTCCTTAAGACAATAAGAGATTTCTAATGAAAAACTTTACTAATGCTACGTATTTATTTAATGATTATTTACACACGACTTAGTCTATGATACCTTTTAACTTTTACCTTACAGATATGCAAAGTCTTCTGTTTTTCTCTTATCATTCAGTTTCTAGCTCACTTACTTACTTACGCCTGTTACTCCTCGTTGAGGAGCCCACCAGCGGCCTCCCACCCTCTCGTGGGAGTTTCTAGCTTACTGACTAAATTTATTTTGCTTATGTAATATTTTGGCAGAAAAGTGTGATAAAACTCAATGAAAGCTAAAACAGAAAGAGCAAGAACGAAAAGATTCTAACAGAATAGCTAGAATTCATTTTGTTTCGTCTGGTTCTCATCAGCTGCTTACAACCTGTGATATTTAAACCTTATAATTACATAATGGGTTTAAATTACTTACATGAGAGGGTATGCTTGGAAAGTATATTAAAGACATTGGTATTGTATATCACCAATGTCGATGATCTACGTTGAATGATAGGAGACCTACTCGAGTTAGATGGGAAAGGTGTGACGAACCAGCTAATTTCGAAGTCACACCTTGCGGTCACCATCTAACGTGGATTACCCCTTTGACGTATCAAAGTACTATGGCTGCTATGACGACTGCATAACACAAAAGACGTTATTATGAAAATCTTATTAGCAAGAATGAGTACAGAGAAGATAGCGAGACCACCACCGCATATACCAGTCCATGGCATACGATCAACGTATGCGCGTTGGTTATCCTTAACCTTTACGAGGATCGATGATTTGTTCGATACTCAGTGACTCAACTGCCGGATGATTTAGCTAGGTCTCAGTGATATTTCACTGGCCCTACAGTATAGAATAGCAGGGGCGTAAATAAATTTAGTAGACTGAATATTGTAAATTGTTACGTCCTTGATCTGTCTACCCACTTTTGGTGCTGAGGATAACTTGTCTAATCTAGATTAAGACCTTGATGAGATAGGCTGACCGACTTAACCTTGAGGCTAGTACTCGTGAGTCCGAAATGAAGTAGAGAGAAGAAAATTATTCTGTCACCTGATTGATTGGCTGACAGGCATGCGAGTGAGCAAAGACAAGTCAACTGGAACACTAATCGATTTATTCTCAATTCTGATCTGGTTCCCGAATTTCAGATCAGTGTAAAGAGAGATACATGAATAAATAGATGGCTAACCCAACCACAAAGTACAATCATTAGCATAGAAAATAGAGTACAAAATAATACCATAGCCTTGGAAGAAAAAGAGCTATGGCAGTGAATCATACATCAAATGAAAGCTTATGTTTGTAGAATAGACTAGGGACAAAAATAAATGTTAATATTTTAAAAGCTTTGGATTAAATGAAATAACGTCCCGAAAAAATAGCTATTATAGTTTTTCAAGGGTTCTTGTTTCTCTGCTCACGTCATAAATATATACCATATATGATGAAAGAACATTCTACAACATTGATTGTGACAACAGTTCAAATAACCAGAAACAAACAGTGCAATTACCAAACATCTTGATATAAGACATCAGGTCGATACCTTGCAATCCTTCAAGATGATTATTAAGCAACCAAACTCCAGTCTTCTGATGTTTTTGATTGAGATTATAAACCGATTGATGTTGAACCACTATTGGAAACCTGGAAGCACTGGAAAGCCGTTTCGTCGTAATATGGAACTCCTTAGCAGTGCTTATCCATGATCCTGCTAGCTGGATTCGAACCCAGGGCATACAGCCTCGCGCGCGATGTTTGCTGAAGCCGTTGCCATCAGGCGTCAAACACATGAATTATATGTTCAAAAGGAGATGATTAATAATCTTTCCTTGCCTTGGTGACAAATATTCGTTCGTTGCATCTTGAAGTTTTTTTATTATTTTTCTTTAAACTATTTCTTGCATTTATTACTTCATTGAGTTTTATTTCAACTATCTTCCAAATTAATAATCTTATTTTATCAACTGAACTTTACTCACTATATTTACACTCATTATGTAATCACTTGTGTTCTGTCCGTTTGAACTATCGTCACAATCAATATTGTAGAATGTTCCTTCATCACATAAGGTATATTATCAGAATGGGTTTTGTGGAGATTGTAGAAACTTCAATAGTTGAAATCATGAGTCAATTGAAACTAGACCACCAATGGAATACCTGAAAGCCCTGGGCGGCCGTTTCGTCCTAGTATGAAACTCCTCAGTAGTGTGCATCCATGATCCCGCCCCGTAAGATTCGAACCCAAGACCTATCAGTATACATTTACAATATTCAGTCTATTCAATTTATTTACATCTTTGCTATACTATACTACTATATTTTCAATATAACTTCTAACCAATCCCTCTCATGTCAGTAATTTAAGCCGATTATGTAATTATAAGGTTTAAATATCACAGGTTGTAAGCAGTTGACGAGACCCAGACGAAATAAAATGAATTCTAGCTATTCGGTTAGAATGTTTTTGTTCTTGCTCTTTTCGAAAATGATAAAGGGAACTATATGTATGAAAGTTCTCAACAAAAAAATCGCCTCCTTGCACTATATTAAATTATTTCTATGTCATAATTAATTTTATCCATTGTATTCACTTCCTCCCCTCGTTTATTTTACAGCGGGTTTCTAACTATCTAATATTGAGTTTAGCTGTGGCTGATTTAATGGTTGCAATATTAGTTATGCCAATTAGTGCCTTAAATGAAGTTTCAAAGAAATGGTGGCTTGGTAAGTATTCTATTCACATATAGATATATAGATAACTTTCTCAATTAACTATTCCTAATAATTTCAGTAGTTGAAAACATGAGTCAATTGAAGATAGATCACCATAGAAAACCTGGAACCACTGGATGGCCGTTTCGTTCTAGTATGGGATTTCTCAGCATTGCCCATTTACGATCCAGCCCCTCGCAAGATCCTAATAATTTCTAATAATCATCAATCCTTGAGGACTACCTCAAGTAACTCAAAGATTATTTAGTAAATACTAAGAAGAACTAAAATATTTATCCAAACAGAAAGATTAGAAGATTCCGAACTTTTAATATGCAAATATAATGTTTTAAGCTAATCAACGAAACATTCATTAAATAGAATATGATACAAAAGAAATAACATTTGAACGGTATGATTTAGTCTCTTTGAAATCAATGTTTGTTGTGAACTAATGTTCATTTTTAGAAA
The DNA here is from genome assembly GCF_000699445.3 of Schistosoma haematobium. Classification (NCBI taxonomy): domain Eukaryota; kingdom Metazoa; phylum Platyhelminthes; class Trematoda; order Strigeidida; family Schistosomatidae; genus Schistosoma; species Schistosoma haematobium. The sequence goes on from NC_067198.1 coordinate 2,991,922, forward strand.
AAAACTTTCTTATGTATGGATGACTGATTCAAAACGTGGATTTCAGGAAAGATTTCATTTGAAAAAAGGTGTTTTTTCAATAGTTGGATTCATGAGTCAACTAAAGCTAGACTAACATGGAAAACCTGAAAGCAGTGGGCAACCGTTTCGTCCCAGTATGGGACTCCTCATTAGTGCGTGTCCATGACCCCGTCTCAAGAGATTCGAACCCAGAACCTTCGATCTCACGCGTGAACACTGCACCTCGAACCCACTGAACTGGCGGGCATTGAACTGTGTTAATGTCTAACTACAATTAATCCACGAATCTACGTCATCGTCCACCAATGTCTTCAGTGAGTTACTTTCTCACAACCGACCTGGTTCAACTACACTAGCCACTGCTTCTCACTAGAACTCCAGGAAATACTAATTAAAGCCAGTCACTAGTGAGCATATGTTGATTAATACCAGAAGGGGTTTCTGTAGATATTATAATTTCAATAGTTCATATCATGAATCAATTGAAGCAAGACTATCATGGAAAACCTTGAAGCACTAAACAGACGTTCCGTTCTATTGTGGGACTCCTCAACAGTGCGCGTCCGCAATCCCGCCAGGCGAGATTACAACCCAAGACCTATCAATCTTGCATGAGAATGTTTAGTCTCTATTCCACTGAGTTGGCCACCATCCAGCAATGTTAATGTCTAACTTCAAATAATCCACGAAATTGCGCGACACCTCCACCATTGTCATCAGTGAATTACTATCTCACAACAGACCTGGTTTTACTCCACTGGGTACAGCTTCTAACTAATAAACAGTTTATATAATTTGTACTTAGTATAACAAATTTAACTACATATACTTTTAAATACGATAAACTAAAGTGTTTACAATATATAATAGGGTCAGTAAGTTATTTAGACAACTGTTTCCTTTTCTATCTTAATCATACATTGAAAAATTTAAAAAAAGATTGGCAAATTTACAAAGTCAAATCGATTAATTTCAATATATATCTTTAATATTTGGAATGTATTTACAACATTATAAGCAATGATGGATAGTGGGTAGCAGTGGAATTTAGGATTCGCGTTTCGTCCTATTTGAAACTCATCAGTTGGACGAAACGTGTGTTCTGAATTCCACTACTAGCCAGTATTCATTTTTGATTATAATGCTTGTGAATTAAGGTAATATTAATGTAATTCATACAGTATGCACATATGCCAATAAGTGAATGATCAGTTACAGTTCTCGATATCAATGGGAAGATTCAAGTAAACAATACCAAGTGAATTTAAACTTCACCCCATTGCACAGGACTCAGTAGCTAAATGGATGATACGATGACGTTTGAAGTGAATGGTAGTGAGTTCGAATTCCTGAGTGAACATTAACTCTGAGATGCAGATACATCCAACTGACGAGTCCCAAATAGGACGAAGTGTTGCGCATCCTGGATTTTACTGTTAGCCATTATCCATCTTTGCTTATAGTGCTTGTGAATTAAGGCAATATCGATGCAATATTCACAGTATGCATTATTATGTCAATAACAGACTGATCTATTGCAGTCCTAAATAACAATGGGAAGATACAAGTAAAGCCTCCAAATGAATTGGTACGGCCAAGAGTGGGGAGAGTCCGCTCTGCCTCTCGAAATGCTCTCATATGGCCACGCGAATACAGCCTATGCCAGGGAAGTTCTGCTCATTGCCTTCTCGTGACGGGGGTGTTGTTCACGAAATAGAGAGGACGAAAAGTGAATGTTCGGAGCTTTAATCCGGTTGGTGGATATGGAAGATTCCCCTAGAGGCGTTGAAAATACCCTGATTCCAAACCAGTGGTGCACATGAGCTCAATGATCCTGAGGGAATAAATGGTGTATGAATCTATTGTTGGTGAACGGCTACCATAGAACTGCATCTCCTTGCGATGCTCCACTGCCTTGTAGATAAGACCTTCAGGTTGAAAACTCCGAGTGTGGCCTCTTAAGAAAACCACCTGCTTCAGTTTGGACACCCGGGGCAGTATCACGGCCCTCACACAAATCAAATGTGAATTATGTGACGGCCCCTTGTACCAGTATCTATGTGTTAAAATAAATCAATCAATCAATAAAATGATTTATCTGAGTATGAATGATGTTTATCGATGATATGATATTCATGTATTAAATTAACAAGAAGTGTGCATAAGATGATCAGACACCATGTGATTTGTTATAACTCTGGGTATTTCTCATATATATATAATTTCATCCTTATTCATAATCAAAATGGATATATAATCAATATATGTAAATGAGTGTATTTTTCAATTAGGGTGGTCATTATGTTTTAGGAGTTAATCAATGTTCATAGTGTACCAGTTTCGATGTTCTTACTTTGCATTATGACAATTGTAATGGTTCGTTGTTTTACAAATATAAGTAATAAGAGATTCAGATGTATCACTCAGAGATGATCAAACACAATATAGTTTCTTAGATGAAATTTCCCATTTTCAGTAGGGGGAGTAGTTTTCAACCTATACACTTTCAAAGGTTATGTTGACTATCTAAACATTTAAATATTGAAGTATTTTTCAACTATTTTCTGAGTAAAACACAATGATTCACTACAACCAAACTTATTGTTAAATTCACTCGGTATTTTTTACTTGTATCTTCCCATTATTGTCTAGGACTGAAATTAATTAATCTCTTGTTGACATATGTAAACATTAACTCTAGGATGTATGCACATCCGGCTGATGAATCCGGAATAGGACGAAATCCGCGTCTTGGATTCCACTGCTAGACACTATCGAAACTCGATTAGATGGTGGTTGGAGGTAGTTAACAGGAAACCCTGGATCTGGGTCTCGTACTACTTGGCAGTCGTCAGGATGGTGTATCTGTAATCTTGAAGGAACTGGTACTCCCTGGCGGATTTGATCTCGTGTCACCCAGCTTCACAGTCAGAGACGTTACCACTAGGTTATCTGGGCCGCGACCGATCTCCTTTAGGACTGATATGTAATCACAATTGATTGATCACTGGGTGGTGATCAATGCCATGTTTGTCAAGTGTTTATTTAGTGCAGATCGAGATTAGAGGTAAACCTTGCTGACGAGTGCCAAATAGCACGAAACCCGGGTTCAGGGTTTCCTGTCGACTACCTCCAACCACCATCTAATCTCAATATATAGTGCCCGTATTGTCGAGTCACCTAGACTAGTGGCTACATTGCAACTTGATCGATAGCATTCGATCTGCACTAAATAAGGACTTGACACACATGATACTGGTCGCCACCCAGTGATCAATCAATTGTGACTATCGAAACTCATTGTTATTGGGAAAGAAAACTAATATCCATACTTAACCGTAAGCATAAACTGGATATGATCGACTATGTCACATCGCACTATCTACTGGTTTATATATGTGTATGGTCACACTTGTTCAGGGAGGAGTAATCGCAATTTTTAAGTTATAGTAGTTGAGCATGTATTATAATGGCTACAAAATAAGTCAAATGATTTAAAAGGATTTAACCATTGATTTTTTTTCTTCAAATGACAAACACAGTTAAAATAGGTCATTTTGATTCATCTTAACTCACTTTTTATGGCTTTGAATAAAAGTTGATCAGTGAGACTTGATCAGTGAAGTTTGTCAAAGCCATTGATACACGGAAATTCAACTCAAACACCTTGTGTGTACTTACAATGAACCTGCCTTGCTAAAATTGATTTGTTTTCTAGAGCGATGTGATTCATTTTGTTTTCATTTTTATTTTCTAATAAGTCTGATTTTTTATTGAGATCATGAACCGATTGATGTTAGACAACCATTGAAAACCTAGAAGCACTGGACGACTGTTCCATCCATCCCGGTTTGATTTAGACATTACTTTTAAATTCTTGATAAGTAAATATGGGATCGGAGTGTTCGAAGCGTATTCACGTTAATAAATCAATTAATTCTAATAAATTTCCATTTTCTATTTTTTATTTTTCAACCTAATTTATTTCATAGTTGAATTCACGAGTCAATTAAAGTTAGACCCACATGGAAAACTCGGAAGCCACTGGACGATTTTTTCGTCCTAGTATAGGACTCTTCCTTGGCAGTGCGCATCCATGACCCCACCTCGTGGAATTCGAACCCAGGAATTATCAGTCTTGCACGCGAAAGCTTAACGGCTAGACCACTGAGCTGACTGGCATCCAATGATGTTAATGTCTAACTTCAACCAACCCACGTAATTGTACCACTGCCGTAGAATGCCGGCTCAGTCATCTAGAAGTTTATCGTTCGCGTGCGAGACTGTAAATTCTGGTTTCGGATCTCACAATTGGGATCGTAGATGAACATTGTTAAATAGTCTCATTCTAGGACGAAACAGCCATCCAGTGCTTCAATATTTTCCATAATGATCTAGTTATAATTGACTCATGAATTCAATCATTAGATTACTACATTCTCCACAAAATCCCTTTCTGATAATTGATTTTAAACAATTTTATTTGTTTCAATGGTTGAGATCATGTATCAATTGAAGCCAGACCATCATGGAAAACCTGAAAGCATTGGACGGCCGTTTCGTCCTAGTATGGGACTCCTCAGCATTGCGCATCCACGATCCCGCCCCCCGCAGCGAGATTCGAACCCAGGACCTATCAACTCATAGTTGCTTACAGTATATTCTAGTAATTATAACTAAATACAATGAATAATCCTCACTATTCGTTTTTAATCGGGGGTGGGGGGGTGGGGGAGAGAGATCTAATCAAATGATGAATTGTATCCATTTTTAACATAATCATTCTAATATGTTTTTTCTCTCATTAAAAATAGGTATACCATTATGTGATATATGGATAATAATGGATGTATTATGTTGTACTGCATCTATTTTACATTTGGTTGCTATAGCAATTGATCGTTATTTAGCAATAACCCGTATTAATTATATAAGAGAACAAAAAAAGAAACCAATTTATATAATGCTTATAATAATATGGTTATTATCATTAATGATTTCATTACCAACACGATTTCATCTAACAAGAAATGATCATTTTCTATTTAATGAATGTAATATTAATAAAGATTATCTATTTACAATATTCTCTACAGTGATTGCATTCTATTTACCAATGATCTTTTTAATTGGTATCTATGTGAAAATTTATCAAGTTGCTAAGAAACGTATCAGGAAAAAATCATTACGTGGTTTATCTTCAATCACAAGAGAATCATCGATTGATTTACATAACAAAAAAAATATTGAACATAATGATCATGAACAAGATCATGATCAAGATCAAGATCATAGAACTAAACATAAGCATTTCTTTAAAAGATCTTCAATATGTATAAATAATCATTTGTTTAATTGTCCATTTAAAATGATGATGATAGAAATGAATCCATTATCTATAAGTAATAAATATTTAGATATGATATCAACTAGTTTAGAGAAAGAAACATCATCACCATATTTGAGTTCAGATCCAATTGAATATTGTGAGAAATATGACAATCAACAGAATATAATTAGATCTTCAATTGAATGTCTAAATAATGAAGAATTGAATCAAGTAGATTATCCATATTTTGATCCAGATCATATTATAGATCATAATGATTACTTAAAACAAATAGTAGTATCTAATAGTAGTATATCTTATTCAATGAATGATAATAATAATAATAATGATTATTGTCTTACTCATAATCTATCCACATCTGATATAATCAACACTGATGATGACGAAGTTATTGAAATCAAACAGATAGGTGATAATGAAATGGTAAACGAATCAATTGTTGAAATGAATTATCATTTCAATAAAATCAATAATCAAATTAAATACATACAATCCAATCAAAATTCAAAGAGAATACAATCACCATTACAATCTATTACAAGTCCTATTCTACTATTTGATTTCGATAATGAAATCACAGATCATTTGATATATTCACATCAACCATTATGTAATTTTATTGATCCAATCAAATTACATCATGTAAATGATCATTCTAATCGTGGTAGCATAGAAACAAAATTATATCCAATATCACCGTATTTATCATCCACTGATAGTTTAATGAGTATCTATTCATATAATATTATACCTTATAAACAATCATTAGATCAAATAAAACCACCATTTTGTTATGATCATTATGAAACTATAAATGATCATGTTACAATAATGGATCATAATCAAATTGATCCTATACAAACTTCTACTCCTATTCATATTACTACTACTACTACTACTACGACGACGACGACAACGACTAGTACTACTACTAATACTACTAATAATAGTCATAGTACTAGTAATACTACTAATAATAGTATATTATATTCATCTAAATTGATCAATATGAATAATATTGAATTATATCGTGAACGTATAGAATGTCATCGTGAAAATAAAGCCATTAGAACATTATCTATTATAACTGGTTGTTTTCTATTATGTTGGTTACCATTTTTTTTACATACACTTATTATACCATTTTGTTTACCACAATGTAATTTAAATCATTTTATAAGTAGTATATTTTTATGGTTAGGTTATTTAAATTCATTATTAAATCCAATTATATATACAATATTTGCACCGGATTTTAGAAATGCTTTTAAAAAAATTCTTTATACTATATTGAATACATTGAATGTAAAACAATGAAATATAAATGATTAATCCGCTTGTTTTTGATAGATTCTCTTTTTCAGATCTTATCATTCTGTTATATTTGAAATGATTACAAGTTCATCTAGTCTATGAATGGAACAAATGCTTTGTGACCAATAATCAATTAAGCGCCTGGCGCGAGACGGATAGGTCCTGGGTTCGAATATCGCAAGTCAGGATCGTGGATGAGCACTGTTGAGGAGTCTCACAATAAGACGAAACGGCCGTCCAGTGCTTTCAGGTTTTCCATGGTGGTCTAGCTTCAATTGACTCATAATTTCAACCAGTGTAGTAATCAATAAGTTAGTTATTCTGATGCGTCCCAGCCCTCGTTAACCACAGTGAAAGAGAGAGAGAGAGGTGATTGGATGGAATATCTTCGGCTCCTTCTGAGCCTCTTACAGCTTCCTCGAGTTCACCCGTGGTCCGTCGTCGCACCTCCCTTTTTAAAGTCTGCTGTGTAACACTTTTTTCTCGGATCCACCTGAAACTTGGTTGTCGCATTCCTCTTGCGGTCCATCACTCTCGAGGGTTGTACTGCTTTGCCCTTGCGTCGTTTATCTCTTCTATGTTTGTGCTCCTGAAGGCTCTTCTGAGATGAATCCACGAGCGATTGAAATGGGAGTCGGCTTTCTGGGACCACTGTACTGCCGTCTCTTTGCATTTGATTTATGTGTCTTATACATTTTCCCACACCTTTTTGGACTAGGTACAGTACATTTCCTATTCGACATTCTATGACACCTGGTTCCCACTTCCTATTACCTTGATACAAATTGACAAGTACCTTTTCACCCACCTGGAAGCTACGAGTGACCGTACGATACTCATTCGTGCGTTTACTTCTCTTTCTGGGTGGCAACATACTGTTAAAGACTGTCCGGAATTCCCTTCCGAACATAAACTCAGCTGGTGACTTTCCTTCTGGTACTGCCGGATTAGGGGTAACTCTGTGAGACATTAGGTACTTGCTGATCACCTGTTCTGGGATACCCTCACCTCCCCCTCTGACCACAGCTCTTTTTATCGTATCCACGAATCTTTCTGCTTGTTTATTTGACTGAGGATGGTACAGAGAAGATTGTAGATGCAATATGCCATTTTCGCCACAGAAGCGTTTGAGAGCGAATGACATAAACTGAGTGCCGTCGTCGGTCACTAAGATCTTTGGAACCCCCAAACAAGCAAACAGTCCTGACAATCTTATTATTGTACTCTCTGATTTCGTTTTCGGCATGTCATATACTTCTGGCCATTTAGTGAAAGCATCGACAACAACGAAGTAATTTCTGCCTTGCATTGGTCCGGCGAAATCAGCGTGTATTCTTTGCCAAGGCCCGTCCGGTTTTATCTATGGTTGTGGTTCAGCTTTCGTTGGATTCTTCGCAGCCTCTAGACAGGACCAACAACTGAGACATTTTTGTTCTATACCATGGTCCATTGACGGCCAGCATGCATAGCTACGAGCTAGTAATTTCATTTTACTTATCCCCGGGTGCCCGCTGTGGAACTGCCTAATGACTTGGTGTCGAAAATTTCTAAGGATAACGATACGATGGCCAAACATGATACATGAATCGACAACTGTTAATGACTCTCGTCGACGAAAATATTGTAAGAGTTCTCCGTGTAGTCTAGATGAAGGTGACTTATTGAGTATGCAATGGCGAACAATCTTTAATGCACTATCGTTCTTGCTAGCCTCCTTAATGGCTTAGAATGTGACCGGGAGTCCGGAAACTGCGTCTGCCAATACTTTGTGAACCTCAGCCTCAACATCTATGGCAGCTACAAGCACCTCCTCTTCTTGTTTTGCATGCGAACCAATTCACCTTGAGAGGGCATCTGCCTGTCCAAATTCGTTGTCGGTTGATACTTTATCTTGAAATCATAGCCCAACAGTGTAGATGTCCATCTCTGTAGATGGTTATATACAGGATATATACAGGGATACCTTTTTGGATCCAAAAACTGTCAGTAGAGGTTTATGATCTGTTAGTAAGGTGAAATGTCTGCCAAACAGCATCTTGTGGAACTTTTTTACAGTGAATGTAATGGAGAGGGCTTCTTTCACTATCTGACTGTAGTTCTTTTCAGTCATAGTCCGCGATCTTGTAGCGTGAGCGATTTCCTTTTCAGACCCGTCAGGGTAGGTATGTAAAATTACTGCTCCGATTCCGTAGTTTGACACATCTGCTGCGACTATAATTGGAAGATCTGGACCATAGTGTATAAGTAGAAGGTTTGATGGTAGGAGCTGCTTTAATTTTAGGAATGCTTCCTGGCATTCGGTTGACCAGAACCATTTAGTATCCTTTTTCAATAAGCAATTAAGAGGAGCACGATGGCGATGCAGATCTGGAAGAAAAATTCCATAATGACTAACCATTTCCAAGAAAGAACGTAAAGTTGATACATCCGTCGGTGGAGACATGGACTTGATAGCTTCGACTTTTCAGGATCAGGTTTTCTTCCGTTTTTATCGATTATGAGTCCCCAATAGCGGACTTGCTCCATGTAAAAATCACATTTCTCAGCACGCAATCTGAACCTATAATCTGCTATGCGTCTGAGAACCGTGTCCACCTTATTTTCCAAGTCAGCATAGTCAGTACCCATGATCAGTATGTCATTGAAAAAAGCCACGGTACCAGGAATACCTGGTAACATAGTATCCATAACTTGTTGAAAGATTGAAGGGGCGGTCTTTGCTCCAAAAGGAAGTCTGTCATATCGAAACAACCCTTTATGAGTGTTTATTGTCAAGTAATGCTTACATTCTTCTGCTACTGGAATCTGTAGATAAGCTTCTGACAGGTCTAATTTTGCAAAATACTTACCCTCATTCAGTTTCGCAAATAAATCTTCTGGTATCGGGAAAGGGTATTGATAGGCTTCAGGTGCTTCGTTTAATCCAGTCGAATAATCTGGATTTTCGACAATCACTGTTGGTGCTGCCCAATCAGAAAAGTTTACTGGCTCTATTATTCCGCTTCTTTCCAGACACTCTAATTCTTGTTCAGCAATAAGCAGTGCTGCATAGAGTGCCGGACGTTTTGGTCTGAAGACGGAGGTGACTCCCGGTTTAAGAATAGGTAGTGCTTTGACCTTTTTGTACTACCCTAATTCTTCCGTAAACACTCGACAATGTCTTTCCAACACAACATCCTTCAGATCCTTTTCCACTGGTTTATTGGTTCTCACGGCACTGCATATGTGGTTAATGGAGTGATTTGCTAATTGTAGTGTTCCTATTAGGTCTAGACCCAGCAAATCTAGTTCTGGGTTCTCTGTGAGATATAACGTTGCATTCGTCTTCACGTTTCCCTTTGAAAATGTACAACAGAATTTACATTTTCATACTCTTGAACAAGCTTCTTAACGTGGCTAAACAAAGGTTTGATGAAGAAAGTGAACAACTTGATATTGGCTCATTTAGTATAAACTGGTCATAGTGCCAGTATAAACTAATCTTTTTTAATTATTTATAGAGTTAGTAATTTTCTTTGCCAAAACTTGTCAGAACAAAAGACCTTCAAACAGCTGAAGTAGGTAACAGCCATTCGGATATGAAGAAACAGAAGCTATGCATACAGAATAAATATCTTCAACCAATTCTCCTCCTCCCCTGGCCAACCTCAAGGCCAATGAATCAATAGTAATCTTAGTTATTGAATGACCTAATTTGACTGTTGTACTTACGACCTCTCAACGAATAAGTTTAAGGTAAATCCAACGTTTTGTTTGACAATCTTACAATTCGTATTGCTTTAAACAATATATACTTTACCACAATTGATTGATCACTGGGTGGTGATCAATGTCATATGTGTCAGGTCTTTCTTAGTGTACATCGAATGCTATCGATCAAGTTGCAATGTGGCCACTAGTCTAGGTGACTCGATACTGCGTACACTATGTTGAGATTAGATGGTGGTTGGGGGTAGTCAACAGGAAACCTTGGACTCGAATTTCGTGCTATTTGGCACTTGTCAGCAAGGTCTACCTGTAATATCGAGTCGCTTAGACTGGTGGCCACACTGCAACTTGGTCGATAGCATTCGATCTGCACTAAGAAGGAATTGACACACATGGCATTGATCACCACCCAGTGATCAATCAATTGTGATTACATATCAGTCCTAAAGGAGATCGGTCGAGGCCCGGATAGCCCAGTAGTAACGTCTATGACTGTGAAGCTGGGTGATACGAGATCGAATCCGCCAGGGAGCACCAGTTCCCTCAAGATTACAGGTACACCTTGCTGACGACTGCCAAGTAGTACGAAACCCAGATCCAGGGTTTCCTGTTAACTACCTTCAACCACGATCTACTATACTTTATCCTTAACCTGATCATTTTTGGGGGATTATTCATTTGGATATATGATTTGTGGAACCTGAAGAGAATTGATCGAAAAGAATATTCATCATCCATAGATCACTCTTTTAATATGACGAAGATTTTCGAACGAAAAAATAAAAATAAAAACATCGTTACATTTCTATCTTATTGCCTTTGATCCTAAGTGACTATCGATTGATAGAGTGAGAGAGAGAGGGGAAATATAAATTTTATTATGATCTAATTGATATCTTTGATGAAATTTATTGAAATCAAACTAAGGGTTTTTTGTGAATATGATAGTAATTTAATGATTCAATTAATGAATCAATTAAATCTAGACCAACGTGGAAAACCTGGAAGTATTGAACATCTGTTTCGTCCTAGTATAGGACTCCTCCTAGGCAATACACATCCACGATCCTACCTCGTAAGATTCGAACCAAGGACCTTTGGTCTTTCGGACGAACACTTCATCTTTTGACCACTTAGTTGGCCGGTATCAAATAATGTTAATGTCAACTCATCCATGAAATTGTGCCACAATCTTCCATCATTATTCTTAATATTCATGTTACTTGGTTTATTTTTTTTCTATTTCAATTATTAAGAAGAAGAAGAAGAAGATAATTGTTTCATTTATTCAAGATTATTAGTCTATTTGTTACGAGGTAAAGTAAATTATAACAGATGAAGTTAATCAATTGAACTTTATATAGAAAGTAGAATAATTATGATCATTATTCAAATTGAATTGAATTCATTGAACCCGTTCATTGTGAACAACTCTATCATCAAATAATTCAATATAAATTCAACAAGGTCATATAATCATTGATTTGTCTTAGCAACTAAGATATAGAATAGTTTAATAATACCCCCCCCCACACACGCACACACACTTAGAAAAGAAGAATATTTGAATGAACAATGATTTGGTCATCAGACTCTACAGCTTAAAGTCTATATATTTATATATTGGGATAGTTTATAAAGGCCAAAATAAGGCGTGTATTTGACAAGATATTATATCAACAAAAAAGATAATGAACATTTACAACTGTTACTATATAGATAGTTCAAAATTATAATCAAAACAAGCCATAAGATTGATCTTAACTTAGATTTTGTGGTGGTGTACAACAACTAAGATATTAAGATTTATTGTAGCCTTAATCATACGGAAATTCCAATCCCCTCCCCCCTTTATCTATTCAAAAATAGTTTGTTCTCGCCTTAAATCTACCCTGGTAATATTAGCTTATTATCTGTGGTGTGATTAGCTTTCAAATTGTGCTCCCTGGCGGATTCGATCTCGTATCACCCAGCTTCACAGTCATAGACGTTACTACTGGGCTATCCGGGCCTCAACCGATCTCCTTTAGGACTGATATGTAATCACAATTGATTGATCACTGGGTCAGGAAACACTAGGAAGCGTTTCATCCAATCAGCGTTCACTTGAAGTTTTAGCGAGAAACATCAAGGAATGGAAACCTCACATGTGGAGGTTCTGATTGGCTGATTGTTATACTGCTATGTTTAGTAGCATTCCAGAATCTTCAAGCAACCCAAGGACACTTAAAGTATTATAAAAACCCAATATTTTCTGTGTTAAAATGAACCTTGGTGTAAAGTACTTCTCGCATACTTTGCATCTTCTCTCTCGTGTTCAGGTCGCTGTATAGTTCTAGCTTGGGGGTTACAGAATAGCTTAGGAAACGAATATAGCGTTCAATCCGGTAAGACTTGTTAATTCATATTATTATTATTATTACTCTTATTATTATTATTATCCTTGTGACCACTTAACCCCATTTCTAGTTTTGTTAACCTTTTATTTTTTCATACATAAATGTTCTTAACAAGTATATAATGTGTGATCAGATTGTTCGGAATGTATTGCACTAATATATCATCACATAGTTCTGATAATCTTCGTCTTTTTATTACATGATCGAAATTTATCAAAGGGACTAATTACATGGATTTACATTATAAATAATAATATCTTTAATAAGTAAGGATGGATAGTAGATAACAGTAGAATCTAGGATGAGCTACACTTCGTCCTATTTGTGACTCGTCAATTGGATGTACTTGCATCTCACAGTTAATGTTTAGTCTGGAATTCGAACTCAGTACCATTCACTTCAAACGTCATCATGTTATCTACTTAGCTATTGAGTCCTGATAGCCACTTGCTTGTGCAATGGGGTGAAGTTTAAATTCACTTCATGATCAACTCCAATGGGAAGATTCAAGTAAATAACACCAAGTGAATATGTTTAATAGTTAAATTCATGAGTCAATTGAAGCTAGACGAACATGCGAAGCACTGGACAGCCGTTTCGTCTTATTGTGGGACTCCTTAACAGTGGACATCCACAGTCGCACCTCGCGAGGTTACAACACAGGACCTATCAGTCGTGCGTGCGAGTGCTTAACCTCAAGATCACTGGGTTGGCCGACATCCAACAATGTTAATGTCTAACTTCAAATAATCCACGAAATTCAGTGACACATTCACGATTGTATTCAGTGAGTTACTATCTCACAACAGACTTTGTTAAACTCCACTGGTCACTTCTTGTCATTACAACTCCAGGAAATACATCTTGAAGTCAGTCGCACTTGGTATTGTTCATTTGGGTCTTCTTATTGATGTCTAGAACTGTAATTGACCAGTCTCTTATTGGCATTTATGCATAATGTACGAATTACCTCGATATAGCCTTAATTCACAAGCATTCTAAGCAATGATGGATAGTGGCTAGCAGTGAACATCAACTCTATGATCCAGGTACATCAAGCTGGCGAGTCGCAAATAAGACGAAGTGTCGTGAATCCTAGATCCCACTGCTAGCCATTTTAATAAGGTTAGGAATCTAGTTCAACAATAAAAATTGAATAGTTAAAATCATGAAGCTAGACCAACATGAAACAACTGAAAGCACTGGACGGCCGTTTCGTCCTAGTATGGAACTTCAGCAATGCGCACCCACTATCCCGTTCCCCGCGAGAATCAAACTCAGGACCTATCAGTCTCGCGTGTGAGTGCTTAACCTTTAAACTACTGAGTTCACCGGCATCCAATAATGTTAATGTTTAACTTTAACCAATCCACGAAATTGCGCCACCGTCCACCATTGTCTTCAGTGAGTTACTGTGTCACAACAGACCTGGTTGAATTCCACTGGTCACGGCTTCTCAGTGGAACTCTAGGAAATGCCTCTCAATGTCAGTCACTGGTGAGCAGATAATTATTATCAAAAGGGGTTTTGTGAAGTATAAAGTAATTTCAATAGTTGTAATCATGAGTCAATTGAAGATAGACCACCATGGAATACCTGGAAGCACCAGACGGTCGTTTGAATATTAGTTATAAGAAAACAACAAACTGAAATTTTAAATAAGAGGAATGTATTTGTAAAATCTCAGCGAATGAATTTCGTAGTAAATCCAACGTTTCACCTGGCAATCTGGTCCAAGTTTTTTCAAGGATTTACTTCAAAATTAATTCACTGAGATTTTACAAATACATATTCCAACAGTTGAGATCATGAGTCAATTGAAGCTAGATCATCATGAGAAACCTGGAAGTACTGGATGGCCATTTTATCCGATTGTGGAACTCCTCAATAGTGCGTATCCACGACACCGCCCACAGCAACATTCGAAGCTAGGACCTATCAGTCTCATGCCAAGCTCCTAACTAACTAGACCATTGAGCCAGCATCCAATAAAACATATTCTTCGTCTTTAATGTTTCACATTAACTCGGCGCCCAAATACTATGAAACTATTCAATCAAATTTAGACGCAAGTTCTTATTGATTAAACTGAAATTTTATTTCATTCATATGATTACATAACCAAATTCATTTCTGTAACTGACGTTTTCTTATAATAAAGAAAACCTTGACGAAAGATACAAAAACAAAAACAAAGTGTGAAGATAAAGTTGTTTAGTGTGTAAATTTTTTTAAAAAAAAGTGTTTCTTTGAAAGTGTCATTTAAATTTACCAGTGAATTACTTTTTACACAAACATTAAATCAATAACGGCAGTTGGGTAAGGATGAGTGACAGTACATGGTTTATTGATTTTTAGTTGTTGTTGTTGTTGTGGCTGTTGTTATTGTCACTATGTCGTTTTGAAATTGTATTTACCTGTAATAAAAAAGTTTACTAACACTAAAGTATATTTAGAAACAACGATACATAGGTGACAATAATAAAGAAAAAAATATTATGGCTTGACCTACGATTGAAATTATTACCTCATTGATATGGAAAGAAATTTATGTTATGGATGATAAATTCGGTAGGAAATTGTTAAGTAAGAGAAAAATATATGTATATATACAGTACAAATGAATGGGATATCAAGCATGTCTGTTGAATGCCACCAAATGCTCTGGTACGGCTGAGAGTGAGCAGAGTCAACTCTCTCTTTTTGAAATGATGTTACATAGCCGCGTGTATATAACCTCTATCAGGGAAGTCTCGCAGCGGGGGTGTTGTTTACGAAATTGAGACGACGAAAAACAAATGTATGGCGATTTAACCAGGTTGGTGGATATGAAAGATCCATCTAAAGGAGTTGGAAAATCATGATTCCACACCGATGGTGCACATGGGCTTAAGGATTCCGTGACGAAACAAATGGCGTATGAACCAATCGTTGGTGACCGGCTACCATGGGACTGTATCTCCTCACGTTGCTCCATTGCCTTATGGATTAGAACATTAAGTCAAAGACTCTGTATGTGGCCCCCTAAAGAAATCACCTGTTTCGGTCTGAGCAGCCGGGCAGTATCCTAGCTCTCACACAAATTGAATGATTTATGTGGCACATATCTATTTGGTGCCTCCTTGTATACTATATTTATATGTTTAAATAAATAAATAATTGAATGATATTGAAAATGATTGAAAAGCCTTAACTACTATTCGAATATTTTACATGTCGAATCTGGATGATTCGAATAATGAATGATGATATCATTGGAACAGGGTTGAAACAGATGTACAGTTGAAGATTATCAATTTCATTCAACTAATATAAAAGTACTGGAATCGTTGAAAATGAATGGATGTACTCAGAACTGCTTGCTTGAATTGATATTTCTCATAACTCAGTAGTTTTATCATTGTTGAAATTACAGGTTTGATCAGTCTATATAACGGTCGTATAATACGTGCTGATTGGATTCGTGTGTCAAACTAGATGGTATCCAATACTAGTCTATACGTACCTACTAGCACATCATGAGTCAGTAAGGCTTAGTTTTTTCTGTGCCCGTTAAATATCCTCGTACGACCGAAGGGGTGAGAGTCAGCTGTTCCTCTCTCCAAATGCTCCCAAATGGATACGTGTATATAGCCACTGTCAAAGAAGTACTACTCCCTGCCTTCTCTCAGCAAGGGTGTTTTTTACGAAATTGAGTGAACGAAAAGCAAATGTCTGGAGCTTAAAGTGGGTTGGTGGATATGGAGGATTCACTCTGATTCCAAATCAATAGTGCATAAGCACTCTAGGATCACTTTTCATAATAATCCAGCTATTAATAAAAGTGTAAACGAACAAATTATTTCGAGAAAAAACAAAGAAACCAAACATATTTACCGTTCTTCATGCTACAGCATAGTGAAGGACCTCTAACTCTTTAAAGAAAATTTTGATGACGATGTTATCTGCTACAATTTCTTAGGAAAATAATTGACACATAAGGGATTATTAGAAGGGGTTTTGTGGAGATTGTAGTGATTTCAACAGTTGAGATCGTGAGTCCATTGAAGCTAGACCACCAGGGAAAACCTGAAATCACTGGACAGCCGTTTCGTCCTATTGTGGGAATCTTGAACAGTGCCCATCCATGACCCCGCCTCGCGGGTTTTGAACCCAGGATCTATCAGTCTCTCGCCACCAACTAGACCACTGACTTGGCCGGCATCCAATGGTGTTAATAATAATACGAATTTAAAAACGTATCACAATAATCTGAATGAAAACATTGCCGCGTATTATAATATGAAGGCAAATGATTCCAAATAGCGATAATGCAATGAGAAGATGAAGTTTAAAACAATTAGTCCCTTTGATAAATTTCGATAATGCTATTAGAAGACGAAGATTATCAGAACTATGTGATATATTAGCGCAATACTTTTCGAACAATGTGATCACACATATACTTGTTAAGATCATTTAAAAGGTCAACTAGACTGGAAATGGGGTAAGAGGAGATAAGGATAATAATAATAATAATAATAATAATAATAATTTGAACACAATTCGAAACCTAATCATTCTGGATAATAAGTCAATATTACCAGGGTAGGTTTAAGGTAAGAACAAACTGTTTTTGAACACATAAAGGGGGTTTGAATTTTCGTATGGCTAAGACTTCAATGAACCTTAGTATACGCCCTTTTACACTTTTATACAGCACTACAAAAGCTGAATTTAGATCAATCTTGTGACCTGTTTCAATTATATCTTTAGCAATAGAGGATGATGGATGTTTATCCTCTGCTCTTATTGGGTCACTTGATTGTATTTGTTTCTGAAGCCATTTGGGTACATGTTCACTTACCCTAATGTTGAGATCACGATTACTCCTCCCTATGTATGTGTGACCACACACACATTTAAATTGGTAAACACAGTAGGATGTGACGCAATCGTTTCCATGTACTTTAGGTTTTGAATGAAGCATGCACCTTGTTCTTTCTTTGATGATGGCCTTTGCTGCGCAATACGTTATATTGATGACTGATTTAAGTCTTTGTTTCAATCAAAGGCTATTTGAATCACCTTTGAACGGTAAGGTGATATAGACAGGCTTTTTCTCTGCCAAAGCTATAGTAGGTCTTATTGTACCATGAACTTTTCATCTATTTATGAATTTCAGAGGATAGGCATTTTCTATTAACGTTTTGTTTAACATTCTGATAATCTTCGTCTTCTAATATCATTATCGAAACAAATGTGATTACCACTCTGGATAATAAATCAGCATTATCAGGGTAGGTTAAGTGTACGGACAAATTGTTTTTTAACACATAACAGGGGTTTCAATTTTCGTATAACCAAGGCTTCAATAAACCTAAGTATACGTCGTCTTTGAAGATTTTTGTACAATACTACAATTGTTGACTTGATATCAACCTTATGATTCGTCTCAATTAAATGTTTCTCAATGAAGGATGATATCTGTCTATTTCATCATCTTATTTGAACATTCTAAATAGGTTTATTACACATTAACTTATATAGACAAGCTGGATAGTTTTATGATTTTTTCATTTATTTCCACAGTAATCTTAGGCCACCTCTAAGTTTGATGAGGAATAGATTACATTTTTCCTACTCCCATCGAATACTATACATCTCATTGTTGTGGAATTCATTTATTCGACAAAACATAAACCAACAATACAATTAAGGCATCTTGATAGTTGACTTTCTTTCTCTCTGTTTAACAGATCGAAGTTTCTAAGTATAAAGGAATTAGTTTTGATAATGTGAATTTCTACTTATAACTATTGATTCATATTTGGTGAAGAAAGTTACAATGATTTATCACAGTTACTACTTTCTTTCTTTTTGTGTGGGGGTGGGGGAGGGTAGTGATATCGTAAATCTTGTTGTGATAAATCAGATTTATTATCTTATTATTTTTCCTTTTTTTGAGGAGGGGGGATTCATGAATGACACAACACTTAACATTGTACATTTTAAATCTATCAATGTATACATGTATGTTAGTGTGTAGTCAGGGTAACAGTATAGATAGATACAGTAACTGGAGAGAATTATTCATATCATGGTATATATGAATAAAATAAATATAATACTATAGTAGAGAACGAGAATATAAATGATGAGAGTCGAATGTATTCTAATGCAAACTTATAGTATATCCTAAGTGAAATCTAAGAACCATACAATCGTCTCAAACTTGAATGTTCCTGTATTTCCATATCAATTGCTTTCTGTCCTCGTTTTTTTTTCTTTTTGATCTTTTCAATCTTTTGCTGCTAGACATTATATATTCCTGATACGCGTTATTGTTATAACTTGCGGCCTGTGTGCCCTGTTCATGTATAACGTAACGATACCGTCAATTAGAGATCAGTGAATTATCGATCGGACCAACGACACGTAAAACCCGTGCGAGCAGTCTATAGTTCTGAGTGGTCGTGCTTCCCGCCTAACCCAGCCAGTTAAGTTCAGAACACTAATCTTAGATTCTGCAATATGAATAATTATATTTCAAATATTCTGGGTTTATATACCAACCAGACAGACCATATCGTACCAATAAAATAGAAAATAACATTTGTACAAGAATTAGCCAAATGTGGCTGTGAATATGGGAGTCAGTGACTTAATAGACAGGGCATAACCCAACAATGATAGATCGTATGATAATAGTTCATAGGTCAAAATAAAGCTTGAATATGAACAGTTTAGTTACATAACAATTATATGATAAAAATATGCTCATAGTATTGGTCTATAAATGGATCCCAAAAATTACCATTCATTATGCTTATCGAGATATAACAGTTATATACTACTTATATCGATATAAGAGGTATACACCACACTATAGTCCCAGATTTATAAGTACTATAATAATTAGAATAAATAAGTAACATGTAAAATTATTATATTTAATTAATTTATTTCTTTTTAAATATTCAATGAATTGATTATCCTAGAATTAATGATAGTATGTATAGTATACTTGTTATATCTTGATGAGAATAATGGATGGTAACTGTTGGGATCTATTACTGAGCCAATAGGATACATATATTCTTATTGTATAATTATTAAGCAGCTAAACTATACACATTCATGTTTCTCTTATCATAAGCTTTATTTTGACATATAGATTAGTGTTATATGATTTATGTTATGCCCAGTCTATTAATTACAGTCTCCCACAATCACAGCCACTTTTGACTAGATCTTGTGCAAATGTTATTTTCTACTTTATGATGATGTGATGTGGTCTGTTTGGCTTGTATATAAGCCTAGTATGTTTGAAATATACGATTCATATCGCAGAGGCTGCGACTTGTGTTCTGAGCTTAACAGGTAAGTAAAAAAGGACCAGTACAAGTCTGTGTGTCATTTGTTGGTCGTATAAGTCCGCGTATCTAAATTTGGCATTCGTATAAAAGTTAAGGACACAACATTGATAGATCTGTCTAGCCTTAGAATCATAAGTACGAGCTCAAACCAATACGGCTTCAATGGTTGATAACAGTAGGTAACTCAAGTAATCAATCGTATGGAAGACAACAACTACGGTCAGGAGAGGAAACAGTTCAACAGAAACCTATTCGTATAATTTCAGATCTCCTTGTTCAGATAAAAATACAACCGACATTTTATTGTTGCACACGTACACATTACGGATGACAGTGGATACTCCTTCCTTATTCGATTTATTTAAACACATTGACATTGGTATAAGGAGGAACTAAATATATTATGTACCATACTTCGTCATTCGACTTGCTTTTCCCCAAACAATCCATTAGTCTCATTGACTTATAACGTTCATACAATTCAAAAGTATAATTAAGTGAGCTTTGTACTGAAGGATGAGATATGACTGACAAAAAGATTTAACAACGCTTACCTCCATCAATTTGTGAATTGGTTTGAAGAGTAGTCAAATTAGTAGAACTAGCGGTTGTCCGTAACCCACCAACAGGTATTAATTCGCCATCAGGTTGTCTAGCAGCAGTTCTCATTACTTCGTGCACAACTGTTTTTCCATGACGTAAAGCCTGACCTACCACATTAATAAGTCGATTAGGAGGTTCATCCGGTAATAAAGTTAAGTTTGCTGCAGCAGCTAAAGCCTCACGCTCAGCAACAGATGCTTGAAAAGCTTCTGTTGAAATTACTTTCTTTGGTTTTTTACGTATCGTACCTGTGGAAACTGAACAGGAGTTCATTTGTAAATGTGACTTTTCTAAAGGTTCATTCATTCGATTTTGAGAATTTTTTTCAATATGATTATTTTCTTTACAGTAAGAATCATCTTCCTCTTCTGTATCTAATTCACTGTCGCTGGCAGACAGGGGTAGGCCGGAAGAATGACCTATAAAGACTCTAAGCTGCTCGTATGGGTTTTATGCGTCATTGGTCATGTCGATAAATCACTGCTCTCTAATTGGTGGTATCATTACATAATATATTAATAGGACACAAAGTCACAAGTTATAACAATACTCATCCAGTGATTAACTTCTTTAAAGATTCATTTATTGTACTCAGACAAATCATGATGAACCCAACGACTCAAAATTCATTACTAGTTAACCATACGGTATTTCAGGTACTAAAAATAGGCTCTTCTAATACTGAAGAGTTAACAAGTAATGCTTTTAGCTTGTATCATATAGTGTTGAACAAATTGTACGGATCAGCTTTCTCCTTTTCCATCACAAATATATTTGATGAGATTATAATTTATGGATGACATTTGAACGACGCTAGGCTGACCTTTAGAGTGTACACCTAATAACTAGGACCAAATGAAGATTATAAACCATTGTAAGGAATTCGACTTATGATTTACAGTTTATGAATAAGGTTAGGAATTAGATTTATAGTTTTCATCACGAACTGACATCATCTAAAATGGCACGACGCTATTTAGCCAAATGGATGTGAGTGAATTTCGCGCCAAAATCCAAGACCTGTTATCTTTAACCTGATTGGTTCGTTCATAAATTATTAGCCTCGCCTTTAGTAAATCGAAATAATAACCATCTGATTATTTAACCTGAAACAATTTACAGCTAAAAATTTTTAAATACTTTAGATTGATAATTAAAAGGAACAAACTTCTTATTTATACTATGGGGTAGATAAACTGAGGTCATGAAAAATAATTTTACATACATTTTTGTCATCAGTTTACGGGTTGTGAAGATTGTTAAGTTCTTGATTGAGATCACGAACCGATTGATGTTAGACCACCATTGAAAACCTGGAAGCACTGGACGACCGTTTTGTCCTATTATGGGACTCCTCAACAGTGCGCATTCATGATCCCGCTCGCGGGATTCAAACCTAGGGCCTTCAGTCTCGCGAGCGAACGATTAACCTACTGGAAGATGGTCGCACAATTTCATGGATTGGTTGAAGTTAGACATTAAAACTGTTGGACGCCGGCCAACTCAGTGGTCTAAATGTGAAGTGTTCGCGCGTGAGACCAAAGGTCATGGGTTCGAATCTTGAGGGACGTGATAGTGGATGAACGCTGCTGAGGAGTCTCACACTAGGAGGAAACAACTATCCAGTGCTTACGGGTTCTCCATGATGGTCTAAGATCAATGGATTCATGATCTCAATCAAAAATTATTAAGTAGCTAGATTATATGTATAGTCCATATTTCCCTTTATCATTAGCTTTCGTTTGACTCATGAACTCTTGTTCTTAATTTATTCCCAATCTATTAGGTACAGTCTCCCCTAATCACAGACAATTTCGGCTTGATGCGGTCTAGTCTGCTTGTATATAAACAACGTATATGTTTAAGATATGCTTTCTATACAGTGCCGGCTGATGAATTTATTTTGGATACGACGAACAGGGTAAAGAGAGAAGCCACTATATTGAGGATCAATAAGGATTTAGAGTTGATTTAAGGCCACTAGTGTTGGTTGACATATTATTGGTTAGTTCAGAGATAAGGTTATACAAATCAGCATTCTAACTGTTGATTTTGTCACCTGATATTTGGCATGGCTATTAGTTATAAAACATTTATTGCCTTTAAAATATTCATCATTTATCCTCTATTCATATTCATTATGTTTAACATCACAAGCATTCAGAAGTGTGGTCAAATAACTGTTTCAACACTGAGGAGTTATAAGTTTTAATGACCTATCCAATAAGAATGCGAACTGATATTCTTGGAACTATGGAGAAAGGATGAAAACCTCAAAAGAAAGTGTTAGGATAGTCGGAAAAATATACCAATAATTATCGTGCTAAGTCTATGGTGTCCTTGGACCTTAAATGTACATTTCCTATTGGTCGATGTTTATTTCACTTGTTAAATATTTTGTAAATGTTGTTTCCTATTTTATGGTACGATGTGGTATGCTTGATTGGTATATAAACAAAGTATGTTTGAAATATAATGATTCATAACTCAGAGGCTGTGACTTGTGTTCTTGACTCAACTGGCTGGGACAGACAGCGAAGCGGGGCCAATCAGGGCACTAGGTCGTCCGTCCGTGTTTACGTGTCCACTGTCACAGAGGCGATCGATAAATGCGCTGCTTATCAAAAACCTGCAGTCTCACACACGCGTTACAACAGAAAGACAACGTATCTTTTATATACGTAGATATATCAAGAATATTCCACAAGTCCCTGTGTATATCTAATGATCTTAATCAATGTAAGCAGTAAATGAATATTCTACACTAGGATGAAACCGTCGTTCAATGCTTCCAATTTTTCCATGATGGTCTAGCTTTGGTGGACTCATGAACTCAAATATAGAATGTAGATGCGCATTGTTGAGGATCCCCATAACAGGACGAAATGGCCTTCCAGTGCTTCCAGGTTTCCAACGGTGATCTAACATCAATCGATTCATGATCTCAATCAAAAACATAATAATCTCCGCAACCCCTATACTAAGAATGTGATATAATTGAATTCAAAATAACTCTCTTGATGGCAATAATAATGTTGAGTAGATAAAAATATAGATAGACATTAGCTAAGTGATATTGATTATATAAACTTTATATTATCAGAATGGGTTTTGCGGAGAGTTTTAGAAATTTCACAGGTTGAAATCATGAGTCAGTTGAAGCTAGACCATCATTGAAAACCTGGAAGCACTGGACGGCCGTTTCGTCCTGGTATGGGACTCCACAGCAATCCTGGGTTCGAGCCCCGCGTGGTGCGGGATCGTGGATGCGCACTGCTGAGGAGTCCCATACCAGGACGAAACGGCCGTCCAGTGCTTCCAGGTTTTCAATGTTGGTCTAGCTTCAACTGACTCATGATTTCAACCTGTGGAACTTTATATTACTTATAACCAGTTTTAAAAGAATAGTAATTTATTAGTTCATTATTATTATTACTGAAATGACATCTCAGTAATAGATTAAATATTATATGTTTTAAAACCACATCCAAATGACCTGGTACGATCAAAAATGGAGAGATTCTGCTCTCCCTCTCGAAATACTTTCACATGAACACGTGTATATAACCACTGTTAGGGAAGTCCTAATCACTGCCTTCTCGTGACGGGGGTGTTGTATACAAAATTGAGAGGATGAAAAGCGAATATATGTCAGTTTAATCTGGTTGGTCGACACGGACGATCCACATATGAGGGTTTCAAAACCCTGATTCCAAACTAATAGTGAACATAGGCTCCAGGATCCTGAGATAATAAAAGGCGTATGAACCAAGTGTTGGTCACCGGCTATCATGGGACTGTATCTTCTAATGTTGCTTCACTGTCTTGTGGATTAAATCTCTAGGTTAAAGGCTGGGGGTATAACACCTTATGAAAGTCACCTTCTTCGGTTTGGGCACCCGGTTAGAATCCCAGCCGTCACACAAATCAAATGATTTCGAACTGTGAGTCTACAAAGTAAAATGTATTGTAATCAACAAAATTAATTACACTCTCGTGAATCCTGTAGTTATTATCTGTTAACGGTTTATTCAATTTGTAAAATTGTATTAGTATTATTACAAGTTCAAAGATTTTGTTATAGACGTTGGACTTTATGTTCTGAATAGCCTTGCCAGTTAACTATCAACTATCGTACTAGACAAAATAATCAGTCTCCATAGTTTCTATATTAGGGAATTGACATTTATAGTCTAATTATCTTACATAAAAATATCAGATACTGTACAAATATGAAAAAATAAAATTAATTAAGAAAAAGGTCCTTGGTTCGAATCCCGCGGAGCGGGATCATGGATACGCATTGTTAAGGAATCCCACAAGAGGACGAAACGGCTATCCAGTACCTTCAGGTTTTCTATTGTGATCTAGTATCAGTTGACTGATGGTCTCAACCATTAAATTACTATTATGTCCACAAAAGCCCCTTTCTGATATTAAGAAAAATAACTTTAAATTCATCATTATCATCCATGGATGTTATATTAACCAGAATATCAATATAATTGTAATAATAGTTGTTTATTTGGCTTTATAAACCATATCGATTCTAGTGACATATAATCTTCAAATGAAAGTAGGTAAGTGAGAATTTATGCTCAGCGATCATCGAATCCATGACATAAATATACTGTGATCCTCCATACAGCCAGCCTCCGGTACTACTTTCCCACAACAGAATGAGGATACAAAAGGTCAACCCTGAAAACCGAACGTCTCATTTTTTATAACCATCTTTCTCGTTGCTAACAGAGTTAAAACTACTCAAAAAAGGGCAGTGTATAGCCGGCCTTAAGCAGTTATTGTTTAGCTGTGAAGTCACAATCCAATTTAGTCTTCATGTTTATCAAGAAGTGCCCCCCCCAGTCTGGACAGTCGTTCGTGCACCTTTAATAGCAATCAAACAAAGTTACTACCTGATCTCATCATAACTTCCGAGCATCTTTTCTATTTTCACCAAGAGTCTCTGCCTACTTCCATGTCTTATTAGTGTTAACGATCTAAGTTCCCGAAATGCCATCCGATGTCCCTTGAGATCGCGCTTGAATCTCTGATACCGGAATATTCAACATCTAAATACCAGATCAAATAGAGCGACGATCATGATCAGCGAAACGTCTCACAGCACCAATCTGTGTTGCATTTCCCAAGCACGTATACAGCAACCAAGTACGAACACTCAGTTGACTTTACCTCGACAATACTACAGATCAGGGTGATTAACGCAAAGAATACCTAAAATTTGACTGCTATCTCTCGTTTACTTAGGTATATAATTAAATAAAACCCTTAGATTTGCTAGAATGATCAAGTAGGTACTTCAGGAAAAGAATAATTATGTCATGAAAGTATTCACTCCGAAATAGTTTGGTATGATATCCAAATATCTGAATAATAAGCAGTAATATTTACCTGTGACTTCAAAACGTTTACTGAATTGATAAATGCTCAGAAACATATGCTATCAGGATCAGAACACGATGAAGAACGAAAGTAGCTTAGACCGACAATTACACCTCCAAAGACTATCGATCTGGTGAAAGCTTATAGTGGACAATCAACCTTATGTTGCATTAGTCAGAGTTGTTTGTCACTATATTTATTTAGTATGGTGACGGATATTCTTTTAAAGATATAACTTTCAGACCAATCGGTGTCAACAAAATGTAGTCTTTTGACTATCTTGGTTAACAATTTCTACAAGTTTGTGACGTTTTTCTCCTTTTAAAACGAAATGTGCTTCAAAACTACTCGGTATCAACATATAGACTAATGGTAGAGAGTGAGGTAGTTAAGCATGGTGACTAATTCATCTGTTTTGGACGTCCCTTTATCATAAACGAACTACAATTACAGTTACTTGACGGTAACAATGTGATCTAACACCGACCAATACTATATATAAAAACGTTACAGAGACCAATAAATTTATTTATTTCACAAAATCTCTAGCCTTCATCATGTTGACTACGTTTGGATATTGTATGCCTCCCATGAGCTCACTTGAACCAGGTTCCAAGTTGAGTATGACTAACTGCAAAAAAAGCAAGCTAACTTGATATGTTTCCAGAGTAGAGCAGATCACAAGCAAGGAAAAACAAACTTTAACTTCACTCTAGATGTGGAATTCGGCCGCAGAACTAGTCATGATCAACGCCCGATCTAATGACAGATAGCGGTTAATTCATGTATCACGTAGCAACTAGGATTGTTACACGCTTAACACAACCCATCCTCATTCTTCAACAGATAACTATTTTAATCTTCCAAGTCATTTTGTCACTGATGTGTGCGCACAATCATATATGTCCAAATACCCACTTGTATCATTCATGGCTATAAGCCACGTCATAGCTAGATAGACCTGATACATTTACCTTTTCCGTTTCACTTCTCACCTTGCTTGTAATAAATCTTCTCAATATAATTTGTATTCGGTTTCTTATTAATAATGTCGCCTAAAGTGGGTTAGCCTAAGTAATATGCGGAGTTAAGTGTAAAATCCCAATATTATGGTACATTGTTACTAGTTATAGAGCCAGATCGAGGGCCTATAGTCCCATCAGGCCTGGTGGATTCAGAGATTATTTGACCTTTGCCCAATTATGGCATAAACGAGATACACCCCAGTTGTAGAATGAATCTACCACTCAGCAACCCGCTTAGTAAAAAGTGACCTTCACAAATAGATTTGTTAGCTGCTAGTATTCGACCACAGGTGTCTGCGAGGCGTTGCTCGTGTACGTTGAGACAACTCAGTAAGCAATGTTAAAGTCAAATCCAGGATACAAGATAAAGCTAGTAAATATTTAACGAGTGCGATAAACACAGAATTAACATGAGAAGTGAGAATTATTGAACTTAGATTTTTACTAAAAATGACTAAGATTTTGTTTTGCTTAGTCGTCGCATTTAGAAACTTAAACCAGTTCTACATGGCCCTCAAATGCCCTGGTACGACTGAGTGGGGAAAGTCAACTCTCCCTCTCGAAATAATCTCACATGGCCACATGCATACAACCACTGCCATAGAAATCCTACTCACTGCCTTCTCTTGACGGGGGTATTGTTTACGAAACTGAGAAGACGAATAGCGAATAACTAGGTTGGTGAACACGGAGGATCCACCTAGGGGAGTTGGAAGACCTTCATTCCAAACCAATGGTGTACATGGGCTCCAGGATCGTGAAGGAACAAATGGCGTATGAACCAATTATTGGTCACCGGCTACCATGGGACTACATCACCTAACGTCGCTCCACTATCTTGTGGATTAGACCTTTAGATCGAAGGGTCCGGATGTGGCCCCTTAAGTAAACCACCTGCTTCTGTTTGGGCACCCAGGTAGTATCCTAGCCCTCACATAAATCGAATGATTCATGTGGCGCATATCTATTTAGTGTCTCCGTGTACCAATATTTATGTTTAAATAAATATCAGAAGGGGTTTTGCGGATATTATAGTAATTTCAATGGTTGAGATCATGAGTCAAGTAAAGCTAGACGACCATATAAAACATGGACGGCCCTTTCGTCCTATTTCGGGACCCCTCAGCAGTGCGCATCCATGATCCTGCGAGATTCGCACCCAGAATTTATCAGTCTCTCGCGCGCGCGCGAGCGCTTAACCACTAGACCATTGAGTCAGCATCCAACGATGTTAATGTCTAACTTCAACTGATAAATAAATAACAAAGAATGTCAAGAACATTCGTCAAGAACTAATATTACTCATTTGTAACTATTATAGAAAGATATTTATTGTTTTTATTCATCTGAAATAAGAAACAAATACAAATTGATTATATCTTCTACAAGTACCATAAACAGAATATCGACTAAGTTCAATTGGTTAGGAATAGAAAAGAGAAGAACAACAAAAGTTCATTCAGATAGATGCAATAATACACTAAGAGAAATCAAAGATTGAAAAGACAAGAAAGAAAGAAAGCAAGAAATGATTGTTCACAATTCAAACATACAGTAACTATCATGTCTTTTCAAAGAGGTAGTCAGCAACAACAAAAAAAATAGAACATGAAATATCTTCACATTTGACAAACCTTTTTTCTTTTTCTTGTTTTTATAAGGAAAAAAAAATGGACTATATACAAATAAAACTGTTATGAACAAAAAGAAATAAACAACTATTGGGATAGAATAAGAAAGGAAGCAAGAAAAATGATCCAGGACAATATGAATAGGGTTGAAGAATATTAGTCAATGGACTGACTGACTATACTCTATTGAAAGTAACAGGCGTACGTATATAAGTAAATAAGAAGAAAATAACGACAACAACGACGAAGAAGAAGAAGAAGAAGGGAGATATGATTACATCATAGATTGATTCATTATACAGAACACACATGACAATTGAATTCATGTGATGAAAGAAGGAATAATCCTTTTTCTCTTCTTTTTTTTCTCTTTTTTTTACACGAAATTATTATCTAAAAATTAATTATTGACACCAGTGAAATGTTTAGTAGAAAAATAATTCAATAAACTAAATGATGAAAAAAAAAGAAAGAAAATCTTTAGTTTTATATGATAAATTCATTATCATAATCATATACTCTCTCTCTGTCTCTTAAAAGGGTAAGTAAGAAAGTGCAAATAGAGATTGACTTTACAAAGTAACAATAGAAAGACTATCATAATCATGGAATATACTCTTTAACCATCTTTCCATTTTATTTTGAAACGTGTCACTTTATTTGAAGGGTTTTTAACATTATTCATTGTATTCGTTGAGAAATTAGAAGGAATAATTGTATTATTATTAACAGATGAAATATTAGATAATGGTATATCATTGATACGATTAGTTAATGTGGAAGAATAATTCGTAGTACTACTACTAGTAGTAGTACTACTACATGATGTTTGATATTGAATATTAGGATTATCAGAGAGTAATGGTAATGATAGAGCAGCATTTAATCGACTACCCATTTTTGTATTAGAATTTAAACGAGTAGATCCAAAATTGTGTATAGAAGTGTTTGAGTACATTGGACTCACACCTTTAGAAGAATTGGATACATGAGATTGTGATAATGTAGTAGATAGATAACCATTGGAATGACTTGGTATATAATTTAAATCAGTGGTTAAAGTTTCTCGTAGTGTGCCGAAACGACGTTGTTCAGATGAACTCTGAGTAAACAGTGAACCACGGTACGTATTTCCAGGATTATGAGGTGGGATCTTTTTTCGTATAATATTACTGGGTCGTTGATTTATAAATGAAGGTGGACGACCACTGTATAATCTAGATTGCTGAGTTGGGTTTACACTAAATGTTTGACCTCTAGGCCAAGGAACGTTCGGAATATGAGGTGATAAATTAAAATTATTTGAAATTCCTGAAGATTCTTCCATGTGAGGCAAACCACACTTTTTATCCAAGTTATCACTAGAAGATGTGTGCTCTGTTTCAGGAGGTAGTGACAAGCAAGCCAAAACATCCTGGACGCATTCTTGAGGGATAAGGGATCCAATAATACGTTTCCCATCCTTTGACTTGAGACGTACAACTTGCATACAACGAGTAGAATTTGAACGCAGCTGAAGAAAAGGTTCAATTCTAGCCCATACATTTAACACTGACCCGCTAAGAACATAGTAATTACGCGTTCGTAAACCGACTTCACATAATGTTCGACTTTGGATAGTTGATGAACAAAACCCATGAAGTAACATATGAATGCAACGTCTAGCACTTTCTTTAAATATCCGGCTCCAAGGCTCTTGACAATCTGAAGGATTAGAAACGCGAGTATATCGTTCCTGTAACTTTTCGAGTTCAATTGGTCGTGCCTGCATACCAGTATTTGGTCGATAGATACGATATAATTTCGAATCGGATTTACTGGTCGATCGCGTATTACGAGTTTTCACATAAACAGCTAGAACAGGTATAACAATTTTATTGTTACTAATAACCGAGGGCAAATAAAAACCATCATTTACACCATCATGCTGAGTGTATATTTCCATAGCACCCGACCATGGTAATCCGCGTTCAGCAGTTACTTTGTGTAAATGAACTTGAGTAGATTCTGATAAAAACCACGTATCAAAACTTTTGGTCCATGTTATTTCCAAATTCTGACCAGAAGTACCAAGATCCAAAATTCCGAGATCCAGACGATTATCACGTTTAGCACGTCTGGTAACTTCTTCTAATGTGTCCGAAAAGTATTGAAAGAGTGCATTTTGAATATGAACACGTATACCTAAAATGCGGTTCAAAAATTTAGACATTTGATTACTATCCTTTTCACGACATCGACCAGTAGCCAAACCTACACCCTGTAAACTTGCTTTAACATCGTTAAAGAAAGACTGAGCATTTAAATTGTCCCGATCGACAGTAACGTCAAAAGGCGTGTCAGTTATATAGTCGTTTGGAGGATCAACTATGCCCTCATCGCCCCAAATACAAGCACGTAATACTAACTCTAAAGCTTCTCGTCCGAGTTTAGTATCCAGATTGAACTGCGACAAATCACGAGTTTCTGTAGCTCGTCTATCACCATGTGTCAGAGCACCAAGAGACTCTAAACGTTTAGCAACTGTAGAGGCGAAACGCTGTTCACCAGCCAAATTGGAAATCAGAAAGATATATTTTGGAGCGCTAACCTGGTTGGATCGGTGTGTACGACCAAACTGTTGAACTGCGCGATCTGCACTCCACGGAAGTTCCAATGTAATGTGAACACGTCGGCGTTGATTAGATGCCCTTCGGTCCGCCTGAAGAGAGATACCACTACTGGCTGCCTCAGAGATAATAGCAATGAGTTTCTCGCCATTCATGAAGCGTTGTTTTTCTGTAAGATTAAGTAGTTCTAAATTGACATCACTTTCACGACGAGATTCATAAGAAACGCGGCCATCATCCCCCATCACCATACGACCCTTTCTACCTGTCATCTCAGCAACCCG
Source organism: Schistosoma haematobium (assembly GCF_000699445.3). Classification (NCBI taxonomy): domain Eukaryota; kingdom Metazoa; phylum Platyhelminthes; class Trematoda; order Strigeidida; family Schistosomatidae; genus Schistosoma; species Schistosoma haematobium. The sequence continues at coordinate 3,023,627 of NC_067198.1, forward strand.
TGAGGGTCCACCCAATTTGTCAATCAACTCATCAAGGGAGCTGGGAGGTAACTTTGGACCAAGCTTTTCAATGAAACGCAAAAGTAAGCTTTGCATTTCAGTACATTGCCGTTTAGCTTCTTCGGGAGAGACCTTCAGTTCATTGTTAGCAATCAGCGACTGATTAGCTGCACCTGAACCGCGACCCATAAGATACTGTTGTGATAATTTACGAGTCAACTCATCACCCCAAATATCATCTCCAAAGTGCTTGCTGTCATCGAATCGCTTGGTTATGTCACTGTTAGTGGTCGAATTGGACAGAGTCATGTTGCGAGCTAGAAAGCTGTCAAATAACGCGTCCGGATCCCAATCTTCGTCCGAATCATCTGACAAGCAATTCGGTGAACCACCAGCTCGGTTATACTTTTGTTTACGTTTGCCAGAATGAGACTGCTTTTTAGAAGAATCCGACTTTTTTGATCTATGTCGACTGGAATTGTTGTTTGGTGAATTCACTTCCAGGTCTGAATCGTAATAATCAGATGATGAATTTCCATCTGATAGATTACAGCCATTAGCTTTTTGAGGATTATTCAAATCAGAATCATCATCATCTGACTCATCAGAATGTTCATTACCATCATCGTCATCAGAATCAGATCCTACACCGTCAACTTTACTGGAATTTTCATAATCATCACTTAATTTCGATCCAGATAAACTACCACCAGCAACTAGCTTTGCAAGCATTTTTTCACCCAAAATATCTTTCAACCCAAGACCACTTCCTTGACCAGCAGCTATTGCGCGTCCTGCTCTATTGAGAGTTGTATTAGAGCTGCGATCACCTGCCGATGCTAGTTTGTCCCCTCGAAGAGAGAAATTATCAACATTTGTTGGTGTTGGAAAATACTTTTCAACCAGACACTGGAACACGCCCCTGTAAAGAAAAAGAATTTCAAATAAATATGATTTTAACAATGATGAACATTGATTTAAAAATATAGATAATATCACCCACATATTTCATGTTTCACACTAAGTGGCTTATTGGTTCTATGCGTGTAGTAAGCTACATAGTTCTGACAAAGACCATAGATTTTTAGATGTATCAAGCGAGACATTGTTAACTTTACCTTTATTATTCCATAAATCCCCTTTGTAACGACGTAAAATACTTCAGCCTACAACAATACATACAAAAATGTTCCTAGAAAGTAAACTAAAAATAATTACCTAAATAATATTTATTGTTTGAAAATGTAATAGAGCCCAAATGTAAATCATATAACGAAGTGGCAGTTACCGAAAAAGGTATTATGGATATATTGAAATCAAAGTTTAGATTAACTTACTTAGCAGTTGAGACGAATTCACCTAAATCTAAACCATATTCTTCAACTTGTTCTAGAGTTTTGGCCTCACCAGTAGACTGAAGACCAATGACAACACACTGATAATAGAAACAGAGATATGATTTATAAACAACACTTACGGTATCTCAAAGGGTCATAGAAAAAACAGATCACAAGTCAGATTAGATTACATTAAAAATGGTAAACATAAACGATTATATTACACAATCAACGTAAAATATCAAATACTAAAGGGAATGAAATACTAATAGCCACTGGCAATGACTGGTTGCTTAGTCATTATTTCATTCCCACAGTAATACGTGGGGTTTATTCCTGATATGTATGGACAAAATTATGCGTGGTGTGTCTCTAATTGCACATAAAAAATTGACTCAGCAACCGAATATGTCGTCGAACCTAAGTTCAAATAAGTGAACTCCTAAGCAGTAATGAGGACCTGTGTTGTCACCCACTCTCTGTGATGATCTGCCAGAAGTAGTGAAGGCCGTGCGTCAGAATAGTTGTGAGTGCTAATGGTGATGTGAACTATGAGACTAACCAACATATAGTGAGAGCCAGAGAGACTTGCGCTAATCTGGACTGTCGAGTTTGCAACGCCGCGTTAGTTCAGTCAGTCAGTCAATTAGAGCGATTTCGCCCAGTGCCTGCGAAACCTGGCCTCGAGGTGAGGACATTCAACAACTCTCTGTCCTATTACCATTGTCTCCGAATGATTGCTGACATTCAGTGGCAACACTTATCAACTACTCTGAGCTTTGACAATGTGTGTTCAGTTTCAGTGAAGACAAATTAATTAACGTTACCAACTCGAAACAGCGGCTTCGGTGAGCTGGACATGTGTCACATAAGTCATCTAAGTGGCTTCCACATCACGCAATATTTACCTGTACTGAGATGAAGTGGAAAATGTGGAGGTGATCAGTTTATAACATAGTAACGTGGTGTGATGAGAAAGTGAGCTATATAGGACTGTCATCAGTCGGTCCGACATAATCGCCTGGTCAGAGTTGTAGAGATGGGGCAACTCACTGGCTTGATATTTTATCAGATATAGTTCAGAATAGAAAGTGGTGCAGATCTTGCAGTAATTTCCTCTTAAATTAGTCATAAAAGTAATAGCATCTTCCTTTGGAAGTTGAATTATTATTTGAAGTGCAGCTTGCGTTATACTTTATCATTGTTCATGTATTTAATTTATTGATTGCTGCTACCTCCTTTACTTATTAAGAACATAAACTCTTTATTTGTATGATAAATACTTTTTTGATGACCAATTATACCAAAAAATAAACACATACAGACAAGTTGACAACGCCTCCAAAATATTGAGCTAGACAGTCTTGAGTAATCTAGAACATGGCACATATGTGCGCTGGTTGAAGTGGAGATAGCAAAGTAGCACAGCCACTAGTAATAATAATGTTTACTCTGAGATGCAGGTACATCCAGCTGACAAGTCTTAAATAGGACGAAATGTCAGCACGTCCTGGATTCGACTGCTAGCCACCATCCCTTTTTGCTTATAATACTTGGCAATATCGAGGCAAGACGCACAGTATGCACATATGCTAATAATAGATTGATCATTTACAGTCCTGAACATCAATGGGAAGATTTAAACAAACAATACAAAATGAACAAATAAATAGAATTTCAAAAAGACGATAAGTAGACAATACTGTGAGTGAATTTGTTTGAGTTATCATTGAATTGTTTTTACCCTTGACATCTACAGTGAATAATAATGAGAAAGCAGCTAATCATATAAAATTTAACAACTGTGTATTTAGCACACTTTATATCGCATCTCTTAAAATCTGAGAAATACTGTTGAATTAAATCTTAGCATAATACCCCCAATCAGTCAGTAACAGCGTAGAACTTCGTACATACGTACATCAGTTCAAGTTGCTACACCACATTAGCACAGAGATAAAATTATCGATTCAAATCCCATAGTGGTAGAGGTAGTAAAAGTATAAGCAGTAATCTGAAAGATTAGAGTTTGAAAATATTATTCACGGAGTATAATCCAGTGAAATAAACTTGCAAAGAGAAAATAAGAAAGGGAAATGAAGAATTCAGAAGATTAGAATTTGGGAGAACACAAATGGTGGATGCACATGCGTTATTGCAAACGATTTGGAGACATGTCATTCAGGTTCGTCTAATTTTAAGTAATAATAAAACATCCCATTAACGATGGTAATTATTTTTTCTTCGAAAATAAATAAACAATAAACACATGATCACAAACAAGTTCAAAACAAACACAATATGTAAGATTCCAGTAATACTCTAAGTTAATTTAGGTAGCATAATTCGGCAAACAAAGAAGGATAACAAATACCCACTTACTTTACCCTCATCAACAGCAGTTTTAGCAATTTCAACACATTTTTCCACTTTGGCAGCAATGCAAAGATACTTGAAAAATCGTTGGTGAGCAGACCAAAACTGTCCCCACATAGTTTTACGATAACGATCACTTAGATCTAATAAACGCGACGCTTCTGAGAAGAAGCGATATGCATACACCCACTAAATAATTTATGAGAAAAAAGTAACAGCATTTAATAACATTATTAACAATAAACTAAACAAAAAACAGGTTATAACATTTGTAGATCGACGTATCTAATGTTTACGTGACTGTGGCAAGTTTAGTGATGAATGGATTCACAGCAGTAGGTCAATGATGAAATTAAATAAAGATGGAGATGGTGGTCAGACTTGCCGGACACCACTTGAGGTTGCAAATTTAGATGGCAGTTCGCAATAAACTCTGACTCGACTGGTAGTGTTTGAGTAAAGAGCCTTCACAAGGTTTGTGTACTTCTGAGGTACACCACTCAATGATAGATACTGCCACAGAACCTCCCGGTCTACAGAGTCAAATGCTGCATTGAAGTCAAGGAGGACCACCACCACGAATTGTGAATATGTGGTCGATGTAGCCACGACTAGGTCTGAAGCCAGCCTGATTTTCGCGTGTTTCCAGTTCGTGGGTTTTTGTAAAGCGCCCGATAATTATTGAGGTTAGTATTTTAGATGCTATGTTAGTTGAATTAATCCCACTATGGGTGTCACTGGGTGATCTTGACCTCTTCTTATATAGTGCGACAATAAGTCATTAAGACCAGTCAGACGGGATTACGTCAAACCCCCATATTTTAGGTAAAATATTAGTTAACATTATCGCTAAAACTAGGCCACCATCCTTAAAAACCTATGGAGTTAATACATATGGATTAGCTATAGACTTATGAACTTTGATTAGAGTCAGAAGCGGACTATTTCAAAATTTCATTCAGGCTATTTGGAAATGGTGGGTAGCTGACGGTCAGCTGAAATGCTCCGTAAAGTTTCGCCCAACGTTCGGAACGTCTGGGCTGGGAACAGATAAGTGTGGTCTTTTTCCGAGATACATTTGACATTTTAATTCGAATTTCTTTAATTAGTCTCAAAACCTGTCTGGTGTTACCCACAGACGTCGACTTTTCCATCTCTTTTGCTTTTGTTGACCACCACTGCTCACGATCGTTCCATAGACTTTTAGTTATCCTGGATCTGATTTGTTTACGCTCTTTATCGTATTCAAAGCCTAATGGGATTAGTTTATGAGAATCAATTAGTGCAATAAAATTAGTAGAAATCCACTGGTTTTTCGTAACCCTTTGGTTTAAATCACGAGCAAATGTCGCTGTTGTTTCCATAGCTGTCTGTATATCATCCCAAGAAACATCTGGATCAGCCTCGTTTTCAAAATCGCCTAATTGTGACTTCAGTTGTTTCTGGAATTTATCTTTGGTTTTCTCATCGCTGAGTTCAACTTAAGTGGGTTTTTTATGTGAATTTTTCTGCATTCAGTGAGACACAAGCAAATGAGTGCTCGTACTAGAGCATGATCAGAGTTTAGACATGTATTCCAAAACGAGTGGCAGTCTTCTATTAAGTCTTTCAAATGGTGAATGATGGCAATGCGGTCTATTTGAGTACATTGTTGTTTTGGTGCAGGGGGTTGCCATGTTAGACGATGTTTTTCCTTATGCTTGTCTGAGAACAGTTGCAGCAGACGGTGACCATTATCTGTTCGCTTAACCGGAATACTAAAAAACCCACCTAAAGAAATGTGTTCCACTTTCGGGGTTGCTACTTAAACTGGTCAGTTACACGTGCTTCTAAAAAATAAACGACCGAACATAACATCTATAGTGATTAATGTACGCCATATGTCAAACAGAATATTAATATATATTTGTTAAACAAATTACGAATTATTCATGAGAGTATACTGATCGTGATGAGATGATAGAGTTAAGGAACACTAACCAGGTCAGTTGACTGATTATATACATGAATAAAGCTTTCATGGCCTAATTTGACGTTCTCTATTAGTACTTCATTAATGCTGAAATTCACACCATGAAAACTGAGCTGCCGTGCAATATACATTCCACGTAGTTTCATGTCCATAGCAACCAATTCCATAGCACCAACACCCCGTCGCTCAAGTGTTTGGATGAATGAATTAAATGTTTTAAATGGCGTCCCATCACCCCACAGTCCCAGACGCGTCATATAAGCCATGTTACGAGGTTCAGTGGCACCTGTTGCACTGGCATAAACAATCCGAGCATTTGGTAGTTTGTTTTGTAATTCAAGTACAGTTAGACCGGTTTTTGTAGGTTTTTGAGAACCACTAGGAGTTAAATTTTTAGCTCGATGACATTCATCAAACACAATCTGTGTGGAAAGTAAAATTATTATTGAAAAGTAACATTGAATTTAGAACGATGAAAAGACAAAGGTGTTAGTATATATATATATATATATATATATATATATATATATATATTTCGCACAGCAAATCCCATAAAGGTACAATATTTTGTATGATCACTAGAAATTGTAACCGCCTGCCTATGAAAGGATTTGGAATGCTACCAGAATCAAATGACTAGTTGACTAGACAAAGAATGATGGCTTAAAGATCAGAAAATCTTTACATATGAGAACTTTTCGAAAACATGTTCATATTTCAAAGAAGTTCCTACGTTAAATTTACTTGGTGTTGTTTTACTTGTATCTTCCCATTGCTATTTAGGACTGTAATCAATCAGTCTCATGTTGGCATATGTGCATCCTGTGCAAATTGCCTCGATATAGCCTTAAGTCACAAGCTTTTTAAGCAGGTACACCCAGCTAACGAGTCCCAAATAGGACGAAACGCGTGTCCTGCATTCCACTGCTAACCACTATCCATCTTTGCTGAAATATTTCTTACGTTATTTAGCAACTGTATGTACTATACTTTTGTTAAGTCCTTGTTATCTAAATCGATAAATCTAATGCCTAGTATTTTACGGACATTACCCCATTCAACTTCTCACCAAATCAGGATACGTCTTGGACAGTAGGATAATCATATTCCTAAATAAACTAAGTTGAAAAAATGTGAATTACAGTGAATAAAACGTTATTACATTTTTTAATTTTCACACAAGAAGATTCTAAAGTCTTGCCTATTTACCTAATATCGCTGGTTCGTTAAAAATGGGGTAAGCAGCGTGCTTCAACATAATCCGAAATGAAAGATGCTTTAAACCAATTAATATCTAGCTAAAAACTTTATTTTAAATAACTAGATAAATTAAAACTTAGCAAAACATTTTACAGTACAGTTAATACAAACTGGCGATGACTATGAGATTGTACGACTGGTTAGAAAGTTTTCAGTAAATTGTTTCATTTATAGAAATATCGATGAAAGTTTATTTCAGACAGCTATCTTTAAAAAATAAAGTGAATACTGAAGTTAGGAAAATTTTTAAAAGATCAACCAGTTGTTTAAATCGTTTGATATCAGTTAAACGTCAACGTTTGTAAGCAAATGAAGAATAATACAGTCAGTATAATCACTATTACTCTAAATGCCAAGAATATTAACCCTCCATAGTAACATATAAAAGCGCTTAGCATAGATCCCCCTTCTAGATCTATATCATTTTCCCCGTAACAATTAGTAAAATATGAAAAAACAAGTAACATTCAATATGAAAAGATGGAATGAGATTTGTCAACTAAATTTCAATCTTGTTTCAATCAAGTCACATAGTAACAAAGATAATCCAATTGTATTTATGAGGATAATAAAGGTCAAAGTGAAGAAGAAAAAAAAACTAGCTCAACAATACACATTAGAAAAAATGAAAAGAGAAAAAAAATAAAAAAATACTAATTACTGACTTACAACACCATCGAATTTTTTCCCACACCAATGAACAAGTTGTTTTAATCGAGTTTTATATTTTGCTTTTGCACTACCTTGACTTTCACCAATCAATGAAGAATAAGTAGAAAAAATAACACCTTTTTTTACACGTCCATTAGTTTTACCAGAAATACGAGCATATTTAAACTGAATAGTGGAAGAAGAAGAAAAAGAAAAAAAGAAAAAAAAGAAGAAAGAAACATAGAAGTGTGGAATATTGTTAATGATGTTACTAATGAATTCAGAAAAAACAAAAACTATATCTCTAAGGTAATCATTGAATTTTATGATGAAGAAACTACATTGAAATGATATTGAAAACGGATTGAATGTGATAATTTCTATTTATATACAAGACTGTTGTTACAAGCACATGGAAACAACATTATAACCACTTATGTGATTATGAGGAAATAATCAGAGAAATTATTATTCTAATATGTCATCACAAAAGTTAGTACACACCGTTTGTGAACACAAACAAATCTGTTTTTTCTTTGTTGTTGTTAAATATACTTGAGGATGTTGAGTACATGGATGCCTTCAAAAATGATAATTAGATGTCATCTATGAAGTCTGTATCATCTTTTTCAAGTGCCCATAAAAATATATAATGCTAAATGAAATCTTACTTTATGTTTATATATTTTATTAGTTTTATTTATGAGTCGAATTCCAGTGAGGTAGATTGCACATAAAACAATCAGACAGCCAGTTACCTACGGAATAGCTATAACGACGGAGATTATAGTTGAAAATCTGTTTTGAAAAAAAAAACATACTTCGCCTAATACGACTAGACTTTATAGGTGAATAAGAACAACGGCTGAAATACAAAGCAGTTAAATAAACATCAGGATCAATAATGAATGGACCTTATGTAGTCCAAGGCGAACAGTCTCACCTTGTTTAAGGAATGAACCTTGATCTTTCCCAAGCCCACGTCACGCAGATCGCGTTCAGCATCGACCTTCAAATCATTTGAAACTGAGAGCCAAATGGCCTTCTTACGATGTCGTAAATAATTTTCATATAATATTCCGGCAATGGTGCGACCTTTTCCCACACCTGCCCCGTCGCCTGTGGTGGAGCAAGCAAATGCACCACTTTAAGAAATATTGTAATAATTCACCCGCATTATCATCAAATAATATGAATAAACAAAAGTAAATATCGAAGGATACTATGGTGTTTTTATTGTCACAAGTCGATTTGTATTGTCAGCAGAAAAACGGCAACCATAAACTTGATGAATAATCAAAAGCAAGTCTAGCGCCTAAGAAGCGCTTGTTCACAAGTCAATAACAGAAAAATGAACATAATCTAAAAAGTCATACAAAAGTACAACACTTTACGTTGCTATACTACGCATCTGGCCCTACACCGACTAATAACAGTACATTTTCTTAATAATTGAAACAATACAGTAGCTCATTGATATACCATTGTTTAATCATGAGCTTCAGACTTATAGTAACAATGTTACATAATGTTATTCATGAAAACGATATGAAAAGGAGAGGATTTCTGAAAACACAGTTATGCACATGTAACAAAAATGTTTTCTTACCTGCATGGAAATGTGTATATTCTCGACTAAAATGAAGTAACCTCATAATGCCTAAAAATTTTGCAACTATTGGAAGATGACTGGACTACAAAGTGTTTAGGGAAATACTTGTTTTGCTTCCTATAGCGAGCTTACAATGACTATGAAGCTGTTGTCATTCTTGAAAAATATGAACACAGTAATATTTTGATTCACCGGTATTCATTTTTACATTGAATACTTGTAATATTTACAACCCGTAAAATGTCATTGAGTAATAACCATTCCAAATAGCTGAATATTCAGAAATCATGAGTCTGACCATGACTTAAACTATAGCCAAATTATTTGGTTCCCTTGTTATGAGGTAAACAACTAGGTATTATCCAAGAACCTACAACTTAACCTCTTCAATATCATTTAAAAAGTATTCATAAAAATGAAGTTGTTATCCGATTGTACCGTTAAAATGTAATAATCGCGTGCTACAATAGTTAGATACTTGAGTAAGCTACTAAATTAGTGACAAGGGTTTTTAGTCAAGGCACACAAAGTTAGTAAGATTTAACAGTAAAAGATTAATTACACCTGCACAACTAAAAACCTTTTCTGAAAATTATAGTTGACAGACAAATATTAACTGCTAAACTACTCTGTTAGTCATGATCAACAAAGAACCTAGCAGAAATGTGCACTGACCAAAGTTTTCACAACAATATTGCAAAATGAGGTAGAAAAAATTGACGTGATTAGTAAAAGATATGGTAATAATGTGATAGCGACGATAATGAGAAAGACTGAATATTAAGAATACGATTCCTAAAAACGGAAGAATTATGTATGGAGGAATAATGGGACTTAACATCTAAAGCGAAATAAAGAATGCATCTGCGCAAGTATGAATGATTTAGAACCACTTTACCGTCTCCAACTGCTGATCGCAGTTATCACACGGACTCCAACTAGGTAATCTGTATCCATCCACATGGCTCATATCAAGTAAGTGATCTCATGGATTGATGCCAAGTTTCGGTTTGGCGTTTCCTAGCTTTCTCCCAAACTACTTCTGTAATATCAAGCATTGCGATTTGAAGCAATTACCAGGCATACAAAAAGTGCGTCCTAACCACCTTAGTCGATGAATACTTACAATCCCACTATTTTTACTTAGTATCCTATCTCTTACCTCAACATTGCTCACTCGACAGTTACGTGGGACCCAAGCAATGCTTCGAAAACACATGACTAAAAACATGTAGCCTATGTAGGTCTTCTAATTTCGTAGAATGTTCCACAGCCACAAGGTAAACCAGACTTCTTTGCAGTACACACGCTTTTGGTTGGCAGACTGACATCTCACTCAAACCACGAGTGACTCAAGTTGGCATACTTCAATCGGATTTCCTGAATCCGTGCTGAGGTTTTATCAGACACCAGAACATCAGCACTGATGACAACCTTAAGGCAAATGAAGTGGTCTGTACGATCGACTTTTCCACTCCTTATCATTAATTCAGGCACTGACGCAGACTACTCTTGAAATAACACTTTGCATTTAAAGAGAGAATCGCATCCCAAGCATGCCTGAATTGCTTATTAAAGTGGTCAAAAGACTGTATTTTGTCAGCGTCTTCATCAAGCAGAAGTATATAATCTGCCTATTCCAAGTTATCATGTGATCCCCTGATGCAAGATAGACCCCTGAAATCAAAAGATGAAAGTTCTGTCGCTAAAAGCCTTTCTATGACAAAGTTAAATAAAAACTGGGAAAATGAAAGTCCTGATGAACGACACGTGAAGTTATTAATTCTGATACCAGTTAGCCTTGAGCTCTGACTTAATCAGAACCGCTCGAGTAGAAAGCCTTAACAGAGTCAATGCACTTCATTGGTACGCCTTTGAATGACAAACACACAGAACCTCACGACCAAAAGAGTTGAACATAACAACATATGTTAATTAGCATTAGATTAGTCCTTTGACTCGGGTAGATTCGATTCATAAGGTTAGTTATCCTGGATGAATAGCTTCACAAAAAATTGAACAATTCTTTAAAAAATTTGAGACCCACTGCACCAAGTTCAATGGATAAAATGAGTACATAAATTCACGTTTGGTTAACTAGTACCACAGCTTGCAGTTTTGTTAAGCGACGAAAATGTATGATAAATACTACGCAAACAACAAATAACGTACCAATTAAAAAACCAGCACGTTGACCATTCGGTAAGATACACTCATGACGTTGACAGGCGTACACCACTGCTTCCAGTTGCAAAGCTGAAAGATACGCCCGCTCGATAACTTCATCCGGAAGAATCAGGCGATAATGAATATCTGGAGGAGAGACACTGGACAAGGAACTCGACTCGACAACAGGATCTGGATGCTTTTGTCCATAATTCACTGAAATAACAAGAACGTCATTATATTTTAAGAACATATGAAGTTATTTCTTACTGTTATCAATGGAAAAGGAAACAAGGTGAAAGAAACTGATAACTGCATACATATATAAAATAGTTAAGTAGATAAGCTACGTGAAATTAAATGAAATGCCTATTTTAAGATTTTAATCTGTACAACATTTTTCAGTTAGAAACATTCTAAAGAATACAAGTTATTGACTAGGACAACTCTAACAACCTGTTTATTAAATAGTAAATTTGCTAGATAAGGTGTTGTATAGCTTTTATACCATTGCTTGCGCGCGGGGATTCTAATGTATTGATGTCCCGTTCTGCCAGAAGATATACTGTAGTGAACAAGAACTCAGATGGGAAAGAACAATTTATTGTTTAATGCAACATTAATGTCTTGGTAAAATATTAAAACCATACATTAAATACATCATTTGGGCATCTTCGATTGATTGTTTCTTACAAACTTCATCGTTCTTTCATTCCAGATGTTGTCACAATTACTCTCTGTATATATTCCTGTTTTTCTCCCGACCGAAGCTGCTACCTTGACGCGGTGGTCGGCCTTGCCTATCATGATGACCCAACCGAGCTATATTGGCTGGAACATATGTTCCTGTAGATTCTACCATGCCAGGCAGGTCGATTGGAGAACGGTAAGACTAAAAGCAGCAACTCAAGGTCTGAGGGCGAAGTCGTACTGCTGACTGTACAGAGGTGTGACAGCAGTAAGGTGTTTCCCTCGGACAACCAGCATGACAGCGATGCTGCCTTCCAACAAGGAGGGGCGGGGTTAGAAAAGGGCGACCCTAAAAATGTCACACCTCACCTTACCTCACGGATTTCCGTCTCCGGCGGTAAGGCCCTTTGAAGAACGGAGCTAACACGTCAAAAACCTTCCACAAAAAGGCCGTGCGCGACCGGCCTCAAGCAGTTGTCCCTTGGGCTCTGCGGTCACGCTCCCAGGTCGTCAAGACCAACACTAATCCAATTTCCTTTTCAGGTTCCTCAAGAAATACCCTTCCACGGTGTGGGCAGCCGGGAAGTGATATCAGCCCTCATACCCGTAACAGCACACGAGATCAAGTTGGTCACATTCAAATCCTTCCTACACCTCCTAATACCTCTCTTATCTCCATGACTAACCCTTCTCACATCTCTTTATCACCTCGCACCGCTAGGGCAAACGATTCGAATACATGGAACGCTATTCCTGGTCTCCTGAAACCACGCTCTAAACCACACGTAGGAGCTTTTAACGTCCAAGCACTGTGCCAAATAGGACAGCAGGCTTCCTTAGCTAGGACTTTAGAATCTCGTGCCATCAATGTGTGCTGCGTCTCCGAAACGCGCATACAGGATCCGAGTAGCGTCATTCATCTGACCTCACCATGCCAAAATAAAGAACCGACTCGATTCACATTTCGGGTATCTGGAAGCCCTGATTCTGCTTCCCGTGGCCTCGCCGGCGTAGGCATAACATTGAGTCCTAGGGCAGAACTAGCTCTCTTAGAGTGGATACCAGTAGACAGTCGTATGTGCGCTGTCCGACTAAACGGAACAATAAGGACTCGGAAAGATAGGGATGGCGGTCCAGTATTAGCAATGAGATTAACCGAGGTCATAGGTAGAATTTGGGAACTGGACGTAATCCCATCTGACTGGACTCAATCACTGATTGTGCCAGTCTATAAGAAAGGACAAAAGTCCTCTTGTGACAATCACAGAGGAATCAGTTTGACTAATATAGTGTCTAAAATATTAGCTTCAATAATACTTCGACGCCTAATCAAAGCTCGTGAAGAGCAGATTAGAGGAAACCAGGCCGGTTTTCGACTTGGATGTGGTTGTATAGATCAGATATTCACACTACACCAGGTTCTAGAACACAGACACACATTCAGACGCCCCACAATAATAGTATTTCTCGACCTTAAGGCGGCATTTGACTCTGTTGATCGTGAGGTTCTATGGCAGTGTTTGTCACTGAAAGGAGTACCAAAGAAGTACATTAACCTTATGAAGGCTCTACTCGAACACAACTGGTCGAATGAGAGCTTATGGCGAACTGTCATCAGAATTGATTACCTCAAGTGGTGTTCGTCAGGGCTGTCCATTCTCTCCATTCTTGTTCAACTTTGTCGTCGACGTACTTTTAGAGATAACACTTTCCTCGTCTAGATTTCCAGGGGTTGAACTTCTACCGGGAGGTTCACTTGTTGACTTAGAATATGCTGATGACATAGATTTATTTGGTGAAGACGCTGACAAAATGCAGAGTCTTCTGACCACTCTAAGCAACAATGCAAGCATGTTCGGGATGCGATTCTCTCCCTCGAAATGCAAAATGTTGCTTCAGGATTGGGTTACATCCACACCCGAACTAGTGATAGGGAGTGAAGTAGTTGAGCGTGTCGACCACTTCACTTATCTTCGAAGTCTCATCAGCCCTTGTGGTCTGGTGTGTGACGAAATCTCAGCACGGATACAGAAGGCTCGACTAGCTTTTGCCAACTTGCGTCACTTATGGCGTAGGCGAGATATCCGTCTATCAAACAAAGGATGTGTTTACTGCACAGCAGTTCGTTCCAGCCTACTTTATGGTAGTGAAAAATGGCCGGTAAGAGTAGAGGATATTCGTAGGTTACTAGTATTTGATCATAGGTGTCTTCGAAACATTGCTCGTATATCATGGGACCATCGAGTAAGTAACTCAGTTGTTAGGAAACGGGTACTAGGTAAGGATGGCAAATCAATTGATGAAGTGATGAAACTTCATCAGTTGAGATGGCTGGGACACGTGTTACGTATGCCCAACGACCGACTACCTCGACGTGCTATGTTCAGTGGTATATGAGTAGGTTGGAAGAAAGCTAGGGGCGGCCAGACCAAAACATGGCACAAGTTCATGAAGTCACTGACAAGTGGACTGAGTCATGTTGGTAGGTGAAGACTACCTGGTTGGGATCCGCGAGATGAAAGCAACCGATGGTTAGAGACCTTGAATGACATGGCTTAAAATCGTTTGCAACGGTGCATCCACTCTTTGTGTTCTCCCAAATTCTAATCTTCTGATTTCTTCATGTCCCTTTCTTTTTTCTCTTTCCAAATTTATTTCACTAGATTATATTCCTTGAATAACATCTTCAAACCTTAATTTTTGTGATTACAGCTTATAATCTTACTACATCTAGCACTACGGGGTTTGAATCGACCACTGCATCTCTGTGCTAATGTGGTGTGGCAACTCGAACTGATGTACGTACGTACGAAGTTCTACGTTGGTACTGACTGACTGACTCTTCAATTTTATCTTCCCAATCTTCTGCAGCCAGGCATTCCACCTCTGACTGATGTTACATACTACTTATATTTGCCAACATAGGTAGCGTACACAATACAAGGAGAAATATATGAATGAAGTGAATAGTTAGCATTTAATAAGATAACACCTGTCAGAAGTTTACAGGGCTTTAGATGTCTGTCCACAACCATATTATTCACCACTGCTGTCTTCAGCACTTTCCAGAATATAGCAGTCTTTTCGCAAAAGAATAATGAAGAACAGTAAAGACTAATAGATAATACGCAAGAATTGATAAATTGTAAGAGTAAATGTCGAGTAATTGTTATATCCGAACGAAGAATAAGAGAATGGTAATTGCTAGGATCTATTTACGGACTGACATAATCTTATTGTATAACTATTAAGTCCGCTCTCCCTCTCGAAATGCTTTCCCATGGACAAATGTATACAGCCACTATCAAGCAAGTCCTGCTCGATGCCTTCTCGTGGCGAGGGTGCTGTTTACGAAATTGAGAGCGGAAGGCGAATGTCCGGCGCATTAACCGGGTTGGTGGACACAGGAGATCCACATAGGGAATTTGGAAAACCCTGATGTATATGGGCTCCGGGATCCTGAGAGAACAAAAGGCGTATGAACCTGTTGTTGGTCACCGTCTATCATGGGACTGTATCTACTAAGGTTGCCCCACCACCTTATATGTAAATATATATATAATGCTTCACTACGAATTATCGAAATCCCGATACGAAACTTTCAGGTTCAGCAAGACTTGTTATTTTTTAATTGTGGAGATGGTACAAAAAGATTTTTTACCAACAAAGCGGAGAACACAAGTTAATAGGTTGTAACAAAGGGTTACAAGTTTAGAGTGAAAGATTGAAAACAAATAAACTTGTGTCACCAGACAAAACGCTTGAAATCTTAGTTTGAGTAGCAAGTTCCTTATTTGTATACCACTGTCAAGTCAAGACATAACATCAGGACTTCAACTCCTATGAAAGCTGTAATAAAAATTTAGTTACAATTACGAATGTTACTTAGTAACCGAAAATAGGTTTATGTACCAAGACTCGAGTCATACATTTTCCATAATCAATATAATACTTTTCTCAGCAACCCCTTTGAAGTTAGTTATTTCAATAAGCTTTTTCAATTAAGTCATCAGACTAAGGAAAATAGCCAGTGCAGAAAAACAGCTAATAAGATTTAACGTAAAATATTGAACTAGTGGGTCGAATATAATTTTGAGACACCTTATTTCCTTAGGTTTGCTTTCCTCTATTTGTGTATCAGATGACTAGATTTTGGTATTTAAGTGAATGTTAGCTAAAATGATTTGTCTGTGGCTATCAAAAAAATTTTGTTATTTCTTTTAAACAAGAGCGCCTAATAGATAAGGTGTGTCGACGGAACCCATTTCGGACCTCTATACCCATTGATACCTTCCTTAGTAAACCCACTAATGTTGGACCGCAACTCTGAAGAAGTTTGAAAGACGAACATTATGTTTTGCTCCTTCATCTCATTTTTTCCAACTCCATTAGGAAATAAAGTCACTTTTAACATTTTGTTTTTAGTCAGTCGAAATTATTCTCAAGTTTTGTTAAGAAGATGTAACCAACTATTTTATAAGGCTAATAACGACTAGGACAATTTGATAGTAGTCATCTTAACGATCATCTTATTCAGGTCAGTGTATTTGATGAAAATATATATACACTAATACAAAGTAAATGTCCTACCAACAACTGTATAGACGCTTAGTCAATTTGATCGCTTTATTACTTAGTCAAACTCATGAAGTACGAACATGATCAAATCATATGGGTTATTCCAAAAATATTTACACTAATCGAAGACTATAGTATGCAAAACTACCAAGCAATAATTCTCCTAATGCTGGTCCTGTAGCATACACAAGCATTGATGTTGCACCCACCTAGAAGCACAACACAATTAATGTGCAGTGCACTAATTATGAGTGCATGTATATTGTGAAAACATGAATTCTCTTACGTTTTGACGGAATATAGTCAGCATACGTTTCAGCTTGAGCTAAATCTTCATCTTCATCCATATCTTCATCTCGCTAAAAGAGAGAATAAACGACATCAAGTTTCTCGATAGCATACTAAAATGACTTCAAAAAATCATGTTTGTAAACAAAACAACACATCAATATTAGAAGCGAATTTATGTAGTGATCAACAAATTCATCTACAGATTAAACTCTTACTATTTTTAACGTAGACAACGTTCCTAATGACCATCATAATAGTTCTGAATAAATTAAACCGATTCAGAAATTCTCCTGTTTGTACGAGTTGTACATTTTTTATGACGAATGTAAGAGGAAATTACTGCAAGATCTGCACCACTTTCTATTCTGAACTATATATGATAAAATATCAAGTCAGTGAGTTGCCCCATCTCTACAACTCTGACCAGGCGATTATGTCGGACCGACTGATGACAGTCCTATATAGCTCACCTTCCCATCACACCACGTTACTATATTATAAACTGATAACCTCCACATTTTCCACTCCATCTCAGTACAGCTAACTATTGCGTGATGTGGAAGCCACTTGGATGACTTATGTGACACATGTCCAGCTCACCGAAGCTGTTGTTTCGAGTTGGTAACGTTAATTAATTTGTCTTCATTGAAACTGAACACATATTGCCAAACCTCAGAGTAGTTGATAAGTGTTGCCACTGAATGTCAGCAATCATTCGGAGACAACGGTGATAGAACAGAGAGTTGTTGAATGTCCTCACCTCGAGGCCAGGTTTCCCAGGCACTGGGTGAAATCGCTCTAATTGACTGACTGACTGAACTAACGCGGCGTTGCAAACTCGACAGTTTACACCCAGACCAACATCACGATAGTCCCAAAGATTGTCCAGATTGACTCAAGTCTATCTGGCTCTCACTACATGTTGGTTAGTCTCATAGTTCACATCACCATTAGCACTCACAACTATCCTGACGCACGGCCTTGACTACTTCTGGCAGACCACAGAGAGTGAGTGACAACACAGGTCCCCTCAAGTCCTGCAGAAGTACTTTGGAGTTAGAAGGAGCAAAGTGCATGTCATACCTACAGAAATTGGTTGCAAAGTGACTGAGATATGGATAGGTTGAGTATCATTGCACAGTAAGACAATATAATGCAAATACTAAAGAACGAAGCCTTCTTTCAAATGACAGACCTACACCACTAATACCCACTTCCATCAGAATTGTTTCCAGAATATTATCGATGGAAAATTGAAGGAGAGTGATGAGATTGAGCAACTGTGCGTAACCTTACTGCTCGGGTGGAACAATAAAGATAGGTGGTTATGTGCTCTCACCCTGGGTGAGGTGTTTGTGTACAAAGCTTTCAAGCTGCTAATAAACTTTGAAAACATATCATTCTAACGAATAACGCAGAACACAGTCCTGTTCAATGAATTATATATGAGAAACGACACTACAAGAAGCGAAAGCAGTGCATCTATTCTCATCTCCGAGTGTCTAGATCAAAGGCCCTTAGTATTCAGTTAGCATTGAATTAGACAGAAGTTGGATAGTTGCAGTTGAATTTGAATATAAAAGAATGTCTAGAAGTCCATGTCAACCTTTAACATGTACACTGGTCTCGGTATTACTCGGTGCTTTTGAAGCTGATAAGTAGTAACAGGAAGCTTGATGGAATCGATTTACTATTGCAGAACAGATGTGAACGAGCAACCCAAAAGCTTGGACAGGAGTGTGAGACACAGGTTATCGCATTCAACACTGAAAAATTCAGGAACTAAGAACATTCTAGATGTAATAATAGACATTTGAACGAAAATTAGGAACTTACTTTTATCAACGGGTATGATCTGGGAGTCATTTGAGTATGACTAGGTACCCGAACGCAGTGAGGAGGCAAGGATGGTCGTGAAACATTAGGAGCCTCATACCATTTACTTGAGCTAGTTGGGACAGTACCCATACCAGAAAATGCTGTGATCTGATGGCTAACGTCTTTATCTACTGGGCCATGGTTAAGTACACGTCTGATTTTCGAAAAAGGCTGACTAGTTTCGACAAGCGAAGGAGGCCTTTTCCGTATGATATTTGGCATGTGAGTAATTCCAGACATTGTAAAACCATTATCAGAAGGCTTCTTTAACAACTGACTAGCCATTCGAGGAGGATATGCTTGCTGAACTGGTGAATTGCTGCCATTTCCTGATGGAACAACCCTCAGTATGGTAGTACCTTGAGCATTGAGAACTTTGACGTTTGGATTCACAGTAACTGAAACTGAAGGAGTATTAGAGTAAACTTCTTGAGGTTTTAAAGAGGATGGGGCAATCCCAGCATTTATGAGAGCACTGAGGATGATGTCATTTTGAGAAGCACCAGGAGCTTCTTCTGAAGCCTTCTGAGTATTTTGTATGGAAGGTAATTGTGGACTGTCGGGATACGTGATGTAAGATTCAGGTTTTAGAAAGTCACTAGAACCATTAACTGACGTTTGTAGACTGTCACATGGTTTAGCATTTCCGTTATCGAAATCCTTAGTTGCAAGACCTTTAAGTGCATCCTCAAAAATGGAGGCAGGATCCATATCGCTAAAAAACAAGAACAATAATTAATTCAGAAACGACCAACACACCGACGAGTTTATGAGACACTCATGATTATCATCATGTCACTTTGTATCAATACTATGCAATGATTAACTGTCAATAAGATATCTATGATAAAGCTCTGCTTAGCACTACTCGAACGTATGCAGTTTGTCCGAAGTCATACGAATTTACGTAGTTAATTAAACAGGGGCTGACGACCGGAATGGATAAGAGCAACTTGAAACTAAACTTTGTAACCCATTAAAATTTAAATGACATGTATTTCCATGACATTACCAAACAGCGGTTATTTTTGAGCATGAGTTGATGCACTCATGATAAGCGTTCTTAGCCTGTATCAGGAAAAAGCATACTCGAAGAACGGTGTCCAGTCAACAGGACTTTCGTTTCGACACTAGTTAGACAACACTAGCAAAATAGAGAAGAGTGAGGAAATATTATTGGTAACTTCATGATGGCTACAGGAAGAATTTTACAACGGGACTTTTAATTAATGTTAAAATAGTAACCTATTGCCATAGAGCGAACGGGATGGAACAATTAACTTTACTTGTTGATGAAGTATTACTGTAACTGACAAGCTATCTCAGGTAGGATAAACTGTTAGTTTTGAAATATTCGTCTGTCGTACAAGGAAAAAACAACTCCCTGGATGTTATTCTTATTCCGTCGGTCTTAACTTTGTTCCTGAAACATCCTAACATCAAATAATAACTATATCCAATTTTTTGCCGACCACAACCAGGATTCAAGTTATTCTGAATCAATAACAAACTATGATTCTACTCTTTTTGGAACTCGTTGCTAGAACGTACCATTTCAGTGCATTTTCGATTAGCGTGAGAGGAATTTGAAACCACAAAACGTCAACGATTTATCAACTAGCTGACGACAGACTGTTAAAGAATTGTAGTCATCTTCGGTGACCCGAAAGTGGATGTATTTAACCAAACTTTAGGGATTGAATATTTGGAATTAAACAAGACAGTCGAAAATTAACTTTGAAGGGAATAGGCAATTGTAAACAATACCATGCGAGATCGTCGTGGCGGAGAAGCTAACTCACGAACTACCAAGACAAGACCAATGGTAAGATTTGAGTTTTAGACCCATGTCAATCGCTGTTGACTTACCGTTGGCCATGCGTCACAAGGGATGAAACATGAATCCAGATCGAGTACAAACAGATGTTGCACATATAATTCGTAAACTTAGTGCAATGGCTGCGATTTTTGAACGTAGAGTAAAGCAAAAGGAAACTACAAGTAGTAAGCGATCAAACGGATCACCGAGTCGCAAGTCTGTCATGTTGATCTGGCACAAATACTGTCGTACAACCAAAGTGAAATGGTATCTCGAAATAATAGCAATGCCAGAGAGGAATGATGAAGTAGCATATCGTCAACGCTCGAAGTTAACTGCACATCCGTTGCATACGCCCTACCACCTCCTACCTTGGAAAGCGATATTTGTTAAATGAGTAGGGTGAAAGCTGGGAGCGACCAAACTAGGACAGCATTTGCCTGTCACTGACTTTTGGGCTCAGTTATGTAAGTAGGCATAGACAAACATGTTGGGATTTTCGCGAGTCGTAACCGACGAGTTGAGACTGAGTAGCGTGGCTAGGAATCGTCGGAAATGGTAAAGGCGAGCCTATTCATGTCCTCAGACCCTGAATACTGAAATTTACTACTTTCTTGGTTTGTACCTCTTCTATTGCTATTGAAAGTTATCACTTGTACTACTCTGGGACTTGTATGATAATATTATCTCACGATGCTGATGTAGTGTGATAACTCGAATCGAGACACACTGGGTTTTACGACGTCTATGACTGAGTCAGTACTAAGGTTGATGAAAGCATGTAGTAACTGCATATCGCTGCGGTTGATCATCCTATTGCACACTTCTACAATGCGATCATGACCACTGCAGGGACAGAGAACAAAGGTGATGACACAACCTTAGACTACACCAAGTTCGGAGAAAATCACTTTGTCAGCTTGCCAAACCATGGTCCGTATAGTCGGAATACTTAGCGTTACGAAGTTACTAGTGGCAAAGACAAAAGACAGAGTATTGTACTGTGTGTTGTCAAGTCACATGGCAAAATTGAAAGCTATGTAGGGTGATTAGGTTGTTACTTGTCTGATTGCCTGGATTAACCCATAGACCTACTGGCGTGGACCAACATTAAGACGTCTAACAATAGAAAGCCTTGAAGCACACTGCGGATACTTAGTGCACTTTGATGGGACGGACAGGCAGTCTGAACTTAGGTTGTCCACAGATGTCAGATTTTAAGCTATATTTAGCATGTGGTACGAATACAGTAATCACAGTTTAATTTACATCCCGGTTCAAACACTCCTAACGAAGCTTATGTTGCAAATGCTATTATTCATTCTTCAGAGACACTCACACTCGCATTTCACGAAATGTTGACTGCCAAGACCATACGTGAGCCTTGCCGCCACCTGCGATGGGCTAAGTCATTGTATGGCTACTCAGCTTTTAATTGGTTAAAACAAATAGTAGCAAAAAAGCAAACCGCGAATAGAATATTGGTAATTTTTTTAAATACTTGATCATTTCTGATACTTTGTTCTTGATTCTGCAAAAGAACTCAAACCTTCGATTTTTGTATAAAACTAGTACTATACGATTTCTATGCTTCATAAAGAGTATAAGCCTCAAGCCTTCACGTCTTCAGTGTCAGTAATAACGAAACAAGTGTAACATTCTCAAAATCTGTGGACTAAGATCTCTGAGAATGTCGTTTACTGTTATTGTGTTAATTATTTGTGACCAATTTCGTAATGTGGATAAATCCGCATCATCAAGTTTGTAAATAAGTGTACATTTAACCAAGTTCAAATTCAATTTTTATTGTTCTCGGGCAGAACTTACTTTGATGAAGCACCTGATTGTTCGAATCACGTTCTACAATACGAATCAAAAGTTTCTTTTAAGTGGTAAAGATGCTGGATTTTCGACTATCTCTTTACTTCACATCTCCCCCGCCCCACCAACATCTCTAACAAACGATCTATTCTTGGTTTGTATAAATCCATTGTTTTTACACGTCCATATTCACCAACATGAACATTGATTGTTATGGCTAATGGCAGTTCCTTCGACGTTGATTTGTCGACAAGGAGTATTGCAGCTTTATTCTATGAACGTCTGCAAATTCTTATCCATTTATACCGTTTATGGACAGTAATTACGTACTTCTTAATCCGCCTTTACCAAAACACTTCTGGAACGTATCACAAATGTTTCCATCCTTTAGCTGTATAGACACGACTGAATGCAAGAGGCTTATTTAAATATCTGAAGTAGAAGAAGAAATCCGTTGTTATTTTAAACTTTTCGTTAAATTTTTGACACTACACATATATAAATTAAGCTCTTTCGCTATGACTTTTTCAAATTATCATTAATTATAGAAAACGAATGTAGTATTTAGAAAGCCAATGATCGTTCATGAATGCTTTTATCATCTATAAAAGCCATTGATTTCAATCCATTCTTTATGCATTTTTGGTGCTATTTTGGAAGTGAGCTTTTCTGATATTTGAACAGATATTTTGTCCCTAAACAAGTGATTGTTAGTGTTGCCTCGCCAAGTACTTTGGTTGATGCCCTGAAATGCCCTGGTATGGCCAAGAGCGTGGTGGGTTGTTGTTTACGAAAATAAGAGGATGAAAAGCGAGTGTCCAGCGCTTTAACCGGATTCCAAACCAATGGTGCACATGAGGACCAGCATCCTGCGGGAACAAATGGCGTATGAACCAATCGTTTGTCACCGGCTACCATGTGACTGCATCTCCTTACGATGCTCCACTGCCTTGTGGGTTAGACCTTTAGGTCAAAGGCTCGTGCTGTGGCCTCCTAAGAAAACCTCCTGCTTCGGTTTTGGCACACGGGCATTATCGCAGCCAACATACAAATAATGAACTTAACTGTCTATGGCTATGGAAATTAATTCTCTTGCTTCAACTAACATTCAAATGATTCAATTACCACTATTAATACTATTGTTATCATTATTATTATTGTTATTTACTACGCCATTTATTTGCTCTTTTTTATTCCCACTTTATGTATCCTTATTTTTCGACTTATACAGTAGATCGCCTATGGTGGAAATTCGACTCTATCTAAACGTTCTCGGGTCACTGTCCAGTTGAAAATTGTATTTTACCACCGAATATGAGTACTGAAGCAGTTTTTGTGAAACCACGTACACCATTCAAACTGGCTGCCTTCAACGTTCGCACATTTATGCAGGTTGGACAATAGATAGGGCTGGCTATGTCTTTAGAAAGTCTTAATATCGATGTTTGCTGTCTATCTGAGACCCGTATTCAAGACTCTGGTGAAGTACTACAAATTCGCTCTCCATCTGTCGCTTCAAAAAGATGGTTTTACGTGCGCTCATCCGGGGACTTTGTGGCATCTTCGTCTGGTCTTGCTGGCGTTGATGTCGCACTAAGCGCTAGAACTGAGGCTGCACTAATCGATTGGATCCCCATTAACAGTCGGTTATGTGCTGTTAGATTAGAAAGTTCCATCAAAGTGAGAAGAAATCGGTGTGAGAAACGATGTCTTTTTTTCATATTCGCCTATGCCCCGACAGATTGCAGCCCGGATGCAATCAAGGATGAGTTTTACCACCAGTTATCAGTTCTTCTCCAGAAAGTGCGTTCGACAGATATTTTAGTACTAGCCGGAGACTTGAATGCTCAGGTCGGGCGTCTAGGTACGGAAGAGAGTCGTTTAGGTGGCCGATGGGGACTCGTTGGTCGCAGGTCAGATAACGGGGACCGTCTACTGCAACTTTGCACAGACCACAACCTGTTTCTGGCTAGCACTAACTTTCGGCACAGTCATCGCCGATGTGCCAGCTGGCGTCCTCCCTCTGCATCTCAATCCTGGACTCAGATTGATCACATCGCGATCAGCTACCGCTGGCGTGGTTGTGTACAAGACTGCCGCTCTTTTTGGAGTACCCATCTGGACTCTGACCATGCCTTGGTCTGCGCCAATCTTGCCTTACTTTCCAGTGGACAACGAAGTGACCGCCATCAACGGATTGATATTAGCAAGCTGGTTGCAACTTCTGTTGCAAGTAAGTATCGAACTGAGCTAGCCTGTAGGCTAGCTACCACTCCACCGAAAAGTATAGATGAGCATTCGTTGCAACTGCATGACGCCATCAACATGGCGAGTAAAGTCAGTTGTGGGTTCGCGAAACGTCCAGCTTATAAGCACTGGGTTTCTTCTGGTTCCTTACAACTCATTGAAGCCCGTCGGTCTACTCCGGGTGACCGTGAGTTTGACCATAAACGAAGGATGTTACGTAAAGAGATTGGGCAAAGCTTGCGTAAGGACCGAGAAGCCTGGTGGTCGATGCGTGCTAATGAGCTGGAAGCAGCAGCTGCATCTGGTAACTACCGGAAGCTCTTCCAACTCATCCGAGCCACTGGCAGCAAGATGTCTGGTGTGAGCGAAACAATCTGCGAGGATGACGGGATGCCAATCACTAACATCCATCGACGTCTTGGACGATGGGCAGAATTTTTCGAAGGGCAGTTCAACTGGCCTGCTGCTCCGGCAACATCGGTCAGACTGTCCTGCCCTCCATGGCCGGTGACGACTGATCCACCAAATGAGGAGGAAGTCCGCAAGGAACTCCAACTCTTGAAGCGTTACAAATCACCTGGCCCAGATGACTTACCTCCGGCTCTTTTTAAAGATGGTGGTGACTTTTTGACTAAGGAATTGACGACGTTGTTTACAAAGGTTTGGGAACTAGAGAGTGTACCAACGTCATGGAAGGAGTCGATAGTTGTCCCTATCTTTAAAAAGGGTTCACGTCGTTCCTGCAACAACTATCGGGGGATAAGTCTACTTCCGATTGCGTCCAAGCTATTGGCTTCCGTCATACTTCGTAGGTTGTTCAAAACCCGAGAAAGATTGACTCGCGAGGAGCAGGCTGGGTTTCGTTCTGGTCGAGGATGCATTGATCATATCTTCACCCTCCGCCAAATGTTAGAACACCGCCATACTTATCAAAGGCCAACAATCTTAGTGTTTCTTGACATCAGGGCTGCCTTCGATTCGTTGGACAGGACTGTTCTCTGGGATTGTCTATTGAAGAAGGGTGTGCCTGAGAAGTTTATTAACATCCTGAAAGCCCTGTATAAAAACACCTCAGGCAGAGTGAGGGCATACAACCACCTCTCTCCATTGTTCCATTCGAGCAGTGGGGTTAGGCAGGGTTGCCCACACTCACCATTGCTCTTCAACTTTGCCATCGATGACATTCTGGAAACAGCTCTGATGGATGTAGGTAATGGCGGTGTGGATCTGTTGCCTGGAGAAAGACTTCTCGACCTTGAGTATGCTGATGATATTGTCTTACTGTGCGATAATGCCCAAGCTATGCAATCCCCACTTAATCAGTTGGCAATCAGTGTCCGTAGGTATGGTATGTGCTTTGCACCTTCGAAGTGCAAAGTACTTCTACAAGACTGGCAGAATTCCAATTCTGTACTCACCCTGGATGGTGAGCAGATAGACGTAGTTGAGAAGTTCGTGTATCTGGGTAGCTGCATAAGTGCTGGTGGGGGTGTGAGTAGTGAGATCAATGCACGTATAGTGAAAGCCAGAGCGGCTTATGCCAATCTGGGCCATCTTTGGCGCCTTCGTGATATCAGTCTGGCTGTGAAAGGTCGGATCTACAACGCGTCGGTGAGAGCAGTTTTGCTCTACACTTGTGAAACCTGGCCTCTCCGAGTTGAGGACGTTAGACGACTCTCTGTGTTCGATCATCGCTGTCTCCGAAGGATTGCTGACATTCAGTGGCAACATCATGTCAGTAATGCAGAGGTTCGGCATCGTGTGTTCGGGCACAGAGATGATAACTCAATTGGTGTCACCATCTTGAAACACCGACTTCGGTGGCTTGGACATGTTCTACGAATGTCATCCCAGAGAATTCCACGTCGTGCATTATTTGCGGACTCTGGGACTGGTTGGAAAAATCGGAGAGGTGGTCAGTGCATGACATGGTGTCGTGGTATGAAAGAAAGCTGCAAAGGACTGGCTTCTGTTGGTCCTTCACGACTCCCTGGTTGGGGTCCAAGAGATTGTGCAACACAGTGGCTAGAGACGTTATCGGATATGGCTCAGAATAGAAGCCAGTGGCGATTCTGCTGTAATCTTCTTTTACTTTCTTCGTAAAAAGTTGTTGTATCTTCCCTAACTGAAAGATTTCTGATTGTACCTTTCTGTTCTCCCACTATTACTACCACTATTATTACACTACCTTACACCAATCTCTTCGTTATTGTCTTTTTTGTTTACGTTCCTTACTTTTTTTCTCCCCTTCTTAAGTTCTGATTGTTTTGTGTGGCGCATATATATTTGGCGCACTCCTGTACCAATATATATGTGTTCAAATAAATAAATAAATAAACTTTGGTTAATATTTCTCATACCCAACTTCCTGTAAATCATAGTGTATGAAGGGCTTCACAAAATATTTTCGACACTGTGGTTCAAAACTCGACCAGTTGGCAAGAACTGCCTTAGGCATTAGTCTGCCGATGAATCTGTAACAGCTTAGATTCATTGGTTAAGAGTTGATCACAAATAACTAAGCATATGTTAAACCAATATAGTTCCAGTATTAATAATAATAATTTGTTTCCTCATGTGCAGGTACACGCCATTTATACAATTATGATCTATAGATTACAACATTACAGCATGCATCCCAACTTATTAAGTTTAAAGTTGTTATAAAGTAGACTCGCAGATGTAAACCATGACCCTGAGGAGGCGCGTACGTCAAGTTTGTTCCAGACGTCAGAGGTTCCATAGCTGTGTCCTCAGAGCAAGATTCTGGAGAAAAAAAGAGAAACGGAGGAGCAGCAAGGCACTTGGATATGAACGCCAAGTGTTGCTTAACACTGTGTAGTAGAACAGACAGAGGTATAATAAATTACATTATATTCACATTATCTCTTATTAGAGTGAAACGAAGTCACAGGCTCCATATAAGAGAATGTAGTAATAAAGGACAATGAGTTGTGATGATTAACAATTTGAAGTAAGCTCACATAATAGAAGGGAAGTCAAGGTTGGTGCAAGGAAAGCAGGTTATTAGATGGGAGTGTGCACATAAATGGTGAAATGTTAAGACTACTAACGACTATGTCTTTTACTACCTAATTTTTTCTTTCTTTTCTTTTTTTGTCTATTCGAAACCAGCCACACAATCCTTGTATAAAGGTTCGAGTTAGCATGTTATAGGTTGTCTTAGTAGAATAGCTAAACCAGCATAAAATTGGAAACATGAGTCTGAGTGGTGAGCGCAGGAAGACAATCTATATCACAGATTGATCGACTTATTCTCAATCATAAAGAGTCTGATACTTACAAAATCTTCTGCCCCACAAACACGAGTGGATTGAAGTCATCGCCCTCATATTGTATGTTTAGAGGCTTTATTTAACTGAACAGATAATCCCACGCTCCACTGTGACTGCGCAAAGATCGAAACAGAGACCTATTCACCACTTGTCTGGTTTCTTCTATCAATAACACGAGGGTTACCTATAGGCACGAAAAATCATCGATCATCTAAAATGTCACACATAATTATGTGAGTTACCATTAGTGTAACGAACAATCAATATACGCAATGTAGAACTAAATATCTATCGTATCTCTTATTCTAACATGGTAATACAACACAACTTTACTTGACATACTTCAAAATCAAGTGACTATTTAAGTCTTGTTAAATTTCCACTAGAAATGTCATTTTTTCGCATCATTTCGAAACCTTCACTGACATCGTTTCAAACACGGATTCTAATAATCTTGATAAGTTACGTGTCAGAGCTTCACTGTAGAAAGTGGAAGATTACTCATAATGCTTTGAAGGTTGATGTTTATCAAATAATTTCAAAGAAGAAAAGATTTCATAACTGCCTTTGGTGAAGAAGACTGTATTTTGTAAACAATCCTACATACCTTGACAATCTTATTCTAATTCCGTTCAATAAACTAGAAATATGTAGAACACGCTTTTCATTTGTTATTGTTTTGTACCAGTCATTCTGTTTTCACACACACTTGATGCACTTTTCTGAGGTTCTTTACACATGATACCAACGGGGTGGGGCTCTTTCGATTCTAACAGTTTTTGGAGGTACTGTTCTGTTACATTTTCTCCTCCATGAGTAACTTTGGTTTGTGAGACTTTTCCATTGGTAATTGGAGATATCGGCATTACTTGACATATCTTTTTTCGGTATCACATGTGTTGTGTTTCTATGACTTGGTGGCCATATTATTGCGTAGGTGATATTTTGAAGAAACATTTAACAATTGACATTGAAAGCTGTTAGTGTTGTCTGATGATCTATGCGTAATCAAGGTTTTCTGCTCTACATGTGAAGCTGTGGGACATGATCGCAACAGTGCTATTACGACACATTATGATATATTATAATGCTATGTGACTAATTCGATAATGCTGCATAAACTTCAGGCGTCTTCCAACAAAAACCACTACAATTCATTCAGACAAACGAATGTTTCGGAAACAACTTTCGAGTCGTCTGTGGGTCGTCAAAACTATTTTTCAAGTGATAAATTTCATCTTCACAGTTCATGTCGGTTTCTTTGGAAAGTAACTATAAACGTGAAAAAGGTTGAATTCATTCTCCTTACAATTAATTAAGACTTTCATTACATCATTTTACACTATATCTTCATGAACTCTTGTTTTGCCGTATAATCTTATTGTTGTAATGGTTTGTTTTTTAATTCATTTTGTAATACATCTATTCCCGTTAACTCTTTTGTTTCACATACATATTTTACTTTTCTTTCCCGTCGTTTTTCTTTAAAGTGAACTCAATAATGCTACAGAATCTGACGAATATTATTTAATCACCGCTGAAACGTGAGTGTAATTGTATTTCTGACGACACCAGCAATTGTTTCTTTGTAAAACTCATGTACCAACACACTGCTTGTTAATAATAACGTTGGGTCGTCTATTATCAAAACAGTGTATGATTGGGGGTCAGAATAATCTGATTTAGAAACAATCGATAGCATTCCTTGTCATTTAATTTCCCCTGCAGCAACACCTAGAATTTGATGCAAACGTTAACTAATAAGGCAATTAGGTTTTACTGGACTACTATTGATGCTGGTAGCACAGGATTAAAAAACTTTAGGTAAAACTTTCTGTTTCCTGGCTGTGATGTTCACCATAGACTTGAAGTCGTGAGAACACCAGTACTATTGGCCTCTAGCTACCGATTAGTGGTACGATTGCTATCCCAGTAAGGGAAGAAGATAGGTGTGCCAATGTTTCTTCTCTTGTAAGTGGGTACGGCCCATCCGTGTTTCAATTAAACAGCCCCAGAGTGCTGGACTATGTCAGTTTTGATCAAATAATTCATCTGATAATACTTTAATCAAACATAAGATTTCACAATGCTTAAAAGTCATGGGTGGTAGGAGAATCTGAATTGTGCCATTAGAAGCACACAACAATTACACCTTATCGAAGCGTGGGCTGTTCCATGCGATTTAAAAGAGTTTAGAAGGAATGAATTAGACAAACTGGTTGGTATGTCAGCTAATTCATCCAGCTGGGCTACTACCATTTCAACTTCATCAAAGGTGGATAGAAAAACAACAAGAATCAATAGTGATTGTCACCATGCTCTTAGTACTTGACTATGAGGTGGCCCGTTGATCTGAATCCATTTTAGATGTGTGGATGTTTGTTATCGCCTATTCTCGTATATCGTCGTCGACTTAGATCGCGTTATCCAATAACGGAATTAAATAAGTCGAATAACGAGAATTGACTTGAGAATACATATATTTTGCATATGAAGCGAATGAAAGGGTAGAGCAAGATGACACGTATGGAAAATGGCTAGGAAGCCAACTCCCCTTTCAAGACGGGCATTACCCAATATTTATAGGCAGACGAAATAAATTACAGACATGTGATGAGTCATGGGACATGAAGTGTACACACATATACGCTCACATGAAAACAGTCAAGGCTAATAAGCGAATAATTAATAAGGTCAAAACACGACTCAAGTAGAATAAATTGAATGGAATGTCCGGAAAGTAGAATAAGATATATTATGGGCTAAAACTAATGACTAACACTACAACTATCGCAACAAGGCTTCATCGCTTGAGAGGCTGGAGACGTACTAAATAAATCATAAGAGCGAAATGATTTTTGCTAAAGTAAACTCAATGATACAAACTGTAACGAATGAAATTTCAAGTGAACCTGTAACAGCTCAGGTTGGTTGGTTAAGAGTTGACCCCAAACAACCAAGCTTATGCCAAAACAGTATTGTTCAAGTATTCATTTACTTCCTTATTTTTTATAAGCGTTATATTCCCTATTATCTTGAATGTTGAGAGCCTTTGTTTGTCTGAACAGATAATCCCACGCTCCACTGTGACTGCGCGAAGATCGAAATAAAGACATATTCACTACTTCTCTGGTTTCTTCTATCAATAGCACGAGGGTTACCTTAAGGCACGAAATTGGTGAGCCCTTTTTGAACACAAATTTAACCTCATTTCTGTTATTAACATTTTTTTTACTTAATCGTAAAAGTAGACCTGATTATCCGTAAACTAATTTGAGTATATAACTAGTTTATTCCGTATTATCTTAAGTTATTCGTGTTATAGTAACCACTTTTTGTGCTAATTTTATTGCTATATTTGTCACATACCTCATGTCAGACTCAATAGAAACCCATAATCTGGAGGATTTGTCACCAGTGGAGATAGACACTGTTATGACTACGAAATCCCGACTTCCAGAATTTGATCGTAGTGATCCTGAGTTGTGGCTTGCTCAACTAGAGCATTATTTCACGAGACACAATATCAAATCTGAAGGGAATCGCTATAGAGACTTGTGTTCTATCCTTCCTCCTTCAGTTGCCAAAGAAGTCCGTGACTTGATCTTAGATCCACCATCACCACAACCATACACCATCTTAAGACGAGAGATAATGAACCGTTTATCATTATCAGATAGTCAAAGAATCCAAAGACTTTTTCAAGGTGAAACACTAGGTGATCGGTCGCCGTCACAGTTTTTACGTCACCTCCAAGTCTTAGTGGGTGATAACACAGTGGGTGAAGCAGTCCTAAAACAAGGATGGATACAAGCTCTCCCATGCTACGTCCAACACTGTTTGGATGCACAGGATCCTGAAACCTCATTATCTCATTTAGCGCGTATAGCCGACAGAATAATGGAAAGAGGTCCTCCAACTGGATCAGGCACAATAAATCACACACAAAAAGTAGAATCAGCAAAAGACCCCGTCATAGAAGGACTCATTGCGAGTGTTAAGAGTCTCACTGAGGCTGTCACCAGAATGCAAATGGGTCATAGAAACAGGAGCAGGTCACCACAACGACCACGATCCAAGTCACAAAACAGGTCACAAATGTCCAGACAATCTGGGCAGTTTTGTTGGTACCACTGGAAGTTTGGTGTCAACTCAACCAAGTGCATGCAACCATGCGCCTGGCCTAAGCATAATTCTAAGACAGCGGGAAACGAGTAACCCCTCCCCAGGTCGCGACGACTGAGGAGGGGAGCCTAAACAGTCGCTTGTTTTATGTTAGAGACAGAAACTCGGGCTTGAATTTCTTGGTGGATACTGGCGCTGCTCTTAGCATCATCCCTCAACATAAAACTGAGATTAGTCGAGAAACATCATCAATTACACTTCAAGCTGCAAATAAAACTAAAATCGCGACATTTGGGCAGAAAACATTAACCCTAGATTTGGGGTTCAGGAGGCAATTCCCTTGGGTTTTCACGGTAGCCGACTTAGATCTGGCAATACTGGGGATGGACTTTCTAGAGAGATACGAATTTCTAGTTGACACCAAGAAACGGCGACTAACACTAAAAGAAACTTCGTATTACACAAAAGGCAAAGGAAGTCACATCAGCTCTCTTAACTTGATTCAAACTCCCCCAGTAACAACAGCGAAATTCCAAGATATACTCGCGGAATTTCCAAACTTAACTAAACCAAACCCACAGCCTTCTAAAGACAAACTAAAAGTGAGTCACACTATCAAAACCGAAGGTGCACCGGTGTTTGCAAAACCCAGGAGACTAGCACCAGATAAGCTCAAAATCGCTAGGGCCGAGTTTGATTATATGCTACAATTGGGTATTATCCGTCCCTCTGATAGTCAATGGGCATCCCCTTTGCATATGGTCCCAAAGAAGAATGAAGGTGACTGGCGACCGTGCGGGGATTACAGAGCCCTAGACCGTCAAACCGTACCAGATAGGTACCCAATACCTCATATCCAAGATTTCACCAACGGTTTACAGGGTATGAACATATTCACTAAAATTGACTTAGTCAGGGCATATCACAATATCCCGGTGGCTGATGAAGATATTCCCAAGACAGCTATTACTACACCCTTTGGCTTATTCGAGTTTGTACGCATGCCATTCGGCCTGAGAAATGAGGCACAGACATTTCAAAGATTCATAGATAACCTACTTCGAGATATGCCATTTGCGCAGGGGTATATAGACGACTTGTTAATTGCCAGCCCCGATTTGCAATCACACGAACAGCATGTACAAGCAGTGTTGAAAAGACTGGATGAACATGGAATAAACATACATCAAAGTAAGTGTGTTTTCGGTGTTCAAACTTTAGAATTTCTCGGTCACACAATAAGCCCAGAAGGGATTAAACCTATCAAAAAAGAAGTGGATAGTATCAAACAATACCCCGTACCTAGTTCTCTAACACAACTGAGAAGTTTTCTAGGCTTAATTAACTTTTATCGCAGATTCATACCAGGTTGTGCACAATTAATGCAACCTTTGACAGATTCAC
This sequence comes from Schistosoma haematobium, assembly GCF_000699445.3. Lineage (NCBI taxonomy): Eukaryota > Metazoa > Platyhelminthes > Trematoda > Strigeidida > Schistosomatidae > Schistosoma > Schistosoma haematobium. Next base: position 3,057,150 of record NC_067198.1, read on the forward strand.
TTAAAGGAAAACCAAAAGAATTCAAACTGTCTTCTGACGCCATCGAAGCTATTAAACAGCTTAAAGATAAACTGGCTCAAGCAACTACGTTGATATATCCGAATTCTCTTTCCCCACTTGCTTTGATGGTGGATGCTTCAGATAAAGCAGTAGGCGGTACCCTTAACCAACTGGTTAAAAACGCCTGGAAACCAATTGCTTTCTTCTCGAAAAGACTCGCTCCAGCCGAAACAAGGTATTCTACCTTCGGGCGAGAACTTCTTGCAATCTACCTGACCATTAAACACTTCCGACACATGTTAGAAGGTAGGGAATTTATAGTCTTTACGGATCATAAACCACTGACGAATGCATTAAAAGCGAGAGCCGATAAATACTCACCTCGAGAAGTCCGACACCTTGACTATATATCACAGTTCACAAGCGATATCCGACATGTCAAAGGTCAGGACAATCAGGCGGCAGATGCTTTATCCAGACTAGAAATGAACGTGCTACAGCAGTCTACAGTAAACTTCGAGACGTTAAGACACGAACAAGAGCAGGACCTAGAATTGCAAAACCTACTTAAAACAAACAATTCAAGTCTTAATTTAAAACAATTCCCATCACCTATCGATGGTATTCTAATTTATTGTGACACGACCAAGGCAATGCCGCGACCTTTCGTTCCCAAAAATATGCGAAAGTTGATATATAATAACTTTCATTCTTTGTCTCATCCTGGCGCGAAAGCTTCAACAAAACTAATCAATGCCAGATATATATGGCCGAATTTACAGAAGGATGTACACAAATGGGTTAGAGAGTGTTCAGCATGTCAACAATCAAAGATTAATCGTCACACAAATTCACCCATAGGTGTTTTCTCGCAACCAGATGCACGTTTTGCCCATGTGCATATCGACTTGGTAGGTCCTTTACCTCGTTCAAACGGTTTTAATTATGTTTTTACATGCATAGATCGATTTACCAGATTCCCTATAGCCATCCCGATAGCGGACATCACAGCGGAAACAGTAGCCAAAGTTTTCATGCAGAACTGGGTAACCATTTTTGGTACACCCATAACAATAACGACGGATAGAGGAGCGCAATTCGAATCCGAACTATTTAATAACTTGGCTAAACTTCTAGGATCCAATAGGATACGCTGCACTGCATATCATCCTCAGGCTAATGGGATGGTAGAACGTTTTCACCGTCAGCTAAAAACCGCCCTTATATCTCACTCAAACCCCAATCAGTGGACAGAATTCCTACCATTAGTTATGTTGGGAATACGAACATCTGTCAAAACTGACGCACAGTGTTCAGCTGCGGAACTGGTTTTCGGAACAACTCTGAGACTACCAGGTGAATTTATTAACCCCAATACTAACAGTCAAAAACTTAATTTAGGAAACTACGTAGATCAACTACGGGACCATATGTCCAAACTTAAGCCAATTAATACTCGCGAACAATCGCGTGCCGTATATGTACCTAAAGACCTAAGCAATTGCACGCACGTCTGGATAAGATGTGACAAAATAAAAGCACCACTTAGCCCTCCATTTGAAGGTCCTTTCAAAGTCGTCTCAAGAAAATCTAAATATTTCGTGATAGAAAAACATGGAAACATCGACACAGTAAGTATTGATAGGCTAAAGCCGGCTTATCTAGATCATGAACCACCATACGTGTTGTTAGATCGTTTAACTGACAAATCCATTACGGAATCGAAATGCAAAAACGATAAATCTTTACAAATGACTAAAACGGTTCGCTGGGCACATCCGATTAGCCAATCAAGGATGTTGACAGTTTCAGCTACAGGATAAAATCTAACCACGTAGCTAATCAGACCCTGCATCTACTTAAAAATAACTTTTCTCCTCATTCCGCCTCACCTACAACTCCCCAGACCTTTTGCCTTTGATATATAAGTGTTATGTTAATTTTTTTTTAAATACTGGACACATAAGCTAGGTATTCCGAAACGATGGCTGCGGATTTTAATCAAACTCATACAACTAACACTGGCAAATACAACGAATTCAAAAAGCAACCCAGGCGAGTTTTATAATTTCTTTTTCTGGTTAATTAACTATGTTGGCTGTACTTCTTATATATCTATATACATTTTTCATGTAGACTGGCTATACATATATACCATATGAACTAATTCTAAAAGTTTTCGGTCGAAGATGTGTTCAGTAGCTTGATACGCTTAATACTACTATTAATAAGTGGTTTTCTAGACAAAACATTTTGGATTAAACCATGGTCAAATACTTATTAAAGTTCTCATCATTTTTTTCCATGTTTAGGAAACTTACATAATGACTTAACCAGTTTTCCTACAGCATGCTTTTTAGTGTGATCATATAACCCATCATTATTGGCAATATTCAAATTTTTTTTTTTAAATTTCCGACATTTAAGAATCAATAACCGTGAAGATGTAGTACAGTGCGTTACTGTAAGGTTACTATGTTAGCCGCATTGATTCCACATACCTAATTTTAAACACAACTTATAAGGGAACTGTTAAGTAATCACAACATTGAACTAATATGAATATCACAGCTATGCTAACGTTAAACCAATTATTATTAGTGGTCCATACAAAATCCTGGAACTTAACACTAGCATTATAAAAAAAACATGTTATGTCAATAACTTATATATATATATATATATACCTTTTTTTTCTCGTTGGTTTAATTATAACGTAAACTGGAAATCTACCACACTTGTAGTTTTTTTTTCTATAGCATTATTATTAATAAAAACAAAGAACTTGTACTATTCTAATATGGCACTTTGACATATCAATCCGTCCTCCTGTTATCTTTCTCTCATATCTGAGCAACATATGGCCAACAAACATCGTATTGAAGGGGGTTTTGGTGAACGAAAACGCTAGCCCCACACGCACTCGAACCTCTGCCCTCCTGGATGCTAGACCGTGTGCCTAGCCATTAGACCACATCAGACCACGGGCGAATGACTGCAATCTTTCCTTTTACCGATTAATCATATATAATACTAATGAGTAATAGGACTTACACATTTCTAAGGTGCAGACAAATTCGTTACTTGGATGAATTGACGAAATATTGCTTCAATATATCATACATACTTAGATCAAACCAGAAAAGAGTATTTGACACAATTGTACTTAATCCTCATAATCTACACAATTTTTTCTCCTCCTTAACCGTATATTCTTTTCCGTTTTGTGGAGTACAACTATGCACCCTTGGTTACGTACCTGGTTATAAAAGGCGGTCGTCATAGGCCCAAGGTCATACATTTGATCGGGTTTGACAATGAGTCCAACTTCTAGCAAGTTTACACTTTTACATATATGCATTATAAAAAAGTATTTTTTTTTTGTGTTCATACCTTTTCGTACATAAGATGGCTACACTATGTCTATTTTCTTCCAGAATACCAATCCTTTCTGGAGGCCAATCACTTACATGGAACCGAACAATTATAAATTATATTTTTGTATTTCCATTTTGTATCTTATTATTTTTATGCAGGCAGTGGAGCAGTTCTTCAGGTGTGATTGGTTTTCACCATTACCTTTGAAGTAGATTCTTCTTTACTTTTTACTTGAGGGCGACTAAAGAGGCAGGTGAGTAAACACCTGATAGCCGGTCTGAGCATGGAAAAATCGTACCTCACCAACATGGTGTTGGGTAGCCCGCTCGCGGCACTTCCTCAGATATTCTTATTCCACATTCTCACACTCTTTCTCTTGAAAGCACGCAGTAAACCGTCAGCGATAGTTGTAGAATAGATCACATGCTACAAAATAAGATGACAAGCTAGTAAATGAGGAGACATCCATGGACTATCGTTGACAGCGTTAGTCGTCACTGATTATAAGTCAAATAGTGAGCGAGTTGATAATTTTCCCTTGGGATGAGAAAGAGAACTAAGGTGTTTTCGATAGATAGGTTAATCGAACCGACGTTCCTACGGAAGTCGATTCTAGGGGGAAGCTAATGTAACAGCTCAGGTTGGTTGGTTAAGAGTTGACCCCAAACAACCAAGCTTATGCCAAAACAGTATTGTTCAAGTATTCATTTACTTCCTTATTTTTTATAAGCGTTATATTCCCTATTATCTTGAATGTTGAGAGCCTTTGTTTGTCTGAACAGATAATCCCACGCTCCACTGTGACTGCGCGAAGATCGAAATAAAGACATATTCACTACTTCTCTGGTTTCTTCTATCAATAGCACGAGGGTTACCTTAAGGCACGAAAAACCTACTACTGTTGCCTTACCGATCTCGCTGTTCAGATACAAATTCCTGCCATTTTGTTCGAATCTTTCGGCTATGATGCTGTAGAAAGTTATGAAACAGGTTTTCACTAATGGTGATGTAAGTAAACTACATAGAGGTGAAAATGTGGTTCATGAAGCAAACATTGGGCTGCATAGTGAGCGTATTTGAAAGTTATTCAAAGGTTTTAATAATAAAAATTTTGCCGTAATCCAAGTGTCAGTCTCAGTCTCATTCTATCGACTGCCTAGGCTATACTGTAGTTGCTAAAATTGCCAACCTTATATCTGTCGTCTAGCACTGATGAATCACCCAAGTCTACGTACGAATGTGCCAGCACACATTTCAATGATTGATGCTCTTCAGTTTTATTTCAAATTTATTTTCAACGTTGCACAAATATCGGACACAATTTTTGGTTTCGTTCCTAGTACAGAATTTATATGAAAACGACATAAGAACAAACTAATAGACATTTTGCAATCTTTAAAACGTAAGCATTTCTCGGACATAAAAATCTATCCTCACTAGAGATGCAGCTCTCATGGAAATAAGTACAGTTTTAGAGTAGAATCAAGAGCCTGTAATTTTCGTTTTGTGATGATTAAGTGTGAACAAGCGTACTTTAAAACTCACAAGAGGCTTTAGATGTTGTGTTGGGAGTAAAAAGATTCCATTAATACTTGTCTGGTGTGAAATTGCGTATTGCAACTGACCGCAAAGGTTTGAGGTTTATTTACCACTCAATCGGATCAATCATCTGTCACCATGGTCTGAAGACCAAGTCTAAAACTGACTGTTTATGATTTCACCATTGAGCACCAAATGGTTAAAGGCATTCAGAGTCACTGTCACACTATCCACATTGTAAAGTGCTGCGTAATGAAATTCGTCATCTATTAAACCAAACAGGAACTAAGAGTGGAATAGATTTCGTGGAATAGAGTGCCCGTATGTACTTTGAGAAGTATCGTAAAAACGACAAAAGAGATTATGACGTCCAGTATAGATCTCCTGGGTTCTCCTGAAGGAGAAAATTGACAGGGTTTATTCTCTGTGATGTCTTTTAAAATGAATCTTTAATCATTCTTGGCAAGATATTTGTAAGAACTATCGTCAAACAATGTTTATCCTTACCTTTCAACCTACACCTATCTGATAAACTGAAGGTGGAAGAAACACATCGTTACTCTACTTGCGAAATTCTTAAAAGTGAATTACGCATGGACTACTGTTTCCGGTGCCATATCTGGAACTTAAAATTTTCTTGAAAATAGAGTAATTTTTAGACTAAAGCAGTATAGAATGAGGAATAACTGTTGAGTTGAGTTTAGGTCATGACCAAACCAAAGCGATAGGGTAAATGAGATTTCTAAAAAAATATAGCTGTCCAGCTATCTAATCAATAATTGTTCGAATAAAGTGCACCTAGTAGAAGTTCTTATTAATACCGAAAACTTATTTTGTCCTTTCTCGACAGGTCACGTACGTACCGTTCTAAAGATAATATTTAACTATGTCATAATACTCAATATCTCCAGTTATGGAAGGGCGCGTCAATTTACAACCAGAACTGCACAATTCCAATCACTTGACATGAAAGAAAATTAGTCGACTTTTAGTGCTGCATACGCTTTCTTTTCCACGACTATGTACAGAGAGAGTGACAGCGAGCATTCCATATTTGAAGTGTTCAAGTTCGGTTGCATGCGCATGGACTATAATGGTTCTCTGGCGTTCACATACTTACATGGGACTATTGATATCTGGAAGCACCAAATTCGTTACTAACAGCAAATCGTGTTCTTTTGCTTTTTTAGTGTAGACGTCAGGTTTGTTGCTGTTATGTAACGTATTCTCTTCAACTACAGCTGAACAACTTCTTAACTTCCCAATTATGAAATATATGCGTTTTATTTGATCATGACCCCAGAAGCTGTGCACGCGAGAAATATCAATGTTTTCTATCCACTACCACTCTAATAACGACACATTTCCCTAAACGTAGCAGAGAGTGTGTGCTAGAGTTTCAAAAAAAGCGACAACATCAACGGCAAGCGCCGACAGATTTGGCGATGCTCGTTCACTGATTCTCGAAAAGAGTCCCCAGTTATTATTAGAGTCCTAAAAAACTAAATAAGAAACCCATTTCCTTAAATTATGAACAATAAATTATTACTACCACATCCTATGTACACTTACGTGACTGCATACACAATACTGGAAATTGCCCTTAGTAATTTCGTCAGTCATTCTTTATTTGTTCTTGTTATTCTTATTTACCCATTATGGTGTGTAATTGAACTGTTTCATGTAAACAATATATGCTTTAAATACTATGGTGATTGCGGCAATACGAAAAGATATGCCGGTGTTGCTGAATGCACGTAGGTTCAAATAAAGTAGAACACTAAGCGGGGAATGTTATTTGATGGTAACTTCGGTAATAACGGAGCATGCGTCCAAACATTTTGTTGACTTTGTAGTGGCATTGGGCACTAACCACAAAACCGTGAAAGCTGAACATGAGACAACTGGGACAATATATATTTAACATTTAACGCGAAGAAAAACCCAATGATGGAGAAGGCGGGAAGAATTAATTAAATTAGTTCGAGTTGGTCGAATGGCGAGGCTCGGCCTTGCAGGCATGGCCCTACTTATGCAACAGTCTTTTATTTATATTAAATATAATGTTCTATCTCCAGCCTAAATATGTTCTTCATCATATTTTGATGACTTACAATACGAATGAGTCAGGGTAAATAATGATGTGATAACCGCGTAAGATTTTATAGATTAGGTAGTTACATCATGACAAATGTGCAATTTTAGGATTAAGTCTCTTATTAGAGCAGTACTAATATCATAGTAGACCATAATTCTACAATCTTGTGATGTCTATGAGAAGAAGAGACTTTTAATGGTCCATATGGTTGCATCGATACGTGAACATAAGGATACGGACATACCATAAATATTAAATATCATCCTCTTCCATTCGTATATTGCTTTCCAATATATCCTCCTGTTTACAGGAATTATCGACTATCTTTATTGGTCAACGTTTGGTTAGTAGCAATATCTCAGCTGAACATAGAGGTGACTTAAATTTGTGCAACACAATCCGCTTTGAAGTGTTTATCACCTGCTGAAAAGTTCGGGACCATTTGCAAAATTTCCGCAGATAATTTTGAAGCTCCAGACTACAATTTCTTTCATGTTTGTCTTTCAAATGTTTTCGTTGGCTTCGGCTGTCATGTCGTTGTTGAAAGCGTTGGAGAAAGCCATGACCAGTGATGTATGGTCACTCTGACTTAGGGGTGCTATTTGATTGTTAGCCCTCGGATATTAAAGGGATAATACCGGCATGTTTCACTGGAGACAACTTTAAAAATGCATGCCTTTGTTTATACACCGTAGTTAATTTTTCGTGTGAGCCATTATGATTCTAGAAAAATATTTATAGATTGCACGTTCAAATCATTTACCTCATTTGTAAATGGCAATTATGATAAGCCGGAACTAGACTCACATATAATTCTCAAGATTTGCAGTGCTTAGTAAACATGAATGCCCATTACCACTGCTATTATTAAATGATCAAGAGACGTAATTCAGCCCAAAGTTTAAAACAATAAAGTTATATTTATAGCATGTTTGACTGAATTTAGGAACAAGGTTAAAGCTGATGTATCAATCACACAAATGACGTATATAACTTGAATTAGTCTACGATTATTTGCCAAATGAATGAGCTAAAACCGTTCAAAATGCACGAAAGTCAACAAAATATTAAAATTTTAAGATTAAGCTGAAAAAGATCGACTCCGTAGTGCATTCGATAAGACGGTCAATATGAGAGAAAACTGCGAAAATAGCTTTTCTACACTATCAGTCAATTCAAGCTGACTGGCATTTTTTAGCAAGGTTATTTTCTACAAAGTGAGGTCTCTGACCAAGTGCCCAACCTCCCCGTTTATCCGCGCTTAGGACCGGCAATAACCTCAGGGGGAACTACAGGTAGCACAAACAAAAACGTAGCGAATAAATAGGGTGGCCGCAATAACCAAACATAAGGTTAAACAATCTGGAAATAGCTCAGAAAAAAGAACTTTAGTGAAAATGTAAGAAAAACAAAAACTACAGCGAGATATAATTAATACCATCTTAATCGGATTCAAAAATCACAGAAAGTTACATCTGAAGGAATCAAGAATAAGTTATATCGGTGTGTACGTGCAGGGATTTTCATACACAAAACTTTCCAAATGGTCTTACTCTTGCCCTAAAAATCATTATATGCAGTACAAGGTCCCTTCATATCTTCATTCATGGTTCACCCTAATATATAATCCGGACTGAATTTATAGCAGTACTTCAACCGGTCCTGCCTTCACTGATATACTAAGAAATTACTCAGGACATTCAAGGAGACACGATTTATGCATATCTCTCCTAACCATCTTGTTCTTCATACCTATTGCCATCATCTTAGCCTTTCTGTTGTTATGTTTCACAGCATTTTACCACTTCTAAGGGTCACTTTCCATCAGTCGAAACATCTGAAACCATAGTTAATACATCTTCACTGAAATTGCGACGTTCGACTCACCATTTTATGACGTGTTTGTAGGGACGGTAAATATTGTTATAGCCTCCTTTTCGAAAGCACATTGGCGAGATAATCAATTCGCTTTTAATCTCTTCCATACTTACCTTTAATGCTACCATCTACTGTGCCGTCACATCCCCCCTACAACAGGAAAAAATTGAGGACATGGCTGGTTTATACTCAGTATCACAGTCACTGCGGTTAAAGATGGATTTTTTAGGATCCTTTCAACCTTAACCAGATAGGCAGCCAAGGCCTTTTCAAATAAAAGCTGTTCCCAAGGGATCAGTAATTACATTCAGCGTATAGATCAAATAATCCTTTCCCATACTCTACTCCTGTGGTTGGATGATGGCGTGATTGAAACGTCATTGGTTCTGCTTCGTTGCTTATCTTCTAATGATTCAATTGCTTCATAAATGTCCATAGTCCAGAAATTGTACCGACAAAACTCTGTCTGTTATCACTATACCTCCCTCTTCCTTATATGGAACGCAATAAATAATCAGTGTTTAGGCTTATTATGCAAAATATCAATACAAACTATCACATGTCTCATCATCCAGTCATATACCATAGGGTATAAGAGTTACATATGTCCACTTCATATCATTCACTTTATCCATGAACATATGAAGATAATTAGCGATATCGTCTCGTAATTGAAAAACATCTACATGAATGTCAACTATTTACACGAATTAAAGCAAAACTTGAGACAAAATAGAACGCTGTTGGAGACAATAATTTCTATTGTCCCTCTGACAACCAGTGACTTGATTTCACAATTATACCCTGTACGATCATTTTATTTACTAGGAGGCTGGTGTGTTATCTGCTGTAAATGCCTGTGACATTTAGGTTTCAACACACTTAAGTAGATTACAACTTGCAAAGTCACACTGAAAATTTTATATTCTCACAACGTATGATGCCACAGACATTCGACCATAATTCACTTGGCTTTCAGGTGATTTTTACTCCACTTTTCATGATAGGTTGAAGCACTGAAAACACTTATATTCATATCAACTGACATAACTCTCTCCCTTCATTCTAACAGTGATTGGCAAATACCATGACGACATATGACAGGGTAGCATTGTAGTCACACATCAAGACAATTTGATGAAGTCCCACTGATGACCGTCACTAATGCCAAGAATCTGATGCAAACAAATTGTAGTGTCTCTAGGCCTACAACACCTAGCCGGCAGATCGATTTCGGGAAAAAATATATCTTTGATGTTTAAGGTTCGGAAAATTGGCACAGTTCAATAATTAACCATAAAGTTTCTGTGGGTGATAAAAGTATTCTGATGGATAAGCCAATTTGACACTCAGTAATATTCATGTAAATATCTTGTCCAATGGAAAATTTCACTACTGGTATCAGTAGATTTCGAGGGACTGTGGTATGAAATATCATTTTGAGCCTTAGAAGATGTGAGTATTGTCTACCTTCATTCGTAGACCATGGATTGGCTTGTAAAAGGTGTCATTCGACAATCTTTTTTGGCTATTATTTACCCTAAAGAAGTGGCTGAGATTATGTCACGAAGCGTAAAAGTATAATTTTTTCACTCGTTAAGATATAACAAAAATATATTGTTGTGCTTATTCAACAGTTGTATCGAAGGTATTGTAAGATCCATTTTGAATGCCTTGTGTGTTTGTGAAAATCCCTCCATGTATATACTTGCACTTTGTTCCTATTGATCTTCTTAGTTGTACATTGTTAACTTTTGGACTACATTTGAATTGTTAATATTTGTATTTTATTATAGTTTTCGTTTTTACCACACCTTCACTAATTCCCCATGTTTCTTCCCGAACTGCACTTATGTTGTTTTACTTTATACTAAGTCTGAGCGGCAGCCATTTTGGTTGGTTCCTGCTTTTGATTGTTTGACCTGTGTTGACTGGAATTGTGCATTTTGGTTGTGAATTGAAGCACTCTTCCAGAATTGAAAACACTCTGTGTTATAGAGCGACCAATTATTACCTTTTGAACGAATCTGTACGTGATCTATCCAGACAGGATAGAATAACATTTATTTGTGGTGATTGGTAATTTTCTTGCATTCTTTATCAACTTTCTTATTTATTGTAGTTTAGATTTGATCAATTAAACAATTATTGGTTGGGTAGCTGTGTGGTTATATTTGTTTAGGTAATAATGTATACTTAAATTTATGATAAATTATAGAACCGCTATCTTACCCAATTACCTTGTTCTGATTTCAAACGGGTAAGGGCGTGTATCCAACTTATCCAAGCAGCTGTCCAGCAGTCCAAACGTGGTTTGGATCCTACAGGTATGTCAATTATTGTCATGCCTTTAGTTGTAATACTGTTTGCAGTGTCAAAAGCATGATAACTGTGGACAGGAATGTGGTGCGAAATTGCCTATAAGATTGACGAGCAAATATAAAACATCAGAAGTTTTAGTAGTTGATCCCTGCGGTGCACATCAAAGAAAACATAACCAAGACATGATAACATGCAAAAAATAATGATAAGGTAAAAGTGATTAGAAGAATTCAAATATAAAAACAACAAACTGAATTCTAAGAACCAAGTTATGCATATTAAACGAAAAAAATAATGGCGACTGTTGTGTAGTGAATATTACTTCAAAGTAACTTTTTGAGTAACCGAACAAATGGAGTTCACCCAGTCATCAAATATTCTGCTATGAGTTCGACCTGATTTCATGAAGAGAACATACAAATAAAATAGCGCAAACATATCATGGGTTTAGTGCTCGACGAACCTGTTGTTCACAATGCTTTTCTAGCTGAAGACTCCAAAGTCAGTTAAAACAGAATTAAGGAACAAATAGGTCCGAAGATCTGAATAAATCTATGCGACACTATATCTTTACTGACTGTCTAAGAAGTCCACCTTATAATTCCTAATGTGATTCGAAAATTTTCCAGTATTCAACAAACTGGCTAACTACTTTATAACGTAATATGTTCCAACTCCAGCAATCCTGTTCAACAGTAAAAATGCATTAAATTTTGTCCAAGACATTTATCATCCAAACAGTTGTAGCTAGACTGTTTTTATTTATATGCAAACACAAAACAAACTTATGATGACATTGAAACATCGTTATGTTAGACCTCCATGCTTTTCCCTGTCGACGATGGGATAGAAAGACATAACTGCAATAAGTGTTATCACAATGTGTGCACCAGGCTCACGCCGGCTGCATATAAACGGTACTGTAAGCCACTATCACGTTGGTCGTGCAAAGAATGTTGTTCTTCAAAGTCTCTGCTGATTCTAGAGACGATTGAGCTGCTGAACATAGCTAGAAAATTGCCCTCTGATAAACAGGCAGCAGAAGATGAACAGAATTCCGTTTTCGAGAAATTTGAGAGCGTTATCATGAGCCCTAGACTTAAACGAGTCCATAAAGGTCATATTATTAAAATTCATGGTTGAGATTGCCTGTTGAACAGTTGTGCCGGCCCGTCCTAACATATGGAAGGGAGATATGGAGGCCATCAACTCCGCAGCATCGGCTGAAAGCTGGTGAATTGACTCGAAGGCATCAGTACAAGAGACATAAGCTCATTTCAGGCAGTTATACAATCGGGTAACTCAACCATACATAACCTGGACAGTCCCGGAGAAGAAGAAGTACGGCCGTCCCTGGATAGGCCGAGTTATTCAACGTTTACTAAATCAAAAGAAGAAATGTCGGAATTTCGCCATCAGCCTTAGTACAACAGATCTGTAAGAAACACGTGTATAATGAAAATTCGGGAAGCTCCGAGAAAATATGAAATGAATTTGGCACAATCTGCTCTCAAACAGCCTAAGAGAATATTCCCGTACATGAACCACGGGACAAGGATGCATCATCGGATTCCCAACCTAATTAAATAAGGGAGTGAATCTGGAGTGATAGAGGGAACTCAAGATATATCAGAGGCTATGGCTAGCTATTTTGGGGCGGTTTTCAATCAGGAACATCTTCTAGACAAAGAACCAGATCCAAATACAGAGTCAACAAACCACCTGTTCACTGTGGACTTTGATCAAGACGATGTACTTAAGGCATGGAAAAGTCAACAGGACCTGACGAACTACACCCCAAAATCTTGAGACATATTGCACAATATATCGCAGCTCCACTGACTGTGATATTCAATATGTCACTTGCTCAGGGTGTGTTACCTATGGGCTGGAAGTACGCAACCGTCACTCCTATACATGAAACAGGACCAAGACAACTTCCATCGAACTACAGACCTGCCAACCTCACCATTGTTGAAGTCAAAATATTGGAAAGAATAGTCAAACAGACCATAATGACATTTGTGGAAACCTATAACTTGTTAAACAACGAACAATATGGTTTCAGAAAGGATTTATCTTGTACAGCGAACCTTTTTATAGTAAGGTAATGCTGGATAAAGGCGCTAGACAATAGAAGATCAGTGGATGCTGTCTACATAGTCTTAATTAAGGCATTTGACAAGGTGCCAACCAATAGTCTGCTATTGAACTTGGAAAATCTTAGTATTGCCGGACCTCGTTTAAAATGGCTCAAGGATTTCCTAGTAGGTTGTAGACAGAAGGTACGAATAAATTCCTAGTGCCCCACCTGTAGACCAGTAAGTAGTGGAGTACCTTAATGTTCTGTCCTAGGTCCTTTACTTTTTAAACTGTATGTAAATGATTTCACAAGTATAGTAAAGTCCCAAATGTTGTTACATGCCGACGATGTAAAAATCTGAGGAGTAATAACGGGAGACGCAGATGAATGTACACTTCAGGCACACATAAATATTGTGATTAACTGGTCTAAAGGGTGGCTTATGACTATCAACACAGCAAAGTGTGTGTACATGCACTTTGGAGATACAAACGTTAATAGGTACAACGCAGCGGAAGTGCCTGTACCCGTGGTCCGGTCTCATAAGGATCTTGGGGTGACAGCGACTCATGACTTTAAGATGACAGCCCATTGCCGGGAGGTCGCAGCTAAGGGGTTTAGAACCCTCTGGGCTTGAAAACGGACATTCACTAAGTTAGGCACCACCATGTTCACTACAATTTACACAACTTTAGTGAGAACTAAAATTGAGGACCGCGTTCAGGCTGCGAGCCCCTGTTTAAAAGGTGACTCGGATATCCTGGAAAATGTATAGAAAGCAGCTACCAGCGCTATCCTAGGACTCCGCAGTTTACCATAAAAAGAGCGGCTTGAAAAGCTAGACCTCTTTACTCCGTAATATAGAAGACTAAGGGGAGATCTAACTTTGATGTATAGAATACAAAGAAATGATTTTGGACCGAACATATTCTCTCTTTTTCTTCCCATCAGATCGGGATATCTCAGAGGACATAGTAGGCGAGCAGAAAAGCCAGGAACGAAAAAATACCCTTGTCATACGTGTTTTCACACCGAGTCATCAATACTTGCACCTTCAAATGACTCATTGAAGAGAAGACTGGATACTCACAGAAGCATACTAGGAAAGGAATAACATTGGCCATAGGCTTTCTGCCCATAATATACAAATCCGAATCTGAACTCTGGATCAGACAGTTTACGATTAATGACACCAAATGACTGGAACCATGTCTTAACACCAAGAGTTAAGATAGAAATAGCTGATTGGTTTACGCTTGCGCATTGTAGGTACATTGAATACGAATTGTTTAACCAAATCACACAGTCGATTAAAATTACTCGGTGGTAATACAAATATCATGGAAAGTGTGTTAAATGAACTTCGGGAGTTAGGTGAGCAATTCGCAACTCATGTCCAGCGTGTGAAGCTTCTAAAAAATGAGGAAGATGTTAGTTCCCTTAAAAAGGCGATATCCAGCCTAGAGAATGATCTTAAGCAACTCCGAATGACCTATGAATGCCAGATAAATCACTTGAGTACTACTCTAAATATTGTACTGGACGAAAAAAGAGACTTGGAGAATGAAATTCTAGTAAGGAAAGAAAATGACGCTCATTTTCTGGATAGGTTCAGTTTTTTACGATTGGTATGTATTTTGCAGGATTTCAGTGGAATCGTCTAAAAATGCTAAACTTCTTCTGGAGATAAGTCATCTTAAAACTGACGTTGCCGAAAAAACTAATCAGATTACAGCGCTGAAAATGCATGTACAAGAGTTGGAGACACATGGGGAAGAGAAAGAGAACGTGAAATTGAAACTTACTGAGGAGATAAATTTTTTAAAGCAAAAGTACTATTCTTTAATATTTATGTAGAATTAAAGACTTTCAATGTCTGAAGATCTATACACTGAGACTGCTAATCAGCTTCAAAGTGCATTGATGGCATTAAATTCTCAAAAACTGTTTGCGAAGGAGGTGAGTTATCTCCCGTTTGTTGTATTCTCCAATTTTCCAGTTTTGTATTTTTTTCTAAAACAAAATATTATTGTTTTGTAGCGTCTTAGTCGCAGTCAAAACAGAATACAATGGTATATCTCTCAGTTCGCCGCAAAAGATTTCCAAGTTGAAGAATCTCGCAGAAAGGAAGCTTCCATTTCTACTGCCATCTCTCAACTGCGTGCCAAAGCCCAGGAGGAACTTATTCAGTACCGTCAGCAAGCTGCAGACATCTACAAGAAACCAGTAGGCTCTAGTTGATATTTTTATACCCTAGATTAACTCTTACTTTTACATAACTTTTAAAATAACTTGCCTGTTGCCTTTGTAGATAGCTACTTTGCAAAGTCAGTTGGTTTCGGAGAGAAGAGAAAATCGATTTTTGAAGACTAAATGTCTGAAGAATGATCAAACAATTCTTAACTTGCAGCGGCAAATTGCTGAATTGAATTCTAAAGTTTGTTGTTCAAAATACCTTTAATTTCTTAGGTTTACAGCACTGAACATCAAACTGAACTTTTGAAGAATGCTTTGGAAAGTTTGGGGAAGGAGCATAATCGCTTAAGAAGTACCTATGAGGATAAGATTCAGAGACTGGAGGCTTCTATAACTTCTAGTGCCGTTGACTTTGATTTAATGCGAAGTAAAGAGAATGAAGTTATGAAGGAATTATCAAAATTTAAAAGCATGTTGAATTTAGACGAAGAGAGTCTCCACACACGGACATATAACGAACAAATTAATCAAGTTATTGGGGAACTGGATGATGAGGAGAATTTTCAGCGTTTGGAAAATGACAAAAAGTGAGATATTTGTGTTAAACGTGGTCTTCTTCCATATTCTGACACCTCTCAATACGCAAGTTATTTTACCCAAGTAAATAAAGGAAACGTTTAGTGTTGTGTTTCGTTTTAAAGAAATTACTTGATGTATTATTAATAAGTAAACCTTTTTTATGATTTGGTAGATTTGTTAATTCAAGATCTTAAACACTAGTAATATATTTGAACTTTCGTGTTTTATGGAGCTGTAGACCCAATAAGTAATTACTGTATCTAACTGACTCTCAACAAGTAGATCATAGTTATGAAACATGTTTTTTATATTAATGTCATAAAAGGCAGTTAGAGATAATCCTTAAGTTTTGTGGTATATTCATTTGTTTTCTCTGGATAGAAACTCAGTCGGCCCTACTATAACTGGAGTAAAATACCAACATTATACTACATGCAGCAAAAAAGGGTGCTCTCATTGTTTGCGCATCTTTCTCCTGCGTTCGATCTTCAATCACTTTATGTGGACAGCCGGGAACATATGTGTCTCGAGTGGAATTGTTTATCTTCTTAGGGTCTTTTCTTCAAACTCAAATTTAGCCAAATCATTTGGTTTTATTGATGAAATATGTCATTAGTATTCTCAGTCTTTGAAAGCACTCTAATACAAGAAACTTGAGTTTGAAAAAATTACGTTAGAGATTTTGCTATTTATTATTAACCTCAGTTAATTCAAACAAATTTAAAAGCTTTTGTTTTTCAGAATCGAATTTGACAGAACATATGAACCGAGAGCTATCTCACATACGGATTGTGCCGTTCCATCAAAAGGTATACATTCTTTTGTGATGGCATCAAATGGTGACCTCCGCGACACTCCTCAGAATATTGATGTTGAGTTACAAAACTGTGATCAAGTAAACTTTGACACGAAGAAGTTTGGTCTAAGTTCTTCCAAAAATGCAATCATGGATACAAAAATCAATGCCTCAGTACCTGGTAGTCCAAATTCATCGATGTGCTTATCAGGATCCAAGTAAGAGTTTTTATTTTAGATACTCATTCACAAACGATTAATATTTGGATACAAAGATGAGTGATGGCTAGCAGTGGAATCCAGGAAGCGTGTTTCAGTTCCAGTCCTAAACATCAATGGGACGATTCAAACAACCAATGTAAAAATGAATTAAACTTTACCCCACTGCACAAGCCAGTGGCTTTCTGGACTCATTAGCTAAGTAGAAAACGCGGTAGTGTTTACAGCGAACGGTGAACACCAACTCTGACGTGTAAATGCATTCAGCTGACGAGTCCAAAATAGGACGAAACGCGCGTCCTAGATTCCACTGCTAGTGAACATCTGTATTTGCTTATAACGCTTGCGATTTAAGGCAATGTCGAATCATATGCACAAGGTGCATATATACCAATAAGAGACTGATCCATTGCAGTTCTGAACATCAATGGGAAGATGAATTACTGTTTGGATGATTGATGGACGACTTGTTTTTCAAACTCTAACTATCATTACCGCATGATTCGCAACTGAACGTTGTCATTATTCGTAATCAATATAATTTTGAATCTAAACAATTTGTTTTACAGTTTTATCTTTTCAGAATTTGAAATATAGTTTTCAGCGTAAGAGCTAGTTTTAAGCAATTAGTCTTTTTTAAAGTTTCGATTAAATAAAGATAAAACGTAGTTGATTTGAAAAACGTGATATATTTACTCTATAAATTCCAAATAATCTAGTGATTCATATACGTTTTAAGTCATTTTGTATGGAAATTAATCAACGTTAGGCAAAAGTTCAAATGAAAAGGAGTAACTAAAAAAAGGACGAGAAAATCAACTGCTTAATGACGATAATGATTTCGAAATGTTGCCAGTAAATTTTAAGTCGAGATTAAATCCGATACCGCTTTGAATGTACTCTATTGTTAAAAGTCAAAGATCACAGTGTTTTAGCATAACTTGCAAGACAATTCATATATTTAAATATTCAGACCATTGAAAAAATTTGATACTGACTATTAAGAACGTTCAAAAATCTTTAATGTCATTTTCAAGGTATTTTGTGTTACACTTCTTAATTACACTAGTTAGCTATCATAGATGTAATGAAGAATAATTATAAGCTAAGTTTTTGATTTTTCAGTAGTTGAGATTATGAGTCGGTTGAAGCTAGACCACCATGGAAAAGCTGGAAGCACTGGATGGCCGTTTCATCCTATTGTGCGACTTCCCAATAGTGCGGATCTACGATCACGCCCCGCGAGATTCGAACTTGGGGCCTATCGGTCTCACGCGAGAACGCTTCACCTCTAAACCACTGAGCAAACTGGCATCCAACTGTGTTAATGTTTAACTTTAAGTAGTCCACAGAATTGAGCCACTGTCCACAATTGTGTTTAGTGAGTTACTGTCTTACAACAGACCCGTTTGAACCCCACTGGCTACTGCTTCTTTTTCTTGTTATCACAATTACACCTGTTCAAAACTGTGAAATAAAATAAATTTCCTATAGGGATAAGAATAACTTTGTCAATGAAGGTAGACAAATTTAATATGATAACTAAACTTGAAACATTATGTGAAACAAAACAAACAATCAGTTAACGTAACACATGAACTTTTACATGAAACTACATTTTTAACAGTTGAATTCATGAATCAATCTAAACTAGACCATTGAAAACCTTTAAGCACTGGACGTCCATTTCGTCCTAGTATAGGACTCCTCATCAGTACTCATTCACGATCATGCACATGCAAACGCTTCACTTCTAAACCCCTGAATTGATATCCAATAGTGTTAACGTCTTACTTCAACCAATTCATGACCTGAATTTTGTTATTATGTTAAAGTTCTTCATAGAAAATTTATTTCAACTTCTTGATTCTTGGTTAAATTAATGAAGATATTATTAAATTCAAATTGATACATACATAAGACCTCTGTATGAGAACTGTTATCATTCTAATTATTATGTTTACAGTATAACAGCTTAAGTTCGATGTTTTTCCTGTAGTGACTTCATATATCTGTATTCCTATTTCACTTTGTCCTCTTTTTTTGTTATTACAATTTTCTCAAAAACAGACAAACAAACAGTAAGGGTAATCAGCACTTTTGTGTTCTTTAACAAAAAATAATATTCGTTTCTTATCGAATAGTAATCAATATTGATTGAATTATTTTTGTTAAATGAGGACAAATTTTTTTTATTGCTAACAAAGTATATTAAATCTTCCCTCTTGTAATTGACATGGTAGCAATTGTGAATGAAGCTATTTCAGTTCACTAATCACGTGAATAAAAGAATATTAATCCAGTTATTTTATATTTGTTAACCATTATCATATTTTCGAGTGTCATATTGATCTTTCTACCAAATTTAAAGTTTTTTTAAGATTGAAACTAATAACATAGCCCCCTGAATGTTCTGGTACGGTCGAAGGTAGAGAAATTCAACTTTACCTCTCCAAATGATCTCACATGGTTATGTGTATATGGTTTTAGCCTTCTGGCGGTAGCGTTGTTGTTAACAAAATTGTGAGGGTGAAAAGTAAATGTCCAGTGCTTTATCCGGGTTGGTGGATATAAAAAAACCATCTGAGGGAGCTGGAAAACCCTGATTTCAAAGCAATGGTGCACATGGGCCCCAGAATCCTGAGGGAAAAAGGCTTATAAATCGATTGTTGACCACTGACTACTATGCGACTGTATCTTCTCACGTTGATCCACCACCATGTGGATTAGACCTTTTGTTCAATAGCTCCGTGTGTAGCCTCCTAAGAAAACCACCTGCTTCGCTCTGGGCACTCTGGCAGTACCTCGGCCCTCACACATGTCGAATGATTTATGTGACGCATATCTATTTGGTGCCTCCTTGTACGAATGTTTGTGTGTTTAAATAAATAATAATAAATACCTCATTAACACAACAAGATGAACACCAAATTCATAGTTTTTACTTCAACGACAGTAATATATAAAAGAAAGATTGTTTATAAGAATATAATACAGGAAGAAAGAATTAGTTCGTAGAAAGATATGAAGCGATTTTAATATCACGGTTTGAAAGAAGACAGGGAGTGTATACACCTACGGCATTGTGATCGATTCTGAGCCATGTCACACAGTCTCCAAACGAGTAGTCTGCATCTACCAAAATGGCTGGGACCAGAAGTTAGTGACTTCAAGCACTGATGCCACGTTTTGATTTGACCGCGCCTAACTTTCTTCCAACCATCCCGAACACCGGTTAACATTGCACGTTGTAGTAATCGGTGTTGAGGCATACGTAACACGTGGCCCAACCATCATAGTCGGTGAAAATTTACAACCTGATCGACTGATTTACCATCAATCCCTAATACCCTGTGTCTAAGCACACTATTACTTACTCGGTGATCCAAGTAGATACGAGCAATATTTCTGTTTGTTTGTTTAAAACACATAAACATTGGTACAACGCAGCACCAAATAGATATGCGCCACATAAATTGTTTGATTTATTTGAGGGCCAGGATACTGCCCGGGTACCCAGACCGAATCAGGTAGCAATATTTGTAAGACATCTGTGACCAAATACCGGTATCTCATGAGTATCTTTTACTTCTAATGGCCACATTTCGCAGCCGTAAATTAGAACAAAACAAACTGCTGCAGAATATACTCGTCGCTTAATAGATAAATGGATATCTCGCCATAGGTGAAATAATTTGGCAAAAGCCCAAACGAGTTTTCTGAATCCGTGCAGAGATTTCTTAAAGTCAAAATATCTTTTAAAGTCTGAAGTTAAAGATAGTTTGTATTACGACATAGAATTATTATCCAACATCTTTGAAATGTAAAAAAACGATTGATAAGTTCTTCATATTAATTAAATATCAAAAAAAGAAAAAACCTTTATCAGAAGGGATTTTGTAGAGATTTTGGTAATTTTAGAGTGGAATTCATGAGTCAATTGAAGCTACACCACCATGGAAAACCTCACAAAACCCTTTCTGATATTATTCAACATATGCTCACTAATGACTGGCTTCAAGAGGTATTTCCTGGAGTTATAGTGAGAAGCAGTGACCACTGGAGTTCAAGTGGGTCTGTTGTGAGATAGTAACTCACTGAACACAATGGTAGACAGTGGCTCAATTTCGTGGATTGGTTGAAGTTGAACATTAACACGATTGGATGCCGGCTTAGTGATCTAGAGGTTAAGCGTTCGTGTGCGAGACCGACAGACCCTGGGTTCATATCCAACGGGGCAACATCGTGGATGCGCACTGCTGAGGAGTCCCACAATAGGATGAAACGGTCGTCTAGTGATTCCAGGTTTTTCATGTTGGTCTAGCTTTAATTGACTCGAGAAATCAACCATGAAATAAACTAATTAATTTCTTTTTTTTTACATGAAGTGCTATTGGATACTTACAAATTTGTGAAATTGATCCCAATGGTGAGTATTTACTTCTATGGAATTCAAGTACAAACAAGGTAAATTTATTCAACAAATATGATATAATGAGAAAGAACTTAATTTATTGGAATATAAGTTATATAAAAGATCAATTTTTTTTAAGTATTCATGACAGTTAATCAGACTTTGGGGAGGGGGATTTATTTCGTAATTTAGTAACTTAATTATATCTATTGGTCATAATCGTTTAATGTACTGATACTGTAAATTTGGTTTATATGGTGATTTACTCCTTGATTAATGTCAGTGAGTCGCTCTAAGCTTACTTACGTACGCCTGTTACTGCTCGTAGAGGAGCATAGGCCACTCACCAGCACTCTCCATCCAACCTTGTGTGTTGTTCATCATTTTCATATCTGATTCTACTTCCCGACGTAATGTGTTTTTTGAACTTTCTCTTTTCCGCTTCCCTTCGGAATTCCAAGTTAGGGCTAGCCTCGTGGCGCAGTTTGATGATTTGCGTAGTGTATGTTCTATCCACTTCCATCGTTTTTTCCTAATTTCCTCTTCAGCTGGAAACGGATTTGTTCTCCCTCAGAGAAGGCTGTTGCTGATGGTGTCTGGTCAATGAATGTTGAGTATCTTGCGTAGACAATTACTTATAAATACTTGTACCTCCTTGATGATGGTTGTGGTAGTTCTCCAAGTTTCAGCTCCGTACAGTAGAACTGTCTTGACGTTCGCATTGAAGATTTTGACTTTGATATTGGTTGACAGTTGTTTTGAATTCCATATGTTCTTCAATTGTAGGAATGCTATCTTTGCTTCCCCAATCATCGCCTTTACGTCTGCATTCGATCCTCCTTGTTCATCAATGATGCTTCCTAGGTATGTGAAGGAGTCGATCTAAACTAGACCATTGAAAACCTGTAAACACCGGATGTCCATTTTGTTCTAGTAGGGTACTCCTCAACAATTTGCATCCACAATCCCACACACGGAACTCGAGCTTGAATTGACTCATGAATTCAATCTCTAGAAATCTTCATTCTGATAATTATTACGTTATCTAAAAACTGACTATTAATCTATGTAAATAAATCACTCAAAATTTAGTGTATTCAGACATTATTTTGGTTTATTTTTGATGCATAATAAGTCCTTACCCATCGTCTTCATGTTTTAAATAACATTTTGCAATTCACAGTTTCCGGTAATAAGTACCAGCTCTCAGCCGCTATCACACAGAACAATATGATGTATTGGCTAAGTTAATGAGTCACAACAAAGGATTAGAACTAAATGGTATGATTTTAGTTTGAAAATTTAAAAGATGCACTGATTTTGGTGTATTCATTCTTCTCAATACTATCTGATCAAAACATAGAGCTAGGTCTCACTACAAAGAAATATTAAAAACCAGAAGGTACTGGAGAACTTTTTGACCCTAGTTTTGGAGGGCTTTTACATAAGCCATCACTTATAAAGAATATGTCTATATTGAACAGTATTATCGAGATTACTTTAATTCGTGATGATTTTCTCACTGGTAATATAACTTCAAGATGAGTTCCTAAAATTATTTTGGGAAATCATAACCAGAAGAGTTCAACCATATGAAGAAAAAGACTGTTATTTCTAATCATATTAGGTTGTTTATTTGTCATTCTCATGAATTATCTGAAGTTCAAAATGTGTGCAGTAGAATTAAAAATCAGTGTTTCAAAGACATCACTTACTGCGCGACATGAAATTCCTGGTCTCCATCCCTGAGGATTGCTATAGTCTTTCGCTGTTGATGAGTCACTTAGTTGAGTTACTACATTCGCTAACCTTATTGATCGTATATACCTAGTACATATTAGCCAATCATTCACACATTCGTATAACACTCAAGAAGATTATTACCATTAAAAACACAACTTCAGTAGTTCGGTTACTTTATATTGGTATACACATCGAGTACGTGGTTGAACGAAATTACAAATTGAGGTCAAGCCAATAAAGATTATGTAATAACAGTTGTTTAGTATACTTTGCCTCTGCATCAGTAAGCCTCAATATTCACAAAGGAAAAACCAAGATCCTCAAATGCAACACGGTGAACACTAACCTAATCACACTTAATGGCGAAACTCCGGAAGATGTGGTAACCTTCACATACCTAGGAAGCATCATTGATGAACAAGGAGGATCGAATGCAGACGTAAAGGCGATGATTGGGGAAGCAAAGATAGCATTCCTACAATTGAAGAACATATGGAATTCAAAACAACTGTCAACCAATATCAAAGTCAAAATCTTCAATGCGAACGTCAAGACAGTTCTACTGTACGGAGCTGAAACTTGGAGAACTACCACAACCATCATCAAGGAGGTACAAGTATTTATAAGTAATTGTCTACGCAAGATACTCAACATTCATTGACCAGACACCATCAGCAACAGCCTTCTCTGAGGGAGAACAAATCCGTTTCCAGCTGAAGAGGAAATTAGGAAAAAACGATGGAAGTGGATAGAACATACACTACGCAAATCATCAAACTGCGCCACGAGGCTAGCCCTAACTTGGAATTCCGAAGGGAAGCGGAAAAGAGAAAGTTCAAAAAACACATTACGTCGGGAAGTAGAATCAGATATGAAAATGATGAACAACACACAAGGTTGGATGGAGAGTGCTGGTGAGTGGCCTATGCTCCTCTACGAGCAGTAACAGGCGTATCAGTATCAAATCCTTTTTTTAGAAATACTCCATAGTTCTCCTTTGTTTTAAGTGATTGTCTAGTTCGAGTCAATCCATGATGTTAACTTTAAAATTCAATAATCTCTACAAAGCATTTAATATTGAAAATAATGATGATATTGTAGTGTGGCATCGAGTCGCGTTTGACTATGATAACCACTACAGGAAGACTACGTGCCAGTTAACCGATAAGATCCCTTGTAGGCCAAATATCAGAAGGCATTTGATGGCTTTAGTCGAGATGTATTTGTTAGCGTTCCCGCGGTATCGAAAGAATACCGAGATCGTGCCAGTTTATAAGTGTGGTTACTGAGCGTGACCGAATTCATGCAAGGTCACAATCAACGGAAGAATGTATGTATTTTGGTACAGTTAAACAAACAAGTACAGTAAAACAATCCCTGGTACAATTGGTTATAATAATTGTTTCCATTACACTAATCGCGTTCTTTTGATAAAAGTAGGTCACTACAATATAATTGTTAGTGACTAATTTCGAGGAGTGATTCCTGGAGGTTTAGTGGAAATCTGTAACCACTGGGAGCAATTGATCACTGACATTATTAAATAATGGTTGCATGAATTACAGATTGACGTAAGTTAGGAATGTCAGTCATCTGATGGTTAAGCGCTTGTTGTATCTTGTATTTTGACTTCACAAAAGAACAATTTCATGTGTCGTTATGTAAATGATCCATCTTCGTCAATTGATATTTATTTGAACTTTAACTCCAAATCTTTTTGATCGTACGTTGTTTACAAAAACGATTACTTAGTTTGGTCTGCTCTATACTAAATTAACAGTGAACTCAACTGTGATCATTTATCTCCTTTCAGGAAACAGATAACTTTTCCTTCGTTTGGTTTTCTAAAATTGACCTAATTTGCATATAATATGAAGTTGTCTACTTCGAAGTGCAACATAGTAGCAGGTTGTAGTAATATATACATGGAAAGTTCGAAACAAGACATTTTATTCCATCAAGGTATAAGCACTTGGTTTAAGCTGTGTTGGTATGTGCAGTCCTTTTGATTGGGGCTGAAGTGATACTTATTATCAGTGATCGGATATGTCGTGTGACATGGTGGGAAATTTGTTGCGGTGACATAGTTTCATTCATTTTCTAGCCTCCTTTAAATGTTAATTTGTACACGATTGTTGTTCTTGTAATTTTTAAGTCCATTGATTTCATTCTGACCGTTTTCCTCATGTTTAGATTTTCACTCCGGTTGAAATCAATTCTTATTCTTTGATTCTAGTTTTGATAATTCCCTTCCTCTCTGTAGTTATGTGTGGTCAATTGGTAGTATGTAGTCTACATTTATTTTTTTTAAAAAAACGATAAGTTCAGTGGTCAATGGACCGCTTTCACGTCCTTGTTTAGCTATTTCTGCTTTGTTTCAACTTAATCATATACTGAACAACATCACCATTTGAAGTAAGAGATGGTGGGCAATACATAGTACATGTTGCAACCAACTCAGATGATAGAGATTCACTAGCTTGTCAATGGACCTACAATATTTACATTGTGTCAGTTTCGAACTTCAACATTACTCACTCCGTAGTCTAAAACTACACGAGCCGTGCTTCGAATACACCTATGATCAAATACTAATAACTTGTGAATATCGTCGATTTTCAATGGTCATGTTTCACACAGAACAAACTACTGCACAATAAACTCATTCCTTGATTATTAGACAGATATCTCACCGACGCTACAAATAATCCAAACCAGCAAAGATCAATTGAACTTTCGGAATCTGTGTTGAAACTTTGTAAGACCTCAGCCTATCAAGACTAATGAGACTCAAGATAAGTGGAGCCGTTGACGCAATCTAGTTTCATTCCTTATCATTAACTCAAGTGTTGATGAAGACAATTTCTGAAGCAATATTTTGCATTCGGAGGAAAAGAATTACACGCCAAAAATACCTGTGTCGTTTAGAAGACTACGCAAATTGTCAGAGTCTTCACCAAAATTGAGCTATTCTAAGACAACACATGAGTCTTATGCTAGGGAATTAACCCCTAAATAGTCAGACAATAAGTGGGTTATCTGTAAAACATTGTCTATGACGAAGTGTAAACTTTAACATATAAGTACTTACATCAGGTTGTACATTAATGAGATGACTAGCTAATTGATTATTTTAAATATTTGTTTATCAACTATAATCGAACAATGTATGTTCATTGATTAGTAACACATTATTGATTTTGTATTCCGTTTTTACTATAGTCAATCTGATTATACTTGATCATTTGTCTAATGGTTTGTCGGTAAAGGTTCACAAGTCGATGTATTCTACAAGTTTATCATAATTAAATACTTCAATATAATCTGAATACAATAGTTGAAATCATGAGTCAATTAAAGCTAGACCACTATAGAAAACCTGGAAGCACTGGACGGCCGTCTTGTCCTGGTATAGAGCTCCTCAGAAGTGCGCATCCACGATCCCGCCTCGCGAGATTCGAACCCAGGGCCTATCAGTCTCTCACACGAGCGCTGTTTAGGAGTCCCATACTAGGACGAAACGGCCGTCCAGTGCCTCCAGGTTTTCCATGGTAGTTTAGCTTTAATAGACTCATGATCTTAGCCATTAAAATTACTAAAATCTCCTTAAAACCCCTTCTGATATTCTGATTCGTAACCAAATCCCTATTTACTTGTTAATTAGTTTATTTATTTATACCTAAAGGAAATTGATATTGGGTTACATAAAGTTTGTCAAAAACATATTCAAGAGAAAATTAATGAATATACATTTCCAGCTGATGTTCGAATGTCACCACGAACTGTATTTACTTTATGGTCGAATAATGCCATTATACCAAAGAATATTCATAATACAAAAAATGTATTCCGATGTCCAAATATTTGTAAATGGTTCAATGGTCCAAATTATATAACTATGGTATCAAATTCTCGTGATGAGGTATTTATTGTTGTTTCTTATCTCAACACTTTATTTTTATTTTTTTATTTTTAACGTTTACTGTTATCTAAACTATGCTTTCCTCCTCAATTGTTAATTATCAGTATAGGGGTTGTGGAGATTATTAAGTTTTTGATTGAGATCATGAACCGATTGATGTTAGACCACCGTTGAAAACCTGGAAGTACTGGACGGCCGTTTCGTTTTATTGTGTGACTCCTCAGTAGTGCGCATCCACGATCCCGCTTGTGGCATTCGAACCCAGGGCCTTCAGTCTCGCGCGCGAACGCTTAACCACCAGATCACTGAGTCGGCATCCAATGGTGTTGGTGTCTAACATCAACCAATCCACGAAATTGAGCGACCATCTTCCATTGTACTGAGGTAGATGCCTGTCTCTATCCGACACGGACTAGCTCCATTGGTCACGGCTTCTCACTAGAACTCCGAGAATTCCCTCACGAAGCTAGTCACTAGTAAGCACATCTTTCAGTGTTGCTTTGCTACCTTGTAGATTAGATCTCTAGATGAAAGGCTCCGAGTGTGTCTCCCTAGGAAAACCACTTGCTTCTGTTTGGGTGCCCGATCAGTGTTCCAGCCCTCACGCAGATCGGATGGCGAAGTGTGGTGCATATATATTTGGTGCCTCCTTGTACCTATGTTTATGTGTTCAAATAAATAAATAAACTTCGTTATAATCTAGTCTGTTCATTCCTACTAGTAGCATTAAAACCTCTAGTGTTCTAGTGATCATTTTGAAGAACCTATAATTTGTTGGGGGAATATAAGACACAGTTCCAAGAATGATATTGTTTACATAAAATATGGTTTATAAACAGATTGAATACAACGCGTACGTCCTTTCAGTTAGTTTCTCAGTGCAATTTAATACTTGTATTTAGGTTTCATAAATGTATCATGAAATGCCAGTTTCACTGAATTCTTCAGGACCGATCATTATACGGAAAATATTTTACATCAAGGATTAATATCTATTGGAGAAGCAGTCAAATTCAGTGTACACTGATTGACTATTTTGTCTGATGTCATGATCAGCCAGTTGTAGTCAATTTAGATTCTGTTATGTGCTTATTGGTTCAAGTTTCTCCATAAAATTAGCAAAGAGAGATGAAATTCACAAGATGAATGCTTAGATATTAATGATAGCAAACAACATAAGGGATGCAAAATACATTTGAGAAGAATGAATGAGTTTGATAAAGAAACAGTGTACAGTAATTTTCAACTTAGGGAAGGACAAAATTAAATACTTATGCAACACTATGACTGATTCTGAGCCATATCACTCACTGTTCTCAGCCAGTCGTCACGACAATTGCTCAGACTGCAACCAGATAATGAGTATCTAACAACACGGCTCAGTTCAACAGCAAACGACTTCATACACTAATGTCATGTCTAGCTTTCATTCAACCTACTCGTATACTTAAGTAAGCAGTCGTCAAGCCTATTTAAAACATATGTTCCAATCACTTCAATGGTTGATATTCCACTACTTCACCTTCACCTATTATTCTGTGTCTAACATCAATATTGCTTACTCAGCAGTCAGATACTAGTTTTATACCGATTTTCTCTACTTATAAGACTGCTCTTCGCAATTATAAACTGTTGTACAGTATACCCGTTCCTTGGTTGGTAGACGGGCATTTTGCTTAGGTTACAAGAAATGCAAGTTGTGAAAAGTCAAATTAAATTTCTTCAGATACCAAACCACCAAGGCTAATGATATTTTCAAGACGTGTGGTCAACGCGCTCAAATACTTCAGTCACTATGATCAAACTACACATAGAACGAGATCAGCCCTGACGAAATATCTTACGTTTAGGAGAATGGAAATATGCTCCAAATATGCTGGGATTGTTGATCAAGAAAACCAGGTGACTCCATTTTTCTACTGTCTTCACCAAGTACAACTATATCGTTTTCGAACTCTAGGCTAATATGTGAATCTCATGATAAAAGACCAGATATGGAGAAGCGAAATAAAGAATGTCTTGTCTTTAAAATAAAGTCTGTGGTAAAGTTAAATGAAAGTGGGATTATTAAGCAGTCATGATGAACACCGCTTAAAGTTGCCGATTCTGATTAAATCTAGCCATAAACTCTGACATGGTCAATAATGTTCAAGTTATAGTAGGAAATGCTGACATCTGTAGTTAACCCATAGAAAAATTACTCAGTTATTAACTGATCAGATCGGAAAGAGATCTGATTGTATCTCAAATTGGCAACTTATAGGTTCGAACAACTTCCACTTCATTGGTTTACTAGTCCCATCCTAATTAAAAGATCTAGAGGTTTTATATCAGATTATTATGTCTCAGAACTACAGTAATACAAATTTCTAGTAGTTCCTCATTTTTAAAGTTCTCCGGCTGACCAAATGGTCCCTAAAAATCGTATGATTAGTTACTCCTGCATACAATTGAATGGAATAAAACGTAAATTAAAGTTGGTTTAAAGTACTTTGCCATGTAATAACTCAAAATTTCGATACACTGAGCACCATATTTGTAACAAGTGAATAACTTATAAGCACCTAATCATTACACGCAACATGCAATAATGGTCAATCTATTACTTATATACGCTTGTTCCCTTCGTGGAGGAGCATAGGCCACTCATCAGCATTCTCCATCCAACTCTATCTTGAACAATCCTTTCCAGTTGCTATTCAACCTTTTCATGTTTACATTCAATTAACAAGAGTTATTAACAATACCTTGTTAAAAATAGATGATAAACACAAAGTTAAATCAGTAAGCAGTAAATAGAATGAGTATGTAGTAAAGAATTGTTTGAATTAAAATGAGTCAAAAAATGAACTAAATCGAAGATTTAATCAGGTATTCAGTTAAAAACGCGGAAACCAGACAAAATAAGACAATAGGAAAAATAAGCTTTTTTAATATGTTGAAGAAAAGTTTAAAAGATCATTTGATCATAAAGAAAGAAATTGTACGAACTTCAATATGAACGTCAAGTAAGTTCTGCTGTATGGATCTGAAACTTGGAGAACTACTACAACCATAATCGAAAAAATACAAATATTTATTAACACACAAGATACTCAATATCTGTTAGTTGGTTACCATCATCAACAACTTACTGTGGGAGAGGACAAACCAGCTTCCATCTGAAAAAGAAATTAGGAAAAGACGTTGGAAAAGAATAGGACCTACACTATAGAAACCATAAGCCCTAACTTAGAATCTTAAAGGCAAACGGAAAAGGAAAAGGCCAACGAACACATTACTTTGGGAATTGGAAGCAGACTTGAAAAGGATGAATAGCAACTGGAAAGGACTGTCCACGACAGAGTTGGATGGAGAATGCTGGTGGGCAGCCTATGCTCCTCGACGAGGGTAACAGGTGTAAGTATATATATATATATATATATATATATATATATATATATATATTACATTTCAGCAAAAGATAAATGACATTCAGAACAGAATAGTGGGGCTTACTTTTTCCCTTGCAATAGAACGTCAAACATAATGAATATTGCTTAAAGGAATGAAGGAGATCGAAGAAAGTAAAGAATAAAATGATAAAAAAAGTTATGATTAGCAGAGTGATAATGAATAAATTCAGCTGCATGATTGGAGTTAACAATGAAACATCTTACTGGAAATCTCCAACCATAGGTTACGATTATCTTGAAGACTAAAATCGGGAAGCATACACAGTTCATTAGTTCGTTAGTCAGTAACTTTATGAATTTTCTTTTGAATACCTCTAGCTTTCTTCTAAACTATGTTTATATTCACTGACTGATCATTTGATATATTCATCTGCTTAATATAGATATTGCTTATTGTTGTTAACGAATCATCTATTGAATATGATAGAGACTTCTAAAATGAAACATCTAAACTATATGAATTTGTTGTTTAAACAAACCACACTAGCCATCAATATTCTGTATTAAGTTAAGTGTAAGCATCATCTTGCTAAAATAGTTCATTTCATTATTCAGGTAGCTAGTTTTCATATAAATGTACATTATCTTGATAGTTTGACAATAACATATTTCTGTGAGGTTTTTAATCAACGTCTGTCTCCTTCAGTTTATGTGTCATTATATGTAGATGTGAACTCCGCCTGGAGCCCCTCTGGGGCTACTGCGGGTCACAAGACTGAATAAAGGAGGAGGGTTGGGTATGGAGTTAGCGACCCGTAGAAGAATAACTCGCTAAAAAACGCAAACCAGAGAAAAGAATTCAAACAGTTTAAACTCTACCCTGGGAGTTATGAGGTCTTCATTTAGAAGTGTTATGACGCCTCATGGTGAAAGTCAAGTTCCTTCGGAAGTCAAGAGGCTTCTACCTCTTCTAACAACCAGAGCAACCATTAATTTAGGTACATGGAGTACATGTACAATGTAGGAGGTCGGAAGAGTCATCCAAATTGTTGGAGAAATGATAAAATACAACTTGGAGTTGCTTTGAATCAGTAAAACACATTAAACGCAGGTGGGACAACAAAGACTAGCTTCAGGGGAGTCGCTGTTATACTCCGGCCATAAAGAAGAAAATGCTTCACATACACATATGTAGATGTGACTCAGATCATCTTAGGCTTTTATTGCTAGCAAAGAAGTAAACTCGGTAGTAACTGTATTGAGATGAGTAAGCAAATATTCTACTATTTATAAATCTAAGTCATTACCTCCTTTAGATATAGATTTCAACTAGATTGTGTAACTGGTAAAACAGTCAGTTAAAAAAAAGTATTTCTGTGAAGAAATATGAATTGATATTGTCCAGATCTATTATATTCTCAGTGAAATAGAGTAGCTCAGTAGTATTTCATTAGCACCACTGATGCTAATTATTTGAATCATATTTATCTAAACTTTATTAGAATAATCATAAACTATGATTAGCCCTTGAAAACAGATTTGGTTTGTACTCTAATAACTGAATTTGTGTATTGTATCATAAATTTTCTTTTGATTTTTATAGATTTTAGCTTGGCTTACACCATCTGCACGATGTTTTACGAGTCGCAATGAACGAGAAAATTCTCTGCAGAATTGTAATTCATCCGGAATTCAATATGCATTAGATCTTAATCGTGATCCGCTAATGATAACAAGGTAAGAGTGAATATGTTTTTTTTGCAAATGCCTCTGTAAAATTAAATATTGAAGTCTAGTTGATTTAGGTTTATGGATCAAACTTCCTCAATCATGATTCAATATCTTCAACACTTATCATTAAAGTATAACTAACGCTGTTTGAGTTGGATGGTGAATGCTGGTGGGCAGTCTATGCTCCTCCACGAGGTGTAACATGCGTAAGTAAGTAAGTAAAGTAAAGTAACGATGCTTGTGCAACAACATTGAACGTATCGGTAAATGTATGGCTTCCTAAAAGTTTTGAGGCATGCAAAGATCATTAGACCGTATACTATATTCCCATGTATTTCGGCGCAATAACTCATTTTCCAAAATACCATCACTATTATTATTTCACATGTCTTACTGAATAATGTAAGAAAGATTTATTAATATTATCAAAGTAGAAGTAATACAGTTTATAATAACGGCAATCAGAAATAGATTCATTTGTAAAATGATTGTTCCAGAATTTAGTTTTTCCATTTACAAATCCTGAGTAATCTTCCACTTTCTACAGTGAAGCACCGACAGGTAACTTATCAAGATTATTACAACACGTGTTTAAAGCGATGCCAGTTAATGTTTCGAAATGATACGAACTAGTAACAGTTCCAGTTGAACTGGAACTCTAACAAGACGTAAATAGCAACTCGATTTCGAAATACGTCAGATGGGGTTGTATTGTTTTTTCAGTGAACAAGAACACAAGTGAGGGCAATTGAATGTATTCAAACACAAACTTACAGCACATGTAAGCGAAATCCGAGAACCATACAGTAATGACAATTGATTGATCACTAGGTGGTGATCAATGTCATGTTTGTCAAGTCCTTCTTAGTGCAGATCGAATGCTATCGAAAGAGTTGCGATGTGGCCACTAGTCCAAGTGACTCAACATTGTGAGCACCACGTTGAGATAAGATGGTGGTTAGAAGTAGTCAACAGGAAACCCTGGAATCGGGTACCTGTAATGTTGAGGGAACTGGTGCACGCTGACGGGTTCGATTGCGTGTCACTCAGCTTCACGTCCAGAGACGTTACCACTGGGTTATCCGTTCCGCGACTGACCTTCTGTAGTACTGAGATGTATTCACAATTGACTGATCACTGGGTGGTGATCAATGTCATGTGTGTCTAGTCCTTCTATTTTGGTTTCGTTTTTCTATGATCATTTTGCAGGAAGAAAAAAGTTTCTTTTTTAAAGTCAGTATATATGACGCTGATCTTCTAAATCCTACTTATTTATCTTTCATTTCAAAATACTATTTTTGTTATTATTTGAACACCTAAACATTGGTACAAGGGGGCACCAAATATATGTGCCACACAACAACAGTGTGGTCAGTAGTAGTTGTCATTGGTTTATGTGAGAGCTGTGGTGCTGCCCGGATGTCCGAACCAAAGCAGGTGGTTCTGTTTGAGGGGGAGCATGTCCGGAGCCTTTAACCTGAATATCTACTCCACAAGACAATAGAGCGACTTTAGTACATGCAGTTCCATGGTAGCCGGTGACCAACAATAGGTTCATACGCCTTTTGTTCTATCAGGATCATGAAGCCCATGTGAACCATTGGTTTACAATCAGGATTTTTCAACTCCCAACTCTTTCATATCTGTCAACCTGGATAATGCGTCGGATATTCTCTTTTCATCCTCTCAATTTCGTAAAGAATAGTAATGTCTCGAGACGTCAGTGAGTAGGACAGTGGCTGTATACGCGTGTCCATGCGAAAGCATTTCGAGAGAGAGAGCGCCGACTCTCCCCACTCTCGTCCGTACCAAGGCATGTTATGACCACACCATTTAGTAATCAACCCACAGAACATTAAACATTAAAATTTCGAGTATGCATTTTGTTTGACTCAAGAACTAACAATTGATATATGACTTATTAAATCAATGTTGCCTATTCTTTTTACTTCACGTTACAAACATACTTGAGAATATAGTTTACTAAATGGTTCTAAACAACTATTTGAATCTCATATACTACTGATAAACCTTTAAATATATATATATAGATATATATATATATATATATATATATGTATATATATATATATGTCACAAGTGTTATTTTTGTGGATATTATGGTAATTTAAATAGTTGAGATCATGAATCAATTGAAGCTAGAACACTATGGATAACCTGAAAGCACTGGACGGCCGTTTCGTCCTATTGTGGAATTCCTCAGCAGTGCGTATCCACGATCCCGCTTGCATGACTCGAGAGGTATTACCTGCAGTTCCAGAGAGAAGCTGTAACCAATGGACTTCAACCGAGTCTGTTATGAGAAAGTAACTCATTGAAGACAATAGTGGATGTGTTGCTCAATTTTGTGGATTACTTGAAGTTAGATAATAACACCGGTTGCTGCCGGCTTAGTGGTGTAGATGTTAAATACTTGCGCGTGAGACCTATGGGTCACGGGTTGGAATCTCGCGGGGTGAAATCGTGAATATACACTGCTGAAGAGTCCTCTGCCAGGACGAAATGGCTGTTTAATGCTTGCAAGTTAATCATGATGGTCTAGCTTCAATTGACTCATGATCTCAACCATGACTTATTTCAAAATTTCTACTTTGTATTTTCTTTTTCTTCTATGATTTCTTCCGTCTTTTTCTCTCGTTTATTTCTTATAGACAAAAGTCAAATAATAATAAATTATCATCATCATCATCATCATCATCATCATCATCATCATCATCAGCTAATCAATCGTATCATCAGAATTCTACTGATTTATCATTGAATGAAATAGAAATTGATGAAATGAATCCAGTTAAATTATGTAAACATTTAAAAGAAATAAATTTGAATGAATTAAATAAACAATATACTACTGAAATAATAAATAATAATAATTACGATATTCTATCAATGATTAAAAGAAATAATAATATTAATAATAATGGTAATTTATTAAAAATGAAAAATTTAATTTCACTTAATCCTCCATATAATTCACAAAAATCTATGTTGAATAATAACAACAATCTAAAGGTGATTACGGTTCATTAATTATTATTATTATTATTATTATAGTAGTATTACTATTATTATTATTACCATTAGTATTACTACCATTAGTCAGTCAGTCAGATACAACGTAGGACCAAACACATATATGCATCGGTTCAAGTTGCCATACCTCATTAACACAACAAGATGAACACCGAATTCATAAAAGTAGTCACCTCAATGGTGGTAATATATAAAAGAAAGATTACATATAAGGATATAGTACAGGAAGAAACAATTAGTTTGCGGAAAGAAATATATGAGACGATTTTAATCTCACGGTTTGAGGGAAGACAGAGAGTGTATACACCGACGCCATTGTGATCGATTCTGAGCCATGTCACACAGTCTCCAACCATTGGTTACGATAGTCACGCGGACCCCAACCAAATAGTCTGCATCTACCAACATGGCTCAGACTAGAAGTTAGTGACTTAAAGGTCTGATGCCACGTTTTGGTTTGACCGCCCCTAATTCTCTTCCAACCATCTCTAACAACCGTTAGCATTGCACGTCGTGGTAATCGGTGTTCGTGCATACGTAACACGTGACTCAACCATCTCAGTCGATGAAGATTCACAACCTCATAGACTGATTTACCATCATTCCCTAATACCTTGTGTCTAACCTCACTGTTACTGACCTAGTGATCCCAGCAGACGCCAGCAATATTTCTAAGACATCTGTGGTCAATTAATAGTTGTTTACGAATATCTTCTACTCTTAATGGCCACCTTTCGCTGCCGTGAAGTAAAACAGAACAAACTGATATGCAGTATACTCGTCCCTTAATTGATAGACGGATATCTCGCCTTTGCCATAGATGACGTAAGTTAGCAAAAGCCAAATGTGATTTCTAAATCCGTGCAGAGATTTCGTAAGACACCAAATCATTAGAGCTGATCAGACTTCCAAGATAAGTAAACTTGTCAACGCGTTCAACTACTTCACTCCCAATCCTTAATGCAGTTGTTGACTCAGATCAGTCCTGAAGCAACAACTTGCATTCGGATGGAGAAGAACGCATTCCGAACATCCTGGGTACTTCTCTTTAAACAATTATATAATTTGAATTAGAGTTTACACGCTTTTACTTCATCAGAATAATAATAAACTTCTGATGTTATCAAAAGAAGTGATTTGGAGAGATTTCTTTTATTGAAAACACTTCCGACAGATTTTTCTTTGTTTTTTGTGTATGAATGTTTATATTCTACAGAAAGATTCTTTTATGATTCAATAATTATGAAACATATCAGTAGTATATATTCTTCTTTTCATTTCTACCAAATTCCTTACCCCTATAAACCATACTCCAGTTATTCACATCAATTATCAAATGATGAAACGGATCAAAATACACATTAATTTATGGGTAAATGAAGATAATGAGTTAATTTTAATGTAGGTTTCGTTTTTCTTTTTTATTATTTCAAAGTGAAAAACCCCATGACAACAATGAGGATAAAATAAACCGAATGTCTATTTTGTGTGTGTGTAGTTTTTTAATGTACTTTTTATAAATTGATTCTTAAAATCGGTATTCTTTATCATTTTAATATTTTAACATTATGAAATAAATTGTCGTTTTGATATCATATATTTGATTCTAATATGGTAATACTGTTACTTATATCGACATAAGTAGTATATAATGCGAGTCAAGAATATATAATGTCTGTCAGAAGAAGATTGAAAAGATCAAAAAGGGAAGAACGGGAACAGAAAACAATTGGTATGAAAAGGCAGGAACAGTCAAGTTTGAGACGGTTGTTTGATATTTTGCAAATTATGTATCATTGATAGCATTCGATCTGCACTAAGAAGGATCTGACACACATGACATTGATCGCCACAGGGTGATCAATCAAGTGTGAATACATCTCAGTACTACAGAAGGTCAGTCGCGGAACGGATAACCCAGTGGTAACGTCTCTGGACGTGAAGCTGAGTGACACGCAATCGAACCCGTCAGCGTGCACCAGTTCCCTCAACATTACAGGTACCCGATTCCAGGGTTTCCTGTTGACTACTTCTAACCACCATCTTATCTCAACGTGGTGCTCACAATGTTGAGTCACTTGGACTAGTGGCCACATCGCAACTCTTTCGATAGCATTCGATCTGCACTAAGAAGGACTTGACAAACATGACATTGATCACCACCTAGTGATCAATCAATTGTCATTACTGTATGGTTCTCGGATTTCGCTTACATGTGCTGTAAGTTTGTGTTTGAATACATTCAATTGCCCTCACTTGTGTTCTTGTTCACTGAAAAAACAATACAACCCCATCTGACGTATTTCGAAATGGAGTTGCTATTTAAGTCTTGTTAAAGTTCCAGTTCAACTGGAACTGTTACTAGTTCGTATCATTTCGAAACATTAACTGGCATCGCTTTAAACACGTGTTGTAATAATCTTGATAAGTTACCTGTCGGTGCTTCACTGTAGAAAGTGGATGATTACTCAGGATGCTTTGATGGGTGATGTTTATCAAATAACTTTGAAGAAGACAAGATTTCATAATTGCTATTGTGGAAGACTTTAGTTTGTTAAAGAATCTTGCATATATTGACAATCCTTTTATAATTCCGTTCAACAAACTAGAAAGTTCTGGAATAAGCGTTTTGTTTGGTATTGTTTCTTTTATCAGCCAGGCTGTTTTCATACACACTTTATATACCTTTTTGGGGTTTCTTTCATGCGAAACGTATGGGGTGGATCTTTTTCGATGTTAACAATTTTGGAAGGTATTATTTTGTTGCATTTTCACGTTCATGTGACACTTTTCCACTGATAATTGAAGATGTCAGCATTAATTAAATCCTTTTTCTATATCAGATTTTTTATAGTTCTATGACTTAATGGCCATATTTTTGGGTAGGTGATATTTTGAATAATCATTTAACAATTCTTGTTGAAAGATGTTAGTTTTGCCTGATGATCTATGCGTAAGCATGAATAAAAACACTCGGTATATTATTTTATGTAAATTAGAGATGCATCCGATATCGACAATCGCTTTGGACTCAAAACGATGCACTTGAATTTCCAGGCAAAGGGTTAGTGGTTAGCATGCTGTTTTAATCAGTAATATGTCTTAGTACCTTCAAGCAAGTGATTTCCAATAACGACTTACGAAACAGTGACTACTTATCTTTAACGCAGAGTATTCGTCAAACGATTCTTAATTCTAAAGGCTTAAGCGTCATTATAAGCTAGCATTTATACCCATAATCACGATTGATTCTAACCCGAGCTTATTAATTGACCACACTGTTAGGTATTTCTATTAAAGTGTGTTACTAATCAACCACAAGCATCTCCGAAATAATGTTGTTCAGATTTCGTATCTGCTTAAACGTTCTTAGCGTTTTTAGCGAGTTAGTTTCCTACGGGATGGGATCGCTAACCCCATGCCCAACCCTCCTACTCTGCCCGAGCTTGGAACTGGTAGTAAATCTAGATGGGCTACAGGCGGAGTTAATCCCTTCGTGCACCTGAGAATCATCATCGATGAACATGAGGGGTCGGATGCGGACGTAAAGGTGAGTATCGGGAAAGCAAAGACAGCATTCCCACAATTGAAGAACATATGGAACTCAAAACAACTTTCAACCATCAGCAAACTCGCAATCTTCGATACGAACGTCAAAATAGCCCTACTGTTTGGAGCTGAAACTTGGAGAACTGCCACAACCTTCACCAAAAGAGCGCAAGTATATATAAACAATTGTCTACACAATATGCTGAATTTCCGTTGACCGAATACCATCAGCAACTCTCTACTGTGGGAGAGAACAAACCAGCTTGCAGCTGAAGAGGAAATTAGGAAAAGTCGATGGAAGTGGATAGGACATACATTACGGAAATCATTAAACTACATCACGAGGCAAGCGCTAACTTTGGATCCTGGAGGGAAACATAAAAGAGGAAAGCCAAAAAGCCGATGTGTCGAGAATCGAATGCAGACAATTAAAGGATGAATGGCAACTGGAAACGATTTTCCAGGATACACTTGAATGGGATATGCTGGTAGGTGACTTATGCTCCTCGAGTTGTAACAGGCTTAAGTACGTACAATCTAAAGTTCACTATATCATGGTATGGTAGATATTTCCATCGATTTCAAACGTTTCAAAAATGAAATACTACCGATATTCACTTCGTTAATAATGACTCACATGTTATCTGTCACTGTACTTTAAGCTTTGTACAAAATAATCATGTTATCATAATTTCGATTCTTGGGCTCATGGCCATCAGTATACCATACTTTTGCTGTAAGGATCAGAGTGGTAGAATACCATGCAGCCGCGCGAATAACTTAACAGTTTATCCAAAGCCATCAAACTGTTTACTACAAATTCTACCTTTGAGCCATATATGTTTTGTAATACAGCCCCATTTAAGTCGAATTTCTAAGTGCGAACTAGATCCTTTTCATTATTTCAAGCATTTAAAGGACCTAAAAATGTTACATGTGTTCAGGGTTTGACAACGCCTTTGGCCTTTCCAATTTCCTAATCGAAAGATACTTACTCATTAAAATCGAAAATCAGAAATGGAAGAGTTCAAAGTCATATTTGAAAGGCAATTGGTATGTTGAGAAGCGCTTGATTCAAGATGGCTAGTTGTTGCTCAAGTTCCGTGACATGTCGTACTCAATCTTGATTTTGTGAAAAAAATTACCTGGCACCTGGCATCCTTAATTCATCGTTTCCGGTATCGTAAGTTCTGTTCTCATCAACGGTATAGTACTTGGGTTTGCGATCAAGAGGTCTGTAGGGTTCTTTATGCGCAGTTCTTAGAGGTTGGTTTAATAAGTCGCGTCGTATAAAAATGTCAGTTGATTGCGGTCGAGTGGATGTAGGTTTAACTAAACCCATCACGCCAATAAGCCTAACCGTGTGAATGTTTATACCCATATTCAGCGAAAAAGATGAGAGTCCCACGAATCCTCCTGGAAGTTGGAGAGTTGTTCCGTAGACGAGTTGTGTTGCAGCATACTCAGTGTCATCCATCACCGCGTTGCGAATACCAAGTAAAACGAGTGGAAGAGCGTCAGTTCGTCGTAAACTGCTTGCAGATGGAGGTAAAGTCTTCAACTGCTGATGAAATTCTTCTACTAACCCATTAGCTTGTGGATAGAAGGTGGCCGCCTGCTATTATTTGATCCCTAGTAGTGTATTGAGACAACAAAAGTCTCTATGTTTAAACTAGCGCTAATTGTCTGTGGCATTGGCTGTTTGACAACTGAAGTTTACTATCCATCCACCAATGAAGGTACTGGTCACTGTTTGAGTAATAGTCTCCTTGATAGGTTCTGTTTCTAGCAATCCTGTTAAATGGTTCACACCCATTAAGATATAAGAGTATTTATTCGAATATAGTAGGGTTCCTACTAAATTAAGCTGAAAGTGGAGGAAACGAAAGTTGGGAAGGGCGAAATTGCCCTGTATATATTTCCTGCGTCTATTCACCCCATATTTCTGGCAGCTTGCGTAGGAACGTGTTCATACTAGGGTAGCAACATCACTCTTAAGATGACTGCTCGAACATTTAGATGAAAACGCTTGTGCAACGTGTTGGAGATACTATGTTGAGAGTGTTCTGGCACGGCTGGGAGATCCCGGCCTGTACTAAATATTCAGGGTTATTTGATTATACGCTTAAACTAAGTCGTTTGCCAAAATAAGAGTCACAAATTTCAAGATAGCTGTCAAGTCGTGGATGAGTGGCAAGAGGCAACGATCGGAGATTCTCTTCGTATTTGGTCATCATTATTCACTATTTAGAAACCTATTATTTCCTTCCTTTTTAGCAACCTAAAGCCAGAAAACGAAGTACTACAAACAGATATTTCAGAATTCCCTCCTTTTAACCTACGTTTCCATGAGTTGATAAGTAGATTATGTTGTATTAACAGGTCTTGAACAATGATTGACACAGAAAATCTGTGGTAACGAAAATCTGGCGATTATGTCTGCATAAACCCATGTTAAAGTAAACGTATATTTTGCCGTATACAGTAGTCGGTTTTCTTTTTGTCTCACGTAAGTTGAAGATCGGATCTTGTAGATGGTCATTAGTGTTCGAGATAAAAACACTAACGTTTGTGTCAGTGTCGAGTAGGTTACAGACTTTCTTCACACCAGTGATGGAGAGAAGATGAAAATGTAAATCGGTTACAGCTGCTATTATCGCGTGCCGGAAGTTTAGATGTTGGGGAAACTACATTGTTTCTCAAAAGTTCTGGAAGAATTACACTAATTGTTATGGCACCAGCTCCAACCACAGCTATCTGTATCCCGTGGGTTAGAAACCGATCTTTGTAGTGAAGGACTTCTAGGAGGTGCTTTGAAGTCTGTGGTCGTGATGAATGTAAAGACAAGTAAAAGTATTACAGACATTTGCAATGCTATTTTTTGTCTTTTGAGGCCTTTCATTGACAAAACAGACCTCAAAATTGAGTTTTCCGGCGATCGCCAGTACTCAGTCGGCAAATGCATCCACTTCGTTTACGGCGTTACTTTAAGTAGGATAAGAATCGCTTGTACCTTCTGGGAAAGCTCATCTGAGAAATGTTGTCTAAATAGGCCGTCATCGAAAGCCCGTTGAGCGATGAACTACTGTATATGTAGCAACAGTTTTGTTGCAGAACCGTGCTATAATGTAGTACTGTAGGAAAAGTGGTCTACATTTTGTCAATCCACTAGGTCTCCACGTCTAAAAACAACCCAGTTTGATGTGCTATAAGATTCTACCACGTAACTAGTAAACTTACTAGGTGTAACGTACTCTTTGAGATCGCTCGGTAATGCCTTCTCTACGGGGAGGAATAACGCTCGTGGATCTATCACACTGTGCTCGTGTAAGTGAGATTCTAGGCAGTAGAGCTAGATTTTGATATTATCAGAACAGAATGACATGAATTGAAAGGTGGTGTAAGAGTTTCAATTTTTAAAGGTTTAGGTGTCTGTTTCAACGTTATGTAGATAAATTATACGGATAGGCGGGAACGTTTGGAATGCATAGTATGTCGTACCCAATCGTAATGTGGTGCAGATATGTGACCGAAGGCTTCCAAGTAGAGTGTAACCAGTAAACGTGATGAAGTATTTATCTTAAAATTCATTAATCGTTACAGACCAAATATTATCAATGTCTACTTCGCTTATGATAACATTAAAGTTTTCAATTGCTATACTTTAAATTCCGCCCTAAGCGTCATCGTAATTCTGATTGGGTAACTCAAGGCGGTTGTTTCGTGATATTTTTATCTTCAAGGTCGAAGCGGTTAGCACACTTGTATGCCATAATGGTGAGCCATAGATGATTTGGAGTTTGAGAAAATATTTTCTGCTTGAATTGTTGCAATCTGAAAAGCGAAGGATTCTGGGTTTCATTAAGAGGATTCACATCAACGGACATGTAATCTATATTTAATCGCTATATGGCGATATCAGAATAATAATTCATGGTAATATTAATATGCAAGTAAAACTGTCCCATACGGCCGAACGATCTTGGGATGCTTTGAAACAATTAGTAATTCCCCTCCCTGTCCTGTAGTGCTTTTCCCAAGTTTTGGGAAATTTTGGGGAAACTCCCGAAGTCAAATAACCTTCACCAATGTTTTGGAAAATTCTGGGGGAATCCCCAAAGCCGAATGACCTGGAGAAAATTTGGGGTTTTAGTGCCATTACCCAAAAGTTTATTATAGCGGCTTCCACAAAATGGGTCAAATTTTCCCCAAAATTGGGAGCTCGGGGCTGGTTTATCAATCTATTAATAAGCAAGCGTGCAAATATGATACGGTCGTATCACGGCGTTCCTTGATAAACAAGTGATAGTTTTAGTATTCCGAGTACCTTCGTGTATGCATTTGTTTTGGTGGGAGTTCACTCCAACATCATGATTTTATCTATAACCATGTTCCTGTAAATACTCAGGTTTGCTGATCTCTCAACATTCTTGTTAATTTCGTCCTATAACGAGTTGGAACTCTTGTCCATCCCGACTTTGGTGTCTAGGTTCTATATAAGGATGGTCAAGCCATTCCCTGGACAGTCCTGTGCAATGGGCGGGAGCATTTCAGGAAGCTAAACTTTATTACATTAGCTGCTGTGATTGGTGAATGCATAGCACTGAGTGACACTCACGGGGATCCTTCGTTACTTCTCAAGTATACTTTGATGGTACTGAAGTCATGAGATTCCCACCCTATAAACGTTCTTCTAGCTTCTTCGGAGAGAAAGTATTCGAGTACTGCATCTCTACCCGAAGTTTGTCCTGATGATGTTCTAAAGAACAATAAGAGCTCTACGGTCACGTCATCCAGCTCAAAGAACAAACTAGCCGGAATCATCCAACTGAGCTACAGGTATTCTCCATCATTGTCTAGAAACTCCATGTTCCCATAATAATCGTCGCTCTGGTACATATATTTATATATAAAACCATATTTGAACTTTGAAATTAAAATCGCTTCATATTTTCTTTTTACGAACTAGTTCTTTCTTCCTGTACTATGTCCTTATATACAATCTTTCCTTTATATATTAATTCCATGAATTCAGTGTTCATTTTGTTGTGCTAATGAGGTATGGCAACTTGGATTGATGCATATATGTGCCTGGTCCTACGTTGTAGCTGAATGACTGACATTTGAATTATGGGGTACAAACAGTAACGTCTTGTCTCAAAATGCAGTAGCAAAATTAAACTGGGTCCGAGGGAAGTGGGCTATGACTGCATAGTTGTTTACTTATTTCTTGGAACGAATGACTTCTACGCTTTAACTTCTCTTCT
This sequence comes from Schistosoma haematobium, assembly GCF_000699445.3. Taxonomy (NCBI): domain Eukaryota; kingdom Metazoa; phylum Platyhelminthes; class Trematoda; order Strigeidida; family Schistosomatidae; genus Schistosoma; species Schistosoma haematobium. The sequence goes on from NC_067198.1 coordinate 3,101,312, forward strand.
CAGTGTTGTGTTAAGTTAACGTGTTCTTTTGTATTAATTTTGAACATGTTCATTTCGGTGTAATTATGTTTTGTTTGTGATCGTCTGAGATATTTCCAGAACAAAAAATAATCACATAGAGGCTCCGTTATCTCACAAAGTCATTTTCATTAGGAATTTCGCTGCAGAATTTGTGATATCAGCAAAAGTTCTTGACGCCTTCAGTGTGAAGTCGGGCCTACACAACACTGTGGATTGCAAAGGCTAGGGTAGTTTTTTTAGCTTTTTATTTGTTCTACTGAATGTGTACGTCGGTCAACATATTTACTAGATCAGACGTGTTAATCAGGACTAATTATTTATGAGGACAGACTGGTAGGGAGGTTCTAATTTAGTGGCATCACGTCATTAGCTCTGTGAAAGCGTTTAGCTCAAAACCAAATGTAAAAACCTGCATTTGGTTTTACATATCTGTTAAGATCCAGTAATCCATACCATCCATGGCTTGTTGCTCAATTTATTTGGAGTATATCTCATCTTTGCCCCGCCTTCTTGTGGCGGGGGTGTTGTTTGCGAAAATGAGAGGACGAAAAGCGAATGTCAGGCGCTTTAACCGGATTCCAAACCAATGGTGCACATGGGCTCCAGTATCCTGCGGGAACAAATGGCGTATGAACCAATTGTTGGTCACCGGCTTCCATGGGACTGCATCTCCTTACGATGCTCCACTGCCTTGTGGATCAGACCTTCAGGTCGAAGGCTCGGGGAGTGGCCCCCTAAGATTCCCACTTTCTTCGGTTTAGGCATTTGGGCAGTATCACAGCCCTCACACATATCGAATGAGATTTGTGTGGTGCATATGTATTTGGTGCCTCCTTGTACCAATATCTATGTGGTAAAATAAATAAATGCCTGCTATTTCACGTAATAGCCAGGAGTCATCACTAATGGATAAAATCTCACATTAACTACTAGCGTGTGGGAGATTCTTGCTTGCAGTTTATCTGTTGACATTCGGCGTAGGTTCTTTATTGAGACTATGAATCCTCATTCTAGCTATGAATATTCATAATTGTAGACTCATGTATTCGACCTTATGCCACACTTCAGTTGTCAGGGATGGTCCTACTAAGCAGCTACTCGAATCGAATAATATGTGCAACTAGAGTGGTTTGGACACCTAGTTTCTGCATGTGTTGTAACTTGTATTTACAAAAGTATCGACAGGCCCTTAAATACTTAACACCAGTTCAGTGGACGTCTATGTAATTTGCAGTAGCAATCCAATATTTTTCCAAAAAAAAAAAAACGTTCAGTTGACATGCTGCTCCTCCGAGGTAGTGTGTTTTCCGTCTAAAGAATGCTCGCTAGAATTAATGTTCTTTCAACAAACTTCTTAATTGTTTCAGATAACAATATAGAGCTTTTCCTCCATAATTCAGATTTTATCACCTGAAAGGAAATGTGGATGTAAGGGAATCCGGAGTTGTGCAATGTGTGACAATGACAACATTCACAAAGATGTATGATAAAGTTTTCTAATTATGATGTTCAGGAAGGACGACAGCTTTACGAGTTCACATTTTGTCCTTTTTGCGATATGGCAGTCGTTGAAACAAACACCATGTCAAAATAGCTTCATGTCCATCAAGGTGGTTTTCCTTTCCTGAACATCGAAGTTATTCGAAATTTTGTTGATGAAAATGAAGAAGCAATGTTGGTTGAGGAGATCGATAAACAAGCATGGGTTTTATCTCAATCCGGGAGGAGAAAACAGGTATGTATGTTTTATCGTAAATTTCTATCATTTTGTCACCGAAATATCGGTCACTATATATCATTAATCTTCAGCGTTATATATACATGGCATTAGTAGTGTTCTGACTCAGTAAAATATGTGTTAAAATGCGACTATATGAAGGGGGGTGCCTTGATAGTCATTACTTGATATTTTGTGCTTTATATGGCCGAGTTGTGAACGCTAAGTCTGAGAAATAGGACTTTCAACAATAAGAAAGTAAAATTTAGTTTCGCGTTCATAATTCATATATGTTGTGATGAAGAATATATTTTACTTGCATGAGATCATCATATACACATAGAAATTACAGCTGAAATGTAATTTAGTCAATAAAAGGTCGAGTATGACTAAATCACGGGGAAAGCTGGTTTTGAAGTCATTGATTATCAGTATAAATCGTTTCTGGATGTGTCTTTCCGAGGGGGTTTTGGGAAGTCTGGAACAAGTAGCGGAAAATACGACTTACCATCAGGCAAAGACGAAAGTTAGATAAAAACGTAAACTTAGTACTTCAGTCAATGGTGCATCAATTTAAATTTCCATACTTAATAGATTCAGTAGGCATTGATTGATCACCTTTATCTTCTTCAGCATCCGTTGTCTGGAATAACTGAGATGTTACCTGAAATATGATATTCAGATAACCTTCTTTAGGTGGTCTAGTTGATTTATGTTTCCAGATTGTAGGAAAGGAGGTACCCTTGTGATGATCCGATCAATTGTAACTCACCTCATAAAGTATATAAAAACTGCGGGTCTATATATGTTCAATACCTAGTTTATTTATGAGGGGAATCAAATTAGGGAAGGCAAAAAGCGCTCATGGTCAGTTGACAGCGTACTTATACAATTATAAACTCTCACCACATCCTTAGTTACTGGTTATCATTATTGGCGTCTTAATTCATTGTTTGTTGAGTGTTGTGATACTGTGGATAAATGCGAAAAGCATCATGCCAGTTTACAATGCTTTAAGTTAATACTTTGAAATTTGTGTGATACGTTCGTGCGCTTTTGTAATATTTTGCAATAAACCAAATGAGACTACTTTGTCCTTTTCTTCTCTGTCTTGCTAACTAGTGTAAAACGACCAGTCTCGTAATGTGACCCTTGTTGATGACCTCGATAAAACTGTTGACGTTCCGCTAATGAGACATTCGCAGTGCAGTAGTGCGCTATGTAAAATAGCTAGTAGAAATGAAACATGTGATAAATTTATAAGATCTCTAACAGTCTATTTATGATACTCAGCACTAGTGTTCCTTCAGTGTAGGTGAGGTATGACAACTTGGACCAGTGCCACATCTTCAGTCTAGGCAATAACACAGGCCAATCGTGAAGCAACATCCTGTTGTTAGAAAGAAAAACTCATCCGAAAAATGCCTACGGTATTGCTCATGGTCTTCAAACAGCTAAGAATTGCGTCAGTGTCTTCAATCCATTGTGTTGTTCCATCTGTGCCATTCATGTTGGTTGTTTCATTTTCAGAAACGAGGTCAATCATTCAAAAGTTTCGTGAAGAAATTGAGACTTGTAAGAGGTCATCTGTTACGAAATGGGTTTTTGAAAAATGGGATAAGCTGTGATCCGACCAGTTGTCTGTGGATAAAACGACTTCGGGATTTCTATATACTTCTTCAGTGCGCTTTTCTAATCACAAACAGTGAATGCTTGTACAGATCAGTTAGACTGTTCTTAGCTTCCTTATGATGTACTCCTACTCCAATGTCTTCTCGATCAACATAGTTGATTGGTTCTTGCATTTCGCAAGTAATAAAGGTGAAGGATAATTTTGTGTTCTTACTCCTCAACAGAATATTTATTAGTGTTAGTTCTTCACGTCTTCTGACAATTACATCTGTTCTTCATATCACCTCTTCATTGTGTCATTTTGTCGTTATTAATCTCCTCTCTGTCTGTGGTTCCGGAGCCAGCTAATTGGGTCGATGGGTTCACGCAACAGGTTCTGCTATGTTTCAGCCAACAATGTTGTCAATATTTTTCTTAGTGTGATGTTACTGCATTGAAATGTTGACATTCAGTCTATTCATATGAGTTTGTTGCCAAATGTTGTTTTAGGATTATGGACCAAAAGTGAATTTCAAACGACAGAAGGTGCAGATTGGAGGATTTGATGGTCTGCCAGCATATTCTAGGTTCCTCATAACACGTTACAATGATTTGATTAAAGAAAGCAAATCTCTTCGCCCTGAATTTCTCCCAGTGGAGTTGTGCAACCTGGAGTACAAATCAGATCGTGGAGCTTGTATTGTACCGCACTATGACGATTCATGGTTGTGGGGTGATCGATTGGTGACTGTCAATTTGAGTGGTGCCACTTATTTAACTTTCACATTACCGACAGCTGACGTGGTGGATGGCATAAAACACGAATTTCAACGTGTTCAATCGTGTGTGCCGAATGTTTCTCGGGGCTCAGTAAGTCTACTGTGTTTTCAATAGTACCTGCAAAGTGGATTATTTGTGGTATCCTTAATTGGTACTCTGTGATGTTATTTTGTAGTGTAAAGGTGTACTGATAAGGATTCATCTGTGCCTGAGTCTTGTGTTCAGACGTGTACTGAAGAAGATGAAACTCATGTTTTGCTGTTCTGTGTGTTTGTCTACGAAGATTCGTAACTCAGATATCACACCAGCAGTGGTTTCAACTTCCAAACAACGCACATAAATCTATTTAACATAGCTATAATTATTAGTTTGGAAAGTACGATGTGACCTGTTGTTTGAACGGTTATCGTGATGTCTTTGTTTTACGTACGTTTAACGCTTATTATTTTGAATAATAAGTTGACCGTAGTAAATTGAATATTCCAGTTATGGGAGATTTATATTACAAGGCTTTGATCTGCATACATATTTAGAGTATTTAAACATTGGAATTCCAGATCTATTTAAGATCAAGATTTTCGATAATTAATCTTATAGTTCTATCCTTCATAATAATTTTCTGAAAAATTCTGGGGCTCATTTTATGATTGAAATATATGGTTGTGTGTTGCCAGTTTTTATAGGTTTGGGTATATGCCTACTTGTTTCGGTTTGTGCACCCGGGCAGTATCCCAACTCACACACAAATCAAATGATCATTACTACTGAGAAAATTCTTCTTGTTTCAACTCTTATTCAGACAAATCATATTCACGATCATTTGATAACATTCATTTTTATTTTTTCAACTTGTACAGCAGCTCATATATGATGGAAACTCTGTCCTATCTAAACGATCTCATGTCACTGACTGGTCGACAATTAAATGCTACCACCGACTACGAATACTGAACCAGTCTTTTTGAAACCACGTATACCATTCAACGTTCGCACACTAATACAGATCGGACATGTAGGGTTGGTTATGTCTTTAGAAAGTCTTAACATCGATGTCTGTTATCTGTCTGAAGCCTGTATTCAAGACTCGAGTGAATTACAACAGATTGGCTCTCCATCTGTCGCTTCGAAAAGCCTGTTTCACGTGCGTTTATCCGGGGACCCTATGGCATTTTCGTTTAGTTTTGCTGAGGTTGGTGTCACACTGACCACTAGAGCTGAGTCAACGCTAATCGATTGGATCTCCATTAACAGTGGATTATGTGCTGTTAGATTAGAAAGCTACGTCAAAGTGAGAAAGAATTTATGGGGGAAACGATATATTTTCGTCAGATTGCAGCCCGAATGCGATCAAGGATGCATCTTACCACCAATCAACAGTTCTACAGGAAGTGTGTTCGATAGGTACTGGTACGGCCGAGGGTGGGCAAAGTTAGCTTTCCCTGTCGAAATGCTCTCGCACGGCCACTGCCAGAGAAGTCCTACTGACTGCCTTCTCGCGGCGGTTTCCGAAATCGGGAGGACGAAAAGCGAATGTCTGGCGCCCTAACCGGGTTAGTAGATATGGAGGATCCCCCTAGGGGAGTTGGGAAACTCTGATTCCAAACAATGGTGCACATGTGATTCTGAGGGAACAAATGGCGAATGTACCCATGTTCGGTCACCGGTTACCATCGTACTACATCTCCTGACGTTGCTCCACTGCCTAGTGGATCAGACCTTTAGGTCGAAGGCTCGGGGTGTGGCCCCCAAAGAAAAACATTTACTTCGGTCTGGGTACCCGGGCAGTATCACAGTCCACACACAAATCAAGTGACTTGCGCGGCATATATGTATTCGGTGCCCCTTCGTACCAATATTTGTGTTCAAATAAATAAATAAAAGTAATAGCCGAGGACATGTTTGCTCAGGTTGGACGTCTAGGCATAGGAGAGAGTCGTTTAGGTGGTCGATGGCGACTTGTTGGTTGCAGATCAGATAACGGTGACCGTCTATTGCAACTATTCGTAGACCGCAACCTGTTTCTGGCTAGCACTAACTAGTGGCAGAGTCGTTGCCGATGTGCCACCTGGCGTCCTCCCTCTGCATCTCAAGCCTGGACTCATATTGGTCACACGTCGATTATCTACTGCTCCTTTTGGAGTACCTACTCTGATCATACTCTTGTTTGAGCTAATCTTACCTTACAATTCAGTGGCAAACAAATTCGTCCTAAACTGATCGATATCAAAAATTGATTGCTGCTTCTGTTGCAATTAAATATCAAACAGAGCTAGGTTCAAGGCTACTTATCATCCCACCGAAAAGTATAGATGAGCACTGGTTGCAATTGCGTGACGCAATGAAAATGGCGAGTAAAGTCGCTTGCGGTTTCGCGAAACGTCCCGCTCCTGGTGGCTGTGAGTGTGGCAATTGCCGAAGATTGTGTCGTAATGGATTTGTGCAAACCTCGTGTAAGGACCAAGAAGCCTGTTGGTTAGAGCCTGGCAACGAGTTGAAAACTGCCGGATGCTCTTTCACTGGCAGCAAGACGTCTGATGTGAGTGAAACAATCTGTGATGACGGAATTCTGGCCAGTAACATCTACTGACAGCTCGGACGATAGGCAGAGTTTTTTCGAGGAGCCGTTCAGTCGGTCTACTGCCCCGGCGACGTCGATCAGACTGTTCTGCCCTCCAACGAACGTGATGACTGGTCCACCTAGCAAAGAGGAAGTCGACTTTTTGGTTATGGAACTGACTGATTTGTTTACAATAATCTGGCAATTAGAGAGTGTTCCAACATCATAGAATGAGTCGATAGTTGTTTCTATTTTTAAAAAGTGTTCATTTCGTTTCTGCAACAATCACAGGGATAGATCTACTTCCGATCGCGTCCAAACTATTGGCATCCGCCACACTTCGTAGAATGTTCAAATCCCGAGAAAGATTGACTCGCAAGTATCAAACTGCTTTTTGTTATGGTCGAAGATGTATTGACCGTATCTTCACCCTCCGCCAAATGTTAGAACACCGTCATACTTATCACAAGCCTACAATCGTAGTTTTTCTTGACATTAGGTCCGCCTTCGGTTCGTTGGACAAGGTTATTCTCTGGTACTGTCTATTGAAGAAGGGTGTGCCTGAGAAGTTTATTAACATCCTAAAATTCATATATACAGACACCTCAGGCAGAGTGAGGGCATACACCCACCTCTCTCCATTGTTCCATTCAAGCAGTGGGGTTAGACAAGGTTGCCCACACTCACCAATGCTCTTCAACTTTGCCATCGATGACGTTCTGGAAACAGCTCTGATGGGCGTAGGTAATGGTGGTGTGGATCTTTTACTAGAGAAAGACTTCTCGACCTTGAGTATGCAGATGACACTGTCTTACTGTGCGATGATACCCAGGTAGTTATGGTATGTGTTCTGCACCCTCTAAGTGCAAAGTACTTTTACAAGACTGACAGAACCCTGAACCTGCACTCAGCCTGGGTAGTGAGCAGATATAACCAGTCAAGAGGTTCGCGTATCTGAGTTGTTTCTGGTGGTGGCGTGAGTAATGAGGTTAATTCACGTATAGTGAAAGCCAGAGCGGCTTATTCCAGTCTAGGTCATTTTCGCGCCTTCGTGATGTTAGTGTGGCTGTAAATGGTCGGATCTACAATGCGTAGATGATAAGAGGAACGGATGAAACTACTGATGATCAGTGTCTTTATCATGATAAAACATCTCTTACGGAAATTTCCCCGGTTTAGCGAACCTAGTATAGGTTAGTGATTAATTAAATAAACTGATTGTTTAAGCCTTATACCAAACATGATCCAAGTTGTTTACTTCATCCAAATAACATCGGCTGTAATATAATTGTCAAGTAATCAACACTATCCTCATTAAAATGGTTATGAAGATTGTATAAGCAATTTATGAGCTTTATTATAATATTCAGGAACTTTTTTCCTTTCTGATATACGTTTTTTTATTTTGTAGTTTTGCGTACGTGTGCTGCTGGACAGACGTTCCCTTGTGGTTGTTAGTGGACCTGCACGATATATATGGCAACATGAAATTAGGCGTTCAGATATACCTATCCGACGTATTGCTATGACATTTCGTGAATTGAGTAGTACATTTTCTCCCGAATCAGGTAATATGACAGATGAACAAAAATTCGGTAAGAAACTCTTGGAAATCGCTTCCACATACGCTCATATGTGAAATAAAAAGATGAAATATACAACTGTGTTAATAACAGCTAACAAATATAAACCCTTAACTTTCTTCATTAAACTTAAACTTGACAAACTACACTCACAAAATCGTTCTATTGAAGAAACGTACCAATAGTGATGAGGTTGTTTGATACGAAAGGTAAAACATCCATTAAACTATATAATCTCTGTTCCTCATAACACTCAACTGTTTCGGTTACAGGATCATCAAGCTCCTATAAATTCTTTTAAGTTATGTTCAGTAATATTATACTTAACAGGAAAGTGATTCTTGAAAAACTCCATACAATGAAGCCCAAATGATAAGTGAACCAGTATAATATGAGTTAATTTTATTTCATGCTTTCTCTTCAGTTGCCTACAATCGTATTCGTATCAAAGTGTAACATTGAGATATAATAATAACAATACAAAATTATAGACATTGGCAACGGAATAGAAAAATGGCCTACAGTTATTTAAAAAATTCTATACGTGAAAATACGCGGTCACATTAATTCATTGAGATGTGTGTCAAAACATATGGATTTTTTTTAAATATGATACAACATAGAAGAAAGCTTGCTTTGTACATCTTCGCTTTAATAAAGATGAATTTACTGAAACAATTATTGACAAAATAAATGGCGCAATAAAGATCGCTCATTCAGTAGCAACGTTAGTCAACTGACATGAAGTAAACTGCTCCCTTGAAAAAAAGAAGTCGACAAGTCCTCTTCTCTCGGTACCTCCAACTACATTTATCTATCTATATCTACGTCCAAAAGCGTAAATATACATATATATTCTCTAACACGTTTCAAAGAATGCGAGACTACAACTGTTCGGCATCTAATTAGTAGCAGCCAGATTACTGACATTTACCGGTCTTTAAAAGCAATGCAGCTTCATAATGTTTCACTGGATCAATAACAAATATAAGAGTTCAAACTGGATTTATTTACAGACAGAGAAATATCAATCTACCACTGTGTTATATTCGGTCGTCGCGATTGTTGTGCCGGAAAAAGTCGCTGATCACTTATACTCGGAACGAGGGACCTCGGCAATTCCCACGATGTGAAAGTAAGAACACAAAGACTGGTATAAGTGATTATTTATTAGCCCCAAACACAATGACGACGATGATGATGATCATAATAGTCTAAAATATACTGGTTTACATATTGATTTTACATCCATTTTGATTAATAATTAGGATTAAATCACATACTCAGTTAAAATAAATCACTTACTGAGCATAGTTCATGTCAACTGAATACAAGATTATCGTTTGTTATACAGAATAAAAAGATCATACGGGGAAACAAAACCGAATACTACACTGAATGATCCTCACGTTGAATCAAAATGGATGCTGAATGTTGAACCAAAACTCATCATGAGTAAATCAATCATATCATACTGCCTTAGTAAATACATCTTTGTCAAGATCATCTACAATTACTGTATTTATTTTGTCATTCAGTCTTCACTAAACTAATTGTTATTTCATCTACGTTAAAATTATATTTTCATTCGCCTACTTCTTCATACTTATATACACTCATATGATTTTGAAATGATGGAGAAGATTTATAGCTCAAGTGGATGATTTTGATGGAGCTCCACGACCAAACTATCCAGCTCACAGAATAAAACTCCACCAACGGTTTCTGCACTTCATCTAGTTACTGCCTCACTCTATGTTTCTGAATCCCACCTTCGGATGACCTCATGCATGCCTATATATATATATATATATATATATATATATATATAAAACCATTGCTACTCCAATTCTTTCCGTTTGTAACTTTATATTATTATTGTATCTTAATGTTATACTTTAATACGAATACAGTTATGAGCAGTTGAAGGTTAAACCACAAAACAAAATGAATTCTTTATTCGGCCTCAATTGTTGTGTTTGACTTTTATTCAAATAGTATACTATCTATGAGGTACAGTAAATAAAATAAATAATATTATCTTGATATTGTATTCTTAACACTGTAATTAAGCCATATTCCCCCCCAGCAACTATTCTGCTTATAATTTTGGTCGTTTAATAATATAGGAACTTGTACAGATAAATTAGATGCTCAGTAGTTGTCTTTACAATTTGAGGTTTTCTAATAACTTTATCTATGTAATCCTTCAGCTTAATTAGGAAAAGTAGAGAAATTTGATGATGATGATGATGAAGTGACGTAAAATACGATCTACCAAACACTTCTAGTGGATATTTAAAGTAGTAATGGTAATTGGATATTAGTCTGTTGGACCAAGATTAGAATTTCTGAGACAATTAACCATACCTCCCTCAAAACTCAAATGAACCACATCTCTATTCATATGTGAAGAATCTAGAAACGGTAAATTAATCCTTAAACTCCTTCAAAGGCAAATTATTTGAAAGATTATCAAATATCTACATTAATAAAAGATTGGTTAATTGTCACTTTACAGTAAATTAAGATTTATGTATTACGGACAGTTATGAACTTACCATAAAATGTAAAATATCTATCATATTCATTCTTAGTACTACTAATGTTCCATCTGAACATCAAGGTCTCACTACTGTCTCCTCTTTAAAACAAGTCGGATATTTATCGAAAATTTATAGTTGAATACGGCGATGCTAAAAGAAGTTATGGTGTTTTATCAAACTAAAGATAGATAATTAGTCCTTATAAGTTAAGGTGATATGGTAGTGGTTGTATAAAGCGTTTATGAAAAGGTTTTTTATTTATTTATTTCTAAATTAATGACGGTTAGTTATTTCTATATACATGCATGATTTTAGCATTATATTAACCGGTGAACGGCATGAATATCATCATTTTTATATGTTGATTTATATGAATTCCGGACATAGTTTTACGTGTACACCACTAATAATTCACAAATATCTATTTTACAGCAGCCTACAGAAAAGTTTAATTAATTTTTAATCATAAATTAAGTGAATAATACATCAGAGTAGAATCATCTTCACTTTTATTCAGTTGGCAATCAGTGTCCGTAGTACGGTATGTGCTTTGCACCTTCGAAGTGCAAACTACTTCTACAAGACTGGTAGGATCCCAGTCCTGTACACACCCGGGATGGTGAACAGATAGAAGTAGTCGAGAATGTCGTGTATCTAGGTAGCTGGTAATGGCGTGAGTGACGAGGTCAATTCACGTATAGTGGAAGTCGGAGTGGCTCATGCCAATCTGGGCCATCTTTGGCGCCTTCGTGATGTCAGTCTGGCTGTAAAAGGTCGGATCTACAACGCGTCGGTGATAGCAGTTTCGCTCTATGCTTGTGAAACCCAGCTTATCCGAGTTGAGGATGTTAGACGACTCTCTGTGTTCGATCATCGTTGTCTCTGGAGGATTGCTGACATCCAGTGGTAACACCATGTTAGTAATGCAGGACAAGTTAGTGACTTCAAGGACTGGTGCCACGTTTTGGTTTGGCCGCCCTTAACTTTCTCCCAACCATACTCAACACCAGTCAATATTGCGCGTCGTGGGCACAACCGCTAATATCTCTATTATTAACTAGTTAACAACGATACTTAATTACAAGTGTCATACATCATTCGAGAAAATGTTAGTCCATTAATCAACATTAACTTAAAACTTATTACTTCAAACACTAATTTAAATAGTGAAAACGAAACGGATTGATGTAGGACAAAATTTCAATCACATAGTACACAATATTAAAAGTATGGAGATAAACATCTGAAAGGATAAATAGGATCATTTTTAAATGGTTGTACGTATAACAGCTTTTTCTTCGAAAAAAACACGACTTAAAGACATATACAGTATAGAAAGCGTGGAACTTGTTTACATATTTTCAACGTTAAGTTAAAACATGTACAAAGAGAGTTAAACCTGTTTTCACGACATTATTATATTGTTCCATCAATAAGGTAAACATAATCTACATGAAGTTCCATCTTGCATGAATCATACCATTGAATTCGATTGACTGATTCTGCGTACAAACTACAAAGTATTAATATTTTGTGGAAATACAAAATATATGGGAGTAAATCAAGGGTGATAAAATAGATTAGAAATAGTACGCACGGACCGAAGCAAAGCACGACACGTGTCTCATGCAAAAAGAAATGACAATTTTCAGATGATTGAAGAGATACATTGCTAAACAACAGTGAACTATTGAACAGTTCCCATTTTGAGACATATCTAGTAATGTCAGAAGCTAATTAAACGAATCGCAGTATGCTAATGGATCTTTACCCAACAGAGATATCCGTGGGTCAGCAGAAATACATCACGGAATGATTGTTTGTTCCTCACTAAATACGAGATCCAACAAATAACGCTCCGCATAGAAGTTACTGAAAGGTATGTGTGTTCAAACCATTTTATCAATATTTAGATTTATTAGATCGCGATTTCAACGATGTGAAGAGTTTCAGTGCATCGAAAGCACAGCCTAGGCAGAACACACCGAAAGATGCAAATGGACGATTAAAGGCTAAGTATATATATTATGTAAATGCTTTGTAACTTCTCACATTAAAAATACATTCTTCCTGCCTATTAACAAGTTTTACACAGGTATTTTGCATCTTCTAACTGAAAATTACTTTCGTAAGACTGTCAGGACCTTGTTTCTAAACTCATTCTTCGTGATGACCCGTTAGAAGTAATCAGATATATGTGTATCTTGGTTGTTGTGGTGGTGATATGACAGATGAGATCGACATAGATAGAATAATGCCATCTTGATGTTAGTCTGGCTGTAAAAGGTCAGGTTGGCAACGCGTCAGTGAAACGACTTTTTTGAGTTGAGAATGTTCATTGTCTCCCTACTTCTGATCAACATTACATCCGAAAAATTATTCATACCAGACGCCAACCCCATGTCAGTAATGCTGAAGTTCAGTGATGTGTGTGTCGCGCACTGTGACGATAACTCAATTGGTGTTACTACTTTGAAGCACCTGCTTCGGTGGCTTGACATATGTTCAAAATTTCATTACAGCAACATTCACATTTTGGATTATTTCTCGAGCCTGGGACTGGTAAAAAGGATTGGACATACAAAAAGGAAAGAATATGTACGAGGAGATTTCAGGACTCAGATTCTAGAGAAAGACAAGGAGTGAGTGCACTTTCGTCTTTGCAAACAGTTCTGAGCGATGTCACCTAGTCTCTTACCATCGATTACGATAATCACGTGGACCCCGACTAGATAGTCTCCACTGTTAAGATGTCTCAATCTAATTGTCGATAACAGCCATATTAATAGATGTAGATGAAGTATAGAATAATAATAGTTGTCAACTGACAATGATGAGACAAAATGGATAATTTCAGTGTGACATGATTTTGAACTGCTCGTTAGAGAAGCCCAGGTTAATGACTAAATAGTTAAGTACACATCATATTCCGAAGCTGCTAGGTTTAGCAATCTATTAGGAAAAAAATATTAAGTTTGGACAAAGAGCCTATCTAGTAGTTTTCGATTTTTAGTCGAACTTCAACTAGTCAGCTGAAAATGGAAAATATTATGCTACTTCTAAACGTAGACTTACTCCGTTAATCCCGGGAAGCCATAAGATCCAACCGATTACAGGAACACCATACAAAAATTTGATTGCCACTGGGATAAATTTACTATAAAATTAAAGTGTATATGATCATCATTTGACATAAACAACTTAGTATGTTACGGTTAGTATTGTATTAACACTTGGTACAAAGAAGTTGACAGACAACAGGTAAGCAGGAAAGAAAAGTAATAAGTGCTAGCTAGGATCTAGGTAGCACAATATCTTTTGGTGACTAGAAGGCTTGAGAAAATCCCGGAGAGCACAACGAAAATTACTCACAAAAACACTGTGTGAACCTCCAACAGTTACTCCTCGGACTGTGTGGTCACGCTCTTAGGACGACATTACAAGCAATATCAATTCGATTCTTTCTCAGTATTACAAATACGATATCCTTTGTTAATGACGGTTACTAGGATGTGAAAAGTACTCGAAAGCAAAAGTCTTTACTGCTCACCGTAAACTCATTCTCAACCCCTAAATATTTGGTTTATTTGTTATTATCCCTTTTTCCTTCAGTTTTATTTGCTTACGCGAATAAGATCAAAGTCAATTAGTTGAATATATAAAATGTTATCCTTGGTCTCCTAAGAAAGGGCCCTAAACTACATATTAGGGCTTCCAACGGTCAGAGTGTCTCATATTGGATAACAGGCTTCATTAATCATACAGGAACCTAGCTAACATGGAGAACCAGTGAGACTCACTCTGTGTACTTGAATATTCGACATTACCTCATATTCTAATGGGTACAGATGTAGCGACATATTAGAAAGTAGAATGGACACTTTTCGACTGGATTCGTCGATAGTAAGAACTCAGGACGGTAAGGATATATACAGTTACCTCTTTGTAATGATTGCTTGGCCTCTCACTGAAAGTATCTCCAATAAAATAAAAGGTGAGTGCTATTAAAATCTCTTCAAAAAGCCAGATGCCTAGACGTAGCAATTGTAAGGAGCAGTTTCAGAGCCCAAGTAAGAATGTTAAGTCAAGCTAAAAGGCTGGCGACTCCTGTCATCAATGCAATGGTAGACAGAATAATCACTACGATCAACTAGTGATGGAGTTTTGATAGAAGACTTTTTGTCTTAAAACGCGTGTCTGGACCTCGCTCATCGTCTATTGAGGACAAATTTATGCTTTAATGAACGCAGAAATATCGCATAAGGAGAACCCCAGCAAACTCAGTTTGAAGGTAGGAATTTCAAGGACATGCTTGAGAAAACTAACTAAACACTTAAAGTAGCATGAAAAGGATGGTTATCCTTAAGAAACCCGACATGATCTCAAAACAGTTGTATGAACAGCATTGAGATTTGCTAGCGATCTAAATCAAAAGACTGGGGAAAGATAAAGTCCAGTAGTCTCTAGTAAATATGTTTGGAAACCCATCTAAACAATTGACAAAAATTAACAAAACGCCAGGTCAGTGAACGTGAGAAGCGGTAGGGAATATAACCAAATAGAAAAGAGCAGCGAAAAACGAAACTAGACAGTTGACGCGACACCTCAGAGACAAAGATCAGAAGGTTGACGAAAAGTTTAAGTATCATGAAATGAGATGAAACCGTGATTTATTCAGACCATATGACTAGGATGAGGGCCAAAATAAATAGGGGGAAAGTTTGATTAACTATCATTTGACCATCAGTCATTAACAGTCTATACGTGAGATCTACATAAAGGGTTTAACACTTAACGAAGGGAAAAAGCCATTACCTAATCTTAGGCAAGAGGAATAAGCAGGGTATAATGAATTGGCTACAGAGGATTTTGATCATATTGGTAGGGCTGATTAGGATATTGAGTGCAGCTTGTAATCTGTGAGACCGAAGATTTCACTCTGAACAAATGATTCTAACAGTTTTACCGATGGAAACTTACTGTGTTTGTATAGACTTCTATGGGGTAACTTAACAATGTCCGTCTATCAGCAGATTAACAGCTTAGTCATGTTAACCTCAATATCTGAGGTGGCTTTCGTGAATTCTAATATCGAATAGAAAACGAATTAATCCACTGACATGACATTGATTTAACCTCTCTAACAAAAGTAGAGCTTTGCACAAATGCTTCAGCTTTACTGCCACTGCTCAACGACTAATAATTCTTATATATATTTGACCCCCTTTTATAGTCTGAATTAGGCGAACAGGATTAGTTACATAATAGCAAGAGTTCACCATAGTTCCACGACTTTTCTCCACCTAAACAGCCCGAAACTCGAAAGCAATTTTTCAAAGTACATAAACATACTAAGCGACCTGAATGCGAGGTTCAGTCAATGACAATAGAAAGTAACAAAATGAATGAATAGTAGAAAGTTGAAAATAATGATACGCCTATGGCCTTTGCCAACTAACGTCACTTAGACACTCTCTATTATGTCAAACAGATTAGGAGTAACGTTAGGTGTTTGATTTCCCTAAATCTTGCAACCAAACAAGAAATGACTAAATAATTTAAGGAATCGAAGGTTTAGATGGCTACATTAGATTGAGTCTTTATACGTGTTTAAGCTTAAATATAAAGCTAACAAGCACCACCAGCTATAAAATAAGTTTTTGATCAAAAATTTGTTCATTGCAAAATCTAATTGTCGATCGTAATAAGAAAAAACGCGAAAAACTCAAAACTTGGAGATTATTTCCCGCACTATTACCTGAATAAATTTATCATTCCATAAATTTCCAACAGCATTCCTATGAAAGGGAAGCCAAAGAGGACAACGGATATGCCCCCGAAGAAGAAAACTGCTCCTTTCAAACTCGTACGGCGAAAAAAGAATGTGCAAGCCTTCTGCAATCCAATAAGACATCCTATTCCGCCTAAGAAAAGAACCTTGGAGGAGCAGTCTATAATTTTATTGAACACTTACATTACCTAGAGCCAATAGAGCACCGTCGAAGAAAAATAGAACACCAAGACAAAGAAAACCCACTCCAAAAGCAAGCAAACCTAGGCCGATCTCTAAGAATAAATAAAAATGATGATAAAACTACTCTGAAAATCTGAAGAGTTATTATAACCCAGCATTCTAAACGAACCAAAGAAATGCTCAGTCCGTTTACAAAACTGAACGTGGATATAGCCTCTAAGAGGCCGCTCCTATCAACTCAACCTTGAAAACACATAAGGTCTCCTGCAAAACAAAACGTTTATTCCTTGAGAACAAGTTAGCTCTGTTCAGATAATTTACTTAATGAAGCTTGACAAAAGACGGCTTTCTGAAAAGAAGTAAACAAATAAAAGATAGACGTCATTATGACCGTTCAAACAGCAGGTCAACTCGTATTTTTTCAACTAATGAGTATGACTTTATAAATAAGGATGGATGGTGTCTCTCAGTAGAATCCAAGATTCGCGTTTCTTCTCATTTAAGATCTATCAGATGAATGTACCTGCGTCTCAGAGTTAATCCTAATTCTGGGACTCGAATCCATTACCGTTTGCTTAATTCACTTAGCTACTGAGTCCTGATATCCACCTGCTTGTGTAATTGGGTGAGGTTTAAATTCACGTGGTGTTGTTTGTTTTCATCTTCCAATTGTTGTTTAAGACTGCAACTGATCAGTCTCTTGTTGACATTTATGCACCCTGTGTGGATTGCCTCGATATTATCTCAAGGACTAAGTAGATAAGGCGATGGCGTTTGAAGCGAACGGTGCGGGGTCCGATTCTCAGAGTGAACGTCAGCTCTAAGATGCATTTACATCCAGCTGAAGAGTCTCAAATAGGGTGAAACGCGACTCCTGAATTCCACTGCTAGCCACCACCAATCTTCGCCAATAAAGCTTGTGACTCATGACATCGATGTGATACGCACAGGATTCACAATTGCCGACAGGTGACTCACCAATTGCAGTCCTAAGCAAAAACAGGGAATACATAAAAACCAACACCAAGTGAAGGCACTTGATATAGCTTTGTTAAGCAGTTTTCCTTGTGATATTTCAATCATATAACAAGCCATGAGATTTTGGAATTTACTAATCAGCCCTTTATTTTTTCGGAAAATTATTATGAAGAATAAAACTATAAGAACTGCATTACAAGACATCCAATACCGGGATAAATTGTCGAAAATATTGATCTTAAATAGATCTGAAATTCCAATGTTTAAATACTCTAAATATGTATGCAGATCAAAGCCTTGTAATATAAATCTCCCATAACTGGAATATTCAATTTACTACGGTCAACTTATTATTCAAAATAATAAGCGTTAAACGTACGTAAAACAAAGACATCACGATAACCGTTCAAACAACAGGTCACATCGTACTTTCCAAACTAATAATTATAGCTATGTTAAATAGATTTATGTGCGTTGTTTGGAAGTTGAAACCACTGCTGGTGTGATATCTGAGTTACGAATCTTCGTAGACAAACACACAGAACAGCAAAACATGAATTTCATCTTCCTCAGTACACGTCTGAACACACGACCCAGGCAAAGATGAATCCTTATCAGTACACCTTTACACTACAAAATAACATCACAGAGTACCAATTAAGGATACCACAAATAATCCACTTTGCAGGTACTATTGAAAACACAGTAGACTTACTGAGCCCCGAGAAACATTCGGCACACACGATTGAACACGTTGAAATTCGTGTTTTATGCCATCCACCACGTCAGCTGTCGGTAATGTGAAAGTTAAATAAGTGGCACCACTCAAATTGACAGTCACCAATCAATCACCCCACAACCATGAATCATCATAGTGCGGTACAATACAAGCTCCACGATCTGATTTGTACTCCAGGTTGCACAACTCCACTGGGAGAAATTCAGGGCGAAGAGATTTGCTTTCTTTAATCAAATCATTGTAACGTGTTATGAGGAACCTAGAATATGCTGGCAGACCATCAAATCCTCCAATCTGCACCTTCTGTCGTTTGAAATTCACTTTTGGTCCATAATCCTAAAACAACATTTGGCAACAAACTCATATGAATAGACTGAATGTCAACATTTCAATGCAGTAACATCACACTAAGAAAAATATTGACAACATTGTTGGCTGAAACATAGCAGAACCTGTTGCGTGAACCCATCGACCCAATTAGCTGGCTCCGGAACCACAGACAGAGAGGAGATTAATAACGACAAAATGACACAATGAAGAGGTGATATGAAGAACAGATGTAATTGTCAGAAGACGTGAAGAACTAACACTAATAAATATTCTGTTGAGGAGTAAGAACACAAAATTATCCTTAACCTTTGTTACTTGCGAAATGCAAGAACCAATCAACTATGTTGGTCGAGAAGGCATTGGAGTAGGAGTACATCAGAAGGAAGCTAAGAACAGTCTAACTAATCTGTACAAGCATTCACTGTTTGTGATTAGAAAAGCGCACTGAAGAAGTATGTAGAAATCCCGAAGTCGTTTTATCCACAGACAACTGGTCGGATCACAGCTCAAGTCAAACTGTCAACTTCAAGTGTTCATCAAGCTTACTTACTATCCCATTTCTTGAAAACCCATTTCGTAAGAGATGACCTCTTACAAGTCTCAATTTCTTCATGAAACTTTTGAATGATTGACCTCGTTTCTGAAAATGAAACAACCAACATGAATGGCACAGATGGAACAACACAACTGATTGAAGACACTGACTCAATTCATAGTTGTTTGAAGACCATGAGCAATACCGTAGGCATCTTTTGGATGAGTTTTTCTTTCTAACAACAGGATGTTGCTTCACGATTGGCCTGTGTTATTGCCTAGACTGAAGATGTGGCACTACAGTAGTTGCGTCGATCACTTCAGTAGGACGTTTTATCAACCCGAGTGTATTGGCGTCTGACCAATTCTACAAATCGACCTAGAAATCCCACTTGGCTTTGAGGAATCGCGTCACTTGTGGCATAAGCAAAATATCCGGCTACAAACGAATGGACGAGTCTGTTGAGCAGGAATCCAAATGTGAGGAACATGGTTCATGAAAGTAGAAGACATGTGCAAACCGCAAACTGCGATCACAAGCGTTGGAATCACAGAGTAAGCATTATTTAAGTTGCGTATAGGGTACTAGACAAAGATGGTAAAATCGGCTAACGAGACTGTGAATTCTCGTCACCTGAGGTGGCTGGGAGCTGTATTAGTTATGTTCAACAACCACTTACTTCGATGTGCAACGTTGTTAAGGGCCGTTTAACTAATCTGTACAGTCATCCACTGTTCATCTCATCTATGTTGGTCTGTGTAGATTACCTGGTTGTGGCCCCTACAATAACTGTCTTTGGTGATTGGGTGACATGGCTCAGAATTTGCAGTCACAGTTAGATAGACGCACTCATCGTTTATTTTCCCCCAGACTCCTAGTTTCAGTATGCGTTCTTGCATACCGTTCCATTCTCTCTACTCGGACCACATTGCGAATATTTGTTGCAGTGTCATTTAACTTGTCACCTTCATCTTTTTTTTCACCCAAGTGGTACTAATAACATTCACCATAGGGCTGCATCACTAAGGGTCGCTCCACGGCCTTGGGAATTTTACATTAGGGCTAATGCCTCAGGAAGTTGTCTTTTACCACCTACTTCGATTTGAGCGATCAGGCAGTACCACAGTCTTCAAGTGATTTGTGCGACGCATATATTTTAGGTGCCTACTTTTAACAATGTTTGTATTTAAATAAAGAAATGAACCATATATCAGCTCAGTGTCTTCGGTTGAATGTAATCAACTTGAACAGTTACCTGTATATTAAAGATACAACAGTTACATACTAATAAAGTATGTTTTCTGTAACCCTAATGAACTACTGTTTTACGGAATATTTTGCAAGGTAAGGGTAATCATTTGATTCATTGAAACTTGACTTACTTGTTTTCCGACGAACTGGCGAAGTACCTCTCTAGCTTCAAACACATAAGGTATGTCGTAAAGCGGACGAATACGACCACGTTGGACAGAAGAATCGTCTTCCTTGCTGCTGGTCTGTGGTCGTGGAGCTCTTATGCTGGATAGAAAGAATTTATGGACACCATCTGAACATTTGATAGAGACGTTATCACCGTTTCCGACTTCACATATCTGAAAAAAACAATACACATAGATCCAAGTCTTTTCAGCTAAGAACAGTGAGTCCTAAGTACTAAAATTAAGTCCAACCTGAAAGAGGCTCCGAAATAACATGTTCACAATACCATAGTTTGAAATGACATGACAGAACTGACATCGGTGCAGTAATTTTTTCACCAGAATACACAGATAGTTAAGGTCAGCACAATTTTTATGGTTAAAAAGAACGATTGACAGCCTAAGTCGTTATTTACTTAAACTCGTAATCTACATCGCCATGTGCAAAAATATCCTAAAACGAAGGGGAGAATATGACATCGCACGAAGATGGCTGAGGTGCCAAGAGGGAACCAAAATAACGTTATCCCTATAGCCAAGGTCCATTTAGCTTCAGATTACTCTCAGTAGATACACACAAATCAAATTATCTGTGTGGCGCATACATATTTGGTGCCCACTTTCACCAATATGTGTCCAAATAAATAAAATAACAAATAAAGTTGGACGAGCACTCACAATTCCACTGAATATTTTCCCTGGAACAACTGTTTGAAGACTGTCTGCATGTACTTCCGTTGTTTGTGTGGGCTGGTAGTTTTCAAACACGCGTAGTCGCTTTTCTTTCGCAAGTCTTTCAGCTATTTTATAGGCTTCGGCAGCACCTGGGACGCTTACTAAGTTTAGATTCCAATCAATACAGTGAGCAAGACCATGACGCAGCAACAACTCAGCTATATTTCCATTTGGGTGGAGGATGCTTCCGACGAAAGCTTGATTAAATACGGATTCCAACAGTATAGTAACGTCTCTCTGTAGCAGTCTGGATTCGGTAAAGAATAGCGCATCGAGACCCCACGCGTCGGGAACCTATAAACCATGAAACAACGATATGCTAACTCACAATTTTTCCATCCTCATAACGTATCGATGGCGATTTAATTCCTGACATTGTGACAGTAACGTATACAAATGTATTTGGCTTTTCATTAAGGGATTCAGGTAGAATGAAGACTTGTACAGAACAACCATCTCGAACATTTTCGACAACAGCTTTAAGTGGTCGGTTTTTGTAGCTCTCAAAGAAGCTGCGAGTATTCTCGACTGACCAAAGGATTTCTCTTGTAACAGGGAGATTGGGAGACCAACGACCCTTACCAAGTGACTTTGCCTGTTCTTGAGCGGTTACTAGTTGCTTTTAATCGATCTACTGATAAACGTTTACACCCGTGAGTTAAGCTTCTATCTGTCGATGAGGCTGTTTCACTATCCTGTTTGTTTGTGTGTTGTAAATAGTCGTTCCGAATCGCGTTATTCTTAAGAGTGTAGACATGCAACGGGAAAGCTCAAATTCAAACTGGTGTCCACGGTCTGTAGTGATAGTTGAAAGACAGACGAATTTTGCCATACATCGTTGGACGAAGGCAGGTCCCACTGCTTCAGCAGTAATGCATTTGATATGTACTACTTTCAGCCATCATGTGAAGCAATCTACACAGGTTAAGAAATAAGAGTATGCATTTCAATCTAGTAAAGGTTCTACCAAATCCAGATGAACATGATCAATACGAGCATCGGAGGTTTTGCAAGAGACTAAGAGACATTTGTTTTGTCTAATTACCTAAGACTTCCAGTATTATACAAAAGAGTGCACCCGCTTACTCACGTCATGAGGTCGGCGTAATAATTCTGCGATGCGCTTGATGGTTGCTTGAACATCTGTGTAAGAACGATTGTGCAACGTATTAAAGACGTTGCGTTGATAAATTTTCGTCACGGCTGGACGATCCTCACCTATAGATGAACCACATAGTAAACTCTCCTTACTCGCTCTAATCTGTTTGATCTACAGTTTCAGGGTTGTCTAAGATAACTCGTGCTGAATATATGTGTCTTCATTTTGAAGCTGGGCGAGTTCTAGAAGTTCCACCTCATAAAAACTGTTCAAGGAATTTATAAAGATAAGGTGCCTGCCACTACTTTTTTCACCCTAGAAATGTGTTGTATACCTGAAGTAAATCGCGAAGTACAGCTGAGTTGTCACGACTCAAGAGGGTGATACTTGTTTGTAGACGAGCTTAGTGGGAGGTTGAGAGATTTATGGTCAGTGAACGGAGTGAATTTTCGAACTGCCACAGAATCCTGAAAGTGCAGCACAGCACAATGAAGGTTAGGAGTCCCCTACCAAATGTTTTATACCTCGGTCCAGTGTCTCGCAACTTTCCTCAGAAGAATGTTAAATGTTGCCAGGTGTAGTTTAGCCATTGTTATGAAACTCCTCTGGTCTCCGAGTCGGATGCTTCCGTGATGATAGTAGTAGCACTTTAATGTCCTGGTGTACGATCACAGTTGCTCTTGAGATAATTTTCTTGGCTGTGAAGAGTAACGTTTTCGTGTTGTCGTTCAAATGGATGTTTTCCGCATTTCCACGAAGTTGGTCTGTTGAGAATCTTATGAGGGACGCACAGTTCAGTGTGAAGCATCGATGAAAATTTACCAGGTCATCAAACCTGCGCGATTGCTTGACTGGGGTCGGTTCCGAATTACCCAGAATGATTTCCACCTTGCTTTTCAGAGGTCAGATGCCTTCAGTATCAATAATTTGTCCGAGAATATCAATGAAGTCGGTTCCAATTTGACATTCCTGGGTGTTTACAGTCATGCTGTGTTTGTGCAGTAGTTCAGAAACTTGGTTTAGATGCTGGAGATGAGTTCTGTGTCTGGACTTGCGGTCGAACAGTCACATACATATGCACATACAAATCTGAGACCTTGAAGTACTTCGTCGACAAATCTCTGGAATGTTTGTGCAATATTACTTAGGCCTGAAAGCATTTGCGAAAGTTCGTGAGGTGATAGCGGCTTTAGGAGTGTCACTGACTGTCATAAGAATTTCGTTATGTGCATTAATCAGATTGGTTCTAGAGATACCGACTGTCCTTTTTAAGATAGCTGTCAAATCGTGAATGTGAGGCAACGGATAACGAACGTGAGTGGTATTCGCATTCAGTAGCCAAGTGTCATCAGCCGGACGTAATCATTGCTGCCCTTTTTAAGGACCACATACAGAGAGATGCCCATGGGCTGTCTGATGGCTGAATAATTCCCAAATCTGTCATGTGCTGGAACACGTCTGTGGCCGACCCTAGGTTTTCGGGAGCTATTCGGTGCGGTTTCGAGAATACAGGTTGTCCTGTAGTCGTGATGTGATATGCAACATCGCCGGTCACATAAGATAACTTTAGTGGCGTATGGTATTGTTCAGGGTGCTTACTAAGTATCAGTTGATAGAATGGGTCGATTATGTGCTTAACAGTGAGTGGAAATAATCTAGAATCAGAGGATCAGTTCACACAAACAAATACTTTAGTATTACCATCTACTAACGTCCGTTAGCATGTGTCGATTATTAGATTACAGTGTTGTAGCAGGTCTATACCAATGATTGTCTTAGAAACATCTGCAACAACGAAAGTCAAGTGGATGAGTTTGTGTAAACCCATGTTAGCATACACATATCGCTTACTGTAAGTAGCAATCGGCTTCCCATTTGCTGGTTCGTACAGTCAATCGTAAGGATTCTCAGGAAGAACATCAACAACTGCACCAGAGTTTACGAGATAGCGAAATCTTTTTGTCACGTCAGTGATGCCTAACAGACAACTGTGTGCTCTGCTTACGGTCGCCGTTAGCGTTGCAGTCGGGGACGTTTCCCGAGAGGGTTTACATGATGGACGATGCGGGAAATTGTGAGGTTTTCTGCAATTTCTAGGGAGTCTACCATACTTATTGCTATGCAAACACTAATAAGGATAATCTGTTCCTCGTAGACCAGTTACAGATCTTTTTCGTGACGAGCTTCTTTGAGGAGTTCGGGGACGTTTACTGTTATGATGGATATTAAAAAACGAGTAAGAATATGATAGTGGTCTGTAACACCGTTTTGTGCTGTTTGAGTCTTCCTCTTGCGCAATACATTTCAAACAATCAGATCACACATATACTTGTTAAAAACATTTTTATATGAAAATTAAAAGGTCAGCTGGACAGGTTAAAGGTAAGCCATAACAGAGAAAAAATATTAAAGCACACAAAAATAATGTGATCGCCACTCTGGATAATAAATCAGTATTACCAGGGTAGGTTAAGTGTAAGGACGAATTGTTTTTAAACACACAAAATGTTTTCGATTTCCGTATAGCCAAGGCTTCAATAATCCTTAGTATACGTCCTTGACGGCTTTTGTGTAACATTACAAATGTTGATTTGATGTCAACCTTATGACCAGTCTCGATCAAATGTTTCTCTTCTGTTATGACGGGATAAGATTGATTTATTCATTACGATTTTTATTCCGTTTAATTCAATTCGATGATCACTCGGTATAGTACTTGTTTCGTTTACCCTTATGACATTCTATTCTATATAACATAAGACATTCTTATATGAATTACTCTTCACATTTGTGATTTATTCTAATTATTAACCAAAAATGGGTGTACAAACCAATATATAATTGAGTGTATTTCCGAATAGACTGGCCGGGATTGCTTGTGCTTCTGGTTGCTTGCAGAATATATTTCCCCGTTTTAATCTTGGACTTCTCTCTCTTGTTAGCGGTGTTGGGACGCATCAGAATAGCTAGCTTATTAGTTTTTGGTCACAGAGTTTTGTTGCGTTCACAGACTAGATGAACTCGTATTCGCTTGAAACATAGCAAACATGGTTTTTCCTTTGACATGATGAACCTCAGCGTCGAGGGTTATTTTGATCTCCGGTATCCGGTCGGTAGATGCAGCCAGCTAACTTACAGCGTTATTTTGAAATGAGATGAGGAGTACATGCGCCTGTTAGGGAAGCTAAGACAGAAAGAGCTGTTTAAACAGGTCCTTGTCAAACGTCCATCGGTCTGTCTGATTGGAGGTTTAGCAACAATCATGTATTCAAATCGTTAGTATAAACAGTCGAGTGGATCTCCTACAAACTGAAAACATCACTGTCGAATTTACCCCAACATTGACAAAGGTTCAAGCCGTCACCATGGACATGA
This sequence comes from Schistosoma haematobium, assembly GCF_000699445.3. NCBI lineage: Eukaryota > Metazoa > Platyhelminthes > Trematoda > Strigeidida > Schistosomatidae > Schistosoma > Schistosoma haematobium. Next base: position 3,127,310 of record NC_067198.1, read on the forward strand.
TTTAGGAACGTATTCTCATTGGTTGCAACTTGTGTTCTCTCTCGTACTCACATGAGCATCACTCAGTTATTATCATCTTGTAGGGATTTATTTATCCGGAAGCATTGTACAACACCATAGTGTCTAGATTTACAGCACATAGGCTTGGCTGATCTCAACATTTCCTAATCACTATATTAGTAACAATTCGTTTTCTAACTTATGCGAAACTCAATACTTGCAACTAACTTGTATGCACCACCGGCCGGTAGATATGAATATAAATGAAATTTAGTCTAGAGCATGTCTCTCACTAATGCACCCATGTTTATCGAGTTTCTATTAGCTATCTGTTCAAAATGCACACAACTGTCATTATTTTCACGTGGAAGAACTTTCGATAACTATTCATATGTATTAGTAGTATTACTGAATTTTATGAGGTCGATGAAATCTCGCAACTAAGTAAACCGTATAAAACATGACAAATTGTCTGGAACACTGGTTAGAATTTTTTTCCATGGCTATGCTTTTGTTCTTTCAGTTAGCCTACTAATACAGAAGCAATTGGAAATCAACTCATACGGACAGTTTACTGGCATGATCGTTAGCTGACTTTATGATTTAAGCCAAAAATAATACCAGTATTAACAGTTGTTCTTATATTTCTAAACACAAAATACGTGAACTACCTACAAGCTATTAGCCAAAGGCTAATACTACGCATCTTAAGGAGACTTATTAAAATATACCTACGCGGAACCATTCTTAATTATTATGATCCCACTTTGTCCGGCTCAAATAATTTTGACCTAAATTTACATTTCGCGCACGTCAATAATTAAACCACTTCTTTTCTGATTTATCTTTGAGCTTATCAATACCCGGTAGATTCTTATTATTCCTGGTAACCTCCGGCGTGCGACAATCATACTTTATTTGGTATCGAACCAACGCCACGTTGATTCTGGTCGGAGAGTAGTGTAGTGGTATTGGGCTCTAACCACAGTCCCCAAAGCTATACATGAGATAACTAGGAAACAGGCTTTCATCGTGTAACACTAAGGGAAGGTCAATAATGACGAACATGAGTGTAACGACCGAACTGCCAGTATTCGGTTTGAACGCAGGACCGACGATCCAAAATGTATTGAAATAGGCCAGGCTACGTTCTTCTGTATAGCGCACCAAGTGTTTTTGAGATTCTCGTATTAAATTATGTCAAAATACAAACTCTGTGCTCAATATAAACGGTTCTAATTTAGGAAGTAGAATAAATTATAACAAAAATACAAAATACCTCGAACGGTACACCCTATGCTATACAGTCAGAAGTATCTCTAACGCAAAGTAGCTCGATAAACAGTGAAAGAGACAGTTAATACCAAAGGGCTCGATACCTGAGAATCAATAAAAATATTCCCAACAAGATGTAATCAAATATCTAACTGCAGGGATTCTGGCAATCCTCCCAAGCAGACAGTCAAAGTGTTAATAGCTGTAACACGTGTAATCAGCAGTCAGTGAAAGGCGAAGAGGACCTGAAACTACAACACACACAATTTTAACCAAGCGCTTCACACCAAGAGAGAGAACATGGAAAATTAAAATTCACGGGCTATATACAGGAAAGAAAGCTTGTTTATAAAACAGTCTTATGAGTCATCCTGTAGGTTCAGTGCATGCAGAGCTTGTTCTTCTTCTTCCAAGGCATTTATTCTTGGTCGCCCTACAATAGAAAGAAAAACAGAATCAATTAACATCACCATATATGGTGATTTTAACCTCGTAACACAGCCACAATCTGGACCACACCGTAATCTTGAGCTTAGTCAAACACGACTTTACTGTAAATAGTCCAGCAACATACAATAGAAAGTTGGGTGACAAAAGATAAGTCTTTAATCAAAATCACATTACAAAAGTTCAGACGAGGAAGACTGAAGTACAAAAGGTTTGGTTAAACGAGGTCTGAACAAAGAATAAAATACACGACAGGAAGAAACAAATAAATGACAGTACTGTTCAACAACAAAGCTGCGGAGGGATTTTGATCGTTCCCTCTCCGTTACAATGGGAACATTCTTCCGAAACGCAATTCAATCGTTGGCATCGCTCAGCCTTGCAGGCGTGGTCATTCTGTATGACTTGTTTTTATTCATAATAAATAAGTTGTTCTGTCTCCAGCCTAAATGTGTTCTCCGCCATATATTGGTGACTGTTATGATACGATGAGTCAGTGAAGACAGCAATGTGACTTCCACATAAGATCTTGTAGATTAGGCAGTTCCATCACGACAAATCTGCTATTTTAAGATTAGGTTTATTGTTGTAGCAGTACTAATAATAAAGTATGCCATAATTCTACAGGTCTCCACATTGAAGGATATCCCTTTTTAAACTTCTATTAAGGTTTTAAAACATCACAAGTAAGCATACTAGGTGTGACGTACCCGTTGAAATTGCGTGGTCTTACTTTCAACACTGTGAGAAGTTGTGCACATGGGTCAGTCACACCGTGCTCATGGATGTCAGCTTCTGCGTAACAGAAAGAGGCTTCTGTATTATCGGGCAAGAACAGCACTACATGAATGGTGAGAGGTGAAAGATGTTTGTTTTCAAGGAATTCGAGTTTCTGTTGCATAATGATGAAGATATTATGTAACAAAGCGCGGGAAAAACTGCAAATAACTATGAATACATTAACTTAATGGGTAAAAATAAAATTTGAAGAAATTTTGTGTAGTGTTTTAACAAGGAACAGACTCACAGTTTTCTGTTTGGTTTGCCAGATCACGTCGGCCTTATCACTAAAGCTTCCACAGCTATTTGGATTTTGACAACGCTTTTACACGTAACAGCTTTATGATTAAACTATTCCACCCCAGTCAAACCAGAAGTCAGAAATGAAGGGGTTCGAAGATATACTTGAAGGATTATCTATATATCTGGAAGCTTTTAATCTAAGCTGGCTAACAGTTGCAAGAGTTGCATGGCATAGAGTACCCACTCGTGATCTGACGCGGGTTAGTGACCAAGTACCTTCAGCTAGATGTGTCCAGTGCAATTAATGAGGTCATCATCAGTGTCGAACAATTACAGAACTATTTATTTCAGGGACTTACCGCCACATGCTAATTAACTTGCGTCATAGTATGGGTGAGCCGCACGAAAGTTGTGGTAGACCTTCAACTCCGAAATCGATAAGGAGGCTTCCGTAAGGACAGTGCGCTGTAGACCAAACTGCGACACTTCTGTTTGTTGTTGACCACATGAATGGAAGTACTCACCAACTTCCTTGATTATAAAAAGGTTCGACAATATTATTCAATTATTCGTTCTAGGAGTAATCGTGCCTTGTATCCCGCGTTGAAATAGATACAGAAGTATTAGCATGCTATGATCTACATCACTGTGCAGGCTTGGACAAAAATATCTTCAGAGCATACCGTGATCTGGTATCCTTGGTATGTGTCTTGCAAGTTTAGATCAGCACTTTTTACCCAGTTTTTAATACTTCTATTCACCAAAATTTAAGGTATTGAAATAACGTTTCTTCCTCCACTAAAGGGATAAGAATACTCCGGACACTATATAGTGTCGAGCTGCGAAATCAGTTAGAGTAAAATCAAATTCAAGTCTAGCGAATAGTCGCTTGAGTCATCGGATCATTACCCATTAAAATCTTGAGGACTCGATAGCGAGCATTCAATGCCATTTAATATCCTAAATACTTCTAAGTGTCCTACAAAATACCCACTTATGCTCAGCTTCTTCACAAGCTCAAAGGTAATACTCAGAAACTGAAGGCACGACGCAGAAGAACGAACTGTAGACACAACTTCTACTCCTCAAGAGTTGTGAAATGCTGGAATTCGCTGCCGGCTGAGCTAATCCAAGCGACTTCGCAGGAGTCCTTTAAAAGGAAATTCGACCTATTCTTAAGGACCAAGGATAGTATGTTACTATGATTTACCATTTTATTTTACCTCTTTTGTCGTTCATATACTGCGGCACCTGCATGGAGATCTTGGTGATTCACTGCTGCTAGACACAGAAGCCCGTTAGGCGAAAGCTTCTTTTATTCTGTCCACAACCTTTTTGAACCATTTGAACTGTATATGGGTCACTACATAGAGAAAAAGGTTATCAACTGACACAAGAATTAGAAGCCAGATAAGCTTAAGCTTTCTTTCATTAAGTCCATAATCATTTGAAGCTAGCGCGAATGCTTGTTTTACTCGTCACATATGGTCGTGAACTATTCAATTTGTGTGTTGCCACGTGTTTGTTACTAGTATCATAGGAGAGTATCGTATTAACTATGTCTTCTCTCGTGAACAATAGAGAAGAAGCACGACCAGTCAGCACAACCACATATTTCTTGGGGATAGTGAAACAAGTACGTAGCTCATACACTGATTTGTTCATTATAATAACATTATTTTTTTGAGTAGGTCAATAGTTTCTAACATACAAGATGCAATTTGAGGTTTTCTAAATACGGCTATTTCCATTTTATAGGTCTTATCGGGAGATACTATTGTAATACGTGACAGACCCATAAATGGTCCTCCTCCAGAACGAACCATTATTTTGTCCAATATATCATGTGGTCGCGTTGCTCGTAAGCCGTCGACGGGAATTCCCACTGGAACACCAGAAGATCCGTTTGCTTGGGAGGCCAGAGAGTTTGTTCGTACTCTTTTAGTTGGTAAAGAAGTTTGCTATTCTGTCGAAACAGAACAGCCATCTGGTCGCAAATATGGATGTGTGTATGTTGGTATGTTTTAAGCCAGTTTATTTATCCTTACATCAGGGAAAAATATCAGTGGAGAAAATGTTGCTTTGTCCTTAGTGGAACAAGGCTTAGCTGAAGTGAGAAAGCTAAATCCGACAATAGCTGCCAAAAATAAAATTTACCAGCAACTAGTAACCGCTCAAGAACAGGCAAAGTCACTTGGTAAGGGTCGTTGGTCTCCCAATCTCCCTGTTACAAGAGAAATCCTTTGGTCAGTCGAGAATACTCGCAGCTTCTTTGAGAGCTACAAAAACCGACCACTTAAAGCTATTGTCGAAAATGTTCGAGATGGTTGTTCTGTACAAGTCTTCATTCTACCTGAATCCCTTAATGAAAAGCCAAATACATTTGTATACGTTACTGTCACAATGTCAGGAATTAAATCGCCATCGATACGTTATGAGGATGGAAAAATTGTGAGTTAGCATATCGTTGTTTCATGGTTTATAGGTTCCCGACGCGTGGGGTCTCGATGCGCTATTCTTTACCGAATCCAGACTGCTACAGAGAGACGTTACTATACTGTTGGAATCCGTATTTAATCAAGCTTTCGTCGGAAGCATCCTCCACCCAAATGGAAATATAGCTGAGTTGTTGCTGCGTCATGGTCTTGCTCACTGTATTGATTGGAATCTAAACTTAGTAAGCGTCCCAGGTGCTGCCGAAGCCTATAAAATAGCTGAAAGACTTGCGAAAGAAAAGCGACTACGCGTGTTTGAAAACTACCAGCCCACACAAACAACGGAAGTACATGCAGACAGTCTTCAAACAGTTGTTCCAGGGAAAATATTCAGTGGAATTGTGAGTGCTCGTCCAACTTTATTTGTTATTTTATTTATTTGGACACATATTGGTGAAAGTGGGCACCAAATATGTATGCGCCACACAGATAATTTGATTTGTGTGTATCTACTGAGAGTAATCTGAAGCTAAATGGACCTTGGCTATAGGGATAACGTTATTTTGGTTCCCTCTTGGCACCTCAGCCATCTTCGTGCGATGTCATATTCTCCCCTTCGTTTTAGGATATTTTTGCACATGGCGATGTAGATTACGAGTTTAAGTAAATAACGACTTAGGCTGTCAATCGTTCTTTTTAACCATAAAAATTGTGCTGACCTTAACTATCTGTGTATTCTGGTGAAAAAATTACTGCACCGATGTCAGTTCTGTCATGTCATTTCAAACTATGGTATTGTGAACATGTTATTTCGGAGCCTCTTTCAGGTTGGACTTAATTTTAGTACTTAGGACTCACTGTTCTTAGCTGAAAAGACTTGGATCTATGTGTATTGTTTTTTTCAGATATGTGAAGTCGGAAACGGTGATAACGTCTCTATCAAATGTTCAGATGGTGTCCATAAATTCTTTCTATCCAGCATAAGAGCTCCACGACCACAGACCAGCAGCAAGGAAGACGATTCTTCTGTCCAACGTGGTCGTATTCGTCCGCTTTACGACATACCTTATGTGTTTGAAGCTAGAGAGGTACTTCGCCAGTTCGTCGGAAAACAAGTAAGTCAAGTTTCAATGAATCAAATGATTACCCTTACCTTGCAAAATATTCCGTAAAACAGTAGTTCATTAGGGTTACAGAAAACATACTTTATTAGTATGTAACTGTTGTATCTTTAATATACAGGTAACTGTTCAAGTTGATTACATTCAACCGAAGACATCTAATACTGTTGACGAACGTGTTTGTGCTACAGTGCGAGCTGATGATGTCAACCTTGCATTGACCCTAGTTTCAAAAGGTCTGGCCTCTGTAGTGCGTTATCGAAACGCTAATGATTCTCGTTCTGTATTTTACGGTGAACTTCTTGCGGCAGAAGAAAATGCGCAGTCTAAGGGACTCGGAATGTATAGCAAACAAGATCCCCCGATTCATCGTGTTGCCGATCTCACAGGTAATATTTTTTGTATTATTTTGACAACTTCATCCATTTGTTTTCTGTACCGTTTGGTTTCCAGCATGTACATTCCAATCATTTCGTTTAAATGAGTAGTTATGCGACAGCTAAAGACGAAACGGTTACTTTTGTCGGTATGTTATCCAAACTATCTTTTTTAGGTCTTCTAAAGACAGTCTGACTCATGATTTGTAATTTCCCTTGTGTTAGTCAGAAGGTTTTTTATTGACTTCATAAACACGACACTTTCAATAACTGATTTTCAGGGAGTTTCCATATTCAAAGTTATTATTTTATTGGTTGCGCAAATGACAATTTTGATTATTTTGGCTGCATACACAATAGGACTGCTTCACCCACTGAGTGACGTCAAAATGCTTTCAGGTGCGTTTCTAATCTCAAGCGCGAAACGTTACTTCAGAACTTGTCTGTACCTATGACATTTCTAACTATATGGAGTGAGGTACTCAATTATGCAAATCACTTTATCAAAATGTGCTTGATTGTTGGTAAAAATAGCAGTTCACTCCAACTCCGCATAGTTGCTTTATAAACACTGACCTGTTAGATGAAACATTTATGGTTAACCACTAACTATTTTGACGCTTAATGCTGGCTAACGTAGAAATTAGATCAGGGGGAAACGGTAAGGAATCCCATTTTCAGCTAACTGAAGTCACTTAGCTAGATGAAAACTTCCAATTTGGGAATCTGACGCTAATCGTAGTCTATATAATCAATATATATAATTCCATAATTTCTGCCACTCAGTTGCCACTACGGGAACTATATCAACCAATATACTTTTATTTCCTAGAATCAGTGTTTGTTGATTTCCGTCTGTTATTTCCTAAGAGGGCATCTACTCGCGATACTCAATTTACTGTTATCTAAATTTTGTCGCATTATGTAATCTTTAGTCCCAGCAGTTGCTTAAACCTGTATTACACTTTGTTTTTGTAAGTAATTGATAATATTTTCGATGTAATAGGTTTATGTAGTAACAGTCCTTCCCGGTTACCTGAATCAGAATGGACAGAACAGCTTTCAGGAGTGCGACCTATCGGTTCAAAGTTACTAAGACACTTGTTATTTAGTACCCCTTCTCATGTTTGTTTTATGATTTCGTTTTAAATTATTATTATCTCAATAAGAGGTCGTGTAAAACGATGTGATCGTTTTTAAAATTTTAGGGAATGTAGCTAAATCTAGACAGTTTTTATCTTTTCTACAACGTGCTGAGCGATTGGACGGTGTGGTAGAGTTTGTATTTAGTGCAAGCAGATTCCGTATTTATATACCTCGAGAGACATGCGTAATCACACTGTTGCTTGGAGGTATTCAGTGTCCACGCCGGGGAAGGTATGTTCATTTTATCAATGTATACATTTTTAAAAACAATAGTTGAGAAAGTGTAAACGTTAATTTAAATATCTTCTCTCCACCTCAAACGTACGCAGAGTTTAAGTACTGTCACTTGGTCAGTATAGGTCATTTAGCGAAATTGAATATTGTTGATTAAAACCTGGATTGCCTATTAAAAGCCGTCATGTGCCGATCCTATAGAATTTTCTATCATACCCTGGCACTGTATCATAAACTGGCCATCTTTACGCTTTTTCCAACCTGTCCCAGTTTCGAGAAATGATTTACAATGTGGAAGTTGCTGGGATGACGTCCTGAACACACGTACAAGCTACCGGAACTGTTGTTTTATAGCAATCATTTCTAATCTACACTTTTGGGTGGGCTAATGGCTTGCCTTTAACCTAGATCGGTCTGATATTTGGTTTCAACGTAAGCAACAGCCACTTCGCTTACATCGATTCACCTAGAATGCTGAATTTGATGGGCACTGAAATGTAAGGCAAGATTTAAGCAAACCAAATGAGTCCGAAAAAGTGCTCCATCAACAATCGCTATTCAGTCAATCTTTATTCCAGCTTCAGTTCCGGAGAAAGAACATTACGTATGACAACAGCGATGACTGTTACAGGAGTTAGTACTAGTTTATTTTATTTACTTGAACGCATAAATATTGGTACAAAGGAGCACCGAATATATATGCGCCACACGGGTCACTTGATTTGTGCAAATCAAGTTAGTCCTAGCCAAAAATAGATTGCCATCTGCGCAAAACTTCGTTGTCTGACTAACGAGTCCCAGTCAACAACAAAAGTAACTTTCCTTTATGCCTAGTCCCTCAACTTGTGTGCTGAAGTCTCCAGTTACTATTGTTACATCTAAACATTTAACTGATGGTGGAGCTCATCAATTTTAGTTACGCTGAAATCTGCCACAATGTAGGCGGAGCCTCGTTTTCCACACTGACTTCTTACTTTTATAAGTTCTTCGCATCTAACAAAACATAAACGACAGTCGATTAGTACTACCTCTTTCCCTGGCACTTAGTGCAAAACCAATGCTTTCTAAATCGACTAAAAATGCTACCGGATACTCAGATAGGTTCATAGTTAACAAAATTTTCAAATCGATGTATGGTGAAAAAAATTCTAGTATTTTTTAAAAATCTGAAATACAGGTCTCAGAGATACAGCAAAGGTTGATATTGATACTTACCAAAGACAACCCAATCTATCTGCTTTTTGATGTTCATATAATTTCGCTCATTTTTCATATGTGACTTTTGTAAATAATAATCGAATAAGTGTACATATCGATATACAAATGAGTGTACTTTCGGCTACTGTCGTGTTTTGAAGGGAATAAATTCCCACTTGTGCCTGTCTTTAGCGTTCTTACTATTGTGAACAGGAGTAGGTTTTTACAACATTTGGTTCCTCAGGGTTCTGGAGCCCATGTTCGCCATTCTTTTTTGGTGGAGTTTTTTTCAGTCCCCTTAGGTAGACGTTTCTTAACCACCATCCCGGTTTAAGCGCCAGACATCGACTTTTCGTCCTTTCACCTCCATAAATTACACTCACGCTAACAAAAGGAACTGAATAGAACTTTCTTGATAGTGGCTGTAGGCGGGTGACTATATGACAGCATTCATGAGGGACAACAGACTGTCCTTACTTACCAAAGCATTCGAAGACATTACTCCTATTATTCTCTGTTTATTCATACTTTTTAACTATCCTTCACAACTCTAATGTTGTACAGTCAAAATAATTCATTGTTATAGTAGGTCATGTAATAGTAAGTGATCGTCTACTTATTAAGTTGAGCGAATTCCTTAAGTGCTTGCTCATCATTTTTTTCCGTTTCAACACTCCTATTGTTTATCCGGTTTCCTTTTGTACAGATTTTTTCCCTAAGATTTGGTTGTTATTAACACTAGAAAATCTATTTGTTCTTTAAATTATTAGAGTGGGTCCAGATGGTGTCGCTTTACCTGATATGCCATTCAGTAACGAGGCTTACACGTTTGTTAAGGAATTGTGCATGCATCGTAACGTTGAAATTAAGGTAGAAACAATTGATAGAGTAGGGAATTTCGTTGGCTATCTTTTCGTGGACATTCCTGCTCTGTCTAACAATGGACCAGATATTAACAAGTCGTCAGGCAAGAAAAAGAAAAAAAGGGTTGCCGAAACCACTGTTAGACAAAAAACAAATCTAACTGTCTTACTAATATCTCAAGGTTTCGGTACTGTTCATCGGGCTCCCACAACCGAACGATCACCTCACTATCACGATATGATAAAAGCAGAAGAAGATGCCAAAATCAATCGGTGTGGTCTGTGGTCATCCGATCAATTCGTAAAGGAATGGGAAGCCGAAGTCCAAAATAATTCAGATCCCACTGCTTTGAGCGGTGCAGAGGACGGTAGTCTTATTCCACTGACTGGTGTCTCAGAATATTTGGACGACTTATCAGAACTACAACTTAATGAAAATAGTGATTCGACAACTGTGATCAATAATGATAATATTAAGGTATAAAGCATATTCTTTGAATCTTTATGGGATACAATATTTTCTCCCTGCATATATTTGAATTTTCCAAAGTAAGAACATAAATGTGTATATATATATATATATATATATATATATATATATATATATATATATATATATATATATATATATATATATATATATATATATATACGAACAAGAATTGAAGAGGGAGGTTGATTATGAATACAGTGGTCTTGAGTGCTGTTAGAGGTATGAGGGCGGTTATCACTTCCCGGTTACCCACATCGTGGAGTTCTTCTTGAGGTATCTGAGAAGGAAATTGCATTAGAGGTGGTCTTAGTGACCTGAGAGCGTGACCGCAGTACCCAAGGGACAACTGCTTGAGGTCGGTCACACACGACCATTTTGTGAGTAATTCTCGTGTTATCCTCGTACTTGTTGAAACCTTACCGCCGGATACGGGTATCCGGGGGGTAAGGCTAGGTGTGTATTTTAGGGCTCGACGTTTTGTTGGGAGGCAGCATCGCTGTCATCCTGGTTGTCTGAAGGAAACATCTTACTGCCGTCACTTCTGTACAGTCAGTAGTACGACTTCGCTTTCGGACCTTGAGGAACGATTGTTCCAGCTAGTATAGCTCGATTGATTCATCACGATAGACAAGGCCGATCACCATTTCAGGGTAGCAACAACGGTATTATATCCTTATATGCAATTTTTCTTTTATATATTAATACCATTGAATTAACTACTTCTATGAACCCAGTGTTCATCTTACTGTGCTAATGAGGTATAGCAACTTGAACCGATGCATGTATGACCTGATATATATATATATATATATCGGTGCCTGAGTATTAAAAATTCATCTGCCTCAAAATAAGATTCTTTTAAAAAATCCATTAACAAATGTTAAACAATTGTATCGTGCATGATATTATATAAATTTAAAGTGCGAAACACCACTCTTTAATCATTTTCTATAGCAGTTATCATGGAAACCTGTTCAAATAACCGGGATCTCCAGACCTGCTTCTGGTAGTCAGGGTCTTCGATTCTTCGCTCAACACTTATCAGATGCGTGCACCCTGGTCAAGATTAGTCAAATGCTGAATAGCCAATCATTTCCTTCATTCCCATCAGAATACTACCCTAAAAAAGGTAGTCTGTGTATTGCATGTTTCAGTTTAGATAATTGCTGGTACCGAGCACGTGTCATTCGTAGTTCACCCAAATCTGTTACAGTTCAGTTTATTGACTTTGGTAATGAAGAAGTAATCGATTCAGCTGAGTATTCATCACGTCTTTCTCCTCTTCCATCTGGTCCACTAATGCAACTTCCACCACAAATGAAAGAGTATCGTTTGGCATTTGTTCAACTTCCTCCCGATGCTTCCGATCGTGTGTTTGCGGAGCGTGCTTTCTGCGACCTCGTTGAAAACAAAGAAGTAGGTGAAGTGTTTGCACTGGGTTCATCTTTTGTTTTTCGTTTTATAAGACTCCCATTGGAGTACAATGCGTATTAATAACGTCTGCGTACTGTTAGATAAAATCAAAGTATCTAATTCATGACCGAATTACAGATATATACTTAGTAATTCTTAGATTATGTCTATGTTATTAATTTTGATTCGTTCAGGTGTTTAATCCCGTACACTTCTACACGTGAAGTCGGAGGTTGATTATGAGAGAGTGGGAGACACTCGTAAGCTACTAGTATTTGACCACATATGCCTCAGAAATATTGCTGGCGTCTGCTGGGATCACCGGGTAAGTAATAGTGAGGTTAGACGCAGGGTATTAGGGAATGATGGTAAATCAGTCGATGAGGTTGTGAATCTTCATCGACTGAGATTGTTGGGCCACGTGTTACGTATGCCTGAACACCGATTACCACGACGTGCAATGCTATCCGGTGTTGGGGATGGTTGGAAGAAAGTTAGGGGTGGCCAAACCAAAACGTGGCATCAGTGCTTGAAGTCACTAACTTCTAGTCCGAGCCATGTCGGTAGATGCAGACTACTTGGTTGGGGTCCGCATGACTATCGTAACCAGTGGTTGGAGACTCTTGGTGACATGGCTCAGAATCGATGACAATGGCGTCGGTGTATACACTCTCTGTCTTCCCTTAAACCGTGAGATTAAAATCACTTCATATCTTTCTTTCTACGAACTAATTCTTTCTTCCTGTACTATATCCTTATTGCAATCTTTCTTTTATATAATACCACCATTGAATTAACTACTTCTATGGATCTGGTGTCCATCTTGTTGTGTTAATGAGGTATGGCAACTTTGACCGATGCATATGTGTGCCTGGTCCTACGTTGTAGCTGACTGACTGACTTTTACACGTAGCACGTATAGATCGAAGTGTTATCTAAACACATTTATTTTGCTCATTTATATGCCACTTAGCTACATTCCCTGTTAGCATCACCCTTTAAAGCTCAGAACGGTTATCAAATCATTCAAATGAAGGCTTATTAGTTGGGACTTGGTTTTCAACTCAGTTTTGAGCACCACTCCACCTGTTGTGATTTTTGAACAGTTGGTTAATATCCCTTGCACAAAGAGATTTAATCCCTAGCAAACCTGTAGTTGGTCCTTGCGTTTGTTCGCGAAATACAGATTGGATCAAGACATGTTCCGTGCAGGATCGTGTTGGGGTATGCTGATTACCTATTTCTTATCCAACAAGCGCTAATGGATACCTGGAAAAGACTCTAGAATCTCCCTATGTAAAAATTATGAACATACTAACGTTTTTCTTATTGTGATTCCTACTTCCATGCAACCTTCTTGTTTGGAATATAAATACCTTCCTGCTCAATTGTGTTCTGATATGGGTACTTATCGAGTGAATTAGCTTCCAAGAATAAGCAATAAGATTAGCTGGGTCGTTATAGAAATTATAACAGCGTTGTAGTAGTTTAAATTTATCGACTCATGAAAATTATCATTTTTCAAAGATCCTCCCTTCTCGATGCTTTATCTGCATTTCAAGATTTGTTTCTGAAAAAGTGATCTACTCCGTCTTCAGGTAAAATATTCCCATATTTTTCAGGAAATATAAACCAGTAGATTTTGGGTAAACTGTAATGCACCCAAGTCCGCTTGTTCGATTACTTTAGTCTTCTTTTTTTCAACAGTTGAGACTTGCTGTTCAGTACGAATCAGTACCGTGTGGAAACGAATCACTGAAACCTGTCCCAGCAGTGACACTATTGCTACCAGTTGCAGATCTTAAAACATCTGGGTCATCTGTCTGTCCAAACGACATAGACATCAGTGAGTCACTGTTGTCTAATGGTTTGGTCTGTGTTGAACCTATCCAGCCTCAGCTTCTTAAACGACTACCACGCAATCTGCTCCACAAGTATCTAGATGCGCAAGCATTAGCAAAAAAAGAACGTAAAAACATTTGGCGATATGGTGACTTTCGTGCAGATGTGGAACAGCTGTGATATACATTGCACAACAATTAGAACCAAAAATGTGCCTTTAAAATACCAGCTGAATATGAACGACTACCGCCCAACAATAGCATCAACGTTATGCTCTGATTCATTTTGTCTGTTGCTTACTATATGTTGTAAGAGTACACTTCATTGTTGTGTTTGTCTTGGAATTTCAGGTAGCTATTCTTCCTTTTTTTAAAAATGTAAAAAGCAGGTTTACTTTAGTTTGTCAATATCTATGATATTCTTGTTGTTCATTGGACTCCCTAAGTACAATATAAAAGTAATGTTATAAAAACCAGTTTTTGTTAGTAAACTACTTTAATTTCTAACTTTAGTCACTTGTATTTTCGTTTTTCTTGCCAAATGTTTTAAACTATTATATCTGTGGCAATTATGTTAATTATACGAAATTATGCTCCTAAATATTTCTGTACTCAGTAATGTATGTTTACGGTAATAAACTGTGATTTTGTTTTGTATGGTTGCATTTAAATGATCACAATGCGCTACATGCATCTTCATGAAACTTGACAGCTTATTTCCTGACTTTGTGCGACACCCTCTCTAGTGAGTTTTATTGAGTTTGTCAATTGTAATGTTGGCAGTCAGTCGTAAACAACACAGAACTTTGTACTTAAGTTACTGTCACACCACATCATATCGAGATAAAACTGCTTACACAAGTGCCAGTGCATTAGAATTAGTAACAGTATCTGTAGGAGTAAAAAAAGCGTTAAGCGCAAACAGTACGATTCGAAGAAAGACGAACTGGCGAAATTAAGAACAACAATTTTAAAGCACGAAACAAGGAATTTATCTGGTACTGATTCTAACCCATGTCGCTCAACTCTCTAATGATTGATTACAGTGATCGATTGAATACGAACTAGGCAATCTGCATCCACTAATATGACCTACCTTAACAGTCATGAGTAGAGGAAAACTGCGAATTCGCTCTCCATCGGGGTTTATTATATATTGTGCCTATGCGTGGAGGACGTGACCTAGACACCATATTATTTATTTATTTGGACACATAAATATTGGTACAAGAGAGCGCCAAATATATATGCGCCACACAAAACAATGAGAATTTAAAGAGGAGAAAAAGGTACGGAGTGTAAGAAAAACGAACAATAAAGAAGAGATTGGTGTAAGGTAGTGTAGTAATAATAATAGTAATAATGAGGGGACGGGAAGGTACAATCAGAAGAAATCTTTCAGTTAAGGGAGACACAACCACTTTATGAAGAAAGTAAAAGAAGGTTACAGCAGGATCGCCACTGGCTTCTATTCTGAGCCATATCTGATAACGTCTCTAGCCACTGTGTAGCACCATCTCTCGGACCCCAACCAGGGAGCCGTGAGGGACCAACAGAAGCCAGTCCTTTGAAGCTTTCTTTCATACCACGACACCATGTTATACACTGACCACCTCTCCGCTTCTTCCAACCAGTCCGAGTCGGCAAGTAATGCACGACATGGAATTCTATGGGACGAAATTCGTAGAACATGTCCAAGCCACTGAAGTCGGTGTTTCAAGATGGTGACATCAGTTGCATTATCGTCTCTGCCCGAACACACGATGCCGAACCTCTGCATTACTAACATGGTGTTGCCACTAGTTGCAACAAACCTTCGGAGACAGAGAGGATCGAATGCAGAGGGTTGTCTAACATCCTCAACTCGGAGAGGCCAGGTTTCACAAGCATAGACCAACCGGCCTTTTACAACCAGACTGACATCACGAAAGCGCCAAAGTGGGCCCGGATTGGCATAAGCCTCTCTGGCTTTCACTATACATGAACTGATCTCGTCACTCACGCCACCACCAGCTACCTAGATACACGACATTCTCGACTACTATTTGCTCACTATCCAGGGTGAGTACAGGATTGGAATCCTGCCAGACTTGTAGAAGTACTTCGCACTTCGAAGGTGCAAAGCACATACCATACCCACGGACACTGATTGCCAACTGACTAAGTGTGGATTGCATGACTTGGGCGTTATCGCACAGTAAGACAATATCATCCGCATACTCAAGGTCGAGAAGTCTTTTTCCAGACAACAGATCCACACCGCCATTTCTTACATCCACCAGAATGTCGTCGATGGCAAAGTTGAAGAGAAATGGTGAGATTGGGCAACCCTGCCTAACCCCACTGCTCGAATGGAACAATGGAGAGAGGTTGTTGTATGCCGTCACTCTACATGGACACCATAACTAATTTGCGAATTGATAACTAATAATTCAAATATCCATTTAGACCCGAAGGCACATTTTCATTTTCCAAGGCCACCAGGAGCTCGGACGTGATGAATTCGTAGTTGCATTTATTCTCTACCTTAATTTAAATTTAGAGTTAGGTGTCATTTGATCTCATTTCCTTCGCCTCGAATGTAGTCTTATTTTGTTAATTTCCTCTCTTTGTTCGCTTATATAACGTGTCCTTACCTAGAACGATAACTCAACTACGTACATTCCCATTTTAACGTTTATTGGATCATTCGTATCTCATTACATCCATTGTCTCAAATCTAGTACTTACTTCCACAGACAATAGTCGTTAGACTACAAACATATATTCAGTGGAATTTCTACCATTGTTAGTTTCTCGCAGCTGAAGTGATCATATATCATACATGTACATGTCTCAGCATAATCCATGAAATTCCCATAAATATATTTTAATAAGAGACATTTAGAAGCAATAACCAGTCAACATAAGTCATCAAAAACCGAGTGATCATGCTTACAAGCCTACTTCAATAACTTAAGTTGTAATTTCACAAATAAATAAATGATTAATGACTGAATTATAGTTTGACATATATTCTATTTTAAAGTCATCGAAATCATTGTTATGTAAGAATTAAATATTTTGTCTAAATGACTACAGCATGTTAAAACAGAGTATAATGAAAAATTGAAAATCAACAAAATGATCAAAAACTAATATAAACAACAAATTATATACAGATCCTAATGAGAATGTAACAAGTTAGAATAGAAAGACAGAGTTGAAAAAACAAACTATATGAAGAAAGTTATTAGACAACTCAACCTGCAGTGTTCGTCTAAATAATCTAGTGAGTGATACATCACCGCATTATGCATACACACCTCCAAATTTGTATTAACTAAGTTGCCGACGTCGAGCTTTTTGCTTGTCAAAACGTGCTTCCATCTCTTCAAGAATACGTGGTGTATATCTTACTACAAGTTTCACAGTACCTATAATGGAAAGAAGATTATTATTACAATTTTTTTGATATGATTTAAACTGGAAAAACAATGTATAACAAGTAATTATGACTATACTAAAACTACGCATAATGTGGATTAGAACAAGCATATATAGACGAGTATTCTGGCATTGTGAGAACGTGATAATAAGGATATTAACACGAAACTCCGCAATAATGAAATATCACATGTATTGATAGAGAAAAACATCTTAAAATCTACGGTACATCACCTTGTGCTAATTTCAAAAGTTCAACAGCTCTTTCATGATGTTCACTCTCCACAGAAATCCCATTTACTGATAGTAATTGATCACCACGTTTTAAACCACCATGACGATCTGCAACACCACCAGGAATAATTCGACTTATGTAAATAGGTGAATTTTGTTCTTTACCACCCATAACATTGAAACCTAGACCTTCATTAGTTTTTGGTAGTTCTATGACACGTGGATGAGCGTGTCCTTCACTTGCAGCAAAAGCTGCGACAGTAGCTTTGGCTGTTGCACTTGCTTTCACCTAATAAGAGTTTAAATAAAATGAAGAATAAAAGTCGGTCAGTTATTACTTAGAACCTAGTATGTATGTAAATCAGTTCACACTGTCATATCTCATTAGCACACCGGATGAAATTGTAAGGTCTTATCACAGAATAGTAGATGTATTAATAGTATCACCGATAATACGGAAGATTAGGCATCGAAGATATCATTCAAGAGAATACAAATTAATGTAATAACGAACTATGAGGAATTCAGATAATAACTTGGGCAGATACAAAATAGATGCGCCTGCGCTACTACAAACCTTGTCATCCAAAGTCTTTAACCACTGATTACGATAATCAGGCGGACATCATCTAGGTAGTTTACACCGACTAATACGGCTGTCTGGTTGCCAATGACTTTACGGAACGATTCCACATCTTGGCTGGGCCCCTTACGTCTATTTATTCAAGCACGTAAACGTTGGTACAAGAAGACACCAAATATATATGCGCCACAAATCACTTGATTGGTGTGAGGACTGGGACACTACCTGGCAGACCAAACAGGAGCGGGTGGTCTTCCTAGGAGACCACCTTTGACGTAAAGGTCTAATCCATAAGGCAGTGGAGCAACGTAGGTAGGTTCAGCCCCACCGGTAGCCGGTGACCAACAATAGGTTCACACGCCATTTGTTTTCTCAGGATTCTAGGGTCTATGTGCACCATTGGTTTGGAATCAGGGTTTTCCAACATCCCTGAGTGGACCCTACGTATCCACCAACCCGATTAAGGCGCCGGACATTTGCTTTTCGCCCTCTCAGTATGGGGCGGGTATGCCGGAACGAGTCCAACGACGAGGGCATAAAATTTAAAAGGTCTCTCTTATGAAGACAAACTAAGACAACTCAATTTATTTCCGTGATCTTGCTGTAGAATACGGAGTAATATAATATTGGCTTATCCCATAATGAACGATGACCCCGACATTAATGTCTTATCTTTTCCTCCCGTCTAGGACTGATCATTTGAAAGGACATTCGAAGAAAGTGTAAAAACCGAGATCACGTCGTCTTACGTCTGGAGTTTCGTTTCTCGCAGCGAGTAGTGAATTACTGGAATTCTCTAGCGGAACACGTAATATCAGCACCTCTTGCTGATGTATTCAAAACGAGATTGGACCTCTACAGTGTTACAAACTGCAAGGATTAACGTAGGTGGTATACCTCCCACCCTTATCACTGAAGACTGAATACATTCATAGAAGCAGTTACTTGAATGGTAGTAATATGTAAAAGATTGCATATAATTGTATGATACAAGGAGAAGGAACTAGTCCGTAGAAAAGTGTAAAGTAATTTTAATCTCATGTTCTAAGGGTACAGTGAGTGTATATACCTAAGCCATTGTGGTGGGTTTTGAGCTATTTCACCTTGTGATTTCAAACTCATTCCATAATCTCCGTGAACTTCAGGCTTGGGCCTTGAGAACATGCAACGACACTTTTCTAGTAGGCTTTTAAAAGCATCTATCCTTTATTGAATAAATCAAGTGGAGACGTTGACAACAATTTCCGCTAGTAGTTTACATGAATGGATTACTCAGTAGCATAAACGACAACATTGAGGCTTAGAAAATTACGTTTGTGTAAAACCCATAATACAACAAAACAATACTAACTTCTTCCGACCCATTAATATCAACAGTTGTATATATATGCTCATAAACTTCACGAATCATGTCGCAAAAGTCTGACTGCAGTATGCGCTGTAGGGCTGCCAACTTTGATGGTTGTATTTCAGGGCATCTCTGAAGTATTTCCAATAACTCCAACACTCTATTAATATCTAAAATGTGAATATAATCAATTCACAATATACCTCTCTGCAAACTTAATGACTCCGCCATTTGCTAGTGTCCAATATCCTCTTAACGAACAAGCATAAAAACCCAATGATTTTTTAGACGCGCTTTATATGTTACAATATGTTTTCAGGTTTTCCAGATATTCTAGACACGTAACTGCACTAACTGTAGTGGATAACTAGTTAAAAATATGGTTAAGTGTATATTCAATTATTTGTGTAACCATAAAATAAAGGCCATATTTCTATCTGTTTTCGACATTTAATATGTAATCAAATTTATATTCAATATCAATTGTTTCTCTGTATCAATCAAAAAATTCTTGGTTACACTAATACACTTTCACTGTTTCTGAAGAAAATAAACTCTATCTTTGTAGTCTGTTCTTCTAATTTATTGGCTCACAGCATGTGATCAAAGATTATCACAGTTTTATAGCATCGTTTTAGGCACTATAAACTACATTGAGGTACTGAATAAGACTATCGGACTTAATCTTTCCCATCACACAATTGGTACGGCCACATGCAGGTGAACCTTCGTTAATCAAGTGAACTTATTCGTGGTTTTTTTCTTTGGTGGGGCTTGCGAGTAACCTTTATTTCATAAAATTGTCACCATTTTGATATTTGTTATTCCATTTTGTTTTAAATGTCATCTGTTACAATTCTGCTTTACTCGTAAACAGACACTTCGGTTTGAAGTATTGATCTTGCTTATTATACCATTATAAACTTTGTTCATTTTCATTTCTTGAGTAAGCTAATTTACTGGAATCAATCACTGGTCTGGCGAGCACTTGCGTTTCTTTCGAAAGTGCAATTTTGAGTCTACTTACGAACATCTCGGTATTTCTTTCCTTTTTCTTAATGTTTGCTTTTTGCATTTTTACCACGTATTCATTCGAATCCGACGATATTATCCAAGTAGCGATTCAACGGGGTCATACGCTCTGAACCACATAAATGTGCTGCCATTCAATGGGTTAAACACACATGTATGATTTTCACAGATGGATGTCCAGTTTCATCTTCATAACGCGTGTTCACAGGCTCCGAAATACTCTTTCGTGCTTGGAATCCTGTCTGAGGTATCGGGTTCTACAGATAATGTCTCAGCTTCGGAAGCCTATAATCAGTTAAACCAAGCCGTTACTTAACGAACCTCTATGCCATATGAATGTGAGTTAATTGAAAAGTCACCGTCTCAGTTATTGAGCTAGATGAAGCGGTTGATTGGACCTTATGTAGTTGATGATGCTTCACTGAAGAAAATTTCGCTACAACGCTTTCCAACGGCAGTAAGGCAAGTTCTCTGCGCTTCCAGCCAACCTTTAGATTTGGAGAGTCTAGCCAGTATGGCTGGTACGTGTTACGGTACCTTACGTACAGATTATTTCACATACTCCGAATAGCATGTAAATCTTCACCATAGAGTCGTTAATAGCTAAATTAAACGACCTACGTGCACATCATACACGCAAGATTGCTAGTCTTGTGGACAAGCTAAATGCATTACAATTATTCGTTTTCAATCTCACACCTCGAGGGTCCCAATCTAGTTACGTCATTTTCCTTGTCGAGAAATGTGTTGACCAGACAGTAGCTTTACTCTCGTTACTGATTGTACCCCTGGAAGACTAGCAATACCCAAACGAACTTTCAGTGCCGCCTCTAGTATATACAAGAACGATGTTATTCTTCTGTGATATTATGACACATCTAAACCACTGTGACTACTCAACTTTGACGTCGTACATCATTTTATGAACTATTGTTTCCCCGTGGCTGTCATCTAACAGATGGTTTCGGTACAATAATCGGCTGTTTGAATGTTCGACGATATAAAACTTGTCCGGTCCAACTTATGGTCTGATGACACTATCATTAGCGCGAATCATAAGTTTACGCAGTCAAGCTAATCTCCCTCAAACTGAAAACGACATTGTCGTCCATAACCAACACTGACAGTGTTTTTCACTGGTATTATTGACATGAGTTCAGAGTGGCATCCTTGGTTTCTTATATCCTCTTTGATATTTTTCGGTTTAGTTATTAAACTCATATACAGCACTCACCGTTTATTATCCTGCAGAGACAACTTCATTGTATCCCTATCACTCTCGATCTGTAGTC
This sequence comes from Schistosoma haematobium, assembly GCF_000699445.3. Lineage (NCBI taxonomy): Eukaryota > Metazoa > Platyhelminthes > Trematoda > Strigeidida > Schistosomatidae > Schistosoma > Schistosoma haematobium. The sequence goes on from NC_067198.1 coordinate 3,149,090, forward strand.
TATGACCCTTACTGATTGTAACAGCAATCATCGGCTTTCCAAAATGTGACTAAAAATTGATCAAAATCTTTGCACAAAGAAACCACGACTTCGTTACACGGCCATACTTCTGTATTTACATTTAGTCTATCTATTCTAACGCCAATTGATAGAAATTTAAAACGTCGTGTTTCTTTTTCCATCATTTCCATGGTTAATCGCCTCATATTCAACCAACTTTCTAGTAATTAATGGTTGCTCGCTATTTCTCACTCAGTTTCTGCTCCCTACTGTCCGTTCGCCTTACAACTTGGTAATGCCCGGTGGATTCATATCAGTCATTTGGCAACCTCTGGTGCTCGACTAATTCCAAAATGTTTGGCACCGATTTAAATGACCGTTGAGTATTGTAGGGCCAGTGAAATTTTATTGAGCTCTAGCCAAATAACTGAATGTCTAACAGTTAAAAGATCCTTGTCGGGTCCAAATACTACCAATGAGTATCAATTAATCACTCGCCATGAACTGGCTCATGTGGTGGTGATCTCAACCTTTTTCTTGCACCGACGTCTACTAATACACTTCCGTAATAACGTTCTTTGGGCAAAATGGTCCTCAAAGCAGCCACAGTACTTTGATACAGTGAAGGGGCAGTTCACTTTAGGTGCTGATCGTGAAGTATGTTACGGGAGAACTGAAAACATTTGGCTGGGTAAAACGTTCATATTGTATATTATTAATTTTGCTGTTTTTTGGATGTATTTGTTTGATTCAACTTCTGAACTTGTTTGTTTGTATTTCTAATTCTTTTGTCTTTGGTTTGGTATTTAGGAGAGTTTGCTCTTCATAAAAGTATTATTCATGAAGGCAAAGCACAAGAATTCAACGCTACTAATAATCTCCACTCACCCAGACGTGGTTGATTAAGATATTTGGCCTTGTTCATCCCTACCAAGTAGATTCGTGTGAAGTAATTCCATTCGCATCATTATTTGTTTACTGAAAAGAAGTGACTTACATCAAGACACAAAATATCAGAAATTCAAATTTTCACTAGTCAAGATATCACGAACATATTTTACTGTTAGTCGGCTTGATAGAAATTAACTTAAACCGATTTTCTCTCATGTATAGTGAACACTAAGGTTAGTGAAAAATAAAGGAAGACGATGAAGAAATTTAGTAGAGTTAAATAAACAAATGGTCAGATATGTGACACGTGTAATGATAGAACAAAGGGTACTTCAGTATAGACACGGAGAAAATCAATTTTAAAAAATTGAAAAAAATATGTTAAAGTTGGTGATAATTAGTAATTTTCAGAAAGCTTCTGAAGGCTGTGATAATTCAATGTAATTAACGATGTTAACCGTACAACAATGCATAGAACTAAACAAGGATTTTGAGCTTTAAACGAATATACATATCACGTACTGAATTGATCCTAGGTTAAAGTTCATATTTCTTTGAAGTTACTTGCGAATTAATGAACTTGTAACAGCTTAGGTTGGTTGGTTAAGAGTTGACCCCAAACAACCAAGCATATGCCAAAACAGTATTGTTCAAGTATTCATTCACTTCCTTATCTTTTATAAGCGTTATATTCCCTATTATCTTATATTGAATGTTGAGAGCCTTTGTTTGTCTGAACAGATAATCCCACGCTCCACTGTGACTGCGCGAAGATCGAAATAAAGACCTATTCACTACTTGTCTGGTTTCTTCTATCGATAGCACGGGGGTTACCATAAGGCACGAAATTGGTGGGCCCTATTTGAACACAAATTTAACCTCATTTCTGTTATTAACATTTTTTTTACTTAATCGTAAAAGTAGACCTGATTATCCGTAAACTAATTTGAGTATATAACTAGTTTATTCCGTATTATCTTAAGTTATTCGTGTTATAGTAACCACTTTTTGTGGTAACTTTATTGCTATATTTGTCACATGCCTCATGTCAGACTCAATAGAAACCCATAATCTGGAGGATTTGTCACCAGTGGAGATAGACACTGTTATGACTACGAAATCCCGACTTCCAGAATTTGATCGTAGTGATCCTGAGTTGTGGTTTGCTCAACTAGAGCATTATTTCACGAGACACAATATCAAATCTGAAGGGATTCGCTATAGAGACTTGTGTTCTATCCTTCTTCCTTCAGTCGCCAAAGAAGTCCGTGACTTGATTTTAAGTCCACCATCACCACAACCATACACCATCTTAAGACGAGAGATAATGAACCGTTTATCATTATCAGATAGTCAAAGAATCCAAAGACTTTTTCAAGGTGAACACTAGGTGATCGGTCGCCGTCACAGTTTTTACGTCACCTCCAAGTCTTAGTGGGTGATAACACAGTGGGTGAAGCAGTCCTAAAACAAGGATGGATACAAGCTCTCCCATGCTACGTCCAACACTGTTTGGATGCACAAGATCCTGAAACATCATTATCTCATTTAGCGCGTATAGCCGACAGAATAATGGAAAGAGGTCCTCCAACCGGATCAGGCACAATAAATCACACACAAAAAGTAGAATCAGCAAAAGACCCCGTCATAGAAGGACTCATTGCGAGTGTTAAGAGTCTCACTGAGGCTGTCACTAGAATGCAAATGGGTCATAGAAACAGGAGCAGGTCACCACAACGACCACGATCCAAGTCACAAAACAGGTCGCAAATGTCCAGACAATCTGGGCAGTTTTGTTGGTACCACTGGAAGTTTTGTGTCAACTCAACCAAGTGCATGCAACCATGCGCCTGGCCTAAGCATAATTCTAAGACAGCGGAAAACGAGTAACCCCCCAGGTCGCGACGACTGAGGAGGGGCGCCTAAACAGTCGCTTGTTTTATGTTAGAGACAGAAACTCTGGCTTGAATTTCTTGGTGAATACTGGCGCTGCTCTTAGCATCATCCCTCAAAATAAAACCGAGATTAGTCGAGAAACATCATCAATTACACTTCAAGCTGCAAATAAAACTAAAATCGCGACATTTGGGCAGAAAACATTAACCCTAGATTTGGGGTTCAGGAGGCAATTCCCTTGGGTTTTCACGGTAGCCGACTTAAATCTGGCAATACTGGGGATGGACTTTCTAGAGATACGAATTTCTAGTTGACACCAAAAAACGGCGATTAACACTGAAAGAAACTTCGAATTACACAAAAGGCGCATGGTTGCATGCACTTGGTTGAGTTGACACAAAACTTCCAGTGGTACCAACAAAACTGCCCAGATTGTCTGGACATTTGCGACCTGTTTTGTGACTTGGATCGTGGTCGTTGTGGTGACCTGCTCCTGTTTCTATGACCCATTTGCATTCTGGTGACAGCCTCAGTGAGACTCTTAACACTCGCAATGAGTCCTTCTATGACGGGGTCTTTTGCTGATTCTACTTTTTGTGTGTGATTTATTGTGCCTGATCCAGTTGGAGGACCTCTTTCCATTATTCTGTCGGCTATACGCGCTAAATGAGATAATGATGTTTCAGGATCTTGTGCATCCAAACAGTGTTGGACGTAGCATGGGAGAGCTTGTATCCATCCTTGTTTTAGGACTGCTTCACCCACTGTGTTATCACCCACTAAGACTTGGAGGTGACGTAAAAACTGTGACGGCGACCGATCACCTAGTGTTCACCTTGAAAAAGTCTTTGGATTCTTTGACTATCTGATAATGATAAACGGTTCATTATCTCTCGTCTTAAGATGGTGTATGGTTGTGGTGATGGTGGACTTAAAATCAAGTCACGGACTTCTTTGGCGACTGAAGGAAGAAGGATAGAACACAAGTCTCTATAGCGAATCCCTTCAGATTTGATATTGTGTCTCGTGAAATAATGCTCTAGTTGAGCAAACCACAACTCAGGATCACTACGATCAAATTCTGGAAGTCGGGATTTCGTAGTCATAACAGTGTCTATCTCCACTGGTGACAAATCCTCCAGATTATGGGTTTCTATTGAGTCTGACATGAGGCATGTGACAAATATAGCAATAAAGTTACCACAAAAAGTGGTTACTATAACACGAATAACTTAAGATAATACGGAATAAACTAGTTATATACTCAAATTAGTTTACGGATAATCAGGTCTACTTTTACGATTAAGTAAAAAATGTTAATAACAGAAATGAGGTTAAATTTGTGTTCAAATAGGGCCCACCAATTTCGTGCCTTATGGTAACCCCCGTGCTATCGATAGAAGAAACCAGACAAGTAGTGAATAGGTCTTTATTTCGATCTTCGCGCAGTCACAGTGGAGCGTGGGATTATCTGTTCAGACAAACAAAGGCTCTCAACATTCAAGATAATAGGGAATATAACGCTTATAAAAGATAAGGAAGTGAATGAATACTTGAACAATACTGTTTTGGCATATGCTTGGTTGTTTGGGGTCAACTCTTAACCAACCAACCTGAGCTGTTACATGATCACATAACTCATCTTTATTAGCAATATTCAGAATTTTTTTTAATTTCTGACATTTGAGAATCAATAACCGTGAAGATATAATACAGTGCGTTACTGTAAGGTTACTATGTTAGCCGCATTGATTCCACATACCTAATTTTAAACACAACTTATAAGGGAACTGTTTAGTAATCATAACATTGAACTGACGATATGAATATCACGACTATGCTAACGTTAAACCAATTATTATTAGTGGCCCATACAAAGTCCTGGGACTTAACATTAGCGTTATAAAAAAGACATTTTATGTCAATAACTGATATATATATATATATATATATTCGTTGGTTTAAATATAACGTAAAATGGAAATTTACTAAACTTGTAGTTTTTTTTCTATAGTAATAATATTAATGTAAACAAAGAACTTATACTTTTCCAATATGGCACTTTGATATATCAATCTGTCCTCTTGTCATTTTTTCTCTCATATGTGAGCGACTTACGGGCAAGAAACATCGTATTGAAGGTAGGTCTGGTGAACAAAAACGCAGCCGGTCACCACAGGCTCAAGGTCATGCATTTGATCGATTTTGTTAAAGAGTCCAACTTCTAGCAAGTTCACCCTTTTACATATATGCATTACAAAAGAGTATTTTTTTTGTTTTCATGGTTTTTCGTGCACAAGATATCTACACTATGTCTATTTCCTTCCAGAATACCAATCCGTTCTGGAGACCAAGCACTTACATGGAACCGAACAATTATCAATTACATTTATGTATTTCCATTTTGTATCTTATTATTTTATGCAGGCAGTGGAGCAGTTCTTCAGGTTTGCTTGATTTTCACCATTACCTTTGAAGTAGATTCTTCTTTACTTTTTACTTGAGGGCGACTCAAGAGGCAGGTGAGTAAACACCTGATAGCCGGTCTGAGCATGGAAAAATCGTACCTCACCAACATGGTGTTGGGTAGCCCGCTCGCGGCACTTCCTCAGATATTCTTATTCCACATTCTCACACTCTTTTTCTTGAAAGCATGCAGCAAACCGTCAGCGATAGTTGTAGAATAGATCACATGCTACAAAATAAGATAACAAGCTAGTAAATGAGGAGACATCCATGGACTATCGTTGACAGCGTTAGTCGTCACTGATTGTAAGTCAAATAGTGAGCGAGTTGATAATTTTCCCTTGGGATGAGGAATAGAACTAAGGTGTTTTCGATAGTTAGGTTAATCGAACCGACGTTCCTACGGAAGTCGATTCTAGGGGAAGCTAATGTAACAGCTCAGGTTGGTTGGTTAAGAGTTGACCCCAAACAACCAAGCATATGCCAAAACAGTATTGTTCAAGTATTCATTCACTTCCTTATCTTTTATAAGCGTTATATTCCCTATTATCTTATATTGAATGTTGAGAGCCTTTGTTTGTCTGAACAGATAATCCCACGCTCCACTGTGACTGCGCGAAGATCGAAATAAAGACCTATTCACTACTTGTCTGGTTTCTTCTATCGATAGCACGGGGGTTACCATAAGGCACGAAAATCTCTTAAGATATACTGGTACGAACCGTTTCATAGTGGACTCAGTAGCATCATGTGGCTTACAAAACTTCAATGATTTCCGGTGATACATTTCACTATTGCTTAAGTTTAGTTCGAAGTGCCTTAAAATGTAGTTATGATAAATCTATTCAACAGTGTTGTGTGTTATTGAACATTATTACGAAATAAAGTTCTCCTGGTAATGATCGCGAACTCACAACTCGTGTTATGGTCGTTTGTCCTGTGTTTATCATTTTCATATTATGATAAAATATCCTCTGTAAAGATGATTAAATAATATGGTCGACTGTCAAAACTTCGTAGCTTTAGCTCTTTCATCGAGTTTATCCACAATAACCGCACCACACATGTCACCAATATTAGTATTCAATTCTGAACCAAAGTCTCTCATCACACTTTATGTCGTCTTTCATCGTTCTTGGTGTCATCACTTCGTGACTCACTGTCAGTTGACGAAGAATTTTGAGGAGAAATAAGCGTTTTCCATCAATTCGATTTTATGTGTCATCGACACTCATTTCAGTCATCGATTCGTCATAGTTGGGAAATAGTCTTGTGCGTTGTGGTTTCGCAGATAGACATACAGATAAAATCCGACTCGTAAATAAATATGAATATTCAACAATTATTGGAATAAAACATCATCATCGCTATGTGATGGATTAGAGTGTCTCACTCAGCGTTACTCGATATGAAGATTCGTAGTTTATAGCTCAAACATCTGATCTTGAGCCAAATGATTTTAAATGCCTGCGAATTCGGTAATCACATTGTACTTGAAATAGAGAATTTCTGAATATTAATTTCAGGTGTACGTCAGACCACATTCATAAAATAGACTCGAAAAACAAGTGGCGTTGCAGTGTCAGTTGCTATGTTAAGCCCATACAACTTATTCTAGCTTCTGAAGAGGCAAATTTTCTATTCTACTTGAGTTACGTTTTGGCCTTGTTAACTATTCCCTTATCAGCCCTGACTGTTTCTGGATGGGCGTATATGTGTGTACATCTTATCTCATTACATATCTGTGGCTTATTTTTGTGTGACTACAAATGTTGATTAACGATGGACTAAATGAAGTTGGCTAACATGCCTTGTCTATTGCACATCACTTCGTTTCGCTTCGTTCCATCGATCGTCTGTCTGGATAAATGACCGTATAAAATTAACGTATTCAAAATCCTTTCTCGTATTTGTCTTATTTTAATTTTGTTATTCACCAACGCCAGTTAGGTCGATAATTATATACGACGGTTGACGATATATATATTTGGACAGAAATCGCTCACGCGATCCCACTGGAGTCAGTCATCAGGTCACTAAAGTAATGGGTCGGTCGATATCTATTGTAGTCAGTATTCAATACAATCCCTGAACTTAGTATACAGTTCGTCTTTATAACCGTCACTAGATAACGCCATATCGGTGTATTAATGGAAATGCGAATACAATGTGTTGATTACGTTTATTATTGGACCACAAACAAACATCTAAATTTACAGGTACGTGAAGCAAGTATGAAGGAGTAGTGCCGAGAAGCTAACAGGCAAGAGAGTCAGCGTTCAAGTCAAATGAGCGAGTTGGCAAGCGATTCCGCGATTCAGTGAACATTATTAAAATGTACATATATATACACAGTGAAATAAATGAATCATCGGATCAATTAAACAACTAGTAGTAAAGCTAACTGAAGGAATATATACGTAGGCAGTAAACAATGCCCAAGCATACATATTCATACAAGCGTAATAATAATAAAGATACAATGGTATTAAGAAGTTGTTATTGTACTGATTACTCTGTTCGTTAAATAGGTTAAAAATGGTCTTAATCAAATTAAATGTGAACAAACTCAATTGTACGTGAACTTTTATACATCGTTCGACCTAATTGACGTCAAAGTGAAGGGCCAATAGAGGCCTAGTACGTGTCAAGTTAATTTAACTAAATGTTTTCAGGTAATAAAAGAGTTGAAGCTCTCTTAAAAGAGACTGTGGTTCTACTAATTTGTAGATAGGTGAATGACTTATATTTTTTGTAGTGAATACTCATTTGTGTGATTGTTTTACTATTATGTCATGTTGAGTACATGAAGTCAGTGTGACTAGCAGCGCATCTTTGGTTTTTTTAAGAATTCATCATCACATGAATGGCCTGTAATGTTATTCAAACTTGTATCAAAGTAATTTTAATACCATATAATGACCCAAACACTGCAAACGAGAAAAAGCATTTTCAAATTCATAATCAATGAGATAGTTCAAAATAACAGATTTGTCTGAGACAACTGATGTACAGCAAATGGATGGACCATCGGCTGAAGTATTAACTTGTTTTCAGACTTATTCAAATGAACTGCTGAGAACACTGTTTCCACGTTACTGTCTATGAATAAATCCTGGGTGTATGTCAGATAGTCATCTCCAGGTTTATCTTTTCAGCCGCAGAAACGGAGAAAGTACGCCTAAATATTTTATTCTGAGTCCGGAATTAAGGAAGAACATCGTGAGTTCTCGAAAAGTAAAAAAGTGTTTCTGCCTAATAAGACTATGGTTCTTTGTGCCTCAGCTCAACTTAGAAAAGAGTATGCGTTGATTAGTATTGAGTTTGAATACCAAGTAATTAAGTGTGAAATGACTGATAACGTCTGTATCGATGGTAGTTGTTACATACCTATCTGACCAGTGTACGCTTGTTCCTGATCTTGTCGTATTTTGTATTGCTGCTGAACTTCAGTGTGAAATATTGTTTGTTGCGGGTAGTTTGTGTGGTGCCTGCTCTACTGCGGATTTAGATGGCTTTATCGTTGTCTATTTCCCAGTGTACTCAAAAACGCTTTACTCTTTCGATGTTAACAGCGTCAAGCTTTTGATGTTTTGATATATTTTGATAGTTTATATGAGGGATTGAGAAGGTATTGATATTTAATCACGATGGTGTATCCGCTACATCGGAAAAGTTTTTCTGGGGTACCTTATGGGGTGGTGATGCACACGAACTATCGGAGGGGCGTATGAAACCCAACTCTATCATGTTGTTGAATTCATTCTTCGTGAGAGCCAGACGAGAGGGATCAAGGTGTCTTGGACGCTCAAAAACTGGTACTTCTATCCTTATGTGATGTACAACGCTAGGTGTTGGTTTGTCACGTTTGAAACTCGGTCGTAATAAGTCTGGGAACTAACTAAGTAAATTGATGTATTTTTCATTCTCGTAATGAAGTTTGATTAATAAATCTATGGACGTCTCATTAGATATAATTCTTCTAATGTCACTGCTCTGATCGGCAAGGATACGTTTCCGGTTTCTAACATCTACTAATACTTTATGGAATCGCAGAAAGTCAACCTCTGCCTCGGTGTCGACTAAGAACTGTGTTCCGGTCTTTTTGTCTGTGACATATAACAAATGACTGTCCTGTGACTTGTGGCCGGCGACCGCAGTAGTCACTAATCGTCGGCCTGGATGTTTATTTGCTGTGTGCTTGCAAATTTACAGTAGGAGTACACTATTTGGCTTGTTTACCATACATCCTATGGTACTAACAAATGTTATGTCGAGTGGTCCTTGGACTACTATGTCAATGTCTTCTGAACCTTCCTCTACACTTGCAGTGGGAGGTATTCAAAAATTGGAGTTGGGCTATTTGTTTAGTGAAGATGTCGACTGTTTGTCGTAACTCGGCGAGCTCGTCAGTTGAGTTTGTTTTTGTGTGTGATCCCAAGTGAGTACTAGTCCGCTAGCCTATCAAAACCGACATATTCGTCTCCAATTGCCAGTATCTATTGGATGTTTTGTGGAAGACGTCTGGGCCATCATTTATATAATAGACATTTATCTACTATACGATCCCCAGTACATTTGTCAAGTGACGCTTCATTTGAGACGGGGTGCTGTCACCTAGCTCGACGTTAGCTAAAAGTTGATAAATTGTCTGCTAGTTGGTGATAAATGTAACACGAATGACCTCTCTTTTTAAGCAATTGTATGGTGAGTCAGGATCCAGTTCAAAAATGACGTTAGGCACTTATTCATTAACGTCGTTCGGTAGCAAGGAGTTTGCGTAGATAAATTTCATGCTCTGACTTGTGATTCTGTTTGTAACAAAAAAGCCTCCTAAGCATGCAAACCAGAGTTCAGCCTTTCGAGGATTAAAGACAGATAAAGGTACAGAGATGGCACCCACGGAAATAGACTTAGATGAAAAGCTTAGTGAATTATCAAGTGACATGATACGAAGAAATAATAAGAATAAGCCGAGCGTTATTATTATTATAATTATTATTCACAAACATCTTATGAGTACATAAGTGTTGTGAAGAATCCATTTCGGGTTTACTCAAAAATGCAATAATACACGAGTTACAACAATGTGAGCATTATACTTGCCATATTTGAAAAAAGAGAGCAATAATAATGATAAATCAGGTTCTGTGTAATTGAGAAGAATATTGAATTAAGTTTAAAGAAGGGAAGGAAGAAAATAAGGGAATAGAAATAAATTAACCGCTTAATAAGCGTGTTTATGAACACAGAACAAGAATAAACGACTATGCATATTTCGTCAAATTAGTAACAAAAATAGAGTAGAAAATAATTAGGAATAAATAACTTATTATTGCAGTAAGATATGACGTTGGAATAAATGTTTGTTCGGTCATGGTTTGGAGTGATACTATGAAAGTCTCAATTCAGTGCAAAGGAAAACCACATATCCATGTATATGAGACATATATACATAGTGAAGATAAAACGAGTCTGAGAAGTTAATTTCAGTGTAACATAAGGTATTGTCTTAATTACAAACTTCATAAAGAAAAGAAGTGGACACCTAGTGAAAAGGTTCATCCATGATAAGAATAATAATTGTGTAATGAATATCGATCTCAGAAGTAAACCAGCAATTGAAAAATATGAAATAAAAATCCTTTAATGCACTCGGATGAATACATTTAGATTTATGTAATAGTGTACAGAGTGAAACCGGATATTAGTATAAATATTTGTGCAATAATAATTAACAATGATGCTATGAAAGTCAAAATTGATTTTAAAGGATAATCTGGATTTAAATATGTTTAGAAGGATAAGAAGAGATGAAAAGAATATCTAATGTGTCGGGAGACCGATAATGATAATAATAAAGGTAATAATTATAAATACGGACATAAGCAGACCTCATATATTAAGATAAATAGAAATAAAATAAGATAGACGTGGAAACATTTAAAGGTTTAATTTTGCTTTTCAGGCAATTAAATGGATGACGGACGTTGTTTGTATAAATCACTACTGAATACATTGATATTCAATAGGTGACATAATTCATTTTCGGAAAGAAAATCAACAAGGAGACTTCTGAACAGGCTTGTAGTTTCAATGCAATGGAGGTTCACTGGTAGTCTGTCCCAAATAGTTGAGTAGCGAATAAGGAAAAAATTCTGGCGTAAGTTTGAGTGGGTTCTTGTAATCGCTAGAATATTATCCTTATTGCGTAGATTGTGGGATGATATCATAGGCTATGAAGGAGTGGATACCGAAGAGTAGGAAATACCGTTAACAAGCTGGTAGATAAAGACAAGGTTTAATTTGATACGTCTTATCCAGAGAGGTTCTAATTTGAGTTGTTCACATGTTCGGTGATGATCCTCATTGTCGGAATACCCCAAAACAGATTTAGTGAACCCTCTTTGAACACCAATTTTAATCAGGTCATTATGCCTGCAATTACTGTAAACTAAAATACCATATTCAAGAATGGGTAAGATACATTTTCTGTATAATAATAATAATCTTGACTCAATATTTTTGAAGTTTATCATTATGAATCCGATGAGCTTTCTAACTTTGGATACTTGAGATTCAATGTGCTTAGAAAAGTTCAGACTGTTGCTATACCTTAAATCCAAGTCACAAACAGTGTTGATAGGTTTGAGTGTATGTTTGTGTACAGTCAGATTTGAGTTAAGGTAGCGGCCAATGTGAATAAATCCACTTTTCTCAACATTAAGTGGCAAATTCCACGAAATAGTCCATTCGTATAACTTGTTTATTTCTCCTTCGATTACCGCTGAAATATAGCTTTCTTTTGTGGAAGAAGAGAATGAATAAACTACTTTCGGCAAAAAGGAAAGGTTTACCATAGTGAAAGAGGGAACACACATCATTGATAAAAGAGAGAAAGAGTAATGGGCCAACCATACTTCCCTGTATAACCCAACTGGTTACATTCACAGGTTTAGGGTAGCAAGATCAATAGCTAACGATTTGGCTACGTTCTTACAAAAAAGATTTGAGCCAAGGTAAAAGGGGATTCTGTATGCCAAATGAAAAGAGTTTTATAAGAAGAAGTTTATGTCGGACACTGTCGAAAGCCTTACTAAAATCGAAGTAAAGAAATGTCACTGACTGACCAACATCTCTTCTCTGGGTAATTTGATCAAAAATTTCCAGGTGCAATGTGAAACACGAGCGTTTATTCATAAACCCGTGTTGGGATGTGCTAATCAAACTAGCCAAAAGTAAAAATGATAATAGCTGTTTGTGGATGATTTTTTCCGTGGTTCTCAAGAGCACGGATGTCAAGTTAATTGGCCTGTAGTTAACAATATCACTACGTGATCGTGTTTTGAATCTAAAAGTGATAAAAGATTATTTCCATACAGATGGATAGGTCCCATATTCCATAGATAGGTTGAAAAGTCTCAAACAAATATATATAATACACGATATGAGGAAATAACAAACAACAACAAGAAATATATATGAGGCTCACCGAAAAAAAGAACTGTCACTTTGGGTTGAAACATGCAACTGTACAGCAATAATTCCAAAGGAGTAATTTTATAGGTGAATTTGTTATATCTGTCAATGAATTGTTAATAATTGTAATAGTAATTTCAATGTGAAGGTCTGTATGATATGATTGGATAGTATGCAGCAGACTTTGTAGGGAAATGGTGTGTGTTCTAAATGCGGGTCATCAACTTTGTAGGGGCTAACCTCCTCTATATCTGATACCAATGAATAATACCCCATTAACTGAGTATATAACGCAGGCTGAATCTCCTAGTAGGGTTATGGATTTACTCGAGATATATTCAAAAACCTGAACACCAGTTATAGAGATAGTTTATTGTTGAAGAACAGTAAATTCCACAAGCGTAGAGCGAGCAAGCACACAGAGAAACCAAGAGTGTGTGTGTCAGTGTTAAAAATCTGTATATGTATTTATGAGTGTTAATCAAGTGTGGATAAATTATTGGTTGTCTGTGTATTACAACCAATGGGAAAATAGATTAAAGACTGATGTGCAGATATGTTCTCACTCAGTCTCACACAGAAATTAACATAGTGGATTAAGCGCCTAAATTACAGTGAGCAGATAAATAATACAATAGTTGAATGGGCATGCTATAGTGTGTAACTTAAAGGCGATTAAGGAATAGTTCGGTTTAGACGTCGGATCGTTTTGAACCATAGTCTGAGATTGGTATAGAGCAAAAAGAGAGATGGATTTTCATGAATTGAAACTGGAGAATGAGGGACTGAATTGTTCAAATCGATTTGACTGATAGCTAGGATAAATATCCTCTCATTGTAGTTCAGCAGTAAACGATATATAACCTAAGAGTCGTTGTCAAACTAGATTGCAGATTACTTATAAAACAATTCTATGTTCAACAGTGGAATACATAAATTTATTGTGGTTAGTCTAGTCTTTTCATCGCGTCTGCTCAGATCAAGGTTATGGCGAATGTGTTTTGTGACAGCTAAATTGGGTCTGTTCATTCGAGTTAGACAGTGTTCTTTCGACATGTCGCCTATTGTCTGTGGGTATGGATGGCCTGAAAAACTGATGGATTAACCAATTTTGATTGTTCTGTTCTCAGGCCTCAGATCACACTGACTATTGAGCTCATTTTGAAGGATAGCTTTTCAACTGATGACGTCCTTCACGATTTTTTGCTGTGAAACTTGTACATGAATGTATATCCGGCCACCAAAATTTGAGCCTTTAAATCAGTTTTATAGAGCATTTTAGAACAATGAAGTTGACTAAAAACATCTCCAGCGTCAACTTTTGAGTCTTTGTGTCCGAAAAACAGATTCAATGTGCAACGCTGAAGTATTATCCTTTCACAGCAATTAACAGACGCAACTATCGAATCTTGAATCAAAGTATTGGATTCCTGTATGAAGCTAATAAAGTCAACGCTATTTTGAGCCTTTCTGAAGACTAATCTTTGAATGAAACAACTAACCTCATACTGCTCATGTAAACAATAAAATCATGAAAGGGATCATACTCAGTTTATATAATACAAAGTTAACAATACGTTGTCACCCAACATGATCTGCCATCTTCCACTGAAAACACTTTTGTGAAATATGGGAATGATCTCATTGCATTTATGCCGATTTCTACGTCTTTATATTTCATAGAAATGAATGTTTTTGTCTCGTATTGAATGTTGGTCTGTTGTTAATGGTCTCATATCTAATCTGACTAAATATCAAGCTGTTGAATTCAGCGTGAGACATGAACGGCATCTAAACACCATCCCAAAATGCTTGTGTCATAGGAGAATCTTTGATAAACACAGGGATGAAGATCAATTATCTTGATGTTACCTTATTCTCTGATCTCTCTTGGTTTTGTTATGTCTCACTGTTAACGAGGAAAGTTTTCCGTCCGACTTATTACATAGAGAGGCCACATGCTTTTGAGACTACTCATCGTTTACTTTTACAATTTGTCAATTTCCGCATATTACCTATTATTCTTCACTATTCTGCATCATTCTTCCCGGGGCTTTTGAAAAGAGGCTTGGGTGTGTTGTGAAGAGTGCTGAAACCAGTTAGTAAGGTGTGTGGTGAATCTTTCAAGCTCATAACTAATATGGTTGCGGATAGATATCTAAAGTCTCGCAAACTTCTGGCGAGTGTTATCTTATCAGATACTTACCATCCCCTTCACTAATATCTTTCTCCTTGTGTATCTCCTGGTAGTACGGGATGTAATTCCATTAAACTACATGCACAAAAGCAAAAGTATAAAACTTCTATAATACCTTGTCCAGTAAATATACTCCGTGTTCAGCAGGTTTTTAGAGTTAACCTTATTATTAACCTGTATTCCTAGACATGTCTCTAACGCGGAAAGTTGTACGGTTTCAGATTATTTTTCACCTTTCTTCCTCCCTTATTTTTTTGTCGTAAAAGAAACTTGTTGAAATACCTTGTGTTGAGAATTCTATATTGTACCAAAATATAAAATTGAATGAAGCCATTCAAGAAACCAGACAACCAATATTCGGTTGGAACAACGGACTGACGAACCCAAATTTTATTCGATTAGACCAAACCACGTTCCTCTGTATAGCTCACAACGCTTTTTTGAGATACTCGTATTATATTATATCAAAACACAAACTCTGTGCTCAATGTAAACGGGTCTAATTTAGAAAACAGAACAAATTACATCAAAAATACAAAATACCTCTAACGGTACAGCCTGTGTTATACAGTCAGAAGATTCTCTAACGCAAAGTAGCGCGCTAAACAATGAAAGAGACAGTTAATACTAAGGGGTTTGACACCTGAGAATCAATAAAAATATTCCCAACAAGATGGAATCAAATATTTATCCGCAGGTATTCTAGCAATCCTCCCAAGCAGACGATTAGGAGGTTAACAATCACACACTGAACGACGCCGTGACCTTCAGCTTAAACACACGCGGCTTTACTGTCAGTGGTCCGGCAACATGCAATGGTAACAAAAGATAAGTCTTTAATCAAAATCACATGATAAAGGCTCTAACGAGGAAGACTAAAGAACAAAAGATATGGTTAAACGAGATCGGAACAAAAATGAAAATACACAACACGGAGAAGGAACAAATAAATGACAATACGGTTCAACAAAGAAGCTGCAGAGGGATTTTTATCGTTCTCTTTCCGTTACACCGGCCCCCAAAATGACATGCAATCAGTCATGGGATATGATGTGTACACACATATACGCTCACATAAAAACAATCAATACTGACAAGCGAATAATTGACAAGGTCAACATATGACTCAAGTAGAATGAATAGATGGAATGTCCGAAAACTAGAATAAGATATATTATGGGCTAAAACTAATGACTAGCACTACAGGTTTTCAACAGATTGTTGATGAACCGGGTAAAGGATTCAGTAGATGCTCAGCTTTGAGATCAACGGGCTGCATTCAGTAATAATCGGTCGTGCTACTACGCACTACGCATCATTTTTGAACAATCTATTGAACAGAACTTGTAACTTTACTTCAACTTCCTTAACTAGGAGAAAGCATTTGACAGTATGATTAAGAGTGTTTTTGCACTTCATTCGGTATCCCAATACACTTTCCCGCTCACTACTGAGTTCTCGATCAAGTAGTCAGTTGAGTGGTTAGCACATAGCATATCGTGTATCAGTATCAGACTTCTGAAACCACACGTCATGGCAGAGAGTTTGGATAAAACTAGATGATCATAACTTCACATTTGACCTAGCCCTTCTATCCCATACACACGAATTCAGTGATTGGTAAATTAAGGGCGATATTGTTAAAGTTGAAGAACATATGAGAGTCGGAACAAGTGCCAACCAATATCAACATCCAAACCCTTAATACGAACGTCAAGGCAGTCCTTTTGTACAGAGCTGAAAATTGAATAGGTACAAGTATTTGTAAACAATTGTCTACGTAACATATTGAATATCATCAGCAATATCTCGCTCAAAATCATCACCCATCGAACTCTGTTTTGAGCAATCCTTTCCATCCGTTTCCAGTCCTTATTCATGCTGCTGATATCGGGTTACAATTCTCAACTCAGTGTGTTCTTTGGTTTTTCTCTTTCCTGTTTACCTTCAGTATTCCAAATGATGTTTTTATGAATGTGTTTGTGCATTCTGACACTGATTTTAAGCTCTCCCAACAGAATGGTCAAATCCCCATCTAAGCACTTTTTGGCGATCGACGACTGCCTCTCGTAAAACTAGTCATTATCGTTTTCAGTGATATCATTGATGGGTGCATAACACTGGATAAAATTCAATATGATCCTCTGCTTCTTTGTTCTGAAGGATGCTTTGATGATCATGAATCTATGGGATTCCCATCGTATAAGTACTTTTCGTGTTTCCTTGAGCATCATCAGTGCAACTCTGTGTGTGAGTGTAGCATTTTCTTCTTCGGGACCACAATAAAGCAGTACCTCTCTTGAATCGAAACGTTTCTGTCTAGCTTGTTCCAATATGTTTCAGACATTCCGAGTAACATCAGGTTGTATATCCTCATTTCCTTAGCTATCTGATTAGTCCGCCGGTTTCCTACATTATACGGATATTCCATACGTCCATAATAATTGTTGCTCTGGTTACGAGAATGAGCATCGGCCTCGTGATTTCTGAAAATCCTCCTCTTCCACCATAAGGAGTAATATTTCTTCTGAACGGAGATCCTTCAGTTGCCAGGTCACGGTTTAGAGGAATAATATTGTTTACTCTAAACAGCATATATTTTTACTAAGATTGTTTTCTATGGGATGAATTTGGTGACTCCATGCCTAACATTCTTTTCTTACTCAGGCTCAAGAACGGCTGTAACCTCATGAGGGCTACAGGCGGAGTTTAGTCAATTTCAACAGGATTTAAGCGCCAGTAAATTATTGTGATTGTTTCAACTCCAAAATTACCTCATTAATGAAATCTGTTGACAAATTATGATAAATCATAGCTCTTGAATGAATATCTTAATTAAGAATTTTCACAATAGCCCAATTTTTTACGGATAGAGCTTTATGAGCACATCAGAACGTAGTTTATTTGGAATTTCCAACAAATACCAAATCAAGTACAAAAGTTCAATAAGTAGCACCAACACCGCACCCGGCGCGAATCGGCAAAGCAAGATCAGCATATCCGCAACTGAAGAACATCTGGAACTCAAAACAACTGTCAACCAACACCAAGGTCAGAATTTTTATTACAAATGTCAAGATAGTTCTACTGTATGAGATTGAAACATGGAGAAATAAGGAAGTCATTATCCACAGGATAAAAGTGTTTATCAACAGCTCTATACCCAAAAGACTTCGAATGCGTTGGCCAGTCACTAACGGCAACAACCTACTGTGGTAGAGAACAAACCAGATGCCAGTGGGGGAAGAAATTAGGAACAAGTGCTCAAAATGGATAGGACACACATTGAGGAAAGCACCGAACTGCGTCACTAAGCAAGCCCTCACTTGGAATCCTCAATGACAAAAGACAAGAGGAAGACCAAAGAATATATAACGCCGATTAATGGACACAGACATGAGAAGAATGAACAACAGTTGGATAGAACTAGAAAGGCAGGCCCAGGAAAGAGTGGGTTAGAGAATGCCGGTTGGTTGAGAGTAAAAGGTCACAAGCAAGTAAGGTAAGTAACGCAGTACTAATCTCAGTCACTTATACTCAATCTCCAATGGAATTAAGCAACAATAAAACTGATGGATCCTTTATGAATTTTTAATGAAAATATTTATTTAATATTTTCCATTGTCTTGTAAGTCGTTGAGAATCAACTTCATGAACATCTTGAACACATTATCACCATCAAGCTTAGCAAGCTTAACAAGACAAGAAACTACTGAATGTCAATGAAACACAAATATCGATTGCGACTTGCTACTGTTTTACATTCTCTTTTCTTATTCACTTCCCTTCCACTCTTTGGACTGTTGTTTTATACTACATGTTTATATTCAGTAAATAGTTTTGCATTCCTAGAAAATTTTCATGTTGTTACTCAAGTTTGTCATGTAATATTGTGAATTGTTGACATATACTTATAACTTTTATTGTATTTATCATTATAAATACCTCATTGCAATCACTGTAGCAATTATTCGCAATTTTGAACATCTTTTAACCCACGCTTAAACACAACCGTTTCCATATTCTTCGCTGTTGGTTCGATTTCGTATGTTGATAAACTGCAACAAAGATTAGATAAAGCTAACGGCTGTCTTTTGCACTATCGTATTCTGTAATTATTCTTTATGTTGCTATTACAGGAAGCCTTTCTTATTTCAGAATAAAGACGAAGTAAACGTCGCAGACACCCCACAAGTTGAGGTTGGTTGCTAATGTTTGTATATTATTCAATAAAGTGTAGCGTGGCGTCGAGTTGTGGTTAACTGTGAACACCGCTACCAAGAAACACGTGCCAGATAAATCGGAAGGCGAAGATCGAACGTAACCAGATTTATTTCGTTGGTGATCTCGTGGTATTGAACGAATACCGAGATCGTGCCAAGAAATGGTACGAGTGAAAGCAGAAGACGGGAGTACGTGCGAGCAGTACGAAAAACCGCGGAACAATGATGGAAGGTAATGGAAGCACAAAATGGCTATAATTAGCACAGTTAAACAAAAGCACAGTAAAACAGTCACTGGTACAGTTGGTTATAATAATAATTGTTTTATTAAACCAGTCGCGTTCTCGTGATAAATGTGAGTCACTACAAAAGAACCGCTGTTTTAGAGAAACGGTTGTTTTGACAACTTTGATTTTGCGCGTGTCTCAATTGGGTGATTTAGACTTTACGATAGACTGAACAATCTTCAACTTTGGTTCCCGTGCGTGATTCTGTAATGGATGGCCCTATGTCAAGTACACTTAGATTATTCTAGCCTCTGAACGAACCAATTTATCCATTGTTCTTCAGCTTCATTTTGACCTATTCACTTATCTACCTGGACTGTTTTACGTAAGCCTACGTGTGTTCACTTCTTACTCATCACATGTCTGTACTTATTTTTGTCTGATTACAAATATCAATTCACGCTTGTTTAAATAGATTTGGCTCACTCTGCTTCTGCATTGAGCGTCATTCGGGTTCGCATCGCTTTCGATCAACAATAAGTTGAAATATACGCACTCAATGTCCATTCTCGTATTTAACCTAGTTCATTCAGTTAGTCATTATTGAGATATAAGTCGGTAACTATATCCAAGGATCGGCAACATGCATAATACAGTGAGAATCATCCTGCGATATAACTGGAATCAGATAATGGGTCAGTAAAACTCCATAAACGAGAGTCGAACACAGGAGTTTCGGCCGCGTGAGTGAATGCTTAGCCTTTGGATCAATGAACGAACATTCAAAGGTGTAAATATCTAGATTCAATCAATTCATGACATTGCGCGACCATCTTTCTTTGTTTTTCGTAGTTGCCTTCCACATACTCGTTACAGATGAAATTAGCTGGTCTTTCTTGAAATCTCTTCCCAAAAATGGTCACATGACTATTCTCAGTTTGGAGATTGTGGAGATCGCTGAATGTTACGTAGAGCACGAACAGATAAATGTTATAAAACCATTGACATGACAATAATATTCATAAGGATCGGTCGCATGTAATAAATATTCTTCTCTATTCAGGAATTGTTGTTAATAACTGCAAGGTTGATGAAAGCATGTTTCGATGATATCATTGGAGCTCAGTAGTAGGTCCATTTTTCAACTGATGGCGATTGGTAGGTGAATTGAGAAAACTATAGAAGTTTTCCTGTTTAAAATTTGTGTATAATATGACATTTTCTACTTGACTGAATTAACTCTCTGTTTACAGCGGAATACATCATCGTTTAATCCATGTCGTGTTTCGAGTTGAGAATCGGCATTGAGAACTAGAGCGTGCAAGAATACTAGGACGAAGAGAGAGACTTAATAGTTGTAATAATCAGGCTTCAGTTAACCTGAAAAACGTTATTTATTTTGGAGGAGGCCGATTACTCAAGATTATTAAGTTGTGAAATTTCGAGCTTCTACTCAATGGGATGTGACTAATATATTTTTATACAATACAGAAGGTGTGTTTGATTGCATTGGTCTTGGTGAGAATCGAAACGAATGTTAACTGACAAGTAATGGAGAATTCTCGTTGCTCTACTGTATTATATAAATACACATGTCTACAAAATACACCGTAGTTAATAATTCTCATATATAACAGATCAGCTACGAAATATAATCAGCAAATGCTTATATAAAGAATATCTGTTATGCTTAAGGGTTGTTAGTTAAGCAATCACGCGCTAAGCAGATCTTTTTTAATGTGCATGAACGATAAAAACGCATTATTGATGGTGAAACATTTACCTATCATTATTCAATATAAGATGGTCGGAATAATAAACCACTAAAATAAGTTCACATCAAAAAACTCAACTTCAAGTACACTAATTTATTATTATAATCATCATCATCATCATCATCATCATCATCATCATCATCATCATCATCATCATCATCATCATCATCATCATCATCATCATCATCATCATCATCATCATCATCATCATCATCATCATCATCATCATCATCATCATCATCATCATCATCATCATCATCATCATCATCATCATCATCATCATCATCATCATCATCATCATCATCATCATCATCATCATCATCATCATCATCATCATCATCATCATCATCATCATCATCATCATCATCATCATCATCATCATCATCATCATCATCATCATCATCATCATCATCATCATCATCATCATCATCATCATCATCATCATCATCATCATCATCATCATCATCATCATCATCATCATCATCATCATCATCATCATCATCATCATCATCATCATCATCATCATCATCATCATCATCATCATCATCATCATCATCATCATCATCATCATCATCATCATCATCATCATCATCATCATCATCATCATCATCATCATCATCATCATCATCATCATCATCATCATCATCATCATCATCATCATCATCATCATCATCATCATCATCATCATCATCATCATCATCATCATCATCATCATCATCATCATCATCATCATCATCATCATCATCATCATCATCATCATCATCATCATCATCATCATCATCATCATCATCATCATCATCATCATCATCATCATCATCATCATCATCATCATCATCATCATCATCATCATCATCATCATCATCATCATCATCATCATCATCATCATCATCATCATCATCATCATCATCATCATCATCATCATCATCATCATCATCATCATCATCATCATCATCATCATCATCATCATCATCATCATCATCATCATCATCATCATCATCATCATCATCATCATCATCATCATCATCATCATCATCATCATCATCATCATCATCATCATCATCATCATCATCATCATCATCATCATCATCATCATCATCATCATCATCATCATCATCATCATCATCATCATCATCATCATCATCATCATCATCATCATCATCATCATCATCATCATCATCATCGTCATCATCATCATCATCATCATCATCATCAATTAATCAATCAATCAATTATTCAATCATTCAATCAATAAATCAATCAACCAATTGTAAATTCAATTTCTTCACAAAAGTATCAGTTAAATTCAATGAAGAAGAATGTAGAACTCCAACATCATTAGACTTATGCTTCAAGCGGTTTTGACGTGTGACAAACAATCTTGTGGAGAAGATTTGTAGCTCAGGTGGATGATTTTGGTGGTGTTTTGTTCTCTGAGCTGGATGGTTTGGTCGTGGAGCTTTCATCGTTCTTCTGAACGACATCATCAGCACAAACTTCAGATAGAAGTGAAGTGTTCGAATTTTCTCCATATGTGTTTCACAGCTTGTTCTGTGGTTCTTGTTGACCTTAAATTTATCATTGTTTACTTCTTTGTTTTGGTTGTGTCTCCACTTCACTTCTATATGAAGTTTGTGCTGATGATGTCCTTCAGAAGAACTATGAAAGCTCCACGACCAAACCATCCAGCTCAGAGAACAAAACACCACCAAAAACAATCTTGTTTAATGAATGAGAATGATGATTTAAAAGAAAGCATTAGTAAGATTATAAAAGATGATATTCTAGTTGCATACTTCTAACTACTGATCACAGTTTTTGCCCGAACAGCTGCACCTATTGATATGATTCAAATTAACAGGCAGTAACTTTGGAGACTGATATCACGTCCTGGTTCAATCAAGTCTCGCTTGCTTCCGACTGATTTGCACGCCAGTCGTGCTCGTATCATAGAATGGGCTTTTAACGCACACCGTAGTAGTGCTAGTAGGTGAAACTGCACCGACTCATCAATGAATTTGCAGTATTCACCTAGTGGCTTACACTCACCTCAGCACTCCTCACCGTGTTGGGTGGAATGAAAAGAAAAAGTTTCATCATTGTGAATGCTGAGATTCAAACAACCGAACAGCACACCAGTTGAACAAGTAAAACATCCCCTTTTACGGATCGTTCTAATCATCTGAAGAATATCAAGGACGTTCAAATCAATTGTAAATTCAACTTGTAGACAATAGTATCATTTACATTCTATGAAGCAGAATGAAAAACGCCAACATCATTCAAAGTATGCTTCAATTGGTTTTGACTTGTGTCAAAAAATCTTGTTCAGTGATGATTTCAATGGTGATTTGAGAGTCAGCATTCATTAATTTATCAAAGGATGATAATCAGGTTTTTAATCACTGGGCTAAGTCAACTCTATTAGCATCACGTGTTCACATGATGATATGACCTGTTTCACTTCCACATTATTTACACGAACTTCAATGCGCTCTGTAACACTTCCACAAGATTTAATTTAACGTTCATCGTTACTGTACTTCAAACTTCATGCACCTGACCTTCTATGATATGTTCTTTTAGTAGGCCGAAATAGTAGGATGTGAGATAATCTCACTTAGTGACATCACATTGACAGACTGCGGATTCATTTTGACAGATGAGGTTTTTTATCGCACGGTGACCTTTATTTGCGTGAATACTGACTTACCAATATAGAGGAAGCTTTATTGTTTATACGCTTGCGTGTTTTGTGAATCCAGTTCATCACGTGAGATCAGTAAGCAAGTGAATATATCAGAGTGATATCATGAGGCGGTGCACTGTCCATTACTTATCACTCCCAGTTATGTCCTTATTCGTTTAAGTGAAGTAAGTGAGTTAAGTTTTGTTCCAGTGTTTCGCTTCGACCACCCAAGGCAAATGCGACGGATCAGCTTGAAGACTGGATTTGAAAGATATACTGAAGTCAAGCAATATGGCACTAGTCAAGACATCATTAATACAAGCAAATTGTCAGATAGTGAAACAAGCGGTCGGGTTGATCGATTTGGTGTAATGAGTCTACGGATATTAACGACAGCTCTAGAAGTCCAGATCCATGTGACGATACTGGTCAATTAAGTGGAGTGATGACAAACGGCTTCCGTATACAAAATGAAAAAGCCCGAAAATGTAGTAGGGATTTTTCATTGAGGAAAGCAAACAACAAGATGAAAGGGGAAGTTGAAAGACTAGAAGAATAAGGAGGAAGTTGGACTCTTCGATGAAATATTTAACATTTCACGATAGAAGATCTGCCACGCGAATAAACTTCAATAACAGTAGGGACTGAAACAGCAGTTAAAATGCACAACAAAATCTACGAAAACAATTCGCAGTAGAACAGAAGGAAAAAATGAAGCAAAACCGCAATGTGAACACGGCTTTCGTATACAAAATGAAAAAGGCCGAAAACGTGGTAGGAATTTTTCATTGAGGAAAGCAAACAACAAGATGAAAATGCAAGTTGAAAGACTATAAGAACATGAAGGAAGGTTGGGCTCTAATTAAGCTGCTGTTTCTGGAGTACTTTGTAGCATGGTAACCATTATTCGCTGGGAAATAAAGGGCGCCGTCTTCGCTCCCAAATGTAGTCGGTTATATCGAAACTGACCCTTGTGCATGTTGATCGTTAGTAGATTTTGCTTTCGTCATATTCAGGAATTTGCAAATATGTATCTGATATATCTAGTTTCTCAAAATACCTTTGACCTTTCAGCGTAGCGAAGAAATCTTCTGCTAGTTGCAAAGGATACTGACGAAACTCTAAAGGTTCACGTAGTCCGATAGAGAAATCTACAGGTAGGTGAACGCTTCCATTTTATTTCTTGACAACCACTGTTCGCCCAGCCTAATATGAGAAGTTTACAGCTTTAATAACACCT
This sequence comes from Schistosoma haematobium, assembly GCF_000699445.3. Lineage (NCBI taxonomy): Eukaryota > Metazoa > Platyhelminthes > Trematoda > Strigeidida > Schistosomatidae > Schistosoma > Schistosoma haematobium. Next base: position 3,174,170 of record NC_067198.1, read on the forward strand.
ATTTTCAAATGCACGTTGTGACCTAAACAAATATGACCACCCACCTATCCAACCAATAATTGTTCAATTAAACGAATCTAAATTACAATAAATAAGAAAGTTTACAAAGGATGCAAGAAAATTACCAATCACAATAAACAAATGCTGTTCTATTCACACCGGATAGACTACGCACAGATTCGTTCCAAAAATATTATTTGCTTGCTTTATAACACAGAGTGTTTCCAATTCTGGAAGAGTGCCTCAATTCGCAATCAAAATTCATAATTCTAGTCAACACAAGCAAGTCAATCAAAAGGAGGAACAAAACAATATGGCTGCCGCCAAGATTAAGTATAAAGTAAAACAACATAAGTGCAGTTCGAGAAGAAACACGGAAACTTAGTGAAGACGTAAGAAAAATCGAAACTATAACAAAATACAAATATTAACAACTCAAATGGAATCAAAAAGACTAACAATGTACAACTAATAGAATCAATAGGAAGAAACTGCTAGTCTATGCATTGAGGGATTTTCACACACAAAACATTCAAAACGGATCTTTTACTGGCCCACAAAATCCCTCCATACAACTCAAGCTACCTTGATGCCTATGGTCATATTTCATCATCAAGTCATATTTTAAAATATTGATGGGAACCTGGAGTCATTGAAAAGAGAATAGAAGACATTTTGTACAAAGTGTGTGGGACGTTTGGAAGGTAGATTAGATGAACTTACGGACAAAACATTTGTTTTAAGTTCATTTTGTTTTCAGAAAAGCAGCGATCTTTCGCAAAATGAAAGTTTCATTCACCGATATTCTGTGTGCGTAGTTGATTGTCAGTCATATTAACACATTTGTATTAAAGAGCGACCTTGTTTATTCTAACTGAGATCAATGTAAGTCTGACAACACGATGGATAATACCATATAGTTTTATTGATCGGATAGAACAAGGTGATAGGCAATCAGAAATTATATTGATTGATATTACTACAAACAACTGAGGTTAACAGACATGTTTGCAAATCACGCTATCAAATAATTTACACTATAATAATTACCTTTAAAGGCATAAGCCAATTACTAAGAATTCTGAGATGGAACATTCTTTAAATAACATGTATACAATCATATTAATTAATGTACGTTCGATAAGTCGTGTTTGAACAAGATTTTCTGATTGAGGATCCATGATAACAATGATTAGTTGGCTATTAATTAGGAAGTTGAATTTTGAAAAACTATGTTTTTCTGTGAAACATCGATCAATTCACACGTTTTAACGATATTGTGCCATAGCTCACGGTGGATAGCTGTTTTATAACCGATATGGTTGGACTACAGTAATCACGAATCCTCACTGGAACTTCACCAATCTCATCTTGCAACTGAGATATTTTGTAGGACATTTAGACAAAAATCGAAATCGACAATTTTCTGAAAACATTTCGGGAACGGATAACGCATGAGAATTGACAGTTTCTGAATGAATTATCTCACTAAACTGGTTCAGTCGACATACACTGCGTATCTGGTTGATTACTTTTGAATTTTTCAATGTTCAGTTGCATAGGCAGATTACTAACTGAAAGTGTAATAAACGTGAATGAATAGAACTCATTTTACAGACATTGACGTACTCACTAAGGTAAACAATAAATTGAGATCACTTGTATTAACGATTTCGGAACACGTCGTGAAAGTTTATAGTAGCAATCGCACACCTAATAAACCATTTGGCCAGCTAAACTCAATTACTTCGAGGACCTGAATCAGATACATTTCTGAAATGCCCTAATTGTAAAGAAATTCGTTTATGAGACGAAATATTTGCATTCGATCTTGTTGATAACAGCATTCCTGAGAATACAGAACTTGGGATCAAAGCGATAAAAACTAACAGAGTAAGGTGTATAACACTAAAAACAGTAATGATAAGTTAGATCAAAAGCAGTAGGGAATATGATTGTACAAAAAAATTGGTTCAATTTATATATCGCGAACAACAACAGCAAACGTAATAGCACAGAAAATGTTAGAAAGTTATTTGCCATTTACTGTGTAAATTGTGTTGAATCAAGTTCAAACGCTAATCGTTCTCACTAAATAACACTTAAAATGTTTTGAGTTTCCGATGTCAAGAACACTGGACATATTCAATAATGAGATCAGTACTGGGAGCATAAAATTCCGACTAAAATATAACCGGGACGCATAAACACACCCTCCAATAAGTCTACTGAATGAGATTTCAATTATGCAATGCATAATGTTGCATGACGAAGACAAACCAACATTCACTGACTAATACATGACATGATTTGAACAAAGAATAAATCTGAACCGTCTAGTCAATTCACTGTTTCGTATGATCTACAGTATTCTGTAATATGATAGCCGAAACTCGATATAAGTTTGATGACACTGCGTCTTGTGTGTCAACCAATTTCTTCAAGTGCTCTCCTACTTTATTTAATATTGAACGACATGGAGACTGTCATCAGGACGATTCATCACAACAACACAGACCAATATACTTGTGATGTGTGAAGATTCTACAAGAAAACGACAATTCAAGGCATTAGATTACAAGTTGTTACAACGTTTATTCTTAGCTGAAGTACGACTTCCTATGAATTATCAGGAAGAACATTAGCTTGTAGTGACTCACATTTATCACGAGAACACGACTGGTTTAATAAAAACAATTATTATCATAACCAACTGTACCAGTGCTTGTTTTAATGTGCTTTTGTTTAACTGTGCTAATTATAGCCATTTTGTGCTTCCATTACCTTCCATCATTGTTCCGCGGTTTTTGGTACTGTTCGCACGTACTCCTGTCTTCTGCTTCTACTTGTACCACTTCTTGGCACGATCTCGGTATTCGTTCAATACCACGAGATCGCCAACGAAATAAATCTGGTTACATTCAACTCTCGCCTTCTGATTTATCTGGCACGTGTTTTCTGGTAGCGGTGTTCACAGTTAATCTCAACTCGACGCCACGCTACATTGGTGACCCGTATTTTGGAACACGCCTCAACTTCTGATCAAATCTTCCAAAGAAGCCAATTCGGTGAGTCTATGATTTATCTATCCACGTCTGTCGTATATTTTCATATTTTTTAATATATAATATACGCGACATGACGGATAACGATAAGAATAGTATTAATATAATAGACTCACACGTATGTGTACCGAATCCTTGTCACTTTTTATTCGCGTGATGATGAATTCCACGCTTTATTCGAGAAATGTTACCCTATTAACTATTCTCCTCGCTGACCCGGCTGCTTGGTACGGAATGCATACGCATGAGCATATCCGTCTACCACACAGCACCAAATGGTTAAGTAAACGGTTTCACTGCCAACTTAAAATGCTTTACGAGCACACGAAAATGGCAACTGGCACGAAACCTTACCGCTCGTTCTTTTAGGGATCAGAACGAGCTTAAAGGCAGATATCCAATGTTCCGCCCTTGAACTTGTATACGGCACGACATTGCGTCTGCCCGGAGAATTCTTCACACCACGGAGCAGACCTAATTTCGGTAAATCAGACAACGTCCGTCGACTGTCTGCATTTATGTGAACGCTGTCTCCGGTGTCAACTCGAATACAACATCGACAGGTCGCTCTCCCTCGAGAGTTATCTACCTGTTCACATGTTTTTGTACGAGTAGATTCGGTACGCAAACCTTGGCAACAACCTTACGAAGGCCCTTTTCACGTGATCGCTCGTCACGAAATGACCTTCAAGGTTGATCGACATGGCCGCGTCGAGATCGTCAACATTGATCGTCTCAAACCAGCACACGTCGATGACAGTGCCCTATCTGACAACCTGAGATTCAATCCTAGACCTAGCAAACCTACTAGCGGGATCCTCAAATCATCTTCAGGTCCCACGCTAGAAACATCTGAGACCTCATTCTCACGTCCCAGTCAACAGCACGCGTCATCTGCACCGTCTACGGATGAGACGACAGTCTCACGTCCAGATCAGCAGACCACGCCGCCCTTGACTTCGGATGAGATTGCAGGTTCACGCGACGCGAACGAGACTACCGTCTCACGTTCCGGTCGCCGAGTACGGTTACCCGTACGCTTCCGCGACTAGCCGCACAGTTAACAAACGATACGGTGTAGGATTATTCCTATACTACACGCATGCTACACTCTTCTCTTTTTTGATTTTCTTTTTGTTTCCTGAGCCCACGCCTCCGACCATCTCCGTTTGGTTCCGTCGACTTCAGTCAACTTTGGCGAAAGCTGGCCTGATCACCCATGCTCTTGTCAACGCACTCAGTCGATATATTGCTTTCGAATGCTTGGCATACGCTTGGCCTCGAACTTGGTCGTTATGGTCGCTTCTGGTTCATCGGCTCAACGTGGTTTCGTCCTACGTCTGCAGCGTTTCTGGTGCGCACCCCTACGAACGCCATCTTCAGATTCTGGATACAAACCACTCTGGTGTAGCACGCCAACTCAAACAATAAATACAACACATCGCTCCTGGTACCGTTCTCCGAAAACGACCTACGTTGGCAACTCGACGATCAACGATCGCTTTCCTGTTCGCCAATTCTTCCGTCATACAATCGCTCGTCAGCCGATCAGTCCCACGATTCAAACCGCTATTTATCGAAAGTGTAAACCCTTTCTAGCGGGGGGCTCCTGTAGTGACTCACATTTATCACGAGAACACGACTGGTTTAATAAAAACAATTATTATTATAACCAACTGTACCAGTGCTTGTTTTAATGTGCTTTTGTTTAACTGTGCTAATTATAGCCATTTTGTGCTTCCATTACCTTCCATCATTGTTCCGCGGTTTTTGGTACTGTTCGCACGTACTCCTGTCTTCTGCTTCTACTTGTACCACTTCTTGGCACGATCTCGGTATTCGTTCAATACCACGAGATCGCCAACGAAATAAATCTGGTTACATTCAACTCTCGCCTTCTGATTTATCTGGCACGTGTTTTCTGGTAGCGGTGTTCACAGTTAATCTCAACTCGACGCCACGCTACAAGCTTTAAATTCACCTTACTCTTAGTAACGTAGCAATATTTTGTAAAATGAAAGTTTCATTCATTCATATTTTTTGTGCGTAGGTGGTGGCCTGGCAGATTAGCACATCATTAGAATGCGACATTGTTTATTCTAACTGAGATCTACATATGGCTCACTACACAATAGACAATACTATATAATTATAATTTTGTTAGAATACGTTGACAGACAATGAGAAGTTATATTGATTGATATTTCTACCAACAACTGAGGCCAACGGACTGATATTTGCAGATCACGCTTTCCGATAATTCACACTACTTTTATCACTATTAATTCAAAATATTATTTCTTATATGAAAATGCATATTAGAATAAAAGAACTCAAATTACTTAGAAGAAATCTTATAGTTATAATGACTATATATAATACCAAAACACACAAACCTGACTGAATCGTCAAATTAAAGTCCTCAATCCAAACAATTTTAAGAGGAAGAAAGAAGCACATGTTAGGTTCAGGATGAATAATCACTGTTCATTCAGGATATAATGCCTCTGTCGGACAACGTTATTTTCCAAATCACTTTTAGCTGCCGAACACATTATGGTGTTGAGTAGATTAGAGATGTAAAACTTGAGCGTTCACTTTACTAAAGTGGAGAAAACGAAGTTCAAACAAATGAAACAACGAATAGTCAATGATAATCATTATGGAGCTGAAATGACGCATCAGTATATCTCCGACTGTCATCAATTAGCATTAAAACGGATGAATACGTGACACTGAAGGCGCTTTTTCTCTGAACGATATGAATTAGTGAAGCAGTTCAATCGTTTTAAATTAACAGCAACATCCAGTGTGAATTTCATCAAGAAACGTTTAAGAAACATTTCAAAGAATGTCGTTAATATTTTGGTATACAGTGATGTACATCATCAAATATTCACTGACATTATATTACTCTCTATCTGTATACGGCTGTGAGCATGTCAATACAAAATAGTTCTGTATACTGTCGAAGTGATCTAATTTAGCTTCTTACAGTCTACATTATTCAGTCGTTTCTCTTGTAAAATCAGTCGATATAAATGTCACTAAATTGTTGTGGATAATGATGCGAAATAAACTTGAGGTAGTTTATGTGAACACACTGTCTAAATGTTACTGAATATTGACTATTCAACGTCAATTACAGAAAATAACGAATTTCCATTTTGTACTTCACCTGCATATACAGCTCACACTGTAACAATCTGTATTGAGTTTATCAACTACCGAACGAAACTAGAATACGCCAAATCCTAACGATTTGATTATTGAGAAAATGACTCTGAAAATTCCCATTCACTGAAGTTCACTTAAGCAGACATATCGAGCAAAATAACTATAAATTATGAATATCTATATCGCAAAAGTGTGGGTGACTATTTGGAGACGTTTCTCGCTCATGCTCACCATATGATTGATAGAGACAGGAATATATGAATGAAGATATCAAGCAGATAATATATCCACACATTTATTCACTCACTCACAGTATGACAGTCACCCTTGCAGTCCTCGGTCATATCACCACACAATGTAAAAGGAAGTGTGTCTTGTATGAAACAAAACTAAAGTAGTGGTACTTGGAACTGACATTTCCTTTATAAAATGCTCAATCGTGATGCTTCACTGAGAAATTTGAAGCTGAGTTTAGAGATAAGCACTGAGTGTAAGCTATTAGGTTGGACACAGTGTTTTATGATTGAATAAAAGGAAATTCACTGAATGATGTATATGCTGATCAGCTGAAATGTATTAGTGAATCTTTAAACAGTGAAGATAATTTCAATTTTTGTATTCTATGTTTGAACCCTCCCATTGGATTTTCGAACTGCGATTGATCATTCTCATATTGATATCTGTGCATCCTGTGAGGATTGTCTCAATGTTGTTTTGGATTACAAGCACTGTAGGCAAAGATGGTTGATGACTAGAAGTTGAATCAATTGCAGTTTTAAACATTAATTGGACGATTCAAGAAACAACACAAAAATGAATTATTTTTCACCTGTTTCACAAGTTAGTGAGTATCTGGACTGAGCATCTAAGTGGATAACGGGACGGTGATTGATGCCAGTGATTCCGGGTTACAGTCTCTCAGTGAACATCAACTCTGAGGTGTAGGTATATCCAGCTGACAAGTCATAAATAAAGCATTAAGCGCGTCTGAAACTGCACTGCCATTCATCATTGTCCTTTGGTTTGTGAATTGTATGCTGCCTATTTGTAATTTGAAATATGAAATATTGCTTGACGGGTTAAATATATTTTTTGAAAATGCTAGACTGATTTAGTTTTTAATTTAATGGTTGAACGTTGATCACCTACGAAACACAGAGCGATGTAAACCATAATTTGTCAGGATGTTCGATAGTCAACACTCTATTCATTACAGTGGAAAGTTTCAGTTTCTTATTTCGACCGCTACTTATATACTTAAATTAGAAATCAGCATTTTAAGTGTATTTTTCTTTACAATTTGTTACACAAGATAAGACGAGAAACTACGATAGATGTTCCTGTGAAATGGATAAAAAGTGGCACGTTAGTGGAGTATGAACGCATTGGCAGCATGTTTAACCTTATTTAATCAGCAATAACTATTTTTACACTTGAATTCATCACTTTCGTTCAGTCAGCTATTATGTGAAATCGAGGTATCCGTCTCAAGCGACGTTTAATTTATCATCAATAAATACACGTCTATTTTTGTTTAATATTAAAAATGATTAAGGACCCACTTGAAACTAAAAATGAAGCCTTTCTTGAGCCCAATGACAACATCGTGTGTACATGTCTGAATGTAAATAGTTGTTGGAACCCAGCAAATTCGTCTTTCGAAATCCATCGTTCACACTTGACATTCAAAGTAGTTTCATTCGTTACAAACAGGCTGTCGTGAAATGTGAGTGAAATTGAAAAAGGACTGAATATTGCATTATCCATCGTGATGAAAATTTCCCAGTGAATGAAATAGTCACTTATTCCCGAACTCAACATTATGCCATTGAGTTGCAGTTACATGTTTTTTAATTTTTATTTCTCTTGTTTGATTAATTTAAATGAAATCACCTTACTTTTTTCACAGAACTTTGTGCAAAACACAACTCAACTGGAGCATGTCAAAACGCATCAACATCAAATATGAAATGTATCTGGTGTGAAAGAGCTAAAACATGCATCGAAAGTAATAATCAGAGTACACATCAACTTAAAGTAAATGATTGCCGAGTTGAGGTAAGTACTTGATGACTTTCGCAAGTCGTTTTAAATGTCACCATATTCCACAATCCGTATAAACAGATTTACTCGGAAGAACATTTTAGTGCTACGAATAGGAACTAACTTGTATTCTTACCTCGGTTACTAAATTAAAGCTTTGTACACGTTGACGATATGTAATCAGATATGAGCGCAGAGCTTTCTTACCATGGAAACAGTGAACAATGGGTCGAAGCGTTGCTTAACACTAATGATCGAAAACGTAATAATAACTTTTCAGCAAACTGAATGTGGGGTAATTTCAGAAATTAAATATCAAATCGTATATCTATGTGGATCGTTTTAAAAAACCGTTGAAACCACATTGAGTTAAATAGCGTAGCCTGTTGAAAGTTGTGTACTATGTTTTAATAACTAGAGAGTTTGTAGACTTCATTGCTGAAGTCCAGAACAAGGATTTCTGATTTTCTGCTGAGAAATATGTAACCTGAATAGATTGCTTCAATAAAGCCGTCAACTATAAACTTATTGATTCACATTCGGATTGTAGTTGGATGTGACATTCGGAACACAAATTTCATCACACAAATGGGTCGTCAATTAGTTGTAGGATAGTGTGTACTTATCACATCGATTGTAAAATCGGTAGTAGATGTTTTAAGTGATTGTACAAATGCAAAGTGTGTAACTATTCGTTGGATTCTTTACTATCATCGTTATTGACAGTAGTGTACAATGATTAATGGATCAATTGAATAATATCCTATGTTGAGTGATGAATGCTACTGTTTCGTTTATTCAGAATAGCACGGATGGTGATTATTTGTGTACATCAACACCAATCAAACACACTGAAACAACTTCGGGGATCACCGAAGTTCGGGTCAGAGAAAGCCTCAAGGAAACTACCGAAGAAACTGATCAATACTCGATAAATATTTGATATTTAGTAATAAGTGCTACTGTTTCCTTTTACTTCAGAATATGACTAATCAGATAACCAAAGAGAATAACCAGGACAAATCATTTCAGTATTTATATATTGTGATACCATTGATCATCGCCTGTTTTGTCGTTTGCATCGATTATGCTATTTGGAAATGGTTGTATAAGAAGAAGAAAAGTAGTTCATAATTCTCAGAAACGTCTTATATCTTGTTCTTGCCATTCTGACCAAGTTGTTTTTATTCCGTATTTCATTAGAAAACTTTGGATTTAATTATTTATTCCAGTAATTCGGACAATTTCTTTATGGATTCATGTACCATTCTTAACCGATTGACGTTATAACTGATGTAATATTGTTGTTAAAATACTAAGCACTGCTTTTCACATTCGCGTAATTGTTTTCACTCAATAATTCCTGATTTGTTTTACAAGTGTTTTACAACATTTTACTTGTAACTTGGTAATATTGTGCGTACGTGATTTTGTGATAAATGAAATCACTAATGAGTTCGTTGCGAATGCCTATTTCGTTGAAGTCTTACAACGTAATAACATCACTTGGAATCACCGACAGTCTTTGAGTTGAGGTGATCTGTCAGAACACTCCACCACCACATAATTAAGCAATTCCATCATTCATTACCTGATTATTTACTCCTCATTAAATGCTGAGTGACAAACTTTGTATTATATAAACTGATTATGATTCCTTTTATGATTTTAATGTTAACATGAGCATTATGAGGTCAGTTGTTTCATTCAAAGCTTAGTCTTTAGAAAGGACAAAAGTTGAGTTAGCTTCATCACCTTCACTCAACAATCCAATGATTTGATTAAAGATTTAGTAGCTGCGTATGCTAATTGCTGTGAAAGGAGAATAGTTCAGCGATATTTTCGATGTATGGCACTTAGTATCAAGTATGAAGGAAACTGTATTCTGAAACGTAAATTTCTCGTCTGTTTAGACAATCATGATAAAATATCCACAAGTTCTGACGGACTTTTAGCCTAAACAACAGTCCTTTATTTGTAATTTGTTATATAGATTAATCATAATTATTATTGGTTTTATTCAATTTGATGTTTTGGTACAACACAGAATTCTCAGCATAGGGCATTTCAACAAGTTTCTTACACAAAAATACTGGTACGAAAACAAAAAAAGGAAAAAAGGTCGAAAAATCACAGAAAAACTGTAGAAATTTTCAAATTAGAGACATAATACGAATACAGGTTATTGACTAGGTTAGCTCTAACAACCAGTTCGTCACAGAGTATATTTGCTAGGTAAGGCATTATAGAACTTTTATACTTTTGCTTGCGTGCATGACTTTTGATGTAATTACGTCTCGTTCTACCAGAAGAAGATATACAAGGAGAAAGATGAGGGTGAATGGGATGGCTAGTATCTGATAAAATAACACCTTCCAGGGGTTTGCATGAATTTAGATGTTTATACAAAGCCATATTAATTATGACCTCGAGAGATTCACCACACAACTTGCTAACTGCCTTCAGCACTCTTCAAAACACAGCAAAGCCGTTCATGTCTCACGCTAAAGTTAACAACTTGACATTTAGACGGACTAAGTATGAGACCACTACTAACAGACCAACAGTCAATACGAGACAAAAACCCCTTCATTTCTATGAGATGTAAAGAGGAAGAGATAGGCATAAATACAGTGAGATCATCCGCATATTTCACAAAAGTGTTTTCTGTGGAAGATGGCAGATCATGCAGATGAAACGAGAAGAGAAGAGGTGTAAGAATGGCTCCTTGTGGTACACCTTCATGAGACAGTAGAGACCCTGAACACTTCCCTCCAAGTACAGTGTACTCTTCCTTTCCATAGTGATAGGAACACGGCCAATTGGTTATCCAGCTGTCATTGTTGACGCTGATTAAATTGGTAGTGTAACGTTATCTTGGTATAGAATCAAAAGCTGAAGTGTAGTCCAGAATAGCGCACCGAACATAGTTATTACCCTTTTCTAAGTTGAACACTATATTATGATGCAGAGCATCAGCGGCATCTAAGGTGCTTCTTTTGCATCTGTAAGCAAACTGATAGGGAGCAATGTGGTCTCTAATTGTAGGTTGAATTGGAAGTATCAATAATTTTACATTGTTTTGGGGAAAAATGGATTTATTACTATCGGTCTAAATTTCACATATATACCGCTAGATAATTTCTTAGGTACATGGAAAAATTATTCCTAGTATTTGTCATTGATTGACCTTAAATCAAGTACCACCATAAATCAGAGTGCATTAGACGTTCATATCTTCCTAGGATGAGAATTCTATCCGGTTTACAATCCATGACCTCACCAGAGATTGAGCCTGAATTCTTTAAGTCGTTCAGCGAACGTGAAGCTGTTTGTAAGCACTGCTAATCAATGTTTCATTTAATACTCTATTTTGAAGCCCTTGAATCATGCCACCATGTCACCTCATAAATTCAATTAATAAATACGATGATAACAGAATACAGTTATGAAAATAAGAAATTGCTCACTTTGATTGTTCTAATTTTTGAGTAGAACAGATACACCGAAACACTAGAACAACAGAAGTTGTATAACTTTTACTGATAACACAAACTAAATGTCAATGTATTCATACAACTATGATGCAACAACTCAGTGAATAGGACTCATTTATAAGATTTGATCTTTGACCTCCCCCCCACCGTTGAGTTGAAGTAATCAATAATTTGATTGACAAAAATGCATCCAAGTAAATATCAATCAAGTGAATACAATTTATTCATGATCACATTGAATTGAATCAATCTGAATGGAATAGTTATTTTGAGGGAAAAAGAAATAAACAATACAAGTTACTTTCATAATTGAATACATGAGTTGATTGAAGAGATAGACCACCATGGAAAACCTGAAAACATTGAACGGCCGTTTCGTTCTAGTATGAGACGCCTCAGCAGTGCTCATAAATGATCCCTAATGGGGGACTCCAACCCAGAACCTTTGTTCCCGACTGCGAGCGTTTAACCTCTAGATCATTGAACTGGCATCCAACGATGCTAAGTGTAGTTGCTATCAAAGAAGTGACAAAATGTTACACTGGTAAGTACACCTGAGAGTCTATGAAACAAATCCAGTTATTTGAATCGAAAGATTTTTCAAATTTGCTTTAATAAATTGGACTGCAAATTATTCAACTTAGTGCTTACTTAGTTTTCCCCTATGAATTTTGAATCAAAACAATCCAGATCTATTCACATTTACTTCTTACGGTAAGAAATTTGTGAATTAATTTCACAGTAGTAACCTAAATAAAATTTCAGGTTGCGCTGCCTATTTAAATCCATGGATTAAATCACATGTTGATCATGTCTATCTGCCATTATACCTTTCGAAGTTTCATATCTCAAATGGATCGATAGGACTCTATCATCATTACAGACTGGATTACATGATTGATTAGTGAAACAATTTTAGTTGAATATTAAGTCGATTACTGTTCAACCAGATCGATAGTAATTTCCTTAACTATCATATCGGTCAACATGAATACAAGTCACATTTGGAGAACCAAGTTTCACCAGTTCATATTCACCTTACCGATAACATTGTTTTATATTTCCATGTTCGAATTAAAATGAACTGAAGAGAAGACAAAGTGGAATAATGTTAATGTCACCGTTCAGAGGAAACTGAATGAATGGCACTTTTGACAGAAATTAATGAGATCAAAGATCGAGAATTATAGGATAAAACCCGACTTGTGATTCAGATGAAACCTTAGAAATAATTACCACTGCTCCATTACCGATCGTTTGGAGTCAGATCATTCAATGTTTATGACCAAATATCACTTTACTAGAAGCAACAATCATCCTACTATTATCTAGATTTGTGTGAATCATAACTCCGACATCTCAGTTACCACAGGTTTGTAGTTTCATCATCATTGTAACTATTCCTACATAGAAGCTGATTGTGAATCCTATGATTTCTCACATGATATTTCTACCACATCAACGTATTGTTACAGAGTAGTCTGCTGTCAAACACTCTCAACTGAAACTGATATTTCACCTTCATCCTTCAAGATATCAGTTGTTTCCCGGTCAGTTTTACGTTTACATATCTGGTTGTTATGTATTCATGTCCAACTGTCAGGACTGTCTTTCTCAAGAGTACAGGCTAGTGTTATTGACAAGCCCCAGTTAGCATCAAGCCTCTGAGGTCAAGTCGATCACCACTAACATTATATCTATTAGAACACAATATTGAATTGAAAGAAAGTACATACAGGAAAGACAAAACTTACATTCGATATGGACGATCTGACTGTTCTTAATTTACTATTCATTTTTATGCCAAACTGATTGTTATTTGCACTGTTACAGTATGACTCTGATACAAAACGCCATTGAATTGGAATTTTATTTCCCAAAATATTATTTTCACTTACATTTGAATGTGAATCAGTCGTGAATGATTCATCTTGCCTCTTATTGACTGGATATAATTTAGGTACACTTAGTAGATTTCCTTCATCGTTGAAAACTAGTTTTCCAGATCCATTGATTCGTTTGTTTTGTAGCTAAATATAATTTTAGAAAATGCTCCAATTCAGCCTGAGACAGTATTTTACTAGTTCTGTTTAACTACTATCAAATAAAAAAGTAGTTCGCGTTTTAATCTTAAAATTGTGAAATATTCTTCCGTAAAGAAAAATCACAGTCATCGGTTTTTTACAATTCGACTGAACTGTAATATCAAAATTAGTTTGTTTCCCATGTAATCTGATGTAAAATATCGAGAATTTACTGGCACTACGAGACAATGCAGATGATATTGATACGTGTAGTTTTGTAAGATATCTGTTATTCGATATGGAATGAAATACAATGCTCAAATTGGTGAAATTAAGTGTTCACATTCCAATGCAGGTAGAAAAGGACGGGCTCAGTTGAGCGTTTGTAAATTTTAGACTTTCAAGTGTACCATATTATAAAAATGGCTATTATGAGATCCAAATAACAAAGTTGTAGTTTACTGTAGGTGTAAAAGAAAATTATTTTTAATCGTTTGTATTTCGCCTACTTTCGCCTTCGTGACCATTTATTTAATTATAAACTTTCTGGAGTGGCCGTTCTCCCTGAGAGCATTATGCAAGGTGGTAAGCTCTTGTTCGTCTATATCAGTAGAACAGACAGTGCGAATACGGTAGCTAAGGCTTTCAATCAAATTTCGTTTGTACTGTAGAGGTACAAAGCTCAGGAAATTCGTATACTGCCCAGTCCATGTACTGTTTCTGTTTATATTACGTTTCAACGATCCATCCGATCTCTTAGTCAAAAGAAATTCCAAAAAGGCTATTCGGCCATCTTTCTCTTCTTCAGATGTAGACTGAATAGCTGGATCCATTTCATTAAATCGCTTAAGAACCTCTTGCGACGACGTATTATCTTCACAGAGGATGAACATGTCATCCACGTATCTACAGTAAAATGTGAAGTTGTTAATAATCCTTTTTAGTGGACCGATTTGTAGTTTGGCTAGAAAAATATCAGCTAGTATATGGCGCTAGTGAAGAGAAAATTGATGTTCATGCGTCTACGATACAGAGGGGATGCGGCTAGCGAAATATTAACTCAGAGACTGCGTAGGACAGTACAAAAGTCTTTTAACGCCGGAGAACTGCGATCAGTTCGACTGCTCCTGTGGAGCGAGTTATATCGGTCGAAGTTCTAGGAATTTACATTTTCGTGCTCGTGAACACCTTCCAGCGTGGTTAAATAAAGGTTTGATGAAGAAGGTGAACAGCTCAATATTGACCCATTTAGTACAAACTGGTCATAGTGTCAGTATAAACCAATCTTATTCAATTATTTATAAGGTTAGTAATTTTTTGCAAAAGATTTTCAGACTCAAGTTCCTTCAAACGACTGAAGCAGTGGCCATCCGCATGAAGAGACCGGAGCTATGCGTACAGAAGAAATATATTCAACCACTCCTCCTCTCCTGGCCAACATCAAGGTCAATTAGTCAATCGTAATCTTAACTATTGAATGACCTAATTTAACTATTACCTTTCGAAGTCAATTGTAATTGTCCCTGTTATCTTTATTCATAATTCTTTGTGTTATTATTATTAGTAGTAGTATTATCGGTTAAATATCATAAATCTCCCCTGTACATGATTCATTCACTTCGCATTCATTCTTCCGTATCACTTCTTACTTATTTGATCGAATTGTAATTGCACTATTATTTCTGTCTCACCCTACTTGACTCATATTTATTCTGGTCATGGATCTTAAAATTTTACTTAACATATACGCAGATTCAAGTTAACATTCTGTCTGAGTCAATATCAACATTAACAATTTTATTGTATTTTGTTTATCACATGCTCTAAACGATGAACTTTGCCCTTAACCTGGCCTTCTTTTCGAATTATTAATTTGGATAGATGAACCGTGGAATCTGAAGAGAATTTATCGAAAAGAATATTCTTCGTTCATTGAAATTACTTACCGACCCATGTTAGACACTCATTGAGAACCTGGAATAACTAGGCAGTCAGTTCTCTTTACTGTGAGTCTTATCTGCAATGAGCATCTATGACCCATAGAAAGAAGTCTAGATCAAGATCAAACAAAGCTTTCCTTTGTCTGCCACAACACATTGAACAATAAACAAAACTGACAGGATATACTGTCAAACATGACCATATTTACCATAGTTTTAAGTAGCTGCTTCATGGGTGGCTGTTTTGGGTCCCTCCTTATAAGATTATATTCTTTACAGATATTATTGTTTTCAATTGATATATTCTTTTGAAGAAATTGAAAAAAATGAGAAAATTATTTCACTTTCACTAATACATTTTCCATAGATGATTTCAATGTAGAATCTCTCAACTGTTTGATTGGTTTAGGGATGAAATCGTTGTGTTCAGTAAGGATACTAGTGTGATCAATAATTGAAAAATATTCATTAAATGCCAACATCATTCGTCAGTATGATTTATTTCATTGTCTTGATATGCATAGTATGTGACTAAGAGCGATGTTTCGGACATGAGTTTTATCCTATTTGAGATTTGCCAACTGTATCCGCCTGTGTCACATTGTTGATATTTACAATGGAACTAGAACCCTGTTATAAATACCAAGTCGACATCCATTAATCGATCGAAGACATATAGTTGATAACTTACTCAAAAGGTATGGAGTCATTAGACAAAGTTTGTAATTCCTCGTTGTTGACAATGAGGACTCCAATTGATCTGTTTCTAATGCCATGTGTTCACCCCGAGTACATTGCCTTGATTGCTATTCATTGATAAGGACTAAATGTGAGTCCTTGATTTCATCTTCATCTGTGTGCAAGACCGCATCGTACCATAAAATAGGTAATAACATTCTTACACGATGAAGCCAAAACGTTGCTGTGAACGTGGGAGACAGTAATTAACAAACTGGGTATAATTTAAGGACAGTGAATCGTATAATAATAATCTATAGGTCAAAATGAAGCTTGTATTAAGAGGAATATAGATAAACACAATCTAATTATTGAATAGTTATACCATAAGAATGTATAGATAACATTAGTCCATTAATAAATCTCAGAAGTCATTCGTAATTTAATCTGCGCTAGGATATAACACCTGCATTCTTTTGAAGATCCGAAGTTCAGATCATGATTTCTAAAAAATACGTGTAACTTCAAATTCTCCAACATTGCTCTCACATTGCTAAATGGTGATGATAGACGACGTCTGACTTGAGGTCATCAGGGTTTAGTTCTTCTGAAACATTTTTTCCAATTTCATTGGGAATCTCATTAGCGGATAATTGGTTACTGGGAAAATCAACATCTAACGAAATTGGATAAGATTTTTTATCATAATTTGATTCAGCCGACATATCTTTCTCAATTTTATGAAACATGTCATCAAAATCATGTGTATTATTATGAGAACCCATATTTGGTACATCGAAATGAGAAATTCGATAAAAAGTTGATTTACATGAGCTGTCTCCCAATGATCTCGAGCATCATTTAGTACGATTGGGTTCATCGTACTGCTCCAGTTATTTTCTGGATATGAGTCCACACAGATTTCTCAACTAGATTTCAAAGTGGAAACTACTGGAGTCTAAATGAATGTTCCAGAGCTAACATGGTAGTTGTGAGGTTTGATATTTCTCAATTCAATCTCCAGCATGGTTATTGGTGCTCAAATCCTCAAGCTCTGATAATACGTCCTGCTTTTCAACGATTCTCAAGTCACCAATTACCAAAAATCATCTAGAAAACGTGAAGCTCTTCACAATAGACATTTTAGTGAATAACAAATTATGCATATGGAATCTAGAGATATTATTAATGCTATTTGACACAAATAAACGAAAGTATAATACATTTTGTGGGTACTATTACACTCAATATTAAAATACCATAAAAATGAACAAGGGGAACTGTAAATTTTAGACCTTCAAAGGACGTTATTGTTCTGAGGACATATAATGAGCATGTCAAGTGAGACAGAGGAACTTTTGATTTTTGGCATCTTACAGCATCGAGTACCAATGTACAGTTTTCACGTAAACAAGCAATACTGACCGATTTAGGGTAACCTGAAATAATAAGTGACTCAGTTTCAAGTGAATTCAATTCAATTTGATGCAATATGAAAAAGATGCTTATCAGAAAGATCGTTTTCATTTTTATGGAACATTTCATCAAAATCATGTGCATTATTATGATATGAAATGAGAAATTCGATAATAAGTTCATTTACATGAGCTGTCTCCCAATGACCTCGAGTATCATTTAGTACTACTGGGTACACCGTACTGCTCCAGTTATTTTCTGGATATGAGTCCACACAGCAGGTAAATTTACTTCAACTTGGTTCAATATGAAAAAGATGCTCATTGGTCCATCTTGTTATCCACTGAATATTTTCAAAGTAAAGTAACCTTAATAAATCGGGATTCAATGGTGTGGTAATTGTTCAATAGTCACTGGGCAAGTGTCAGATGAATCCTGGAATTTTCCACGAAGTGTTGCAAGAGATTGAAGTATTTACTCTTGACACTAGTGATCTTTGACTTTCAGTGATTGTTTCGTTGAATGAATATCATTGGATTTTTAAGGAATTTTGTTTATCCTTGTTTAAATCTCACTTCAGTTTTTGGGGGCTACTTCTGTTGAATAGATATTTGGTGGAAATGTTCACTATGAGACTTGTCAACTGTATGTTCCTTTATTTCACCTAACATCATCTCTGAAATAATTAAATAGAATATATAAAGCGAAACGTTTTCAACCTTCAATTTGCTTGTTCAAATGATACAATTCATTCTTTCTGGACACTAAAGCACTTGACGAATCTTGGATCATTTCCATATGACATCACGAATCTCAACAGTATCACTGAAATCACCAATATTTTGCAGCAAGTGGAAGTAAGGGATAACCGGTTACTCTGTCGTTTTGGTCTTCATTCAAAGATATAGAATTCGAAATCACTGTGCTTTAGTGGAAAGAGTGCTTTGATCCAGGACTACTTTATGTACAAAACATCGAGAGAACTGATAGTGTTCCACGTGACCTTGGAGTTTTGCAAGGTTTGAAACCATTCTTAACTTATCAACAGGATAAGTTATCATCTAATCAGAAACGTGACATGCTTCTCATCATTTTAGATGTTTTTTGGAGACGTCTGTTTAAAACACACTGGTAAAATGTTTCTCAGCGTGTTTAAGACCCATTTTCGGAGGACAACTCAATATCAGCCCCAACAACTTTCAAAAATAGGACTTCTTCTTTGCATCTACTTTTCGTATCATGATCAATGCCTCATAAGTGGATTATCTTCTTCATACAGGTTATAACCATAAAAAAGCAATTACTGTGGCCAATTTTTTTGAACGTTACTCAACGTCCGGAACATCAATCAAACAATAAAAAGAGGTGTGGTGGCGGTGTGACTACGCTTGTAAACGTGGACTGAAGTCCATCTTCGTTTGAGTGTTTCAAGTTTTCAAATGACTTTATCGACTTTCTAACTCTAGGGTTCGTCTAGAACATTCGAATGAATACAAATATGTTTATTTTACCAATATCTAAGTGACTTCACACTGCACACCATCTGCGCTATCTGTTTTCGCTGATGAATTCACTGAGTTCGCTGTTACCGCCACCGGAGATTCACTTCCAGTTGTACGTGGTGATTTCAATTAATGTGACCGTAGTTTCCTTACGTCACTAGGCCACCAAAATGAAGTAGATTTTCCTGTTTGTTTGTATGCTCATTTGGACTCCGTTTTCAATAATAATGTGGGTATATATGTGACTCGTAAACGCGCTACATTATCTAGCTCGGATCACTGTATAATTCGTGTTGTACCTAAAGTACATGGAAAGCATGGGAAAAGTACACTCTAACATCAAATCAAGAAAGTCAAATATAGGAATTACTCAGAAGAAAAGATCTGAAATCCGAAACACATGTTTCATACGACTAACTGGGAATTACTTACAGATGACTCACTGGAGATCACCACTGATGTTATCACTGTTTTGACATTTGTTGTCCTACTGGTCTGACAAACCTAGAGATTAAACGTCTCAATTATATGTTTACTCAAAAACGCTTGTCTTGCAAAAACTCTCCAAGTATGTGGAAGCTCTTTAAAGAACTTACAGGTGACAGGCACATTGGAAGCGATAACCAGCTGAATGTCAGTCATCTGATGTAATGCTATCTTCAACCAAAGGTTTATAGAATAGCTGCCTTCCTAGATTCACTGAAGCTGATGTCCGAAGATGTCTCCGGTCACTTACTTTATCCCCATGTTTAGGATCTGGTGGTATCCCAAACCTCCTTTTTTAAAAATGTGCTGACGTCGTATGTTATCCATTCACGACTATCTTTAACAGATCCTTCTTATCTAATCTCATACCCAAAAATGTGGAGAGAGATGAAGATAACCCCTGTATTCAAGAAAGTAACTGGTGATAAGAATGTGAAATTTAGATGTATTGCAATAACTTCACCCTTCCTCAAAATAATGGAAAAACTATTAATACTTCCACTTCAGCCTGCAATAAAAGAGCATATTGATCGATATCAGTTTGCGATCCCATAGTGCTTGTGCCACTCGAGACTCTTTGATTAACACAATGTCGAAGGTCAATCATCTTTGTGGTACGATTTCCTCTGATCTCTCCTGGTTTTATCAAGTTTTATTGTTATCAAAGAAGGTTTTCCATCTGACTTATTACATAAAGAGATTACATGTTCTTGTGATCGCTCGTCGTTTGCTCTTACAATTTGTCAATTCTTGCATATTACCTATTATTCTTTACTGTTCTCCATTATTCTTCCCCGAGCTTTTGAGCAAAGGCTTTGCTGTGTTTTGAAGAGTGTTGAAGGCAGTTAGCGAGTTGTGTGGTGAATCTCTCGAGGTCATAACTAATATGGCTTTGTATAGACATCTAAATTCATGCAAACCCCTGGAAGGTGTTATTTTATCAGATACTAACCATCCCATTCACTCTTATCTTTCTCCTTGTATATCTTCTTCTGGTAGAACGAGACGTAATTACATTAAAATCCATGCACGCAAGCAAAAGTATAAAAGTTCTATAATACCTTACCTAGCAAATATACTTTGTGACAAACAGGTTGTTAGAGATAACCTAGTCAATAACCTGTATTCTTATTATGTCTCTAATTTGAAAATTTCAACAACATGCTGGCTGAGAACATTTCGTGCAAGAAGTTTTTAACATTGAGAAACTGAAGAGATTCCTGCACTAATTATTGCGCCAGCACCACTAGGGTTTATTATTGGTCAATTTTGATCGGGAAACAGATGTTTATTGTGACGCGCTTCTTCGAAGAGTCTGAAAGCATCTACGATTATGGTGAATATCGGGATAAAGATTGTGACAGAGGTCTGTGACGTTATTTCATGTTGTTTGAGTATTCCTTTGCTAGAATAAAGATCGGAACGGGTAGATCTAGTGAGCTCCAGCTCGTCGAATTCAGTCAGTTAGTCCTCAGCGTTATTTTGAAATGGGAAAAGAACTGTTTGTAGCTGTTGGTAGCGCTAAGGTGAGAAAATCTGTTCAAACCGTCTTTCGTCAAAGATCCGTCGACCAATGACCACTCTCATTTGAAGCAATATTTCTGTTACTGAGCCCGTTGAAGGTCACTGTTGTGGAAGAGTTGATCTAAGCTCTGTCGGTTGATGAATTTCAACATTTATGAAAAGCCTTTAATACGTTTTTATAAGGCTCCAAATCTCGGCAAGTGAACATTCCAGATGTGACTGTAAGATCCATTTTGAATGCTTTGTGTGTTGGTAAAAATCCCTCCATGTATATACTTGCACTTTGTTCCTATTGATCCTCTTAGTTGTACATTGTTAACTTTTTGACTACATTTGAATTGTTAATATTTGTATTTTATTATAGTTTTCGTTTTTACTACACCTTCACTAATTCCCCATGTTTCCTCCCGAACTGCACTTATGTTGTTTTACTTTATACTAAGTCTGGGCGGCAGCCATATTGGTTTGTTCCTGCTTTTGATTGCTTGACCCGTGTTGACTGGAATTGTGCATTTTGGTTGTGAATTGAAGCACTCTTCCAGAATTGAAAACACTCTGTGTTATAGAGCGACCAATTATTACCTTTCGAACGAATCTGTACGTGATCTATCCAGACAGAATAGAATAACATTTATTTGTGGTGATTGTTTAGATTTGATCAATTGAACAATTATTGGTTGGATAGCTAAGTGGTTATATTTGTTTAGAACCGCTATCATACCCAATTACTTTGTTTTGGTTTCAAACGGGCGAGGGCGCGCATCTAATTCATTCAGGCAGCTGTCCAACCGTCCAAACGTAGTTTGGATCTTACAGTTCTAAACAAATATATTGGTCGAATTCGTTTGGCTTTCGTTTTGTTGATTCCAATCATTGTCTCTAAATGTTTGGTCATTCGCTTGCGATGCCAAACAATCGTCGAAGGAAATTAAGTCCAAGGCTTGTGGATGCTAAAGGAGATGAACAAAATGATGGATCCCCTCAATCAAGGCAAGTGCCTTATGATGCTTCTATGTGTCATGGTTCATATTCTAGTAGGGACGATTGTAATTATAGTGAATCTAGTTGTGATATAATGGCAGGTGGCATAGAAAACCTTAGTTTAGACGTGAAGCAAGCAAAAAGCGTGATGCCTACGGCGCCTTTCGTAAGTCCCGAGTTACCAAAGGTTGAGTTAGGTTATTTCGACGGCCAACCTAGAAGTTATTGGAAGTTTTTAAGGGAGTTTGAGACCTATGTAGAATCAAGGGTCAAGGATGATAGCCAACGTTTGCTCTATTTGATACGCTATTGTAGGGGCAAGGCTAAAACAGTTATTGAAGGTTGTGTCATGATGGAGGCATCCTCTGGCTATAAAAGAGCAAGGGGAATTCTAAAACGTTTGTTCGGACAGTCTCACGTAATCGCTCGGGAAACACTAGAGGACTTAATCAGTGCTGTGATTTTTGAGTATATTGACGGGGACCAACTATCAAACTTGGCTATTAAAATGGAAAACTGTGCTATGGTCTTGGAACAGATGAATTATACTTCTGATCTAAATTCCTTAGTTACTTTGGAAAGAATAGTGAGACTCTTGCCTCAACCTATGCAAGCCCAGTAGGCGGACTGGGTGGATAAATTGACTGAAGATAACAGGGAACCGACCTTCGACGAGCTCACTCAGTTTATCGCATCGCGTGCGAGAGTGGCTTGTAGTAGATTTGGACGGTTAGCAAATCGTTCAAGAAAAGGACATAACGTAAAGACAAACTGTCACGTGCAGTCGGAGCAAGGGAAAAGTTCGACAACGAAAACTAAATGCAGTATGTGTTTCTACGACCATGCCATTGATAATTGTCCACAGTTCTTAGCGCTTACAGTTCAAGACCGATGGTCTCACGCTAAAAACAAGGGTATCTGTTTTGTTTGTCCTAGACAAGAACATAAGGTTAATGAATGTAAGCTGACAAAGCGTTGTAACGTTGATGGTTGTGAAAAGAAACACCATTCTTTGTTGCACAGCGAAAGTGATAAACCTGGAATCTCGAATTGTTGCGGATACACTAAATCACTAATCAGTCAAGTGTGTTTAGGGATGATTCCCGTACGGTTGAAATCGCGAAAAGCCCAGATTGTGGGTTATGCTCTGTTGGACAACGGTTCTGATGTGACACTGATAAAATCAAACTGTTTGAGGTCTCTGGGGCTGAGCGAAGACCAAGCATCAGTGGTAGTTGAGACTGTGGGCGGTAATAGGACAATGAAGGTCACGAGTGCGCCTTTTGAGGTATATTCTTTAGATCGATCTGAACATGTTACGATTGAAGGAGCTCTGATTGTAGCAAGTATACCAGGCCATAAGCCAACAAAGTCAGCAATGAACAACCTAGTTAAGTGGCCGCATTTAAGTGATGTGCCAATAGATAGTCTAGACTCTGAAGAAGTTTTACTGTTGATTGGTTGCGACATACCAGAAGCACATTGGGTGTTAGACCAACGGTTGTGTGGAAGGAAGAACCCGTATGCTGTGAAAACGTTGCTGGGGTGGACGGTTTTCGGACCTGCGTCATATTCGGAATATAGGAAAAGAGTTGTTAATCATACCAGTAAAGTACAGACTTTGGAGAACGAAATACGTAAACTTTATGATGTAGAGTTTTCAGATGCTTATTCAAGTAATAAATCATTATCAGTAGACGACAAGGCGGCTATAAAGATTGTGGAGGGGGGCACGCGCTTCGACAACGGTCATTTTGTAGTTTCTATGCCGTGGAAAAAGAATCCAGATATGAAAGTGGATAATTATGAAGTAGCAAACCGTAGATTACAAAGTTTGAAGGGTATGTTGTCGAATGATGTCAGTCTGCACATCAGGTATATCAAAAGTATTGAGAGTAATTTTACTAAGACTTATGCGGAGAGGTCCTTGAAATATATTTGCAGCCGGATTATCGCCCTAGAGGGTATTTACCTCATCATGCAGTGTTAAACATGAAGAAACCAGAAGAACTTAGAGTGGTTCTTGATTGTGCCGCCGAGTTTGCAGGGGTTTTCATGAATGATATGATTTATCAAGAACTCGATACCACTGCTGAGTTAATGTGCATATTATTAAGTTTTCGCAAGGAGACAGTTACAATCCCTGCAGATGTTGAAGAAATGTTCATGCAAGTGAAGTTCCCTGAGTCTGATAGAGGAGTTTCATGAATTCTGTGGGGGTAGGAGGGAGAATTACTTAGTGAAGTTAAAAACAGCAGTAAAGTAATATGTCATGATGATCTGAGAGGTTTAGCATTGATAATGCGTGATGGGTTACTCTGCGTTGGAGGTCGACTAAGATACTCAGATTTCCCAAATGCTTTTAAACATCCAGTAATTTTACCCAGTCGACACTTAGCGACGGAAATGATAATAAGACATTGTCCTAAAGAACAAGGACACATAGGAAGATCATTGGAAAAAGGGTATGGATATGTGTTTACTTTTTTGCAAACATGGGCAGTACATATTGAAATGATATGTAGTTTGATTACTGATTCATTTATAATGGCCTTATTGCGTTGTATTGGAAGAAGAAGGAAACCTCTGGAGTTTTACAGTGACAGTGCGTCAAGCTTTGTGAGGGCAGTTTCTGAGTTAAGGAAATTTGTGCAACAGTCGAATCAGCCAAAGATAGTTAGTGAATGGTCAGCGAGGCCCACATCCAACAGCATGGGTGGAGTTTGGCGAAGAGTGATTAGGTATGTACCACGACCGTTGTTGTTGCTAACCAGAGAACAGGTGAAGCAGGTCTCCTCGAAGCATCGTATAAGTCTTTGTTGTTACTAATGTAGTTAGGTCGAGTAGGCGTACTGCTGTAAGTCCTACTCGTTCCTATAGTGTCATACGCTACATAATGAACCATGACCATAGGCATCAAGGTAGCTTGTGTGATATGGAGGGATTCTGGCGGCCGGTGTAAGATCCATTTTGAATGCTTTGTGTGTTGGTAAAAATCCCTCCATGTATATACTTGCACTTTGTTCCTATTGATCCTCTTAGTTGTACATTGTTAACTTTTTGACTACATTTGAATTGTTAATATTTGTATTTTATTATAGTTTTCGTTTTTACTACACCTTCACTAATTCCCCATGTTTCCTCCCGAACTGCACTTATGTTGTTTTACTTTATACTAAGTCTGGGCGGCAGCCATATTGGTTTGTTCCTGCTTTTGATTGCTTGACCCGTGTTGACTGGAATTGTGCATTTTGGTTGTGAATTGAAGCACTCTTCCAGAATTGAAAACACTCTGTGTTATAGAGCGACCAATTATTACCTTTCGAACGAATCTGTACGTGATCTATCCAGACAGAATAGAATAACATTTATTTGTGGTGATTGTTTAGATTTGATCAATTGAACAATTATTGGTTGGATAGCTAAGTGGTTATATTTGTTTAGAACCGCTATCATACCCAATTACTTTGTTTTGGTTTCAAACGGGCGAGGGCGCGTATCTAATTCATTCAGGCAGCTGTCCAACCGTCCAAACGTAGTTTGGATCTTACAGTGACATAATTGTGAAAATCGTGCGGTAGTGCCCTCACTATTGTAAGGAATCGTGCACGTGAGTCTGCCTTGTCATACTCGTGGAAGTCGCAGAATCCTAGTTCTATGTTGTCCGGCCCGAAAATTATTAGTTAAACGGTGGGAAGCAAGAGAGGTTTATTCTTAGGTAACTCAGGTGTATGCTTCATCATAATTGGTTCCTACGTATATGTGGATGTACCATTTAGGGTTGGAAAGTAACATGGTTTATAATGAAGTTCTTATTAACGGCCTAGGATTCAAGTGGACAGTTAATTATTGATAAATTTCAATTCATTTAACCAGATTTATACTTACTTACTTACTTGCTTACACCCGTTAAGCTTCATGAAGACGTATGGGCTGCGTACAAGCAATCTCCATCACACTCCGTTCTTGACAATCCTTTCCAGTTGTTCCTAATTACTATCCATCCTCCAGATGTTGGTTTCTAATTCCTCACGTAGTTTGTTCTTTGGCCTTCCTCTTTTGTAATTTCTTTCAGGATTACGAGTGAGCGACAGTCTTGTGATGCATTCTGATGATTTGTGCATTGTTTATTCGTTACTCGTTCACCCTTCATTTTAACTTCTCTTTCGGTGGGAGGCTGGTTTGTTCTCTTCCATAATAGACTGTTGCTGGTGGTGTCCGGTCAGTAGACATTGAGCATCCTGAGCTGACAATTATTTGCAAACACTTTTACATTTTTGGTGATGGTTGTGGATGTTCCCCAAGTTTAATCTGAGCACATTAGAAGTGTTTTGACACTCGTATTGAGGATGCCTACAGTGATGTCCATTGACAGCTGTTTTCAGCTTCATATTTCCTTAAAATGCAAAAATACCGTTCTTGTTTTGTCAATCCCTACCTATTCCTCTGCATCAGATCTTCACTGCTTATTGATGGTGCTGTACAGGTACATGGAAGTGTTGAGTCGGCTTCCTAGAACTACGACAGAGCCTCAAGAGGCCCTAAAGCAGTCGAAGAATTCCAAATAATTAGAACATGTCGAGGCTTTCAAGAATATCAACGTGGCATACTTTTATCGGTCAGTAGCGTAATACGTGTTTGTATGATCCATTTTGAATGTTTTGTGTGTTTGTGAAAATCCCTCCATGTATATACTTGCACTTTGTTCCTATTGATCATCTTAGTTGTACATTGTTGTCTTTTGATTACATTTGAATTGTTAATACTTGCATTTTTATTATAGTTTTTGTTTTTCTTACGCATTCACCAAGTTTGTGTTTCTTCCCGAACTGCATCTGTGTTGTTTTACTTGACACTTGTTCTTTGCTGTAGCCATATTGATTTGCTCCTCTTTTTGTGTGTTCTATCCAGTCAGGATAGAATAACGTTCATTTGTTGTGACTGGTAATTTTCCCTCATCTTTCATCAACTACTTTGTTTATTGTAATTTAGATTTTATTGATTGAACAATTATTGGTTGAATAGCCGGGTGGTAATATTTGTTTAGGTAACGATTTACATTTAAATTTATGGTGAATTATAGAACCGCTATTTACCCGATTATTTGTTTTGATTTCGACGGGAAAGGGCGCGTATCTAACGTACCTGGAAGGCTATTCAGCAGTCCAAACCGTAGTTTGGATCTTACAGTGTTTGCGGATTGACCGAGATATAATGTCGATTTAACAAATGTTAATATCTATAAATGCCCGTGGTTTTTTATACATCTTGATTCCTACCAAGTAAACACTTCTGCAGCTTTTCTTCTCTCTTCTGATGTGCGACGGTTAAGTTCTAACGTTCGAGTGTCGTAGTTGTACACCGTATTCTGCTTTAATCAAGTAGTGAACTTAATACTGGCGACGAAGATGCCAGTCAAACCCACGATGTCGTCTTGTTTTGGGGGTCAATAAATCTTCACTTATTGTTACTTAATTTACTTATTTTATTTTCGCGTCGTAGGATCCGCAGAGGTTCCTCGTTTTGAGTATGAGGGATAATAGTCTTCGACCAATCAATCAGCGACGACCAGATATAACAAACTGCGTCCGATTGACAGGTTAAAACAGAAAGATTTTACATCTTCTAGAATTTCACCATCAGATGTGATTGATCTGATGTTCTGTGTGTTGTATTCAAAAATTCTGCTTTACCTCTTGTATATTTTGTGGACAACTGCTTCAGAGGCTGCTGCCATACAGTTTCGTTTGATCTTCATTTGTTGCAGTGTACAGGATAGAAGATCTAGATGATGTGTGAAGTCCATATTATCCGAGCTGTTCATTGTACTTCATGTTTTCTCTGAAACGTGGAAGGTTTCATAAACCAGTCAAATACCAGAGAAAAGAACCTTGTATGACAACGGCCCTCATTTGGATTGCGTCTGTCAGTTGCCATCTATGCAGCCAACAACTATTTCTACACTCACTCAGATCACCTTTTCTTGATACCATAATTAGATACACTTCGTTCTAGTCTATCGGCACTTTTTGTTCCTCCCAAATCTTCTCTAATAGAACGTGGAGCATGTCTACAATTACTTCCATATCTGATTTCAAAGATTCAGCTGGTATATTGTCAGGTACCAGTGCTCTCCCACTCTTGATTTGTCTGATGACCATTCCGATCTCTTCGGTCGTTGGTGGGGTGATATCGAGTGTTCCTCGAATTGTTTCACCTATCTGTTCCTCTATCCTTGAAGTCAGGTGATTGGCTTGCATTCTTTGTTTTGGCCAGTCTCTCTGGTTTGCTTCATCTTCCCAATAATTTATTTGTCATGTCACACAGTTGTTTCATATTTTCTTCTTTAGAAACGTTTCCGCTGTCGTTGCTAGATCTTCCACGTATTACTGCTTGTCATCAGTAAAGCTTTCTCGCACTTGCTTGTTTGTTTCAATGTATTGACTTTCCATCTTGAAATTTTTCGCTCTTGTTCCGCTTTTGTTTATTGTCGTCTCTTTGTTTTCCTTTTCATGAATCCTGTCCAGCTTTTGACCGCGACCCATTGTTTATAGTGGAGCACCATGTGTCCCACACTCCCTGACACGTTAAAGTTATTGCTTCTTTGATCCTTTCTCAATTAAACTCTATCGTAGTTCCTTCTTCTTCGAGGAGCTCTTAAAAGACACATACCCGTTATTGACAGTTATCTTGAATTCATTGAGTTTGTTAGTATCTCAAAAGAGGCCTATACTGAACATTTGTTATGTTGTCTTATAAACTGTTCAGTGCTCCTTTGGCTCCGGTTTCATCTTGGCAATCACAAGATGATGATCTAAAACTGTGTCGACTGTCCTCCTAGTTCTGCCATCTTCCATTGACCTTGTGAATGTATTTGGTTACAATGACGAGTAATATGTTTCTCTGTATTGCTGCCAGGTTCAATTCATATATGTACGTTTGTGTGTATATATTGCACTGCCTACAACCCATTCGTCGAATATACAAAAATTTGCGAATCTCTCCCCATTTTTGTTTCTTCCCCCCAGTTCATGTCGTCTCATAATGTCTTCATATCGACCATGCCGTTTAAATCTCCCATCAAGATGATGAGGTCTTTCAATGGGTGCTTTACTATGATCGATTGCAGAGTTGCTTTTATCGCCGTCGTTTCTGTCCTCGATGGATTCATAAATTGTAATAATATTCATTACCAATCACTTCTATTTTGTTTAGAAGAATGCTTCACTGATCCAGTATCCATGAGATTCCTATCCTACATTTGACATCAGGAATTAAAAATCAGTATTCACAACTTCGTACTGACTATTTTCACCCTCATAACACAAATGATACTGAAAGACTATATCAAGAACACATAGGTTGTTCAAGCTTCTTGATAGACCAATTGATTCGTTCTTCCCAAGCTACATCTTGACCTCGCCACTTATCCGCTTATCAATCTGGACTGCCTTTGCATGACCGTATGTGTCTCTGGCGTACTTTTGTTCTCAACATGAGCACTGAAATGCGCTTTGTAGAACCCAAACCAAGATTTTGAGTGAAGGATAACTGTCTAGGTAGTTCACACACGTGCTATTGCGCAGTTGAATGCAAAACAAGGTGATTGGGCAAATGATGGTTCTAGTTTTCATTATACATATAATTGTATATTATTACCTAATCAAATATTACCACCCAGTTATTTAACCAATAACTCTTGAATTAGTGATTGAATC
The DNA here is from genome assembly GCF_000699445.3 of Schistosoma haematobium. Classification (NCBI taxonomy): domain Eukaryota; kingdom Metazoa; phylum Platyhelminthes; class Trematoda; order Strigeidida; family Schistosomatidae; genus Schistosoma; species Schistosoma haematobium. The sequence continues at coordinate 3,204,221 of NC_067198.1, forward strand.
TAAACTACAATAAATGAAGAAGTTGATAAAGGATGTAAGAAAATTAACAAGTGCAACAATCAAATGTTATTCTATGGTTCCTGGATAGATCACGTAGAGATTAATTAGAAAGATAATATTTGGTGGCTTTATAACACGGGTGAGGGCGCGTATCTAACTCATCCAGGCAGCTGTCCAGCAGTCCAAACATAGTTTGGATCTTACATTGGTTGCTTTATAACACAGAGTGTTTCCAATACTGGAGGAGTGCTTCTATTCACAATCGAAATCGCATAATTACAGTTAATTCAAGCAACACAATCAAGGAAGGAACAAATCAATATGGCTACTGCCAAGACCAAGCATCAACTGAAACAACCTAAAGGCACCTCGAGAAGAAACATGAAAACTCGGTGAAGGCGTAATTAAAATAAAAACTATAATAAAACACGAAGATATCCATCTGAAATGAAGACAAAAGGATAAAAAAATGTACAAATGAAGGAATTATTAGGAACAAATTAAAAATCTATACAAGAAGGGATTTTCACACACAAAACCTTTCGAATAGATCTTACACGCTTGATGAAATCAAGCTGACTCACTCATCTTCCCTAATGCGTGTCGCCTCGTCTCGTCTCGCCTGGCTTTCTCTACTTCGTTCCTCCAGTTGTCTGTCCGAATCAATGAGTGTTTGAAATATACGTATTCAGAATTCATCTTCCTATTTGGCTTGTCTTCATCCGTTATTCCCGAAAGCGAACCTGTAATTTTGGTTATCTGTGCATGGTTCAATAATAAACTTGATCAACACTTCGTATTCGCCTTCCAATTAACAGACCGTGAGAGCGTTACCTAATGACGATTATCGAGACGAACTGAATACGAAGTTTAAGGACTATACTGAATACCAACAACAACAGAATTGGTGATCATAACGTGCGAATAATTGATATATTGGTGCAGTTTAGTAAATCCGTTACATCTTATAAGGTCAGTAAGAAAATAAGCAAGACGAGTAAGAAATCTGGTGAAGTTGGGTGAACAACTGGTCGGATATGTGACACTTATAACGATTGAATAATCAGTTTAGACATGGAGAGGATCGATTTTAGGGGGAAACTAAATAGATTACATTAGAGTTAGTGATAAAGAGTAACCGTTGCAGAGATTCTGAAGGCGATGTAGGCAGTACCAGATTTACACATGTTCTCACGTCTTAATTACACAAGTCAGAACAACTGTTGCTTAAGGTCTGCCCTCTCTTTGAAGTATGTTTTCAGCGTCTTTTACAAGTCGATTGAAATATTTTTGATACCCACAATCATCGCACTACACAGGTCACAAATAAAAATATCTGCTTTCTCAGTATTTTAATAAGACTTCCCAACCAAAGTCTTCCATCGTACTTCCTGTTGTCATCGTTTCTTCATCCACTGACAATTGGTCAAGAGTTCTAGGGACCATAGACGTTCGCTATCAAATCGACTTTTGTGTGTCATCGACACTCATGTCAGTCGCCGATTCGTTAGATTCCAGGGATAGTCTTGTGCATTCAGGTTTGAGCAGATAGGAATACAGATGATATCCGACGCGCAGGCAAATAAAAATACTCAACACTCATTGGAATAAAATGTCATCATCGCTCTGCGACGGATTAGAGCACCTCACTGAGTTTTACCCGACATGAGAATTCGTAATTTACGACTCAACCATCTGATTTCGGTCCAAATTGTTTTTAGAAGCCTGTAAATTCGGAAGTCACATCGAAATGTTTGAACTTGAGACAGAGAGTTTTTGAACATTGATTTTGGGTATACGTTAGACCATATTTACAAAATATACTGGAAGAACAAGTGGCTGTTTTATATCTCAAGTTGATTTATAGAAATGTGTTCGTATGATAAGAGTTGAAGCTACCTTAAGGAAGTTTTGGTCTTACTATTTTGCAGATGGGTGTGCGAAGTAAATTTTATAGACTGATTACTCATATCTATGACTCTGTGACTGACTTTATTCAAGTATTTATATCTGCTCACATGATTACCACTGATAAGCTTTGAGATGGTTACACGGTCATTGCTCATATTCAAATGCTACAAGGCGTTGGCCTGGAAGTGGAAGGAAACTTTGTGCTTTAGAGTCACTATTAATTGGTGACAACTCATTATTAATGCCCTACACACCATGAGATTAACATATTTGAATAAAACTCGCAGTTGCTGAGAAGTTTATGAATTTATTCATTGTAAATGTGTCATAAGAAATTATTAGATTTAACTTATATACATATTTTATTAGACGAATTTGTTTAGTATGTTTTCAGGGGTGTGAACGAGTCCGGACTCGAACTAGTGATTCAGTAAAATATATATCTGCCACCCACCATCACATTGCTATAAAACACGATGTCTTAATCTCACTGTTACGTTTGTCTTACATTGTCCCTACTCGTTCCCTTTCTACTCTTTTGTATATTGTCTTATGCTACTTATTTACATTCAGTAGACAGTTGTATTCCCAACAACGCAAGTTGTACTGTAATATTCTGAAATGTCCATATATACTTATAACGTTTATTGTACTTATCATTGTATTTATCATTATAATTACTGTATTTTAATCGCTGTAGCGGTTATCCACAGTTTTTTGCATTTGTTTAAACGCAACAGTTTCCATATTGTTTGTTCTTGGTTCGGGTTTCGGTTGTTCGTGAACTGTTATCAAGTTTAGACACAGCTATCAGCTGTCCTTTGTACTATCGTATGTTATAATTATTCTTTATGTTACTGTTACAAGAAGCCTTTTTATTTTCATACTTGAAAGACGCGTTTAAGCGCCCCAGACACCTCACAAGTTGAGGTTTGTAACTAAATTTTGTTTATTATTCAATAAAGAACCTCTATTGTAGACAGATCGTTGTTCTGGAAACTTCGGTTTTGCGTGTATCTCAATCGGGTGACTTGGATGCTTCGATACATCTAACAGTTCTCAACTTTGGTACTAATTTATGTGGATACTTGGTGTAACGAATATTGGTCGGAATTCGGTTTGGCTAACTTGTCCCAACAATGTCGAGGACGAGAAAAATGAAGTACGACGGCGACAGTTCCGAAGATACAGAGGACTCAAGTGCTGAAAATACTGTTCCTTCAGTTCCTAAGGTGAACTCACTCTTCTTTAAATCTTGTTTTTGATAATGTTAAACCAAACCTCAAAGATAGCTGCCCTGTAGGAGATAACTATGTAGAAACTGGGTGTAGAATAAAAGATAAAGCATTTTTTGGGGGAAGAGAGGTAGAGATGATTAAATTGGATATTCGAGAGATTCAACTTCGTAAACGATTGTCGGAATTATCACGAAAACCTTTAGACAAAGTGAGAAAATCGAGGGAGACCTCCTAGTTTTCTGGGTCTCGATCTAAAGGTATAACTTCCGTGGCTACTGTTAGTCACCGATATACTAATGCGGCTATGTTAGGTGGTCATGATTTACGCACTAACCACTCTCCTATGGCATCTTTAGTCGATGGTGATGTACGCTCACTCATAGTAGAAGCAGTTGTTGTTGAGGCTGACGACTCCAGGGTTCATCAAGGTTCACCGTCAGTTTGTTCTTTTGGATCTAACACCGCCTGATTCAAGAAGTAACCGACTTAAAGACACCTTTGATTTTGTATCTAAAGTGACAGACGCGAATCTAATGTATTTAGAACAAGTTATTTCACCACCAGCTGTTGACGATGAGTACCTTCTAAAAACTGCCAACGATTTTCATGTCGATACAGTTGTGAATATTAACCTTAGGTGTATTTCTCCTGACAAATTTTTTTCAACAGATAGTGGCGAGTTAATGTCATCGAAAACATCTGTTATGTGCTCTGCCGAACCAGATTTCCCTGTTTCTGACGTAAACAATAATGCTGACTCTGCGATACTACCACATGAGTCTTCCATTAGTGTCAAAGCAACAACAACCGAGTTCTCTGCAAATACGAAACTTATATCTCCTGTAGTGGCATCTGCTGAGAGTTCTATTGACATCAAGTGTGAAACAGAGTCAGAAAGATGGTTGTTTTATTCAGTCTGCTGATGACGATAAGAAGTTTAAGACAACTACATCCGTGTCCCCTTTAGTTGGGTTAGAGAAGGAGATAAAACATCTATTACCACACTTTAAGGATAGTAGAGTAGCTAAAGAAATGATTCATCAGAACATAGAATGGCATCATAATACACCCTACGCGAGTCATCGTGGAGTATGGGAAAGATTAATAGGAGGCATACGTGGAATTTTGAGCGCAGTATCTAGCGAGTAAACTATGTCCTACGAGACACTCACCACCTATTTGACTGAAGTAAAAAGAATACTTATTGATAGACCACTCTTACAGACCCCGACCGTTGTTGCTACCTTGACTTTGTGGTCGGGCTTGCCTATCGTGATGATCCAACCGCGCTATACTGGCTGGAACAACTGTTCCTCAAGGTCCTACCATGTCAGACAGGTCGGTTGAAGAGAGGTAAGACTAAAAGCAACAAACCCAAGGTCCGAAGGCGAAGTCGTACTGCTGACTGTGCAGAGGTGTGACAGCAGTAAGTTGTTTCCTTCAGACAGTCAGCATGACAGCGATGCTGACTTCGCACAAGGAAGGGTTGGTTTAGAAGAGGTCGACCCCAAAAATGCACACCTCGCCTTATCCCACGGATATCCGTCTCCGGCGGTAAGGTCTCAACAAGTACGGAGCTAAAACAAAAATTACCCATGTAAAGGATGTGTGTGACCGACATCAAGCAGTTATCTTGGGCACTGCAGTCACTAAAACCACCTCTAATCCAATTTCCTTTTCAGGTACCTCCAGAACAACCCTTCCACGGTGTGGGCAACCGGGAAGTGATAACCGCCCTCATACTTCTAACAGCACTCAAGACCACTGTATTCATAATCAACCTCCCTCTTCAATTCCTATTATTCCTCCTACATCGACTTTCAACTCTATATTTCCTCTCTCGGCTTCCACCTCAAGTGTCACCGTAGCCAACGATTCTAGTGCGCAAAACACTGTCCCAGGTCTACTGAAACCTCGCTCCAAACTACACATTGGAGCCTTCAACGTACGCACCCTATGTCAAATCGGTCAGCAGGCTTCCTTGGCTAAAACCCTAGAGTCTCATACCATTGATGTATGCTGTGTCTCCGAAACACACATACAGGATTCCAGTGTGGTCATTCACTTGACCTCACCTCGTCAAAACGGAGAGCCAACGAGATTCACCCTGCGTGTATCTAGAGACCCGATGGCCAGTTCTCGTGGACTGGCAGGTGTAGGCATAGCACTAAGCATGAGGGCGGAACAAGCACCGCTAGAGTGTATCCCCGTCAACAGTCCTTTACGTGCTGTTCGGCTAAACGGTTACGTAAGAACTCGGAAAGATAGAGACACACGTCGTTGCCTTTTTGTCATTTCTGCCTACGCTCCCACTGACTGCAGCTCAGATGAAATTAAAGATGAATTTTACAGAAAGCTGTCCGAACTTCTGCAGAAAGCTAAACGCTCAGACATAGTACTCGTAGGGGGCGACTTTAATGCCCAGATAGGTAGTTTAAACCAAACAGAAAGGCATTTAGGTGGATATTTTAGCATTCCGGCACAGCGAACAGATAATGGTGATCGTCTTCTGCAACTGTGCTCAGACAATCGTTTATTTTTAGCAAACACAAATTCTTAGCATAAGGAGAGACATCGTCTAGCATGGCGACCCCTACACTAAACCAACGATGAACTCAAATGGTCATCGTTGGAGAGGGTCGGTAAAAGATTGTCGCTCATTCTGGAGTACCTGCTTGGACTCCGACCATGCCCTAATACGGGCACGCATCTGCTTGCGCCTCACTGGACGCAAAAAAGCCACATTAAAAAGACCCGTTAGAACTGAGTTGAGTAACGAGAAAACCAAAAGTAGGTTCCAGGAACAACTGAGGTCACAATTAGGTAGTTCTGAAATCGAGGTTGATACAGATGTTGCTTGGAAAGATATACAAACAGCTGTGGAAACAGCACTGACATCTATCAGTGATTTAAACCACAGAGTTACAAAGAACCATTGGATTTCCCCAAAGTCTATTGCACTGATGGATTCTCGTAAACTCTTCCCATCAGGCTCTGAACACGATGAAGAGCTACAACAAATCAGATATAAGTTAACCAAAAGTCTAAGGAACGACCATGAGCAGTGGTGGGCAACGAAAGCAAAAGAGATGGAAAAGGCGGCGGCTATGGGGAATACAAGACAGCTCTACAGACTAATAAAAGAAACTGGGATGAATAAGTCAAATGTAAGTCAGACTATTTCGGAAAAAAGACGACACCGTCATCTGCTCCCAGTCCAGACGTTTAGAACGATGGGCGGAACATTTGAGAGAACAGTTCAGTTGGCCTCCAGCTACTCTACAACTACCCTCAATCCCCAGACAGTGTGAATGGAACATTGAAGTAGGTCCCCCAACTCTTGCTGAAGTTTAGAAGGATATAGTAAATCTAAAACGAGGAAGGGCAGCTGGTCCAAATAGATTGGCTCCAGAGGTCTTTAAGGATGGTGGTCCAATTTTAGCGATTAAGTTGACCAATATTTTAGCTAAGATCTGGGAGTTGGACGTCATTCCATCTGACTGGTCACAATCACTTATCGTCCCAATATATTAGAGAGGGTTAAAATCATCCAGTGACAACCATGGAGGGATTAGTTTAACTAATATAATATCTAAAATACTAGCCTCGATAATTATCAGACGCCTAACTAAGACCCGTGAACTGCAAACACGAGAAAACCAAGCTGATTCCAGACCTGGTCGTGGCTGCATCGACCACATATTCACCATTAGTCAGGTTCTAGAACATAGGCATACTTATCGGCGTCCGATAATGGTGGTCTTTCTTGACTTAAAGAAAGTATTTGACTTCGTTAACCGCGAGATTCTGTGGCAGTGTATGTCATTGAAAGGTTGACCTCAGAAGTACATAAACCTTATGAAGGCTCTGTACTCGAACACTACCAGTCGAGTTAGAGCTTATGGCGAATAGTGAGATTAGACGCAGGGTATTAGGGAATGATGGTAAATCAGTCGATGAGGTTGTGAATCTTCATCGACTGAGATGGTTGGGCCACGTATTACGTATGCCCGAACACCGATTACCACGACGTGCAATGCTAACCGGTGTTCGGGATGGTTGGAAGAAAGTTAGGGGCGGCCAAACCAAAACGTGGCATCAGTGCCTGAAGTCACTAACTTCTAGTCTGAGCCATGTTGGTAGATGCAAACTACTTGGTTGGGGTCCGCGTGACTTTCGTAACCAATGGTTGGAGACCCTTGGTGACATGGCTTAGAATCGATCACAATGGCGTCGGTGTATACACTCTCTGTCTTCTCTTAAACTAAGAGATTAAGATCACTTCACATCTTTCTTTCTACGAACTAATTCTTTCTTCCTATATATACTATATACTATATATTATATCCTTATTTCAATCTTTCTTTTATATATTACCATCACTGAATTAACTACTTTTATGAATCCGGTGTTCATCTTGTTGTGTTAATGAGGTATGGCAACTTGGACCGATGGATATATGTGCCTGGTCCTACGTTGTATCTGACTGACTGAGTCGGTAATTTGTCTAGTTTTTTATGGTCTGTTTTTATGTTTTTGTCAATGACATCAGCTGAGACGAACTTAAATTCGGCGAACACCAGGTCATGATTGTATTCTAGCCTATGATTTCAACGGAACGTCATCAAGAGTACAACTTCACATAAAACTGTAATTTACGTTTTTAATTCAGGACATGGTGGATGTATTCCATATATAAAATTTCCCAACTTTAGTTAGTATGTAATATAATTCTGTCCAATCAGGGTTTGATAATCAATTTAGATCTTACCTAAGTAACATGTTTATCTGGAAAGTATTTAGGATTGTGCGAAATGACTAATTTCATAGTTCGAGTCGGAGTTTTGCATTCCCAAACGCTGTTTAAGACAGCTTTAAAAAGCCAAGAAACAGTCTTCATTGTGATTCTCTTCGAAATTCTAGATGCTTTCATCTGGTAACTTCTTCCATACGTTTGAGACGTTATGATTAACTCGAGTGTAACATGTCACAATATCTATGGAAACAGCAGTGATGCATGTTAACTACTTCAACCGAAACGTCAAGTAAAGGGTGGCGGAGTTTATTGACATTCTCTGAATTGATAGGCAGTCAGAGACGTACTTCGGGCTCCAAGCGCACTGAGGAGCGATAAAAGTTTGATAAAACATATACATCGTTATAGTGATAGGTTTTTGGAGCAAAATATATATAAGACAACAGTGATGCGTAACACCAGGTTAGTGTTCAGATTCCATTGGGAAACATATATTACTGTTAACTGTTAGTGCAACTATCCCCTTAAAAGGTGAAACCAGACGGTTGTGGCCGTGACCTAATTTCAAGGATTTATCCACGTGGTCTTCATCTACCCTCTAATTACCCACTTTTCTCTAAAAACCTAAGGTTAACATAAGTTTCCTGACTCTTAGTGAATTAGAAAAGAGCGAAGCCAGTTTGAAGCGACCTAGAGCACTTCGACCTGATGGACTTACGCCATTTGTTTTCAAGAATCATAACCCAAATTAAACAGGTTAAGTTGTTGCTACCTTGAGGTGTTGGTCGGGCTTGCCTATCGTGATGAAGCAACCGAGCTATACTGGCTGGAACAACCGTTCCTCAAGGTCCTACCATGTCAGACAGGTCGGTTGAATAGCGGTAAGACTAAAAGCAACAAACCCAAGGTCCGAAGGCGAAGTCGTACTCCTGACTGTGCAGAGGTGTGACAGCAGTAAGTTGTTTCCTTCAGACAACCAGGATGACAGCGATGCTGCTTTCCCACAAGGAGGGGTTTGGTTAGAAGAGGTCGACCCCAAAAATGCACACCTCGCCTTATCTCACGGATATCCGTCTCCGGCGGTAAGGTCTCAATAAGTACGGAGCTAAAACAAAAATTACCCATGTAAAGGATGTGTGTGACCGACCTCAAGCAGTTGTCCCTTGGGCACTGCGGTCACGCTGTCAGTTCACTAAGACCACCTTTAATCCAATTTCCTTTTCAGGTACCTCCAGAACAACCCTTCCACGGTGTGGGCAACCGGGAAGTGATAACCGCCCTCATACTTCTAACAGCACTCAAGACCACTGTATTCATAATCAACCTCCCTCTTCAATTCCTATTATTCCTCCTACATCGACTTTCAACTCTATATTTCCTCTCTCGGCTTCCACCTCAAGTGTCACCGTAGCCAACGATTCTAGTGCGCAAAACACTGTCCCAGGTCTACTGAAACCTCGCTCCAAACTACACATTGGAGCCTTCAACGTACGCACCCTATGTCAAATCGGTCAGCAGGCTTCCTTGGCTAAAACCCTAGAGTCTCATACCATTGATGTATGCTGTGTCTCCGAAACACACATACAGGATTCCAGTGTGGTCATTCACTTGACCTCACCTCGGCAAGACGGAGAGCCAACGAGATTCACCCTGCGTGTATCTAGAGACCCGATGGCCAGTTCTCGTGGACTGGCAGGTGTAGGCATAGCACTAAGCATGAGGGCGGAACAAGCACCGCTAGAGTGTATCCCCGTCAACAGTCCTTAACGTGCTGTTCGGCTAAACGGCTACGTAAGAACTCGGAAAGATAGGGACACACGTCGTTGCCTTTTTGTCATTTCTGCCTACGCTCCCACTGACTGCAGCTCAGATGAAATTAAAGATGAATTTTACAGAAAGCTGTCCGAACTTCTGCAGAAAGCTAAACGCTCAGACATAGTACTCGTAGGGGGCGACTTTAATGCCCAGATAGGTAGTTTAAACCAAACAGAAAGGCATTTAGGTGGATATTTTAGCATCCCGGCACAGCGAACAGATAATGGTGATCGTCTTCTGCAACTGTGCTCAGACAATCGTTTATTTTTAGCAAACACAAATTCTTAGCATAAGGAGAGACATCGTCTAGCATGGCGACCCCCTACACTAAACCAACGATGAACTCAAATGGTCATCGTTGGAGAGGGTCGGTAAAAGATTGTCGCTCATTCTGGAGTACCTGCTTGGACTCCGACCATGCCCTAATACGGGCACGCATCTGCTTGCGCCTCACTGGACGCAAAAAAGCCACATTAAAAAGACCCGTTAGAACTGAGTTGAGTAACGAGAAAACCAAAAGTAGGTTCCAGGAACAACTGAGGTCACAATTAGGTAGTTCTGAAATCGAGGTTGATACAGATGTTGCTTGGAAGGGCATACAATCAGCTGTGGAAACAGCAGTGACATCTATTAGTGACTTAAACCACAGAGTTACAAGGAACCAGTGGATTACTTCAAGGTCTGTCACACTGATGGATTCTCGCAAACTCGTCCCATCAGGTTCTGAACATGATGAAGAGCGTAAACAAATCAGATCTAGGTTAAGAAAAAGTCTAAGGAAGGACCGTGAGCAGTGGTGGGCAACGAAAGCAAAAGAGATGGAAAAGGCGGCGACTATAGGGAACACAAGACAGCTTTACAGACTAATAAAAGAAACTGGAATTAATAAGTCAAGTGTAAGTGAGATTATTTTGGAAAAAGATGATACTCTCATCTGCTCCCAGTCCAGACGTTTAGAACGATGGGCGGAACATTTCAGAGAACAGTTCAGCTGGCCTTCAGCTACTCTACAACTACCCTTCATTCCCAGACAAAGTGAATGGAACATTGGAGTAGGTCCCCCAACTCTTGCTGAAGTTGAGAAGGCTATAGTTAATCTGAAACGAGGAAGGGCAGCTGGTCCAGATTTATTGGCTCCAGAGGTCTTTAAGGATGGTGGTCCAATTTTAGCGATTAAGTTGACCAATATTTTAGCTAAGATCTGGGAATTAGACGTTATCCCATCTAACTGGTCACAATCACTTATCGTCCCAATATATAAGAAAGGGTCAAAATCATCCAGTGACAACCATGGAGGGATTAGTTTAAGTAATATAATGTCTAAAATACTAGCCTCGATAATTATCAGACGCTTAACTAAGACTCGTGAACTGCAAACACGAGAGAACCAAGCTGGCTTTTGACCTGGTCGTGGCTGCATCGACCACATATTCACCATTAGTCAGGTTCTAGAACACAGGCATACTTATCGGCGTCCGACGATGGTGGTCTTTCTTGACTTAAAAGCAGCATTTGACTCTGTAGACCGCGAGACTCTGTGGCAGTCTGTCATTGAAAGGCGTACCACAGAAGTACATAAACCTTGTGAAAGCTCTTTACTCGAACACTACTAGTCGAGTCAGAGCTTATGGCGAACTGTCATCTACTTTTGCAACCTCAAATGGTGTCCGTCAAGGCTGCCCACTTTCTCCATTTTTGTTTAACTTCATCATAGACCTATTGATGGAAATAACACTCTCGTCGACTGAATTATCGGGTATTGATCTCCTTCCAGGAGGTCCACTTATGGACTTAGAATATGCAGATGACATAGTCCTGTTTGGTGAAGACGCTGACAAAATGCAGGGTCTTCTGGTAGCACTAAGCAACAATGCCAGAATGTTTGGGATGCGCTTCTCTCCCTCTAAATGCAAGTTGCTGCTTCAGGACTGGTCTGCGTCAACACCTGAACTAAGGATAGGGAGTGAAGTAGTCGAACGAGTTGACAACTTCACTTATCTTGGAAGTCTGATCAGCCCTAATGGGTTGGTGTCTGACGAAATCTCAGCACGGATTCGAAAAGCTCGTTTAGCTTTTGCCAACTTACGTCACCTTTGGCGGAGGCGAGATATCCGTCTATCAATAAAAGGACGAGTATACTGCGCGGCTGTTCGTTCTGTTTTAATTTACGGCAGCGAAAAATGGCCCTTAAGAGTAGAAGACACCCGTAAGCTACTAGTATTTGACCACAGATGCCTTAGAAATATTGCTGGCATCTGCTGGGATCACCGGGTAAGTAATAGTGAGGTCAGACGCAGGGTATTAGGGAATGATGGTAAATCAGTCGATGAGGTTGTGAATCTTCATCGACTGAGATGGTTGGGCCACGTATTACGTATGCCCGAACACCGATTACCACGACGTGCAATGCTAACCGGTGTTCGGGATGGTTGGAAGAAAGTTAGGGGCGGCCAAACCAAAACGTGGCATCAGTGCCTGAAGTCACTAACTTCTAGTCTGAGCCATGTTGGTAGATGCAAACTACTTGGTTGGGGTCCGCGTGACTTTCGTAACCAATGGTTGGAGACCCTTGGTGACATGGCTTAGAATCGATCACAATGGCGTCGGTGTATACACTCTCTGTCTTCTCTTAAACTAAGAGATTAAGATCACTTCACATCTTTCTTTCTACGAACTAATTCTTTCTTCCTATATATACTATATACTATATATTATATCCTTATTTCAATCTTTCTTTTATATATTACCATCACTGAATTAACTACTTTTATGAATCCGGTGTTCATCTTGTTGTGTTAATGAGGTATGGCAACCTGGGCCGATGCATACATGTGCCTGGTCCTACGTTGTAGCTGACTGACTGACTGACTCTTACAGACGCGAACAAAATGGACACAAAGAAGACGAGGTTTTCAAGTTGGCGATCTAGTCTTGATTATTGGAAACACTTATCCTTGAAATAACTGGCCTAAAGGCCTAGTGGTAAGTTTTGACCCAGGAGGGATGGTCTAGTGAGACAAGCGAACGTCGAAAGGTACAATTTTTAGAGACACGTAAAATTTGTTGATTAGGAGCGGACGACCGAAGAGTAAAGGATAAAGAAACTTTTCAGAGTGACTGTGGCTAGATTAAATTGTTCTATTGTGACCTCTCAATGTTTTACGTTAATACCTATCAGCGAAAGTAAGGAAAGACATGCTGTCTTTGGGGGGCGGTGTTAAGTTGGTCTTGAATTGTTCCTAATCGTTCCCTTTCTACTCTTTTGTATATTGTCTTATGCTACTTATTTACATTCAGTAGACAGTTGTATTCCCAACAACGCAAGTTGTACTGTAATATTCTGAAATGTCCATATATACTTATAACGTTTATTGTACTTATCATTGTATTTATCATTATAATTACTGTATTTTAATCGCTGTAGCGGTTATCCACAGTTTTTTGCATTTGTTTAAACGCAACAGTTTCCATATTGTTTGTTCTTGGTTCGGGTTTCGGTTGTTCGTGAACTGTTATCAAGTTTAGACACAGCTATCAGCTGTCCTTTGTACTATCGTATGTTATAATTATTCTTTATGTTACTGTTACAAGAAGCCTTTTTATTTTCATACTTGAAAGACGCGTTTAAGCGCCCCAGACACCTCACAAGTTGAGGTTTGTAACTAAATTTTGTTTATTATTCAATAAAGAACCTCTATTGTAGACAGATCGTTGTTCTGGAAACTTCGGTTTTGCGTGTATCTCAATCGGGTGACTTGGATGCTTCGATAGATCTAACACTCATTTTCTTATCAAGTTTGCATGGTTGCGGTCCCCATATTGTAATAGAACACTGTTAGAAAGTATGATAGGGTGAGAATCAACAACGTTTCCATGGTCACTGCTTTCAACTTATTTGTGTACTTGTACAGATAGTAGAATGATATCTCGACAGAAAACTAAGTTGTGACTACTATTATGTATTGTTGAGGGTATGAACTCACTATAATAAGCAGTGCGTCGTCAGTATCGTTAGAAATCCATCATCACAAAGAATGAACCGTAATAGTATTCTACTTTGTATCAAGGCAGTTTGAATAACATATCATGACCGGCGCACATTATTTGAGAATTGATCTGAATATTCTATTTTGAGTCTGAGATTAAGGGAGGGCATAATGGGTTACTGAAAGGTAGGAAAAGTATTCTGTTCAATGAGACTATGGTTCTCTGTGCCGAAAGTCTATTTACAATTGAATTTGCGTTGATTGGTATTGAGTTTGAATATGAAGTAATTAAGTGTGGAATAGCTATTAATGTCTATCGATGTTGTGTAACTTAAAGGATACTAGAGAATTGTTTGGTTTAGACATGGGATTGTTTTTAACCCCAATCTGAATGATGTATCGATTGGACTCATAGTCAGGGTGACTATCCGCTCGTTATAGTTCAGCAGTAAATGGTGTGTTACCTAAGAGTCGTTGTTATGCAAAGTTGAAGACCACGTGTAATATAATCGTAGGTTCAGCAGTGGAATAAATAAATTTCTTGTGTTCAGTCAAGTCTTTCTATCACGTCTACTCACATCAGAGTTATAGCGAACGCGTTTTGTGGCGATCAAATGGAGTCTATTCAATTGAGATAGGCAATATTTTTTCGACAAGTCGCCTATTGTCTGTAGGTGCTGGTGGATCGACCAATTTTGTTGGTCTTCACGGTATATATACAAGGATTTATTTACTATAAAAGAACTGGTTTATTACTGTTAAGTTCTGTTTATCACTAGTGTTCACCTATAAGTTATATTCTGCCAACAAATCTTTTTTTATCATATTTGTAATTTGACGAAATTAATTATGCTAGACAAAGTTGAATCATGTTTCCATTACAAAAATAAAATACGGTCATTCATAAGGGCACAATCATGATTGGAAGGAACTGTGAATTACTTTATACATAAGGATACTTGCCACGTATGTGTTAAAAACCTTCATTTCTCTATTACCCTGCGCGGATTTGCTGTAAGCGCTTATTTTCAGTGATCACAAATAGTGGAATTCGTTATACTGACTAGTGGCACATGAAGCAGACTGATATGCATTCTTGCAGTCCTGTTGTGGTGTTTGAATGAACTAATGATACCTTTGTACTGGTTGAATGCTTGATTTCGAATTCTAAATACAATACATTCGTTTGTGCCAGTGTCTTCTTAATTCAATTGCGTTAATCCTGGAATTCCTAGTTCATACGATAATTCGAATACCATAGTGGCGTCGCGATGGAGCCTGCAATGAAAAGTTAGATATCCATTTAACTCCTGAAGCTTTTGAGGATTACTTGGAAAGGTTCGAAATCTGGAGCATGACCAAGAAAGATGTTAAAGGTGATAAAATTGTGGCACATTTTCTGACATTCATTGGGAGAGAAGCGTACAGCTTATTAAAAACTTTGGCATATCCAGAAAAACCTATCTCACTCTCCTATGCAACTCTTAAAGAGCTATTATTAAGTCATGTAAAATGTACCAGTTTTGAATGCCGTGAAATGTTTATCATGTGGAAAGTTTCATGCTCGCAATTCATGTGTATTTCGTAACGCTAAATGTTTTAAATGTGGTAAGGTAGGACACATTCAGTCAGTATGCAAAGCTACTGTCCATTTTGCTTCAAGCTGTACTAAATCTTGTAATTTAAATTTCAATAATTCGGATGTTTCTAGTGATCATTTGTCTTTGTCTACTATTTCGAAAAGTAATGCTCATATTCACAAGCGACTATATACATCGCTGGGTTCATTTCATGACTTTATTCTGGACACAGGCAGTATAGAGTCCATTATTTCATTCAAGAACTTGAAAGTTTTAGATCCTAACGTTGTCGTACGACCCACTGAAGTATCAATACTGGGGATTACTGGACACAGACTGCCCATACGAGGATGTTGCTAATAAGAGATGATAATTCTTCATACATACCTTGTGAATTTTTAGTTAGCGAAACAAGATTGTCAATTTTGGGTTTAAAGAATTTGAAAAGGCTTAAGGTGGAGTTGTCCTTCTTAGGTTCTAAAGAAAATTCTGATACTTTACTTAAAGATTTGATAGCTATGTATGCTAAGTGCAGTGGAGGTATGAAAATTAAGCCTATAAAACTTCAAGTACAGGGTGATCCAGTCTTTCTTAAAAGACGAATAATTCCTTATGGTCTTCGTGAAGCAGTAAGTAAGACATTAAACGACTTGTGTGCGAAAGGCATAATTGAACCAAGTCAGTCTTCAGCATGGGGTACTCCTATCGTTACACCACTGAAGTCGGACGGCAAGATCCCTAGAATTTGTGGTGACTATAGATTAACTCTGAATTCCCGTTTGTTGAAGCAAACGTGCACGACGGTAGAAGCTGAAGATATTCTAAATCGACTTCATGGTTCTAAAGTGTTCTCGAAAGTTGACCTAAAAGACGCTTATCTTCAAATTCCTTTAGATGAATATTCATCTATTTTGACGACAATTAACACTCCTTTTGGTCTGTTCAAATACAATTTCCTTCCATTTGGTCTAAGTTTTTCTCCAGCCATATTTCAGGAAGTTATGAATAAAGCGGTTAGTGATCTTGAAGGTGTTGAAGTTTATTAAGATGGTCTCATTGTTCATGGTTCTGATAAGGTAGTTCACGACCAGAGACTTATTGCTTTATTGCGTCGTTTAACTGAGAGGAATATTACAGTGAATCCAAATAAGTGCTCATTTTTTGTATCTAGTTTCGAATGTCTTGGATACCTAGTTGATGGTAATGGTTTTAGACCAGATATGAAACGACTAGCTCCACTGACTAATGTACCGTCTCCGAAAAATCTTACGGAATTACGTCCACTAGTGGGCGCTCTTCAATACTATTCCCGTTTTACTCCTAATTATTCTTGTCGTGCAAATTGTTTATTTAATATTTTCACATCCAATCATTCAAATGGAGTGAGGAACAAGAGTCATGCTTACGAAGTCTGCTGAAGTTTCTTCAAAGTGATGCTGTTCTTCGAACGTACTCCCCTAATGTACATTCTGTGCTTATTACTGATGCATCACCTGTGGGAATTGGTGCAGTTTTGGAACAGGAAGGTAGACCAGTTATTTGTGTTTCACGCAAACTTACTGTTACTGAACAAGGTTATTCACAGACTCAGCGAGAAGCATTAGCTGTGTTTTGGGCTGTTAAAAGACTTCATAAATATTTATTCGGAAAGGAATTCACTATTGTTACTGATCGTGAAGCTTTAAAGTTTATTTATCATCCCGAAAAATCCTTAGCACGTTCCTCAGCAGCTATGGTTCAGCGATGGAGTATTGCTTTGAGTGCATATGACTATACGGTTCAGCACAGAAGTGCCAAACAAATTCAACATGTTGATTACATTTCTCGACAGTCATTACAAGATAAACCTTTTAATACATCGGATTGTTTGTTAGTGCAACCTTCACCAGTGAGACGTTCAGATCTCATCAGAGAAAGTCGTAGATATTTTGGATGTATTCTCAGTGCTATAAGGAAAGGTTGGAATGCTAATTTGAAACGTAGATTTCCTATCTATTTTTCAAAGCGGGAGGAGCTATCCACAACTCCTGATGGTATTCTGTGTTTAAATGATCGTGTTTTCATTCCTCCTTCATTGCATAAATCTTCATAGTGGTCATTTAGGTGTTGAGAAAATGAAGTCCTTGGCAAAGCTCACATGCTGGTGGCCAGAGATAAATGCAGATATATGTCGTACGGCGAACAATTGTGAGAAATGTCATCAGTTGAAAAATCATCCTTCGAAGTGGGTGCCATGGCCAGTATCGTCTGAGGCCTGGCAGAGGATTCATGCTGACTATTATGGACCATTTCTTGGTAAATACTACGCACTAGTAGTCATTGATTCTTTTTCAAAGTGGCCTGAAGTTTTTTTCACAACTTCACCAAATTCTGATTTCACAATACAAGCATTAAGAAAGGTGTTTAGTCGAGAAGATGTTCCCTTGGTGTTGGTGACTGATAATGGCTCACATTTTGCTGCAGATGCAGTCACTACCTGGTTGAACGGTATAGGGTGCAAACATCTGTTTACTGCTCCCAGACATCCGTATTCTAATGGTCAGGCAGAGAATTTTGTTAGGACATTAAAGACTGCTATTGATTCTATAGCCCCCTCAACATTTAATGAGCTGGAGAGGGGAGTAGATACCTTTCTATTGCAATATAGAAATGCCAGACATTCGGTGACGAAGGAGACTCCAGCGAAGCTATTGAAAGGGAGAATTCTTCGGTCGAATATGAGATGTTTGGAGTCTGCAGAAGTTACATACCATCGAGGAAATGATCTTCGACCATCTACGGGTATTGTTCTGAAGAATGTCGGAAAATCGATGGTGCGAATTCTAGACATCGATGACTTAAGTACACACAGTCGACATGTAGATCAAATACAATTACAGTAACTAGGTGAGTCAGTTCCAATTTCGATTGTAAATTCTAATGCTAATGAGCATATTCTAGATAATACAGAATCATTATCCAATACAATGTCAGACAGACTCAGGATGAATTTGAGAGGAAGACGTACGATTGATTACAAACACCTAGACTCCAATTTAAGCTGTGGCGGATGTGGTGTTTGAATGAACTAATGATACCTTTGTACCGGTTGGATGCTTGATTTCGAATTCTAAAAACAATACATTCGTTTGTGCCTGTGTCTTCTTAATTCAATTGCGTTAATCCTGGAATTCCTAGTTCATACGATAATTCGAATACCATACCTGTGTAGTGACTCACATTTATCACGAGAACACGACTGGTTTAATAAAAACAATTATTATTATAACCAACTGTACCAGTGTTTATTTTAATGCGCTTTTGTTTGACTGTGCTAATGACAGCTATATTTTGCTTCCATTCTGATATACACACACTTTGATTGTAACTTCGCGCGAATTCGGTTACGTTCTGTAACTAAGCTTGTATTCTGGCACGATCTCGGTATCCTTTCGATGCCACGAGATCGCCAGCGAATACATCTCGATTTGGTCCATTAACTGTCTTCCTGTATTTGGCTTCTCGGGGATTTTATGGATTTATTTGGTTACGTCCAACCTTCGCCTTCTGATTTATTTGGCACGTGTTTCTTTGTAGCGGTGTTCACAGTTAATCTCAACTCGACGCCACGCTTCACCTGTATATGACACTACAAAACCAGTGTGCAAAGTAAGCACATCTAGACCTATTGTACTTGAAATTCAAATCAGACAGGTAATAATAATGAACAAAAGACATCATCAATCTTGGAAAATCTCCGGTCACCTTAGAGAATAAACTACCAGAAGTGCGAAATATTCGGCGAGGAACGGACCATAGTAGTCTGGATAAATTCTAAATTCTATCACAGCACTCAGATGACACTGGCCATTGAGCTCATAGCCATAGCTTTTCGATTGATGACCTAGTTTACAATAGTTTGCTGTGCGACACCAAAATGTGAGGATTGTCAAAGGTTTGATTGTTCTAATACTAAAATGTTCTCTATGAAGATCGTCAAAAACAGATTTATGTAACAAAGCAGGAATAACGGCAAAACCGTTTACACATAAATTCCATAAGCAGTTATAGATACATTATAACGCTTGGCAACGTAAACCGGAAATTTACGTTTCAGACAAGAGGTTCAACCTTCCTCGACACTCACTGGTATACACCTAAAGCATCGATTATTTTCTGGAAGCCACACCAACGTTCACTGAAATAAGTACAAAATCTACACTAGGTGAGTAAGTTCAAAGTACTCCAGCTTTTTAAAGAATGTTCAGTAGATATCCAAAGTATGAGTTTGTTGTGCACCCAGGAATCTGAAGATCAACACCCATTAAACCAGATTCACAGTACACTTTAGACTAATGAGGTTCACTAAATACATCTTTGGCGTCAACTTCTGAGTATGTGTACCAGAAAAACTGAGGTTCATTTTTCAAATGTTGAATTATTAGCCTTTAGCAGCACTTAACACACACAGCTATCAACTCTTAAGTCAAAGCATTGGACTCTTTTGTGAAGCTGATAAAACCAGCCACACTTTGATTCCTTCTAAATACTAAGCTTTAAATGAAACAGTTGACCGCATACTACACTTGTCAACAATAAAATCATTGAAAGAACCATAACCAGTCTAGATAACACCAAGTTAACAAAAGTTCCCTACCCAACATTTACTAAACAGTAAATGATCAAGTAACGAAGAATGAAAATGACTGATTATGTATTATATGCTCAGACAGATCAGTTTAAAATAATGAACGCTGAAAATTCCAAATGATATTTTCCAATAGTGAGACTTTATTCAAATGAACATTCACAACGCATTAATTGTTGTTTGCAATGATTACAAAATCACGTATAAAACATAGTACTAAATCAAGAAGAAAATAATGTAGAACCCTTGTGAAATAGTGCAGTTTCGAATACATGAAAATATCAAAAACCATGTTAGATATTTTTATCAAGAAGATTACATTAGTTATTATGTGAATACGCATAAGAAAATGAATAGTTCCTTTAAAGAAATTGTCCAAATTATTGAAATGAATAATGAAGTCTAAAATATTCTAATGAATGACAAATTAAAAACATCGTGGTCAGAATAATAAAAACAAGATACGAAGCGTTTATGAAAATCAATCTTCGCTTTTCTTTTTCTTACACAACCATCTCCAAATAACGTAACCGATACGTAGAACAGAGATGAAAAAGTGCAGAAGTACCACAATAAATAAGTACAGAAGTAAATTGTTCCGGTTATTCTCTTTGTTTATATGAGTTGTCATATTCTGAAGAAAAACAAAACAGTAGGATTTATTACTAAATACCAAATAGTTACCGAGTGTTGGTCAGTTACTTCGGTAGTTTCTTTCAAGTTTTCATTAACTTGAACTTCGGTGATTGCCAAAGTTGTTTCATTGTGCTTGATTGGTGTTGGTGTGCTCAAATCGCTGACATCCGGGCCCTCCTGAATAAACGAAATAGTAGCATTAATCACTGAACATCAGATATTACCCAATTAATTTGATTATCATTATTCACCATTGTCAGTAGGGAGTCCAACAAACAGTTACACAATTTGCATTTGTACAATCATTTAGAACATCTTCTACCGATTCTACAATCGATGTGATAAGTACACACTATCCTACAACTAATTGACGACCCATTTGTGTGATGAAATTTGTGTTCCGAATGTCACATCGAACTACAATCCGAATGTGAATCAATAAGTTTATGATTGACGGCTTTATTGAAGCAATTCATCCAGATTGCATATATCTCAGCAGAAATCCATGTTCTCGACTTCAGCAATGGGAGTCTGCGAATTCTCAATAAATAATAAACATATTTCGCAGTTTCTTCACTCAAACTGGTTTCATCAGCATTTCGTAACAATCCACATAAATACACGGTTTCATATCAGCTTTCTGAAATAACCACACATTTAGTTAGCTGAAAATTTATTATTATGTTTTCGATCATAAGTGTTAAGCAACGCTTCGACCCATTGTTCACTGTTTCCATGGTAAGAAAGCTCTGCGCTCATATCTGATTACATATCGTCAACGTGTACAAAGCTTTAATTTAGTAACCGAGGTAAGAATACAAGTTAGTTCCTATTCGTAGCACTAAAATGTTCTTCCGAGTAAATCTGTTTATTCGGAGTGTGGAATCTGGTGATATTGAAAACGACCTGTGAAATTTACCAAGTACTTACCTCAGCTCGGCATTCATTTATTTTAACTTGATGTGTACTCTGATCATTACTTTCGATGCACTTCTTAGCTCTTTCACACCAAATACATATAGTATTCGCTGTTGATGCGAGTCGGCACTTTTCACTCCAGTCGTATTTTCCACAAACTTCTATTAAAGGAATCAAGCGATTTCAATTCAAATCATCAGACAAAAGAAAAGAGAGTTACAGAACATGTAGATATAGCTCAATGATATGACGTTGATTTCGGAAACAAGTAACTATTTCGTTCACTGGGAAATTGTCATCACGATGGATAATGCAATATTCAGTCCACTTTCAATTTCACTCACATTTCACGACAGCATGTTTGAATTGAACGAAACTACTTTGAATCTCGAGTGTGAACGATGAATTTCGAAAGACGAATTTGGTAGATTTCAATAACTAATTACATTCAGACATGTACACACGATGCTGTCACTGGGCTCAAGAAAGCGTACTGCATTGAATGTTTGGTAGTAGTGTCTTTTCATGATATCAGGTTTGTGATTGAAGTCAATGCAAGAAAGTCAGTTGTTCTTGGATTGAATATCAATTTCAATAATGTTGATTCGGTCGAACAAAAAAAGATGAGTGACATCGTATTTCCAATCACCATCTACAAAAGATTTCAGTCGACAAACTATGATTAAATATGTCTTAGTATGTGGCCGCTTTCTGATCTGTGTGTTCTCAGACTATACTGTAGACCAGATGGATGAATGAAAATTCACCGATGACAAAATTTATACTGTATTCCATGGATATCAAAGGTGATCTGCTAATTAGATCACGGAATGATACTCTCAGTTGTCGAAATGTTTTTTCAATAGTCTACCACATAGTGAACTGAAAATCGCTTGTAGTTACTCAATGTA
Organism: Schistosoma haematobium; assembly: GCF_000699445.3. NCBI lineage: Eukaryota > Metazoa > Platyhelminthes > Trematoda > Strigeidida > Schistosomatidae > Schistosoma > Schistosoma haematobium. Next base: position 3,226,599 of record NC_067198.1, read on the forward strand.
CATATTCACGAGAAAAAACAAGTTTTCGTACTGTGAAATTAATTCTCAAATTGACTATGACAGACTGTTATTTGAAAACGCGACTAGTCTTAACCCTCAATTTATCGGATGTTTGCGAAAAAGCAGTGATTTTGGAAATTTAACAATAGTTTTCAAGGTAATCGTAATTACATGGAATGTTTCCGCAATTTCAATGCCTTCCGAAATTTCGACATCACATGTATGGAAATAAAAAACAGACGCTTCTTCGTCAGTGCACAATCAAATAACTGACACTCAATGTGTTTCGAAACTAATAGCACCTTGTAAATGGTCTCGTGACTATGTGTTTAAATAAATTTCATCAAAGTGAAGACTTTATTATCAGTTCGAACTTCGTCCGTAATCACCTTTATCAATCAACAATAGGTCGAAGCTTAGTTAAAAACAGTAAGTGTAACGTCATTTGTAACGATCGCTCAAATATCCTTCAATAGCTGGCTGAAATTAAATGTGAAATTTTAGATTTATTGAAACAAAAATTATGTATTCAAATGAGAAAATAGTAAATGCTGATTAAATAAGGTTTAACATACTCCCGATGGTTTCAAACTCCACTAACGTGCGACTTTTGATCAATTCTGTAGGAATACGAATTTCCAAATCTTTCTTATCCCTATGGGCAACTTGGGTAAAAAAAGACGCTTGAAATGTTAATTTCTTTTTTAAGTAAAACAAAATATTTGCACCATGCAAGGAGCAGTCAAAATACGAAACCGAAACATTTCTCATTACGGATAGGATGGTGATCATTCAAAATACTCAAAGATTACAATTTGCATCTCTCTGTTTTTTGAAAGTGACCAACTTTCAACCATTAAATTATAAACGAAATCTTTAAATTTCTGAGTTACTTTATAAAGAAATCATTTAAACATTCACAAAGACTACGTTTAACTCATCAAGCAAATTTCCATATATTTAATTACAAATAGGTAACATAAGAATTACAAACCAAAGAATAATGATGACTAGTAGTAAAATCGTCGACACGCATTTCATCTTATAAAGAACTTGTCAGCTAGATTCACTTGAATCCCAGATTTGATGTTCACTCTTAGACTGGAATCCAGCAACAATGGGTTCATGCGTTGTCCCGTTATACACATTGCTACTCAATCCAGATAGTCACTGGATTGCACAATTGGCGAAAATTTATTTTAATTCTTATTGTTAATTGAATATTTCAAATAATATTTAGGACTGCTATTGATTCCACTCCTAGTCACCAACCCTCTTTGCCTACAGTGCTTGTGACTTAATGCGACATCGAGACAGAATTCACAGGATGCATAGATATCAATTAGAGACTGAGAAATCGCAGTCCGAATCACCAGGTTCACGAAGCAAACAAACAATACAAGAACAAAAATGATCTTCACTGTTTAAAGACTCGGTAATCCATTTCAACCGATCAACATATATAACATGGTCAAACATTAAGTGCATTTTCTCACATTCAATCATGAAACACTGTATCTTACCTAATCACTTGTCAGTTTCAAGTACTACGGCCTTATTTCTGTTTCATACAAAACACACTTCTTTTTACATTTTTTTTGGTGATGTGGCTGAAGACTGAGAGTGTGGCCGTTGTACTTTGAGTGTGTGAGCAAATGAGTGGATATTTTGTCTGAATATTACCGTCGTTCATACATTCCCGTATCGTTCTGTCAATTTGTAACTATAGGTGAGAGACGTTTAAAAATAACCATCCATACTTTTGTGATCCAGACAGTCATACACCATGGTTATTTTACTCGAGTTATCTGGTTAAGCGAGCCTCATCATCCAGATGACTGATGATGTACGTCATCGTACATCGAAATTTTAACAACATTCGTTTAAATGTTTCTTACTTTCTGAGCAATAAATTGATCCCCCCATTAACGCAAGCTTCTTACTTTTGTCGATTTTCGTAGGAATCTGAAAAAACGTATTTGAAACCTGGATGAAAATTCATCAACATACAACCTTCTATATCAAATACAATTAGCCTATAAACTAATGTGTCATCACTTCGATTGTCTTATTCGTAGACACCCAACCACACTTGCGTTAGACATGCTGATATTCCCAGTTTTGTTAAAAGTATGCTACATGTAGTCTACATGGATATTCTGAACTACTACAATTGTCAACTTCAGTCAAGTTTAATGAACTGTCTATGCATCGTAGAATGAGACGACACACTATGCGATGAGTATCTGAGTCAGTTGAAATGAATTGTGATCGTGAGTAACTGCAAAGATGCTGCGCCCGGAATTTTCAACAGCGAGCGTTTCGAACTGCCGATCTACAGAAGATGAAATACAGATTGAAAGAATACGAATAATTCCGTACAGTACTCTTACATACACAGTGTTTGATACTATTTGGCACGAAGCCATCATTGTTTCTTCTGGTAGCACTTCATATTTAGTTATTCACTGTTCCCAACAAGTGTTTGAATAAAAGTTTCCATTAAATGATTAATAATAGTGTCAGATAGTATGTTTTCACATTGCAAAATGATTGTAACTTTCTATCGTGTTCAATGTAACGTGATGAATCCAACAGTATTGATTGAAACGGAAATAGTAGAATAATCTGAATAACTTGAAACAAAATTATATATCCATTCAATCGTGCAACTTACGTCCTCAAAATAGATAGATATCTTCCCACTTGGATATATCAGACAAGTTATGTTAGCTGGAACTACTACAATTAAAAGATCATCGATACTTAGTATTCAACAGATGATTATTAGGCAAGTTATTTTCAAGTGTAACACAAAATGATCAGGTTTCACTGGATATTTAACGTGTTGTCTGAAAGTTGTTCTTCAGTTGAATTCGTAATAAGTACATTCACGCGAAGTTCATGTGGATAAAACGAGCATGCATCCCTTAGGTCGAATATCGAATGCACAGCTTCTGAAGCTGTGTTACCATTGTACAATCACTGAAATGATAAGTCGCCAAGCTTCTCATTAAGATCTGATAGTCGGGGAGGAATTCACATGTATGCAATATTTTGTTTAAATACACCTGAAACAATCAATGAAGTATATATGACATAAACCACGGAGTGTTCATTTACGAATGGAACTTGGAAATTTAACTAATTGCCGAACATGTGGTTATTTCAATCGACCAGGCGATTCTGACCACAGCGTTTATTTGTTGTAGATGAGAAACGGATAGCTTTAGATTTGTCGTTCCAACGATTTCTTATTTGAATGGATAACCCTTTTGAATATCTATGCGATGAATGGATGTGTATGTGAATGTGTTGTGCAAAGTAAGGGCTTTATGACGAACACTCAACACTTCATTTATTTCGAAACACGGGCCCCAAGTTCCATTAAAGCTTGTAAACGAAAATGAATTTCTGCACTTGTTTTTTCAAAAGAGAAATGAGATTGTGACCTGATTCATTCATAGCAATCAATTGATTACTCGTCAAATTTAGTCTCTCTCTGTTCTTGTCAACTGTTCTTCTGGTCTCAACCAATGTACTCAATCTGTGATTGGATTTCACATATAACTCTACTTCCATTTCCCAGAAAAGTAACAAATTATTACATTGTCAGGTTCTAGGAAGAATCAAGTCGCACAAACTGTGAGTAATTACAATGAATGAAGATGTAAGTGTATAAATTCACCTTGTGGTCAAACGATAATTCAATGTTGACTTACGTCCAGGATATCTTATGGATTCTTTGATAGACCATTTGGCAGCGATTAATTCCTCTACATTAATGAAAATCAAAATGGTTGTTGAAATATCTGCCTAATGAATATCTATCTCTTTCAATACATATTTTTTTAACATGAACTGCCTTTGCATATAAGTTATCATCTTTCCGAGAATAAAATGAGCCGGTGTAGTCAAATGTTCAAGAATCTGTTATGAGGAGGTCTTAAGGAATATTATGATCTCAACGATATGATGAACGTTTCAATTAAATCAACTGAGAGGAATATTTCACTTCCATCAAATTTGTTCTAGGAGCTTTCGACTGGGTGAGAGACCTTTAACATCTATTCGACAGTACCAATACAGAATTATTTTGTGAGATTTTGCAATTCATCCACTCTGAAAAACTGACAGAAATGAATGTATGTAACCTTGATTTTCTGAGTGTACGTTTTCGGGTAATCCATCTTCTACTAGAGGAATATTCATGATCGGTCACTGATCAGTTTTCTCAGTATGTGCCTGTATTCAAAGTTCATAATCATGCGAGTATGATTGCAAAGATAGAGATGAAAACTCGATGATCAACAGACAGAAACTCAGAGATATTAATATTTTGTGTATCCGATAAGTGCCAGAAAAGTGTTGAAGGATATTAAATATAATTTAACAATTCATAGACTTCAATAATCTAAACTGCCTTCCTTCACAACATCGTTTATTGTTACACATGTGATCAATGTGATTCGTTTGGTCTATAAAGAAGCATCGTGCAGATGAGATATAAACTACATCATTGTTTTGATAGATTGTACGGTAGGCAATTTATACTCTAGCAATTACATCACTTCGTTCATCATATCCATTCAATTAATGTTAATTTATTTTGACATGAATTTTTGTTTTGTAAGACATTTTTACTTGACACTAATCAACACCTATTGTAAACACACGTTTTCGTACAAAAATCACACAAAGAAAACCATCACTGTGTACTGGTCAGCTCCCGTGTAATAATCCTGTTAAATACAGAATCATTTATGCAAAATAATTGTGGTAAACAGAAACAAAAGAAACTATAACTGAATAATATAAGAACTCACGCGTCTCCAAGACCTTAAATTCACGAGTATTGTCGCTTATATCAGGAAACATAACCAGTCCGAGGACTTGTACCTCTCGCATAACGATTCTAACTGTATTTGATAAATGAAAATATGCCACATGGTTGATAATTTTTCATTGAATGAATAAAAGATTTTTAAACAAACTAAAGGTTTAAATGAATTGCATAAAGTGAATTTGGTTTGCCGTAAGACGTCAAACTATTAACAATTTGGCCAAGAAACGATATCCAAAGAAGTTCGCAATTCAAAAAATCATAAAAATTGATTCACTGAGGAAATCGAATCAACTATGATTCATGAAATGAAATGTGATCAAGAAAACTCATTAAATAAAACAAGAACAAATATTGATGCAGAAAGGAGAGCATATCAGTCTCAATTCGACTTAGGTTTTTTATTCGATCAATTCTGTATGTATTTTCCTGGATTTATAGGAAATGCCACATGGTTTGGTTCTTTTACAAGTGTTTTAGTTAATTTCTTCAAGAATTTATGACTGATTTTAGACTGAACATCGTGAATGAAGTTATTGAGTTTAATACATAATACAATATTAAAATCCATAACAATTTTGTCATAACCAAGGGATTCTATTTAAAGTTTACAGATAAGTTCCTTGGTGAATTCAATTTGGGATTTTGTGACATGTCGAAGATTTTGTAAGGAAGGAAGTATTTTACAAGCATGGACAACTTTAATAATATGACAAGGAAAACAGCCATCATTAAGGCAACGTGACGGAAACTTTAATCTTTTGACTTCTCTTGATATACTGCATCAATATTTGTTCTTTGTTTATTTAAATTCATAAAGAGAATCAATTGCATGAAAACTCATCAACAATTTTAGTTCAAAGAAAATTATTCACTTACGCCCATACTTAAGCTCAAAATATTTGACGGGACGCTCGAAATATTGAAATGGGAATTGTGGTGTAACTGTCTAAAAAGATGCAAACATATGCATAAGCAACCTCACTAAAAAATATAGTCAACTCACTATATCATGTTGAAATTCATTGAAATCGCCTTTCACAACAGGGTGAGGCTGATCAAGTCTAACTCTCATTGAGTAATTATAGTGATGAGACTGTATATGGGAATTAGAATCTAATTGATTACTTACATATATATATGAATTATTTTTGATAATTTCGCTTTTATATGTCGCCAATTCACCTTTTTCACATATGTCTTGACTGTTGAATAATTCGTAAAGAATGACGACAATCAGGCAAAATGACAACGAAAGTTCGGCAGAGAATTTGTATCTAAAATGGTTCAAATGGAGAAAAGAACGTGATCTCATTTCAGTTCATATGATACATCCATTCACTTCGTGTGTTAAGCTAACACTCACCTCATCTTCTCATTCAAATAATAAGCTACATTTTAATAGAACTTGTCAGGATTATATAGACATTTTGAGTGTTTGCTTGTTTTTCTCTGATTTGATGATTTAAAGCAACCATTAAGAATAACGCATTTGAAAAATCATATGATCATTATTAACCAATCACGGTGGTGGATGAACTCATCGTTATCCAATATTCTTCTTGCTATTGAGAACATAGGCTAACATTTAACCACCACTGGTTGACATTCCTGACCCCTAGTGATGAAACCACACTTAGACGTGATTAACATTACATGAAAATGAGTGATTGGTCAATTTGTTGTTCAAATTGTGTGCACATAATAATTTCCAAATTTATCGTGTAGAAATGAAACTGAATGTATTCAATTATGTAGACTGAAGTCGCCAATGATTGTAATAAAAGAAAGACGATGCATTTTTATCTCAGTATTTCCTTGGATTGTCTCGACATACTAATTACGCTTGTATTAATTGTCATTGGTGTTAAAAGATATCAGTGAATTAGTGTGATAAGATTCTGCCAAAGGCATATTGTATTCACACTAACCGTAGAAGATTGTTGAAGTAATAAAATTGGACACTTTGTAGATGAATCACAATTTCAGCGAAACTAGTCAGGAATATTTGTGTCTGGGTGATATTTGAGAATAGTAATTCTCAATGCAAAACAGGTTTATTGTTTCACATTAAAAAGATGTCGGCAATGATCATAATGCTGCTTGCTCAAGTATCACAGTGTGTAGTTCCATAAATAACTGTTGCGTAATTTTCCGAATTCATCAACATCAAAATGGTTTTTAATTATGCACAGTCCATTCAATGTCGCTGACCGGTATTTTATTATTTGAAGTAAACTTATATGCATATATAACAACGTAAATCAGTTATTGTGCTCAGGAAAAGTGTGATCTAGATTGTGAACTAATCAGTAGAGTGTCCCCTTGCAGCTACTTGTGTATCTTACACATTGTTGATAGCAAATGTCAGTACGTAATGTGACTAATTACATGAAGAGACCACATGCTTTTTGCAGTTAGGTAACATCACATCTCACAGTTTGGTAAATCTTGTATATAAATTATTGTTCTTTACTGCTTTCTATTATCCTGTGACGGGCTTTTGAAAACAAGAATTTGTTGTATTGTGAAAAGTGTTGAAGACAGTTGTCAAGGTATGTGGCGACTCTTTTTAGGTCAGTAATACATATCTAATATCTTGCCAAAGCCCAACATGTGTTATTGTATTAGATACCAACTATCCGTTTAATTAATCTCTTTCTCTTTGTATATCTTCTAATAGAACGATACGTTAATACATTAGAATCCATATATGCAGGCAATGGTAAAATATGCTCTACAATACCTTACCTAGAAAATATACTCTGTGGCAATCAGGTTGTTTGAGTTGACCAAATCAATATCTTGTATTCACACACATGTTTCTAACTGGAATAATGTACAGTATCTTAATCTTCTCAAAATGACATCTCATTCAATTCCAAGTAGTTTATCTACACATCTTATATATGCAGTTATCAGTTTCTTTCACTTCTATTCCATGTTTTGTAAGAGAGACCTATTGAAATAACTTGTGCTGGGACTTCTACATTTTACCAAACACATGCTATTGAATTAAGCCATTAATCACGATAATAAATCATCATCTTAAATTTTCAATATAATTCCACGATGACAGAGCAAAAGATTGTCATATTTTAAATGTGAAACACTACCGTTTCCGGATACATTACTGTCTACTTGACGCTATGCAGTTTCACAAAAAGTCATTGAAACAACTTAACGGTTACATGTGGTATACTTTAGTGATTTATATTAATCAAGAAAGAGATTATTCCATGTTAAGTGATTCCATCCTTCTCCAGTACATCTTCAATGAAGGCCAACAAATTCTTTGTACTTATAATGAATATGCAAATATTTTAACATCAAACCCAAAATAGCTCCGCCTTCCAATGGTAACCAGTCACGACAATTAATGGAAATGTAGAGAGTATTAAGTATTGATAAATGGGACTTCATATGACGTATTATGTTCATTGTATGAACAACTGATAAGCTCTACTGAGGTCAACTTGTATAATTTCAAATTTAGCCGTACTTAATCTTAATTTTATCATGAAATACTTGAATTGACCAGATGAACAAGCTGAACAAGAATAAAAAGTTTCCACCAAGTTTACATGTATTATTCACGTTACTACCTACATCCGCCTGTTACACCACGTGAAGAACTATAGGTCGCCCATCAGAATTCTCCATCCAACTCTGTCCTGGTATATATATATATATATATATATATATATATATATATATATATGTCCTACTCACTTCCAGTGTCTTTTCTTAATTTTCTCTTAAGCTGTGGGTTGGTTTGCTCTCTACCACAGTAGGCTTGTGCTGAAGTTATCCAACCAATAATCATTGAGTATCTTGCATAGGCGATTATTTATAAATACTTGGACTTCTTTTGATGATGATCGCAGTATTATAAGGGGTGTATAAAATTGAACGTCAAAAGCTCTGAATGTAGGTAAAATGTATAAAAGCTGGTCGGGATATTATACAACGAGTTATGTTGACGTTGACTTAAACCAAAGTGTTTTTTTGACGTAAGAGAATTCTGGAGAACCAAAGATTCATTGAGATCTTTTGTATTTGCAAAGGCTTATTCTTTATTGATGTTAACTGATTTCACTAATGAACAACAACTCTTTATCTACGTTCAAATCAATTTAGTTCGTACACGAAACACTTGATTAATGTTGACAGCAAGAAAGCTGAATTAGATCACTTTGTCAGAATACAGTGATTCTGTGTGCTGATATGCTGATAATCGAGTACAAACAGTAAGTAACAAGACGTTAACAGAAGACTGTTGGCTCAGATTACTGTTCTTCAGAATAAAAACAACATTAGTTTGCTCAATTTCCATAGGAATCCGAAAAGAAGTATTGGAATCATTGGCCACAGTGCGTGCTGTCTATCGCTAGACGATCTACACACATGAAATCTTACATCTCATAAACCATTGCTAGTGATTTAGATGAGTTAACCTCATTTGGCTGAAGAAATACCGATGATTATATTTTTTCTTGTTGCCTATCAGCATTTTCAATATCACTAACCAAAGTGCATTGCATCACATATATTGATCTTACTTTAAACAATGTCGTCTTCTAATAATGTGATTATGTTTCTGACCATCATCTATGCAAGCAGAACAACGATCAATAAAACTTTCATTTTGTAAAAGATTGCTACGTTTCTAAGAAAAAAATGAAGTGAAAACCAACATTTTGCCTGATAGTTCATAGAAGGTCTTGCTTCAGCTAGAAAAAGCGTTGCACAATTTACCGTCCAGTTCCAAATGAGTAAAGTGGTCGTTTTCTTACAGAATCATCTAGTGTTTACGTTCCCATTTTATCAATCTATAGAACTCCCATCAATAATGCTGCCGCTTTTCGACTCGATTGGTTACTACGTCGCATGCATGGTTTCCATGAGACTTTGATCAATTATCTTGAACACAAAATCCACCTCATGTTATGTGCATCGTTTTATGCCAATCACTGAGACAGATAAATTGATCTAGACCCAATATTCTGGATAGATAGACTTGATTGTTGACCAAATGTATGTTTGAGTTGAATTTTTATTGAAGTTGGATATCATCATTATGTTAAAGTAATCAGATTTTACAGGATATTAAATGCATTTTAAAATATCATTTGGTATTGAAATTTCTCTTAATTTTAGGGCTGAATTGATATGAATCTCTCCTTATGAAAGCATTCTTAGTTGAGTATTTAGATCACCTAACAGCAATGTCTGTCCCGACAATTTTAATTTCATATATTTAACTGATGTTACTCATATCACTGAACTGTACACAGTGACAATCAACTACTACGTTGAGCGAATCACACCTGAACTCTAATAGGACAGAGATGTTCATATTTTCTGGTCAAAGCACTGTAATTTATGTCATATTGGCCTGGTAATTGAGTACTTATGGAATTTTTTAGATCACATGTTCCACCTACACTACTTGATATTGATGGGGTGTTCGGACAATTTCTGATAGATGTTTCAATTTGGCAATATTTACTAGTTTCATGCAATAGTAAACAAAAAACGTTAAATCCACTACGGTTTCCCGGAATAGCTAGCATAAAATCGCTCAAACCAATCTCATCCCTCCACAAAGATTTAAATGGCAGTATGGCCTTATCGTTGTCAACTCATTCCTTTTTTGACAATAGTCATAGGGCTATTGTAAGTAAACACATCGTTATGCGCTATTGTCAATAGATATAATTAACCGCCGACCAAATGCATGTTTTCACTGAATATTAAATGAGGTTGATAAGAACAGTTGAGTAAAGTAGACCGAATTGTTCAAGAAATTAAACATTATTTAAGTTGTCTGTTGTTTGGTGTTCAAATGCAGTTTCGTGAATTAACAGAAGTGAAACATTTCTTACTGTTATACGTGTAAATATTCAACTTTTCGAAATGATTGATACTGATTTTGTTTTTGGATCTGTATCCGTACTACTATTCTAGGTGTGTTCTTGTTGCCCCATTCGAACTCAAATATTCATTCACATGTCAGTTGATTGATTTAGTGGCCAATTATCTGACTCACATTAGATTGTATGAATATTTGTTGTCAAAATATACATTCACGGCTATCCTAGTATACAAACACGAGATTGGATCTGGCATACATATATTTCATACAGTCATTGATCCAGACAAACGATCAGAGAAACAAAGGGACGAAAGTCAAAGACAGTGTTCATTTCAATATTTTTTGATTTCTTCCCGATGTTTTTACGATGATTTTATGTCAGTTTAGTTTGCATAGAAGTAAGTTCATATTAAAGGTTTCAAAATTAAGGAGCGAAGTATTGTCCATAGGCAATTATTGTCAAGATACACAGATCACTAGTTCAGTAGCTCATTGTAATGTGACTTTAGTTTATTCATTATCTTCAGCAATCAATACCGTTGATCATATGACACTGTCTGAGGAGCTGGTTAATTGAAGATTTTAACGAAGTTAAACTCATACAGATTGCAATTTAATTCCACTGCTGGTCACTGTTCATCTTCGCCCACAATGCTTGAGATTCAAGGCAACTTCGAGACAATCCTCTCAAGATGCACATATATCGATAAGAAATTGATCAATCGCAGTCCAACCCACCAGTGCCACGATTCAATCAAGCAATACAAACATGAAAATTATCTTTACTGTCTAAAGATTCAATAATACATTTCAACCGATCATCATATACCGCTTGACCAAACATTTAGCGCATTTTCTCACATTAAATCATAAAAAATTATATTCCACCTAATCACATACACTCAATGCTTGTCTCTAAACTCTGTTTTATCCTTCCATAACACATGATTATTTCATTGATGAGACTGAGGACCACAAGTGTAACTATCGTACTGTGACTGAGTGAATAAATCAGTGGATATATTGTTTGGTGGATTCCATTTCACTGAAGGTCGATCTTGGGATTCATTGTCGATGGAATTTACTACATAATGCTAAAACAACAATATTATTATTTCTACACGACAGCTCGAATCATTTCTGTCAAAATAACAAGGATGACGGTTGTTGAATTTACGGTGGACGAAAATATTCCAACATGACAAATAATGATGAAGTTATTGCGTTCGAAAACCAGCGTATTAACGCATTAGATTTAATCTATAAACACAAGAAACATTTACTATACGTCACTCAAATTATCAGGACTTGGTTTGTTCCAGTTTCATCTGGCATAATAATTCCAAATGACAAGTGATTATTAATTTCAATAGAGATTGTTAAAATTTCAGCAGATGATAAAAGTTACACTTGCTGAGAAATCGACGCAGAGATTTGAATAGATTTGTATTAACCACAACGCAATAACTTTTGAAGCGATCAAAGAGGAAGTGTAAATGCTGTATACGTTATTCTGTAGATGAGCCGGTGATCAAAATCTCGTCGATATAAACAAAATTCACAGTCTAAGCCACTTATGACCACGTCCACGAGTCGTTGAAATGTCCGGGCGGCATTTCGCACACCGAATGCCATCCTCAAGAATCCAAACAAAGCAGAGGGTGTAAAGATGACTTTTTTCAACATCCTCCAGTGCCATTCGAATTTGATTGTTTGTTCATTCGAGATGTAGTTTCGAAAAAACCTGTTTTGCTATGTAGGTTCAAAGCAAAATCATGTAAATGAGCAATGGGGAGTTGTCTGGGGCAGTCTAGTAATTGAAAAGACGATAATCTAAATACGAACGTCAGTCTCAGCCTTTCCTAAGAACCATATGTAAAAGTGAAGTCTAAGGACTGCTAGATTACTATTTGGTACTCAGTTGCATCGTGTGTTTGAATTCGATCTTTGAAATCCTCAACCTGTCCGGAGTAGTCCACGTGACGTGTGGCAGATTGGTGGACGAGTGGCGAATATATGAAGTTGGATATCGTGAAGTTAACGTTTGTTTAAATAATCAACTATGAAGATGCACTCGCAAATTCATATAAACGTGGTGACGACAATAATCGTTACAAGCACAAGGCCAAAAAAATTCGAAAAAAGTGATAATCAAAACAATTTGCTTAAAATTAAACACGGAATTTAAGAGAGACACGAAAACCGGAACATTAAAGATCAGACTATCCAGATACTTGAAAAACACTTTTCCTTCTATGGTGTTCAGGACTGATTACTCCAACAAGAAACTCACTCAGAGAACCCCCAAGGATTAACTGGCATATTGGATCAACTAGATTTTAATCTATAAGTAAACATATCATTGTGGAATAGCCTATATTAGCCGGACGTAGCGCACTTACGTTACAAGAAAATCGAAGCAATGCCTTGTAAGCATATCAAGAAGAACTCGAAAAATCAATCCGACACAGAGTTCTCTAACACAGAGTGAATTCAGGTCACACCCATCGTGCAAAATACTGTTTGAAATTGCTCACAAAGTAGATCGGAATGGCTCAAAATAAGTCTGCTTGAGGAGTTTATGCATAGGCAATGCTATGGCAATTCACCATTCCAAATCCGAACTCTGTGCAGAGGAGTCACGTATATCCATAATTCTCCAATGGTCTAAGCTCACCATCGAATTTTACAAGTTAAAAATGATAACGATTACATTCTTCTCCTCCTGATCTTTTAAGTGGACAGGTTTCTTTGTCTCTCCATCCATACATTATTGTTTTCAATTACTTCCAGAACGATTACATCACGTAGGCTTTTGATGACTGTTCACTAATTTGACGCCTAATGCAACCTATTTTATTCAGCACTTGAAGACTTCCATTAAGTTGGAATATCACTCTTCCATTTAAATATTATTACTTGACATACTCGAGGATTTTTGACTATTCTTCTGACTGACCTCCACTTCAATATGCTTCATTATCTTTGATAATTGTGCAAAACTACCCCATTCTAACACAGTCTATTGCGTGCCTAATAAATCACTCATAAATACAATTGTACATCTCGACAAATCATTATCGTCGAGAAGAAAATTTCCTTCACAAAAACGTCTTCATTCGTTTTAATGTTTGATGGTGATAGTCACAGAGATAGTGATGCGCAATTTCAGTTCCATAATGATTATCATTGAGTGTTCGTGGTTTTACCTCTTTGCATTTCGTCTTCATCATTTTGGTTGAGTAGGCACTCAAGTTTTACATCTCTAATTTATTAAACGCCATAATGTGTATAGCATCTTGAAAGTATGGTTAAAGTGATTTAGAAAATAACCCTGTCCGACAGAAACATAGTATCGTCGATGGACTGTGTCTATCTAACCTGAACCTAACATGTGCTTCTTTCGTCCTCTTAAAACTGTTTACATTGAAGACTATAACTTGACGATTCAACCAGGATTGTGTGTTGAAATATTACGTATATTCACCATATCTATCAGATCTCTTCTAATCTAATATACATTCTCAATAAAGAAATATTATTTTAAAGTAATGGTAATAAAAATAGTGTAAATTATCTAATAGCGTGACCTGCAAATATCTGTATGTTGACCTCAATTGTTTACAGAAATACCAGTGATTATAATTACGTGTTGTCGGTCACTATATTCTATCTAATCAATGAAGCTATGTGGTATTATCTATTGTGTAGTAAGCCGTATATGAATGTCAGTTAGAATAAACAATGTCGCTTTCTAATGATAATGTGTTGATGTGACTGACAATCACATACGCTCACAAAACACCGATGAATGAAACTTTCATTTAACAAAAGACTGCCACGTTTTTAATAAAAACAAAATGAAGTGAAACTAATTATTTTTTCTATTAATAGAAGTGTTTGCTTCAGCTATGAATGAAGACTTTAACCCTACTTTATTAGTTCAGTCATTCCTCGTGATGGAGCATATGCCGCCAACCAACATTCTATATCAAACTCTACCGTGAGCAATCCTTTCCAGTTCTTTCTAGTTGCTATTCATCATATGCATATCTGCTCACAGTGTGCTCTTTAGTCTTCCGCTTTTCCGTTTTCATTCGAGATTCCAAGTTAGCGCTTCCTTAGTGGTGCAGTTTGGTGATTTCCTCAATGTGTGTTAACAATTCCAGCTCATTTTCATGATTTCCTTCTCAGCCCGAAGTTGGTTTGTTCTCTCCTTCAGTTGGCTATTGCTGGTGTATTCCGGACATCGCAATTTGAGTATCTTGCGTATTGCAATGATTGAAAGTATATGAAAAACACTTTTGGCATTCAAAGTCTCTCGTAAACTGAACACAGTAGCAGGATGGATTGTCATTCCATCGGAAACGTGACACGTGCCTTCTTACTGTCTAGATGTTTCCCAGCGTTTCAAATTCTTACTTGACTTTTGCTGAGGAATTTTGTAATAAAGCAATTGGAATCATTTCTAAGGACATAAAGCCCTTTCTCTCATGATCATTAGCCACAAATTAAATCGTATGAACCACTGATTGGTAGCATTGTCACGTAAATCCAAAATAAACAATAAATCTCTCGTGAATACAAATGAATTGTCAACCAAGTTTCCGTTAGATTCATTACGAGCCCCTTTAACAATAACATTGTATTTCCGTTTATTAACTGAATTTTTCAAACACTTCTCTTTGTTTAGTTCCACTGTTGCAGAAACCTTTGATTCAATGAAGCCATGTTTACCAATATGGTATGCATCCTCAAACTCATAACTATATGTACTTTCAGGATCCGGTCAAACATAGTGAGAACGACAACGCTGTACTGGGTGTACAGACCTATATTACCACTTTGCAAATTCGGGAGTGTGACATCCTTCAAATGTTTCCACCGTCCCAGCTGTTGCTCGGTTAAAGGTTCTACATAGTCGATCGGAAGCTTCTTAGTTGTATAAGCCTTATTGATCTTAACAGAACCTTGTTCATCCAAAGAAAATATCTCCCAGTTCACTTTCAAACATTTACAGGTAGTAGTTTTATTCAAAGTGATTATTGTTATCAAAGCCTCCTTACCCTTGAGACCCAACTGAATAAATAACTCTTCACATACGAGGGAAGTGTCTGAACCGCTATCTAGAAGGGCGTAAGTTTAAAAAGTTCACTTCGGATCGTGCAGTTTCACCGGAATGATACCAAAACAAACCTTCGACGAGTTCCAAACGTCAACTACGTTCTTACTTACATACTGACTTACTTACTTACTTACCCACTTAATTACTCAGTTATTTACGTCTGTTACCCCCAATGGAGCATGGGACGCCGAGCAGCATTCTCCAACCCACTCTGTCCTGGGCCTTCCTTTCTAGTTCTATCCTATTCTTGTGCCTTTTTCTCATGTCTGCTCCACTTCTCGGCGTAACGTGTTTTTGGTCTTCCTCTCCTCCTTTGGCCCTCAGGATTCTATGTGAGGGCTTGTCTTGTGACACAGGTGGATGCTTCCCTTAATATGTGTCCTATCCACGTCCGGCGCTTCTTCCCGATTCTTCCACTGCTGAGATCAGGTTTGTTCTCTCACACAGTTGGTTGTTGCGAATAATGTCTGGCCAACGGATCCGAAGTATTTTGCTTAGACAACTGTTAATGAACACCTGAATTTTCTGGATGATGGATTTTGTAGTTCTCTAGGTTTCCATCGCATACAATAGAACTATCTTGACATTTGTATTGAAAATTCTGACCTTGGTGGTGGTTGACAATTGTTTTGAGGACCAGATGTTCTTCAGTTGTAAATCTGCTGCTCTTGCTCTTCTCTTAATTACGTTCACTACATGGTTATTGACATCATCAATATATAGTAATGAATTATGTCAAATCTTGCAATTATCAACGTCACACTTGATGTCCGAGCTGCATGACTTGGCTATGTGACCCTTCGTTAAAGACGGGTAACATAGACCACATCTTCTCACTTCCAGTCTCCTTTCTCTAACATTCATTTTCGTTAACCATGTACAATCTATCTCTTTATGATCACACAAGCAAATTTCACAACTCAAATCCTTGAATGAGTTGCTTAATTCCCGCTTGATGACATTAAAGCTTGGTCTCTTATCAACTTGGCCTCCATAATTACTTTCACGGAACTTTGAGTTAAAATGCACCAACCTACTATAACGTGTTCGAGAAATACCGGCTCTTTCTTCTACAAAGATCACAAATTCTTCAAAGCTCGGCTCCTTCCCGGCCATCATGATCTTGTCGGCAACTCCCATCCACTTATTCTGTAATTCTAGAGGTAGACATGACACAATTATTTCCAAATTAGCCGCGGAATTCACGTCGGACATATACCCCATCTCCCTCAATGTTATGCAAACATTAAGTAGCTTAGTCGCGAAATCAGTCAAGCTATCGGCTGACAGCTCGACAAATTTTGGTTAGGTAGCTCAGTAATCAGTTCGCAAGCGATGAGGTGTTTCTTACCAAATAGATCATACAAAATCCTTTGCAGCCAATGAATGAGGAAAAGAAAGGATGATTCAAATCAAAGTTGGTTGATATTGCCAACCAATACTTCGTATCATCGACACCGAAGTCGAATATTGTATTCAAAGAACATCTAATAGCCCTCAGAAACATCAAACAAATTAATGAGGTGATGATTTTACAACCGGATAAAGGTTCAGGTGTTGTTCTCATGAATACAGCTGATTATGTCACGGAATACAATGGACAGCTCAAAATCAATCAGACGATTTGGACTTCGCAGATGACCTGGCCCTCCTATTACATACACACAAACAGATGCAGATAAAGACATCCAGTGTAGCAGCAATCTCTGCATCAGTAGGCCTCAGCATACACAAGGGGAAAACCAAGGTCCTCAAATTCAAAGCGGAGAACAGCAATCCAATCACTCTTGATGGCAAAACTCTGTATGATTTAGAATCCTTCACATACCTGGGAAGCATCATCGATGAACAAGGAGGTTCGGATGCAGACGTAAAGGCGAGGATTTTCAAAGCAAGGGCCTCATTCCTACAGTTGAGGAACATATGGAACTCAAAACATTTTTCAACCAATATCAAACTGAGAACCTTCAATACGAATGTCAAGGCAATTCTACTGTACGGAGCTGAAACTTGGAGAACTACAACAACCATCATCAAGAAGGTGCAAGTATTTATAAATAGCTATCTACGCAAGATACTCAACATTCATTGGCCGGATACCATCAGCAACAGCCTTCTGTGGGAGAGAACAAATCAGCTTCCAGCTGAAGAGGAAATTAGGAAGAGACGATGGAAATGGATAGGACATACATTACGCAAATCATCAAACTGCATCACTAGACAATCCCTAACTTGGAATTCTGAAGGGAAGCGGAAAAGAGGAAGGCCAAAGAACACATTACGTCAGATAATAGAAGCAGATATGAAAATGATAAATAACAACTGGAAAGAGCTGGAAAGGATTGCCAAGGACAGGGTTGGATGGAGAATGCTGGTGAGCGGCCTATGCTCCTTCATAAGGAGTGGCAGGCGTAAGTAAGTAAGTAAGTAAGTAATGCAACGTATCCTTCAACTCATCAACACAATCGCTTTTTGAGATGCTAGACGTCTGTCTTGAATGATTATTACAACCAGTGTCACAATCCAATTACCTTTTCACCTGGACATTTTTCTCACACTTTTCTACGGACAGCTGGTTATCGTCCTACATGACCTTACATCCTAGTTCGGTCATATCAACCTCTTCTTGAAGCTCTAACATCTTAAGCTGCCTTTCTAACTCGTCCTTTTCTAGTCGACTCAAATGTCGTTCTTTAATTTTGTAGGTCCTTGGAGGAAAAACCCCGAAATTCCAAAACAAAGACCAGGGAAATCAAAATTTCCGAAAATAATGATATAAACAAACAAGTTCAGAAGTTGAGTAAAACACATACATTCAAAAACACAGCAAAATTATTAATATAAAATGAAAAGATTTTAATCAGTCAAATGTCTCCAGTTCTCCAGTAGGCGTATCCACAACTCAATTCTCGAACACATCATGAAATTGGGTCACACCCATCGTGCAAAATACTGTTTGAAATTGCTCACAAAGTAGATCGGAATGGCTCAAAATAAGTCTGCTTGAGGAGTTTATGCATAGGCAATGCTATGGCAATTCACCATTCCAAATCCGAACTCTGTGCAGAGGAGTCACGTATATCCATAATTCTCCAATGGTCTAAGCTCACCATCGAATTTTACAAGTTAAAAATGATAACGATTACATTCTTCTCCTCCTGATCTTTTAAGTGGACAGGTTTCTTTGTCTCTCCATCCATACATTATTGTTTTCAATTACTTCCAGAACGATTACATCACGTAGGCTTTTGATGACTGTTCACTAATTTGACGCCTAATGCAACCTATTTTATTCAGCACTTGAAGACTTCCATTAAGTTGGAATATCACTCTTCCATTTAAATATTATTACTTGACATACTCGAGGATTTTTGACTATTCTTCTGACTGACCTCCACTTCAATATGCTTCATTATCTTTGATAATTGTGCAAAACTACCCCATTCTAACACAGTCTATTGCGTGCCTAATAAATCACTCATAAATACAATTGTACATCTCGACAAATCATTATCGTCGAGAAGAAAATTTCCTTCACAAAAACGTCTTCATTCGTTTTAATGTTTGATGGTGATAGTCACAGAGATAGTGATGCGCAATTTCAGTTCCATAATGATTATCATTGAGTGTTCGTGGTTTTACCTCTTTGCATTTCGTCTTCATCATTTTGGTTGAGTAGGCACTCATGTTTTACATCTCTAATTTATTAAACGCCATAATGTGTATAGCATCTTGAAAGTATGGTTAAAGTGATTTAGAAAATAACCCTGTCCGACAGAAACATAGTATCGTCGATGGACTGTGTCTATCTAACCTGAACCTAACATGTGCTTCTTTCGTCCTCTTAAAACTGTTTACATTGAAGACTATAACTTGACGATTCAACCAGGATTGTGTGTTGAAATATTACGTATATTCACCATATCTATCAGATCTCTTCTAATCTAATATACATTCTCAATAAAGAAATATTATTTTAAAGTAATGGTAATAAAAATAGTGTAAATTATCTAATAGCGTGATCTGCAAATATCTGTATGTTGACCTCAATTGTTTACAGAAATACCAGTGATTATAATTACGTGTTGTCGGTCACTATATTCTATCTAATCAATGAAGCTATGTGGTATTATCTATTGTGTAGTAAGCCGTATATGAATGTCAGTTAGAATAAACAATGTCGCTTTCTAATGATAATGTGTTGATGTGACTGACAATCACATACGCTCACAAAACACCGATGAATGAAACTTTCATTTAACAAAAGACTGCCACGTTTTTAATAAAAACAAAATGAAGTGAAACTAATTATTTTTCTATTAATAGAAGTGTTTGCTTCAGCTATGAATGAAGACTTTAACCCTACTTTATTAGTTCAGTCATTCCTCGTGATGGAGCATATGCCGCCAACCAACATTCTATATCAAACTCTACCGTGAGCAATCCTTTCCAGTTCTTTCTAGTTGCTATTCATCATATGCATATCTGCTCACAGTGTGCTCTTTAGTCTTCCGCTTTTCCGTTTTCATTCGAGATTCCAAGTTAGCGCTTCCTTAGTGGTGCAGTTTGGTGATTTCCTCAATGTGTGTTAACAATTCCAGCTCATTTTCATGATTTCCTTCTCAGCCCGAAGTTGGTTTGTTCTCTCCTTCAGTTGGCTATTGCTGGTGTATTCCGGACATCGCAATTTGAGTATCTTGCGTATTGCAATGATTGAAAGTATATGAAAAACACTTTTGGCATTCAAAGTCTCTCGTAAACTGAACACAGTAGCAGGATGGATTGTCATTCCATCGGAAACGTGACACGTGCCTTCTTACTGTCTAGATGTTTCCCAGCGTTTCAAATTCTTACTTGACTTTTGCTGAGGAATTTTGTAATAAAGCAATTGGAATCATTTCTAAGGACATAAAGCCCTTTCTCTCATGATCATTAGCCACAAATTAAATCGTATGAACCACTGATTGGTAGCATTGTCACGTAAATCCAAAATAAACAATAAATCTCTCGTGAATACAAATGAATTGTCAACCAAGTTTCCGTTAGATTCATTACGAGCCCCTTTAACAATAACATTGTATTTCCGTTTATTAACTGAATTTTTCAAACACTTCTCTTTGTTTAGTTCCACTGTTGCAGAAACCTTTGATTCAATGAAGCCATGTTTACCAATATGGTATGCATCCCCAAACTTGTAGTGACTCACGTTTATCACGAGAACACGACTGGTTTAATAAAAACAATTATTATTATAACCAACTGTACCAGTGTTTGTTTTAATGTGCTTTTGTTTAACTGTGCTATTTGTTGCCATTTTGTGCTTCCATTACCTTCCTTCATTGTTCCGCGGTTTTTGGTACTGTTCGCACGTACACCTATCTTCTGTTTCCACTTGTACCATTCCTTGGCACGATCTCGGTATTCGTTCAATACCACGAGATCGCCAACGAAATAAATCTGGTTACGTTCGATCTTCGCCCTCTGATTTATTTGGCACGTGTTTCTTGGTAGCGGTGTTCATAGTTAATCTCAACCCGACGCCACGCTACAATTGGTGACCCGTATTTTGGAACACGCCTCAACCTCTGGTGAAATCTCCCAAAGAAGCCAATTCGGTGAGTCTATCGTTTATCTATCCACGTCTGTCGTATATTTTCATATTAATTTTTAATATATAGTATACACGACATGACGGATAGCGACAAGAATTCTTTTAATGTTATAGACTCAGACGTACAGGCCATTCACTTTCGACCTGTATCATTCATCCCCCACGCCCCAAAGGTTAGGTTTGCTGCATTAGAGTTTCAGTTTGAGACTCGTCGCATCACGAGCCAAAGGCAAAAGTACGCCTTCGCTCTCGAATCACTGCCCGGGGACCATTTAGTTGCTGTACGTGAGGTCATCCTCAAATCCAATGTGCCTAATGTTTATGATCGCCTCAAAGAGGCAATTCTCCCACATTTCCTCCCATCGAGGGAGGAACGATTGAGACATTGTTAGCACGTCACCCCTGGGTGATGCTAAACCAAGCCACCACTTCACACGACTGCAATCTCTTGCAGGACCAACAGCATCTGACTCGGAAATAGTTAGGGAACTGTGTCTCGAGTCACTACCAGCTCATATCCAACCTACTGTGACTCACCGCTTAACTAAGTAGCTCTCATAGCAGACAAAATTTTAGCGAAGACCAGTAGTAGAGACACCTATGTAGTTGCTTCGACGGCATGTCCTAAAGTAGACATGGACGCCGGTCATTCCTCAGCTCATGGCGACAGGGACGGGTGTATTCACAAACGTCTTAGTTTTCGAGACCGTTGTAACGTACCCCAACCCTACGTCCCCGAGCTCGCTCAAGTTCTCGCAAACCCGTCACCACTCGCTAAAAAGGGCATCTTCCAAGCCACGCCGAAAGGCGGCTACGAAAGCGAGTGACAGTTGGTGCTGGTTCCATAGGTCCTTCGGGTCTGGCGCCCGCCGTTGTCGAGCACCATGCTCATACAAGGCGGGAAACGCCAGCGCCGGCGAGTCAAAGCGGCCGTACTCTCCGGCCCTTCTCCCCAGGTTGGTCGCTTATTCTATGTGCACGATTATCGCACAAACGCTAGGTTCCTAGTAGACACTGGGGCCCAAGTTTCTGTCGTTCCACGAGGTAGCAGCAAGTCACAAGCCACAGTGCTTCGAGTACGCACTGCGAATGGCTCAGTCATTCCTACCTACGGTACACGACAACTCGCGGTCAACCTGGACGATCGACGACGGTATCTGTGGACGTTCATCATTGCTGATGTTCCCACAGCCATACTAGGTATCGATTTTCTACAGCACTATGAATTGCTTGTCGATTCACGTAGGCTGCAGCTAATCGATACTTCGTCGAACAGCAAATTCATGGGCTGTAAAGCCCACATGAACGCGTGCCGAATCCTCGGCACTTTTTACTCGCGTGACGATAAATTCCACGCTTTATTCGAGAAATTCCCCGTACTCACTAAACCACTCGAGGAGATTCCATCGATGACCAATCGTGTGGTACACCACATAGTCACCCGCGGACCGCCAGCCACGGCACGACCTCGCCGACTGGCACCGAACAAATTAGCTTTCGCTAAACGTGAGTTTGACAATTTACTAGCTACTGGTATTATTCGTCCTTCTCACAGTCCATAGGTCTCTCCCCTTCATATGGTGCGCAAAAAAGATGGGGTTAGTTGGAGACCATGCGGCGACTACCGAGCTCTAAACCCACGCAGATTGGAAATGAACGATTCTGCACGTACTGCATTCACTGAAATCAAAACGGCTCTTGCGCAAGCCACTCTTCTCGCCCATCCCGATCCATCAGCCACGCTTAGTATAGCGGTTGATGCATCCGATGTTGCTATAGGAGCAGTCATGCAACAAAACATCTCCGGTAGTTGGCAACCCTTCGAGTTTTTCTCACGACGCCTTACTAACACCGAGACGAGATATAGCGCTTTTGGTCGCGAGCTGCTAGCAGCCTACTGCGCCATCAAACATTTTCGGCACGCAGTAGAAGGACGTCAATTCATCTTATTCACCGACCATAAGCCATTAACGTAAGCTTTGCATACCAAGTCTGACCGCTACTCACCACGAGAGTGTAGACATTTGGACTATATCTCCCAGTTCACTACAGACCTTCGTCACATCCAAGGCAAGTCGAACTGTGTTGCCGATGCTCTATCACGAATCCAAACGAATGCAGTTACTCTGCCGGTGCTCGATCTTCCTGCTATGGCCGCTGCCCAAGCAAACGATCCCAGTTGTACAAAAGCACCACACTCTACGTCCCTTCAGTATCAGGAAGTACCTCTAGCCACGGCTTCTGGCACCATTCTATGTGATACTTCTACCGGTCTTCATCGACCCATCGTACCCTCTGCTTATCGCCGTCTCGTATTCGATGCCCTGCATGGATTATCTCACCCAGGTATCGCAGCTACATTACGTCTCATCGCTGCACGACACGTCTGGCCGTCCATGAATAAAGATGTTCGTATGTGGGTGAAGCAACGCTTACAATGTCAACGATCAAAGGTGCACAGGCACGTAGCCGCCCCCTCGGCACATTCGCTACGCCTGATGCTCGCTTCGATCACGTTCACTTAGACATTGTAGGACCACTGCCACCATCGCACGGGTATGATCACATACTCACGTGCATCGACCGCTTCACCAGATGGCCCGAAGCTATACCCATCACGTCTATCACGGCGGAGACAGTTGCGCACCGCTTCGTAGAACGATGGATAGCTCTATACGGTTGTCCCTCGACTGTCACGACTGACCGAGGACAACAATTTGAGTCCGCATTATTCTCCTCACTTACTCGGCTGCTTGGTACGAAACGCATACGCACTACTGCCTACCATCCAGCTTCAAATGGTTTAGTTGAAAGGTTTCACCGTCAACTTAAAAGTGCTCTACGAGCACACGAGAACGACAACTGGTACGAAACCTTATCGCTCGTCCTCTTAGGTATTCGAACAAGCTTGAAGGCAGATATACAATGTTTCGCCGCTGAACTGCGTCTGCATTGAGAATTCTTCACACCACGGAGCAGACCTAATTTCGGTAAATCAGACTACGTCCATCGACTGTCTGCATTTATGCGAACGCTGTCTCCGGTGTCAACTCAAATACAACATCGACAGGTCGCTCTCCCTCGAGAGTTATCTACCTGTTCACATGTTTTTGTACGAGTAGATTCGGTACGCAAACCTTGACAACAACCTTACGAAGGCCCTTTTCAC
The DNA here is from genome assembly GCF_000699445.3 of Schistosoma haematobium. NCBI lineage: Eukaryota > Metazoa > Platyhelminthes > Trematoda > Strigeidida > Schistosomatidae > Schistosoma > Schistosoma haematobium. The sequence continues at coordinate 3,251,225 of NC_067198.1, forward strand.
GTGATCGCTCGTCACGAAAAGACCTTCAAGGTTGATCGACACGGCCGCGTCGAGATCGTCAGCATTGATCGTCTCA